>NC_064644.1:482514821-483139821 GCF_023864345.2 Schistocerca serialis cubense | reverse complement strand
CCGGAGTCCATCCCAGATGTGCATACACTGGGCAATTATGTTCTCTTTGCGCTGTTCGGTTGCAGGATGGTGCATTTGAACGTGTACACCAGTCACTGCCGCCTCGTCTTCCCACATGCTTAGAAGGCAGTAGGCTATTTCGAACACCTTGTCTAACGGTGATTTCATATCACAACATGTCGTGCACTTCATTGTACCTTGTAGCATAGACACCATGCATTTCCACCCACATGTCCATAGGACCTTTCCTTCTCCTCATCTTCTCAGGGAACGTTTCCTGCAGTTTGCCACGGTTTATCAAAATCACTCTGTACAACACGTCCTCAGTTGTTCTCTTTTATTCTTCCGTTTACAACTCTAGTCAGGAATGTACTACCTTAAGATGCAAGGCTAGTCATCCGGGACTATTTATAGTTAGTCTCTGTAAGTCCATCACTATGTAGACTGGCTGCGGGACCTTGGCCGTTCGGTATAAAAATGTCAAATCAAAACACCTTCAGCCATCTAAATTTCCAGTTTTATTTTATTTCTGTTACCAGTTTAAGCGTTACTCTGCGCCATCTTCAGGATGCCTGATTGACGTGTAGCAAAAATCCTACCTCTTGTACAATCGAAACAGGTGCAAGCATACTGTCACTAGTATTCGTAGACTTCTTTTTAACAAAACGATCGCTTCGATCAACAACCTTACCACAACGAAGGTCAAAATTTCATAATGATTGTGGTGTTGCTCACGCTGCTAAATACTGCATTTTAGGGCAACAACAAAGTTATTATGTGGCAGGTGTCATTAGAGCACAGTTAATAAAGTCATTTCATGTAATAATGAATAAACTAGGCACTCATCTTTTCGTGTTTCCCACGCTGGTGTCATTGTAAAATCATGGCGCAATCGTCGAAAATCTAGGTGGTGATGATTCCAAGCTCGGACGCAAAGAGGCCTAGGTTTTATTTTGCTATATTCAAAAGTTTTCTAGATGTGTTTCACAAACCATTCTTGAAGATTAAACCTTTGAAAGTTAGCACAATAGTGATGTAAAAAATGTAATCAGCACTCCGAATTTAAGTTACACTTCCTTTTTACTGCTTTTGTTGCAATATCACGTAACACACAAAACATCACTTCACAATACAAAACATACTTGAAAACATCTTCCTCACTGTTAAAGTTCACATTTTATAAGATGACTACAATATGCGTCTATCCAACATGACATCCAAGACTTGACTTTCCCAAGGTCCGACTCCCTAACTAACTAATAGTCGCTTACGCGCCCAAAAATCAGAGTTACAAGTACGTCAAAGATCATAGTGACAAAAGAAAGAATACACATAATAATACTGTCATTGCAATACAAACATATCGATGTATCAAAGTACCTCTACATGAATGAAATCAAATCTGAATGGTGTCTCAGAAATATGTCAACTACTTTACAGAAACACAGTAGAATATTGCTGGTATCGAGAGGTTGAGTTGAGGTGCCGTAATGGTTACGTAATTAAAGTACCATTACAAAGTGTTGATCGAAGGGATCGCTTTGTTAAAAACAAGTCTACAGATACCTGAGACTATGTGCTGGACCCTATTTCTATTGTACAAGAGGCGGGATTCGTCCTACTCGTCGGTCATGGCGTAGTGTAGCGCTGAAGCTGGTAACAGAAATAAAATAAGACTGGAAATTTATACAGCTGAAGATGTTTTAATTTGCCATTTTATATTTAAGTGCTCGTTCCTTCTCGGGTTGCTTGATGACAGCAGTTTTCCCGAAATATCCCAGAATGGGATTTTCACTCAGCAGCGGAGTGTGCGCTGATATAAAACTTCCTGGCAGATTAAAACTGTGTGCCGGACCGAGATTCGAACTCGGTACATTCCCCAGGCTGTGGCTAAGCCATGCCTCGGCTATATCCTTTCTTTCAGGAGTGCTAGTTCTGCAAGGTTCGCAGGAGAGCTTCTGTAAAGTTTGGAAGGTAGGAGACGAGGTACTGGCAGAAGCAAAGCTGTGAGGACGGGGCGTGAGTCGTGCTTGGGTAGCTCAGTTGATAGAGCACTTGCCCGCGAAAGGCAAAGTTCCCGAGTTCGAGTCTCGGTCCGGCACACAGTTTTAATCTGCCAGGAAGTTTCATATTGTATCGTGGTTCTGAAACCAGCCCTGAGTACCATGCTTGATAAATTTGTATAGTGACTGTCTTGTTGCAGCATACGGCAACCTGGGCAACATCCTGAGTATGAAGGGCGAGCTGGAAGAGGCAGAGAGGTGCTACCGCAAGGCGCTCTCCTACCGGCCCAACATGGCGGACGTCCACTACAACCTGTGAGTATACGCGTCTCAGTCACTGATAGCAAAATGTCCCGATACTTGGTATAGCGAAACATCTGCACAATAAGACGCGACGGACGGCTGTTGGTGAACGGCGGTGAAATTAAACACTGCCTTTGTGGTCTTGAGACTTTACTTAGCATGAGTGGGAGCCACCAATCTGAAATCTACTGATGTAAACTATCCCGAGAAAGTCAGTTAACAAAGTTTCAAGAACCAGCTTTAAACGATGATTCTGGGAATATCTGTATTAAAATATGTATATTAAAATTGCTACACCACGAAGATGATGTGCTACAGACGCGAAATTTAACCGACAGGGAGAAGATGCTGTGATATGCAGACCATGGCTGCGGTTACCCTTGATGCTGCATCACAGACAGGAGCGCCTGCGATGGTGTACTCAACGACGAACCTGGGTGCACGAATGGCAAAACGTCATTGTTTCGAATGAATTCGGGTTCGCTTTACAGCATCATGATGGTCGCATCCGTGTTTGGCGACATCGCGGTGAACGCACATTGGCAGCGTGTATTCGCCATCGCCATACTGGCGTATCACCCGGCGTGATGGTATGGGGTACCATTGGTTACACGTCTTGGTCACTTCTTGTTCACACTGACGGTACTTTGAACAGTGGACACTACATTTCAGATGTGTTACGACCCGTGGTTCAACCCTTCATTCCATCCCAGCAAAACCCTACATTTCAGCAGAATAATGCACGACCGCATGTTGCAGGTCCTGTACGGGCCTTTCTGGATACAGAAAATGTTCGACTGCTGCCCTGTCCGACACATTCTCCAGATCTCTCACCACTTGAAAACATCTGGTCAATGGTGGCCGAGCAACTGGCTCGTCACAATACGCCAGTCACTACTCTTGATGAACTGTGGTATCGTGTTGAAGCTGCATAGGCAGCTGTACCTGTACACGCCATACAATCTCTCTTTGACTCACTGCCCAGGCGTATCAAGGCCGCTATTACGGCCAGAGGGTGTTGTTCTGGGTCCTGATTTCTCAGGATCTACGCACCCAAATTGCGTGAAAATGTAATCACATGTCAGTTCTAGTATAATATATTTGTCCAATGAATACCCGTTTATCATCTGCATTTTTCTTGGTGTAGCAATTTTAATGGCCAGTAGTGTACAATTCTCTACGTATCGCTCCCATAGGGGTCGTGAGGATAAGATCAGAGTAACTGCTGCAAGCAGGGAAGGATTCAAATAGGCGTTCTTCCTGCACTCTGTATGTGAAAGGAACGGGAAGAAACTTTCATAACTGATTCAATGGAACGTACCTTCTGCCATGCACTTAATGGTGGTTTGCAGAGTATAGACGTAGATGTAGAAATATACTGTGTGAGTTCAGGGCGCCTAAAGCAATCCTTAAATGGTAATGTATAACAGAGGACATTTAACGATAAATAATAAATGCTACCAGAACACGCTACGGAGAAATAAGAATGACACGAACCTACAGAGGTTTGCATATTTCGATTTGACTCTCTTGAAAACAATCAGCAAACATACATCAGTTAATTATACATTTAGGTTCGTGAGGAGCATATTCAAATGTTACTGTTATACTTAAAAAGTCAAAGCAATAAAAAAATTATCCCAACATGGTGACATCAATTACAATCAAATGGAAAATACATCCAGCATGTCTAGAAACAAACTCCTTAATAAACCGAGCTTCATATGCGGACTATACCACAAACCACTGAATCGTTAAGTTTGCGATAAAGCGTCGGGACTAAACATAATTAAAATCGTCACTTTCTTCGTCTCTGTTTCTCCTCATTACAACATTGCCGCAACTCATATTTACAGCTTTTACCCAAATTTTGCACAATTGCTGTAAGGCATCAGATAAAATTAGCAGAGAAGAATGAAAATCATGTTTAGGAGTAATCCACTAAATTACAGGCCCATATCGTTAACGTCGATATGCAGCAGGATTATGGAACATATATTGTGTTCGAACATTATAAATTACCTCGAAGAAAACGGTCTTTTGACACACAGTGAACATGGGTTTAGGAAACATCGTACCTGTGAAACACAACTAACTCTTTATTCACATGAAGTGCTGAATGCTATTGACAAGGGATTTCAGATCGATTCCGTATTTCTGGATTTCCGGAAGGCTTTTGACACTGTACCACACAAGCGGCTCGTAGTGAAGCTGCGTGCTTATGGAATATCGTCTCAGTTATGTGACTGGATTTGTGATTTCCTGTCAGAGAGGTCACAGTTCGTAGTAATTGACGGAAAGTCATCGAGTAAAACCGAAGTGATTTCTGGCGTCCCCCAAGGTAGTGTTATAGGTCCTTTGCTGTTCCTTATCTATATAAACGATTTGGGAGACAATCTGAGCAGCCGTCTTACGCTGATTGCAGATGACGCTGTCGTTTATCGGCTAATAAAGTCATCAGAAGACCAAAACAAACTGCAAAAGGATTTAGAAGAAATATCCGAATGGTGCGAAAAGTGTGAGGTCATCCACATGAGTGCTAGAAGGAACTCGTTAAACTTCGGTTACATGATAAATCAGTCTAATCTAAAAGCCGTAAATTCAACTAAATACCTAGGTATTACAATTACGAACAACTTAAATTGGGAGGAACACATAGGAAATGTTGTGGGGAAGGCTAACCAAAGACTGCGTTTTATTGGCAGGACACTTAGAAAATGTAACAGATCTACTAAGGAGACTACACTACGCTAGTACCTCCTCTTTTAGAATACTGCTGCGCGGTGTGGGATCCTTACCAGGTAAGACTGACGGAGTACATAGAAAAAGTTCAAAGAAAGGCAGCACGTTTTGTATTATCGCGAAATATGGGAAAGAGTGTCACAGAAATGATACAGCATTTGGTTGGAAATCATTAAAAGAAAAGCGTTTTCCGTTGCGACGGAATCTTCTCACGAAATTCCAATCAGCAATTTTCTCTTCCTAATACGAAAATATTTTGTTGACACCGACCTAAATAGGGAGAAACGATCACCACGACAAAATAAGGGAAATCAGAGCTCGTACGGAAAGATATAGGTGTTCATTCTTTCCGCGCGCTATACGAGATTGGAATAATAGAGAATTGTGAATGTGGTTCTATGAACCCTCTGCCAGGTACTTGAATGAGATTTGGAGAGAATCCATGTAGATGTAAATGTTTCATCGTAATGCCAAAAAAGTAGACAAGACCCCCAGCACTCATTTGCACTGAGGTGACAGAAGTCTAATATGGTGTCGGACCTCTTTTTGCCCGTCGTACTTCAGCAGCTCGATACGGCATGGACTCAACATGTCACTGGAAACCCCCTGCAGAAAACTGAGTCATGCTGTCTTTATAGCCGTCCATAATTGCTAAAGTGTTGCGGTGCAGAATTTTCATCACGAACTGACTTCTCGATAATGTCCCATAAATATTCGATGGGATTCATGTCGGGTGATCTGGGTTGCCAAACCATTCGCTTGAATTGTCCAGAAGGTTCTGCAAACCAATGGTGAACAGCTGTAGTACGTGGACATGGCACACTGTCATCCATAAAAGTTCCATCATTGTTTTGGAACGTGACGTCCGTGACTGGCTGAATATGGTCTCCAAATAGCCGAACATCCAGAGGACCCAGTCCAAACACAGGCCACACCATTACGGAGCCATCATCAGCTTTCACAGTGACAATCTAGGTCCATGGCTTCGTGGAGTCTGCGCCACACTCGAAAACTACTGTCAGCTCCTTACCAACTGAAATCAGGACTCATCTGATCAGGCCACGGGTTTCCAGTCATCTCGGGTGCAAGCGATATGGTCACGAGTCCAGGAGAGCTGTTGCAGGCGATGTCGTGCTGTTAGCAAATACACTCGCGTCGATCGTCTGCATCCACGGCCTGTTAGCAACAAATTTCACCGGAAAAGTACATCGTACCTGCTACATTGATTTCTGCGGTTATTCCTGGCAGTGTTGCTTATCTACTAGCACTGACAACTCTACAAGGACGCTGATGCTCTCGCTCGTTCAGTGTAGGCCGTCGGCCACCCCGTTGTCCGTGGTGAGAGGTAATGCCTGAAGTTTGGTGTTCTTCGCACACTGTGGCTCTCGGAATATTGAATTCCCTGACAATGTTCCAAATGGAAAGTCCACTGCGTCTAGCTCCAGCTATCATTCCACGCTCAAAGCCTGTTAATTCCCATCTTGCGGCCATAATAACGTCGGGAAACTTTTCACATGAATCACCTGAGCACAAATGAAGGTAGAGTTTCTTATCTATGTTAATGTTCCACCGAAGCACCACAGGGCTTTGCCCGTCTGACTTCTAATATGGCTTTATGATATTTAGAGGAATAGCTTTTGTAGTTTATCTAAATCACGTTTGCGTGTCTGCCTGTTTTGTCTGTAACTGTTATGCTCTGAGTTCTCTGGTTAATGTTGATATTGGACGCTTGTCTGTAGCATCAGGATAATGGGATTTATTAGTTGATGGGTCGAGGTAGGTGCCTTTTCATAGAGTTTTTCCGATTTTCTTTTAATATAGGTATAGATGGATGGTTCCTCTAAGAGGTCCTTAATGTGTGTATTTGGTGTGTAGGGGTCTGCGTCGGCGATGACGCGGAGGATTCTGTTTTGAAGTCTCTTAATTTTTTGCAGATGTCTGCTGCCATGGACCAAACTTCCGATCCATATAACATACTTGGCAGGATAACTGCCCTGTATAATCTAAGTTTCGTTTCTATGCTGAGTCCCCCACCTTTTAAGAGTGGGTACAGTTGGATGAAAGCAATGTAGCCTCCACTTATGGATCTGTTTATCTGCTTTGCGAAGGTTAAGCGTTTGTCTAGTTCAAGGCCTAGGTATGTAGCTGAGCCACTCCATTCTATTTTCTATTTCGTTTTCAGCTACAAAAATACATCTGTTTGGGGAGGGGGAGGTAAGTTTCCTCGTAAATATGACTGCTACAGACTTTTCAGGATTTATCTTTATTTTCCAAATATTGCACCGTTTTACGATTTCGTCCAAGTGCTCCTGCAGCTTTTTTGTTATGAAATTGGGGTTGCTGCTACTCCTGTAAACCGCCGTGTCATCGGCATAAAGCGCTATCTGACCTCCTGCCGACTTTGGCACGTCGTTTGTGCATAGCGAGTATAATATGGGGCCAAGAACTGAGCCCTGCAGAACTCCTGCCACAGCATCCCTGATCGCGCTTACATGTTTGCCGCAATTGACGCTGTACTACCTCCCCGCCAGAAACGAGTCAATCATGCTGATGATACGTCCTGGAATGCCTAACTGGGATAACTTGTATATTAAGCCATCATGCCGGACTTTGTCGAATGCTTTCTCGATATCGAGAAAGACTGCTCCTGTGTTGTGTTTCCGGTCTCTCGCCCTGCGTATGTGCTCCACCAGGCGCAGGGATTGATGGATGGTGCTATGTGCTTTCCCTAGAAAGCACAGGAGTGAGATGGGTCTATTGTTTTGTGGAAGGATAAGGTTCTTATTGGGTTTAGGTAGGGTTCCGACCAGAGCAGTTATCCAGGCTTTTGGGAATTAGGGAAAGGCACTGGTTGTATCGTATGGTGAAGTAGGTGACTGCGTTGGGAGGCAGGTGTTGCAGGTGTGGGACCAGGACCTTGTCAGGACGGGGGATTTGTTATTCCCTAAGCGCCTGATGTAGGCACACACAAGTCTATCAGAAACAGGAGTAAATTCTGTATTTGGCCTTTCTTGCCTCAATTGAGCCACTCGTCCATTTATTATTTCTTCCTGCCTGCCACTCTCGTCATCTTCGATGACGTGAGTACGGAATTGTGACTCTAACGATGTCGCCAGTAATTCTGCCTTATCCTCGTCGTTGTATACTAGCCCATTTGGACCTCGGAGTGACCTGTCTACCCTGGGAGAAGCCTTCTGCGCTTTTGTGATTTTCCATACTCGGTTCATGTCTTGTTCTGCATTCCTAAGTTTCTCCCCCCAGCAGAGGCCTCTGTGCTCTATCAGTCTTTCCTTTACCTGGGCTTCAAGCCGCCTAAGCAAGCGACGATGGCAGGGTCGCCATAGCGTTGCCAATCCCTCCTCACGCGCCGCTTTGCTACTATCAGCTCCCAGATATCAGGGGGCAGGTCCCTGGCGCCAGGCTCGGTGGCTACCCTGGTGCTTGTCTCTTGAGCACAGGTCTGGCGGACGTTTGTGCAATACTCTACTGCTGAGTCCACCTCCTTCTCGTTCCGCATTTGCGGAATGTCCTTCAGGTGTTGTCCTACCAGGGCGGTATATTGTTCCCAGCTGTGTTTGCCATCCTCCGGATTGTGTCTTAGACATTTGCACATTCCAGGACAACCAGGTTGCGGTTTGAGTTCAACTCGTAATGGGCTGTTGCCGCATCCCTCCAATGCAGGCCCCTGCACAAGGATACATCTAGGATGTCCGGTGCATGGTCGGGGTTGTAGGGGGTGTGAGTTGGCTCGTCGGGAGCAATTATTCCTACTTGGGGATTGCTCTCGATAAACCTTCTCAATCTCCAACCTCCAGCATTTGTCGTGTTGCACCCCCAGTCCACACTTTTGGAGTTCAAGTCCCCTGCTGTTATGACTCTTTCTCCGATTTCGATCAGGTGTTGAAGGTCCTGCCCGCCGAAGTTGATATGCGGGGTTTATATGCCGATACTTTTTTAACTATGTGGTTACCGACTTTTAATTCTATGCCGGCCCCCTCGACCGTGGGCAGATTTGGCATTTCTATCGTCTGGTGACAAATCCTCCGCTTCACAAGGACGGCGACTCCTCCGCCTGCGTCGTCTTGCATGTCGACCCTGTGCACGGAATAATTTCGCACCTTCAATCGATCGGCCGGCTGTAGATGCGTCTCTTGAATGTAGGCTATATCTATGGCGTGATGGTCTAGGAATGATTGTAACTGTGGGATCTTTGAGGATATGCCGTCTGCATTCCATGTTAACGTTTTGAACTCTCTAGTACTGTTATGGTTCATTACAGAAGAGCGTCATAGCTGCTTCAGCAATTACTAGCATTTTTGCGTATCTATCTTTCGCGGGGCGGACTGCCGCTAGGGTTTCTTTCACTTTTTGTATTACTGCTCCCAGGTTTATCCCCGCAAACAGCTTCCCCAGTTCTCTGAGTTCCCTCAGAAAACTGCCGAGATCGCTGTCCGCGCTAGGCCCCACCTGTGGCTGCTCCTGCGCTGGGACTGCAGTATCGTTTACTGTTGTTTCAGTTGCCTGTCCCAGAACTGGCGGTGGAGGTGAAGCCTGTATTGTGGGTGGGGGAGGTGTAAATGGGACTGCGGGGAGGGTCGTCTCCTGCACTGTCGCAGGGCGTGCCGCGGACGTAGATTGGACGGTGGGAGCGGGCATAACTGCCCTGTGTGGTCGCATACTCGGGAAATCTCTCGTTCGCACTTCGAAGTTTGGCTGATGACGAGCCTGAGCATTTGATGCGGCTGTTGTTGCTAGGGCAGTTTTCTGCTGCCTCTGGTTTTGCACCAATCTTTGGTATACTTCGTAGCCGTGATAGTTTGCTGGGTGGGGGCCTTCGTAGTTGGCACGCACCGGGTTTGCCACTCTCTGTTGCATGCATAACTTGGTAAGGTGGTGGCCTGCACACTTTACGCATCTCGGCTGCTCGAGTGATTAAATTTTTGACACCTATGGCACTGCCCAGAACCTTCCGGTTTATTATACCGTTCTACAGTTATTCGGAATCTCAGCAGGTATCTCAGTTTGAACACCCGCTGAGCATCCTCATTGTTTTCTAACACCGCCAAGAAATTCGGCTCTTTCTTGCGGCCGTGACTTTCTTCTGCAGTCGGGGGAGTTTGAGAATTGGTGAACCGAGTGTACTATGAATACTTCCTCTATTAATTCATTTTTTACGTCCTCTTCCTCAGCATCGATGGGTAGGTACTTTATTACTACTCTCAGAGCCTGTTTGGGGTCGATAGAATATGTGTGGAACTCGGTTTCCTTTCTTTCAAGTTCCGACTTAACCCTCCTATAATCCTCTACATTTTCCACCTGAATTTTCGTTGTCCTAGGGCGATATACTGCCGTCAATTTCCCCTTTAGGCCCGCTTGCAGCTCCTTGAGGAGTAACGGGCTTCCCTTTGTAATATAGGCGATGATTGGCGGTACTCGCTCTTTTGTTTTGCGCCTAATCGTCTGCATTTCGCCTTCTCCGTCCACGTCTTCGTTCTCTAGGGCTGAGAATGAGTTCGCGGCCGGTACATTTACGATAACTTGCTCCTGCTGTTCGCCTTCCCCATCTTTTTCCGACTCTCTCCTATCATTTTCCGACTCTGTCCTATCTAAGTCTATGTAGAGTCTACCTGTACCCGAACTGTCGGAACTACCAGAACTGTCAGAGCTCTCCTCCTCATGCACCGTTTGCACACTAGCCTTGTGTGTGTTAGCTGTTTGTGCGGCCCTACTCTGACTGTTGATATACTTTTCGGGATGTGAGGTCGTGGTCCAAGAACTTTTCTGTTCCTTACGTTTCGTCCAGGCCGACTCAGCGGAGCAGCGCCTCTGAGGAAGTCCAGCGCAGCCTGGGCGAAACGTAAGGAACAGAAAAGTTCTTGGACCACGACCTCACATCCTGAAAAGTATATCAACAGCTATGTCATCCGGTCGTGAAAGCCTTCATTCTACCTACTCTGCGGGTTCTCTGGCGAGAGCCGCAGCGGTCTAATTGTGAGGATTCCCTCGAACGACTTGTTGAAGCCATATTAGCAGTCAGTCTAGCAGTCAGTCAGTTTTTGGTGCCGCCATGGGACACTGGAAGGTGTTTAGTTCTCACCTCCACAACTAAGTGGCAGGTATCCGCACCGGAGCCAGTTACTATGCCTCTGCAGACGCGGGTAACCGTGCAGCGCAACGGGCCCTGGCCTGCTAAATCCCTAATATCCTATTGGGGAGCGGGGAGGATGCCCCGCGGCGGCAAGGAAAGAAACGCGCCCGGCAAGGGAAGCGGCAAGAACGGCTCCTCGGTCGCGCAGATCCCGGCCGCAGCCTCCGCGCTCGCCAGGAAACCGGCAAACGGTAACGCTACAACCACAATATGCGCATCCGTTAAGTGCAAACACGACAATTTTGCAGGATACGCATGACAATTACGTTTTCTATCTCCAACTCGACGAGGAGAGTGCTTTGAGCGGGAAGGGAGACCCCAAGGCAGCAGAACGAGCTACGCAGTGCGTCCGCTCAGTGCGCCAGTCGCTGCGCTAATGATCCGCCATTCACCACCGTTTTATGCCTTGCGACACTACCACCATCTGTAAATGTGCATATGGCCATCCCATGTGTACGTGTTTAAAAATCATAGGGATTACAAACTAGTACTATATATTGTTGTCATTTACTTGTACGATCTGCTACATGGTGCAATGAGAATTATATGGCAAGCAGCAACACGTGCTTTGTGTTTGTAACCTATTCGTACTGCAGTATCTTTTAACGGGTGTAGGACACGAAATTTAAAGAAAAATTCAGAAAAATCTATGCGTATGAACTGACTAGCCTATTAATCATGCAAGATAGGAGCGCTGTTGTGGGGGAACGAAACAGCAAGTAATAACAAATACTATGTTTGAAAATAAGAAGAGGGGGAGTTATACTTGCAATAGGGCAGGAGATACAGGAGAGGTACCAGATAGGAAGCACTTCCAGAAGTACCAAGGCAGAGGTGGTCGTTTTGGGTTTTGTTCTAAGGGAGGCTGTTGAAACACGAGTGGTCGACGGCCTGATCAATAGACACAGCGGCTTCACTCCCAGTAGATCATGGGACCCAGCACTCAGCCAGATGCAGACACAACGTCGACTGAGAGCGACTCCCCCCCCCCCCCCCCCCTCCCTTCCCGGTTTCGGAAGAATCTCTGAGGGACCGGAGTTCGCGCCCAATATTCGGTGATCGCGTCGCGTACCCTAACCCCCTAGAGCAATACAAAGAAGAAAAATAACTTTTGGAGAATCTAACAGCAAATGCTACAACATTAACAGTGCCAGAGGAATTCCACATTCAAAGGGAGGAAACAAAGTAGTTATCTAGACAGAATAGATTGAATGACATCTACTAGGGGGAGGAACTGCCTGCTAATGTGACGAAAGATGAAACGAGTGTCGGACTGGAGGACATTAGGAATCTAGTATTAGAGTCAAAGTCTGACAGAGCTCTAGTAGGGATGGAAAAAACCGACCGGTTGAAACCTATATTTGTATTTTACTTCTGAGTAACGGATATTTTTCGGTACTCATTTGGTCTCAGTTATAACAAGTGTTTTTGAGTTTTCACTAAAAACTGGATAAAAAACCGAAATATCAGTGATATTTCTTTTCGATTTTAAATAAACTTTAAAAAACGAATAAGTTTCATTGCTTCGAAATACTGCGTTTTTACGAAAAATGGGAAAAGCGAACGGTGCTATTTTAATAACAAAGCCCAACAGAAGCGAGGAACAAACATATTCCATAAGAATTGGCACACCACTGCCCAGGCAATAACGAACCTGTTACCTTGCGGCGTGGCTTATTTGATAGTACGTGTGTACTTGCAGTGTACAGGACTTGCCCCTTCTGGTTTATGCGGTACTTCCTGACTGTCGTCCCCAGACACCTGTTGTCTACCAGAATGGCAACAACCATAGTCTGGAAATATTTTACTAAGTGACGTAGCAGTGAGGTACAATGTTTCACTTGCTTTGCTTCACTTGTTATACAAGATTTAAAAAATTTTCTGCCACTTCTCCGAAATGTAAACGGCCTTGTCGCAGTGGTAACAACGGTTCCCTTCAGATCACCGAAGTTACGCGCTGTCGGGCTGGGCTAGGACTAGGATGGGTGACCATCCGGTCTGCCGAGCGCTGTTGGCAAGCGAGGCGCACTCACTCCTTGTGAGGCAAACTGAGGAACCACGTGAATGAGAAGTAGCTTAGGGATGGCGGTTATCGCTGGAACAACCGATTTTCGGATACATCTTTTTCTCCACGCCAGTTTAAAAAATGGCTCTGAGCACTATGGGACTTAACTTCTGAGGTCATCAGTCCCCTAGAACTTAGAACTACTTAAACCTAACTAACCTAAGGACATCACACACATCCATGCCCGGGGCAGGATTCGAACAGGCGAGCGTAGCAGTCGCGTAGTTCCAAACTGTAGAGCCTAGAACCGCTCGGCCACTACGGCCGGCACGCCAGTTTAACATGGCTTTCAAAACCGTTCAAAATAATCGGTTTTTAAAATAAATGTTTTTGTGCTTTTTATTCATGTTATTGTCTGTAATAAACGTAGAAATCGAACAAATTGACATACGGCGGGAGGGCGATGTGCTGACCACATGCCCCTCGATATCTGCATCTAGTGACGCCTGTGGGCTGAGGATGACACGGCGGTCGGTTGGTACAATTGAGCCTTCATGGCCTGTTCGGACAGAGTTAAGTTAAATATCTACGAAATAATAAAAGAGGAAAGAAATTATGGTAACAGTATTAAGGTAAAAGATTAAGGACAATTCATTCACAGTTCACACTAAAAGTAGAAAGTAGCTGATATACTGCCTGTGTTTGTATAATAAGCCTTTATCTGCTTGTAACCATTGAAAACGGACGAATGAACACGAAGAACAGAGTTCTTCAACCTCAGTTTTCACCCTTTAATACTGCCTATTCGTAGTGCCCAAATAGTAGCATGATCACTGAATACAACATGATTTTTGAGCAGAATTTAAAAAAACAAAACAAAAAACAAACAATGTATCAGTAAGAGAAGGTGGTGAGTTTTTGTATTATTCAACCACTTATCACTGTCCGAGAAAAGCAGTGAATGGGAAAGGGACTACGTTTTCCTTTATATGCTTATTTAATTTTGGTTCCGTGTTTTTTGAAACTAAGGAAGTCGAACTTTTCCAATCTTTGTTCGATTTCTACGTTTATTACAGACAATAATAGGAATAAAAAGCAGAAAATCACTTATTTCAAAAACCGATTATTTTGAACGGTTTTGAAAGCCAGGTTAGATTGGCCTGGAAAAAACATATGTATCCGAAAACCGGTTGTTCCAGCGATAACAGCCATCCCTATGCTCTGGAAGACGCGTTTTCCAGCAATGCGGAAACGACAGAGAGCAGTCCTTCGTGATTTCTAAAATCATTGTGGGAAGTGGCACAACACGATTATCAAGTAAACGTGTAGAATTGTGGGTGTGGAGACATTGTATTAGACATTAGGAAAACTATTAGTCAAACAATTCCTAAGACAATAAGGGCAAGTAAACACGGGAACTATCGCACAATTAGCCTGACAGCTTATGCATCCAATATTTGACCAGAATAGTTTCTAATTATAAGAGCAAAAAATGAAAGTAATAACCCGCTGGATGATTACCAGTCTGGCATTAGAAAAGATAAAAACACCAGCCAGGCAGTCCTTATAACACAGATCCTCAGAGAAGCACAATAAGACGAGTAATATACGCACACTACGCCCATGACTAAAGATGGAACAATAAAAATTGAAGACAAAGGGAGACGTGTTCGGATCAGAAAGAGCGTAAGACAAGCAAATTTTCTCCTCCGCTGTAAAAACTATGTCGAAGAGACAATGAAAAAAAAAAATAAAAGAAAGGTTCAAGAACGCTATTACATTCCTGACTAATCGTATTGCTATTCTCTGTGAAAGTAATTACAGGACCTATACAGAAATGAACGGCCCATTGAGCATACAATACCGGCCGAGAGTAAACCAAAGAAAGACGAAAATAGTAAAGACAAACGAAATTGAGATTACCGATAAACTTAACATCCGAACACGTTAGCATCAAGTGGACGAATTTAAAGAATGCTGGTACTTTCGAAGCAAAATAACGCATAACCGATGGAGCAACAAGGACTTATGGGAGTGGGAAAACTAATCAGGGAAACGGAGCATTCCCTGCAAGACACCTACTTTATTTTTCTTCGTCATCAGTCTTCTGACTGGTTTGTTGCGACTCGCCACGAGTTCCACTCCCGTGCCGACTCCTCATCGCAGAATAGCACTTGCAAACAAAAACTTCAATTACACTACTGGCCATTAAAATTGCTACACCAAGAAGAAATGCAGATGATAAACGGGTATTCATTGGACAAATATATTATACCAGAACTGATATGTCATTACATTTTCACGCAGTTTGGGTGCATAGATCATGGGAAATCAGTACCCAGAACAACCACCTCTGGCCGTAGTAACGGCCTTGATACGCCTGGGCATTGAGTCAAACAGAGCTTGGATGGCGTGTACAGGTACAGCTGCCCATGCAGCTTCAACACGATACCACAGTTCATCAAGAGCAGTGACTGGCGTATTGTGACGAGCCAGTTGCTCGGCCACCATTGACCAGACGTTTTCAGTTGGTGACAGATCTGGAGAAGGTGCTGGCCAGGGCAGCAGTCGAACATTTTTTGTATCCAGAAAGGCCGGTACAGGACCAGCAATATGCGGCCGTGCATTATCCTGCTGAAATGTAGGGTTTCGCAGGGATCGAATGAAGGGTAGAGCCACGGGTCGTAACACATCTGAAATGTAGCATCCACTGTTCAAATTGCCGTCAATGCGAACAAGAGGTGACCGAGACGTGTAACCACTGGCACTCCATACTATCACGCATCCAATGTGCGTTCACCGCGATGTCGCCAAATACGGATGCGACCATCATGATGCTGTAAACAGAACCTGGATTCATCCGAAAAAATCACATTTTGCCCACCGATTACATATTCTGTTAACATTCATTGGATCTCGACCAACGCGAGCAGCAATGTCACGATACGATAAACCGCAATCGCGATAGGCTAGAATCCGACCTTTATCAAAGTCGGAAACGTGATGGTACGCATTTCTCTTCCTTACACGAGGCATCACAACAACGTTTCACCAGGCAACGCCGGTCAACTGCTGTTTGTGTATGAGAAATAGGTTGGAAACTTTCTTCATGTGAGCACGTTGTAGGTGTCGCCACCGTCGTCAACCTTGTGTGAATGCTCTGAAAAGCTAATCATTTGCATATCCTAGCATCTTCTTCCTGTCGGTTTAATTTCGCACCTGTAGCACGTGATCTTCGTGGTGTAGCAATTTTAATGGCCAGTAGTGTATTTGTTGGAAACATATCAGTTTTTCTCTACCCCTACCATCTATGACTCCTTCATGTACCACGGAAGTTATATGTTATTAAACATGCCTAAACTTGTCAATGTTTTCGAATTGTTCCTCTCCTCGGCGATTCTGCGGAGAACCTCTTCATTTCTAATAGTAACCTTTTTTCATCGTTCCTTTTTGGCACCACATCCAAGATGCTTCGATTGTCTTCTTTTCCGGTATTCCCACTGTCCATGATGCACTACTAACAATGCTGTACACCAAACGTATATTCTCAGAATTTTTTTCCTGTTGAGGCCTATGTTTGACAGTAGACTTCTTTTGGCCAAGAATCCCTCTTCGCCTGTGCTAGTCTACTTGTTATATCCTACTTGCTGCTTCTGTCATGTATTACTCTGCTGCCAAAGTAACAGGTGCATCTACTTCAGGGTCAGGAATTTTGACTTCATTTTATCGCTAATCTCGTTTCTGCTGCTCCCCATTACTTTCGTCTTTCTTACGTTTACTCTCATTCCGTATTGTGTCCTCATTTGACTGTTCATCTCATTAAACAGGTCCTGTAATTGTTCCTCTCTTTCACTAAGGATAGTAATACGAATCTTATCACTGCTATCCTTTCACTTGGAGTTTTGATTCCATTCCTGAACCTTCCTGTTATTTCTGCCACTGCTGTTTCTATGTATACATTAAACGCTCAGGACAGAAACTTACAGCTTTGTCTTATATCCTACCTAATCCGAGCACTCCAATATTGCACTTCAACTCTTACTCTAGCTTCATGTTTCTTGTACATATACTAGTCTTTCCTCGCAGCTTCACTAGTGTACACCGCCTCTTCCCTCATCTTTCGGTCCATCTGCTCCTCCTCCCAAATCTCTCTCTGCTTCTGTCTCCTTCTCATCCCCTTTCTGCTCATCTCCTCCTCCTCTTCCCCTTCATCTCCTTTGGTCCCCCTCTCTGTTCATCTCCTGACCACTTGTGGATGGCTATACCTTGGAGAAAGTATTCCTGGACAAAGGAAGGTGTAGACAGAGAAAGGGGGCAGGAGGGAATAGATACTCTCCACCATCCTCTCCTTATCCATCCCCTACTGTCCCCATCTTTGTCACTCCCATCCTCCCCCCCTCTCTCTCTAGCTATTTCCTCTTGCCTTATATCTCTTTCCATGCCATCCATTATTCACCTTAATCTTCCCTTACCCATGCAAATGTCGCATGTAGCTCCTACAAAACAAGCTGATAAAAAAAGCACATACTACTCCTGCAACATGCCTGTCATAGAAGTCAGCCTACATGTCAGGCTGAAAAACCACTTTTTGCTCCTGAGATATAGCTTTCCATGCAAACCAGGTCGATAAGGCAAGCTGATACTACTCCAATGCAACATGCTTGAGATCCAGGACAGCCTACATGTTGGGGCTGGAAAACTGTTTCTTCCTCCTGATGTGTAGGCTGCTTTGAAAAGCATGTCGATAAGGCAGACCAAACCTATTCCCACAGACGACGCCTATCTCACAGGACACCTGTACAGCAGGGGCTAAGAAACACTTTTTTCCTATATCTCCGCTCCTGCTGGAGACGGGAGGTTATAAACTCCGCAGAGGTGATACTTGTGAAGTTTCCTGACTGTGTGCAAAATTTTGTTTGAAACCAATCCAGGGATTTGGGAAAAGATCCCAGTCATAAAACCCGCAAACATACATGATTATATACTAGACTTTTCCCCATAGCTTCGCCTGTGTACGCATTCAATACATATACTGAACAAATCCCCTCCTCCCCCTCTCAGTGCCCATCTCTTTCTCCCAGCATCTGTTCACCTCATCACCCAGCTTCTGTATTTCTCCTACTTGCCACTCTGTCTCTTCATCTCCAGCCCCTCCCTCTCTTTGTCCATTTCATCCACCACTCTCTCTAAGCACAACTTCCTCCCCCTGGCTCTGACCACATCCTCCTTCCCCTCTCTTTCCATCTCTGCCACCCCCTCTTCTTTCTCCACCGGCCCACTTCTTCTCTATGCCTCCCATCTCTACATCTTCCCCTCCTCCCCTCTCTCTCCATCTCAACCTGTCCCCAGCCATGCTCATCGGCATGTGTAGCCGCTGCGCTATAGTTGAAGAAAGCAAACCGTTACAGCTGTCAAGCAGAGCAGCCTACACATCAGGAGCTTAAAAATCATTTATTTGCTCCTGACATACAGTCTATCATGTAAAGCACGTCTATAAATCAATCTGATACTACCCCAACACACCATTGTTATTGTAAAGAAGTTTACAAAAAAATTCAAAAATAATGTTAAAAAATCCTTCAAAATGTTTTTGAAAATGAATGAAGACTCTTCAAAGCCACATTATCTGTATACAGATTCCATTATTAGGCAACATAACCAGTTTCACAGCATTATAGGCACATCTTCGGGTCATGATTTGTATAGAATACAAAAAACGTTTTTATAAAATGCTGTTAATACAGAAAGAAAAAGCAGCAAGTTTTTACTCAGAACTTTCCATTTTAAAAGGCTAAAGGGAATTTACAATGTTGCAATGTTCAAATCGTGGCCATCTCCTCCCCCTCTTCCTTTTCTCTCGCCCACTACTGCTCTATATCTTTCACCTGCCTCTTGCATCTCCTTCTCTCTCTCTCTCTCTCTCTCTCTCGCTCTCTCTCTCTCTCTCTCTCTCTATCTATCTATCTATCTATCTACCTTGTCCTGCTCATTCTCTCTCTGTCCATCTCTGCTTCTTGCAACCTCTCCTCCTCCATCTCTCTGTGTCCATCTCTTACTGCCCACCTCCCTGTCCATCTTATCCTGCCTCTCTCACGCTATCGATCTACTCCTCCTACCTCTTCCTATCCATCACCTCCTGCCCCTCCCCTTTTTATCCCTCGTCTCCTTCCCCCTCTCTCCTTAATCATCCCCTTCTGCCACCTCTCTCTCTCCATTCTCTTCTGCCCCATCCTTCAGTATGTATTCCCTCCTGTCCCCTCTCTCTGTCCACACCTTCCTCTGTCCTCGAATACCTTCTCCCAGCTATAACCATCCACAAGCATGGCCCCTTCGAAACAGGTCGATAAAGAAGGCGATACTATTTCCAGTACACACCTGTCATATAGGGCAGCCTTCACTTTGGGGCTTGAAAACAATTCCTTGTTCCTGGTGTGTAGGCTGCGTTATAAAGCTTGTCAATAGAGCAGGCTGATATTACACACATCAAAAAAAGTTTTGTTATCAGCCCAGTTCCCAGAACTCCTGAAGATATACAATGACTGTGGGTACTGTGTCACGGACACAGTCCCTTTGACTGTTCAGTGATGTCACTAAATCCGTCCAAAGATGTAAACAACCATGCATGAGCAGCTCCTATTAGACGAAGAGGGGTGATGGCCGATCAGTTCCAGTCATTCCAACAGGAAGGACGTACACGGCTCGTGTCGTCTGTAGTTCAACCATGCCTAGACGGTCAATACCGCTGTGCGTTCGCGTCCGCATTGTTACTTTGTGGTAGGAAGGGCTCTCAACAAGGGAAGTGTCCAGGCGTCTCAGAGTGAACCAAAATGATGTTCTTCGGACATCTAGAAGGTACAGAGGGACAGGAACTGTCGATGACATGCCTCGGTCAGTCCTCCCAAGGGCTACTACTGCAGTCGATGACCGATACCTACGGATTATGGCTCGGCGAAACTATAGCAGCAGTATCACCATGTTGAATAACTTTTTTGTGCAGCCACAGGACGTGGTGTTACGACTCAAACTGTGTTAAATAGGCTGCATGATGCGCAACTTCACCCCCGAAGTCCATGGCCAGACAAACATGACACAATGAAGCGCGCTACAGATGGGCGAAACAACATGCCCAATGGACCGCTCAGGATTGGCATCACGTTCTTTTCACCTATGAGTGTCGCACATGCCTTCAATCAGACAATCGTCAGAGACGTGTTCGGAGGTAACCCGCTCAGGTTGAACGCCTTAGGCACACTGTCCAGCGAAGGCAGCAAGGTGGAGGTTTGCTGCTGTTTTGGGGTGGCATTATGTGGGAACATCGTACGCCGCTGGTAGTTATGGAAGGCGCCGTAACGTCTGTACGATACGTGAATGCCATCCTCCGACCGATAGTGCAACATATCGGCAGCATATTGGCGACACATTTGTCGTCATGAACGACAATTCGCGCCCCCATCGTTCACATCTTGCGAATGACTTCCTTCAGGATAACGATATCGCTCGACTAGAGTGACCAGAATGTTCTCCGGACATGAACACTATCGATGATGCCTGGGATCGATTAAAAAGGGCTGTTTATGGACGACGTGACCCACCAACCACTCTGAGGGATCGGCGCCGAATCGCCGTTGCGGAGTGGGACAATCTGGACCAACAGTGCCTTGATGAATTTGTGGATAGTATGCCACGACGAATACAGGCATGCATCAACGCAAGAGGACATGCTACCGTGTAGTAGAGCTGCCGGTGTGTACAGCAATTCTGCCCACCACCTCTGATGGTCTCGCTATATGGTGGTACAACATGCTATGTGTGGAGCAAGAAAATGGGCGGAAATGATGTTTATGTTGATCTATATTCCGTTTTGTGTACGGGTTCCGGAACTGTCGGAACAGAGGTGATGCAAAACGTTTTTTGATGTGTGTATAACTACCCAATATGCCTGCCGTGCAGGCAGCCTATATGACAGAGATTGAGAAAACACGTTTTTATCCGTATCTCTGCTCCTATTGGAGCTACGACACTAGGAATCACACAGCGCTGGCAGTCGTGAAGTTTGCTGTTTTTGTCCCAAACTGTAATCGATCTAGTGGTTTAGGAGGAGATCCCAAACAAACATACAAGCTTACATCCATACAGTCCAATTTATACATAGCTCTTAAGGTATGCATTTTAGAGCCAATGTTTACTGGACTTTTTTCTTCTTGTTATGTGAGAAAGCCATTCGTGAAGTTTTGCTGTCGAGTTTTGAAACATCCTGTATATGGGCGTTTTCCCTGTAGATCTCCCCTACGCCTGCCTCTGCCGTCACTGTTTTACCACCTGTATCTGATAGTTTTGTTATTCTCGTGGAGTGTGTTGTAGCCTGGCTGTATACACCGTACCATAACCGTGCTGGTGTTGCAGGGGCGTGTTGCTACAGTCGCAGCAGCGGCTGGAGGAGGCCGCACAAAGCTACCAGACTGCCATAAGCTTCCGGCCTAGCCTCGCAGGTAAGTCAGCTGCACACTCTCTGTAAATAAAGAAAGTGCATACATATTACACACTTAGGGTAAGTCATCGAGTGCGGTTTGTATGCTCATAAACAAGTAGGGTTTCACATTTACTAGGATTTCATCTTCTGCCTGGGTCATGAATTGGAAGCAGTTTCTAACCCCCAGCTGTGATCAAAGTTATATGGAGGTTTCTCATGGCTGGGAAGGAAACGGTGGAACTGGAAATCCCATTCCAAATGTTTACAATTTCGACACCCTCTAACATCCTAGAGTTTTATTAAATGGTCCTCCAATATGATGTGTTATTACTTTATACAAGCCTAATACCTGCGTAGTTATAATTATGATATATACAATTTTTCATTCTAAGTTTGTGGAAGGATATGTTTGAGGGCCTGAGATTACAAGGGGTATAAGTGCTTGCTGAAGCTAACTGAGTAAATGGCTGTGAAATTTATGACGGCCAGTTAGCCCCTACGTACTAGTAGGTATGATTCGAGACTGTAGTGTTTCTGCGGTGTATTTTTTAATAATATATTAAAAATACTTCTACTCATTGTTTCCTAAAACTTTTACAGGAAAACAGGTACAAGAATGAAAACATTTCCTTTATTGTGCTTTATTCTGAAGATGTTTTTAGTACAACACACATTATGCTCAGCAACACATGTTCGTTTACAAAAAATTAATATCAAAATCTGAAAAACAATACATATGTAAAAATAAAAATACCAAAACTAAAATATATTGGTATGGTTCCAACACGTACGAGAGATTATTCTTTTGTCACTTTCTACAATCAACTCACAGTCAGTGCCTTAAGTATAATATTATAATCATTTCCTCCTGTGGTATCTCCCGAAGAATGTCCATCCTGGGGAAACACAAGCTGAACCAGTGTCTTGTGCATTTTCAGCCTTTCTCGTCTGATTGTTCTACCACGTCCTCTTCTTTGTTCACTCTCTCTTCTTGCACTCATCATAACTGCTATCTGGGTGTGGGATATATTGTTATAGAACCAAAAATGAAGTCTAGGGATGTAATTCTTTATTTCCTGAAGATTTTTCCACTTCTCAGATTTTATTTCATACTCATCGTGTTGCACAGGCTACAGAAGAGGCATTGATGGCGGCCAATATTGTTCCTTCAGTAAATGCAAGATCACAGATTAGTGGAAACTTGAACTGCACTGTTAGAGGATTTTGTTTACTGATTGTTGTCCTAGTTATATTCCTCATTGAATGCCTTTAGCAACATTGTCCTCTGCTGTGTCATCCATGACTTTTACTGACGGAAAGTTTTCTGTTTTTGGCTCCACTACTGAAAGCTCTACGCTAATCTTCTTTGCTGCTTGCATCGTGCCTTGGGTAAGAAGTAAGAATTTCAGTGGTTTTTTTGCATTATCACACTTCAATTACATATGGACAGGTTGAAGGAACTTGTGATCCGTTGTGTCAATCTTCTGATTTTGTCTCCACTGTTTCAAAACTGGGTCTATTTAGATGTGCATTAAATATTGCTGTAAGTAATTTCAAAAGCATACGCATTAGACTATTGCACTACTTTAAAAAACGTATACCTGAAGCTTCATTAAAGACAGCAGCAAATCTCCTTTTGAACGGCATTTCCCTTATACTGCTTTTCCAAAAGAAGTTCAGGCATTCACTTAGAACCTAAACTTTAACTTCAGAGAGTGCAGAACTATGTAGGCAGTCGCATGTACCTATTCTACTCGGAACTGACCCACACTTAAGCTTAACGGATGTTGGCTTACATCACTGTCTCCTGAAACGTCACTTCTACTCTAAACCCTTCAGTTACATTAATTGAACTATACTGTACACAGCAAAATTCTTGTTGTAATAAGTATTATAGATGTATGCGTTAACGCTCACACACACACACACACACACACACACACACACACACACAAAAGTATACACTGAAGCACAAAAGAAACTGATATAGACATGCATATTCAAATACAGAGGCACGTAAACAGGCAGAACAGCGAGCTGCGGTCGGCAACGCCTATATAACGCAACAAGTGTCTGGCGCAGTCGTTAGATCGGTTACTGCTGCTACCATGGCAGGTTATGAACATGTCAGTGAGTCTGAACGTGGTGTTACAGTCGGCGCACGAGCGATGGGACACAGCATCTCCGAGGTAGCTCTGAAGTGGGGATTTCCCGTACGATTATTTCACGAGTGCAACGTGAATATCAAGAATCGGGTAAAATATCAAATCTCCGACATCGCTGCGGCCGAAAAAGATCCTACAAGAACGGGACCAACAACGACTGAAGAGGGTCGTTCAACGCGACAGAAGTGCAACCCTTCCAAAAATTGTTGCAGATTCCAATGCTGGGCCATCAACGAAACATCATCGATATGAGCTTTCGGAGCCGAAGGCCCGCTCGTGTAGCCTCCATGACTGCACGACACAAAACTTTACGTCTCGCCTGGGCCCGACAATGGACTGTTGATGACTGGAAACATGTTGCTTGGTCGGACGAGTCTTCTTTCAAATTCTATCGAGCGGATGGACGTGTACGGGTATGGTAACAACCTCATGAATCCATAGACTCTGCACGTCAGCAGGGGACTGTTCAGGCTGGTGGAGGTCCTTTAACGGTGTGGGGCGTGTGCATTAGAAGTGATATGGGACCTCTGATACGACTCTGATAGGTGACACGTACGCAAGCATCCTGTCTGACCACCTGCATCCATTAATGTCCATTGTACATTCCGACGGACTTGCGCAATTCTAGCACGACAATGCGACACCCCACACGTCCAGAATTTCTACTGAGTGGCTCCAGGAATACTCTTCTGAGTTTAAACACTTCCGCTGGCCACCAAACTCCCCATCCATGAACAATATTGCTTGCTATTCAGAAGAGATCTCCAACCCCTCGCACTGTTACCGGTTTATGGAGAGCTCTGCTGGAGTCATGGCGTCAATTCCCTCGTGCACTACTTCAGACTTTAGTCAAGTCTATGCCACGCCGTGTTGCGGCACTTCTGCGTGCTCTCCGGAGCCCAATACGATATTAGGCAGGTGTACTAGTTTCCTTGACTCTTCAATGTATATGGAAAAAGCTAATACTCATTTCATTCTGTTTCTGTCGATGCTGCCGCGTATTTCGATAAATTTCTGTATGTAGTATGGCGTGTGTCGTTGTGTCGTTCAGTGACATATTTCCAGGTTTCAGGTACCGAATCAATTAGCTTTTTTTATTTTTTTCCGAAATTTGGACCACTTGCCCGCCTGAGTCTCTGTAGAAATATCGTATACTCCAACTTCCAGTTGTGCGCAGGAGTGGTCTAGCAAGTCAGACCTCCTGTCTGACTAGGCCGGCCGGAGATGCCGAGCGGTTCTAGGCGTTACAGTCTGGAACCGCGCGACCGCTACGGTCGCAGGTTCGAAACCTGCCCCGGGCATGGATGTGTATGATGTCCTTAGGTTGGTTAGGTTTAAGTAGTTCTAAGTTCTAGGGGACTGATGACCTCACAAGTTAAGTCCCATAGTGCTCAGAGTCATTTCAACCATTTTTTTGTCTGACCGGAACGATGTCAGAGTGTAAAACAGAGAGGCTACCACAGGCTGCTTCCTCGCTTTAGACCTCGTGGTTAGTAACTGAGACTTACGCATATGAAACCCTTAAAGTTAGAAAGAGAGACTACAGACTGTGTAGTTCTATTTAAGAAAAAAATGTAACTTAGCAGTATCAGTTATGCTGAGTCGAACAGTAAGGTCGAGAAATCTACCTCAGAGATTCATGTGTTGCACTTGTGCCGCGAGAGGGCGAAAGGAGCGGATCATGTGGCGGCCGAGGGGTAGACAGGCGCAGATGGTGGCGTGCAGTCAGCCGGAGGTACTGGAACGAGCAGCATCTCTCGGAAGCCAGAGTCGTGTCAGCGGTTGGTGCGTGCGACGCGTCGTCGGCACTCAGTGGTGACGCGGAGAGCTGTGGCGGCAGCCGACACTGGTGGCCTAGACTGTGCATGCACACGGGCAGTGACCTGAAGTCTAGGGCTGCAAGCCAGACGAGCTGCAAGAGACCATATCGGAGTAAGTTTCTGGGGGGACGGGAAGAAGATAGTTCCTGGTGGAGGCAAGTCTAAGGGACTCGGAGAGCTGGGGTGAGGAACGATTACCAGACGAGGCGACGGTCAGCATGCTGCGGTGTAGGCTTGGAGCAGTTGCTGTCCCTTCTGGTCGCACAAAGAGCACTTCGGTCGAGGCGAAGTAACGGCTTTGGCAGATCACCATGAGCACGACCTGAGTGCTTTTGCAGTTAATGGGGAATCCTGCTAGCCCTGTGTTTGAAGCGGTCCACTGTGTTATGTGCGTGTAGCCAGATGTAAACAACTTGCTGAATGGAAGTCTGTGATTGCTGGTTAAGAAAGATGGCCTGGCTACGGGCAGCTGCCTAATGGTACAACAGAAGACACTGAGGACCTCGCAAAAGAAATCAATAAAATGAAACAAAACGTCTTCTTCATTAAATGTAGCTCCATTCTGGGTTCAGGAGCATGGCACAGTGGCTGGTCGATGGAATGGTCTAATACTATACCAACAGCCGTTATATTGATAATGTTTTATTAGGCAACCAGTTTCGACTTTCTAGTCACGTCATCTTCATGCTTGCCGCATGAATGACACCAAGGATGTACTCGTGCATGTATAAGACAGGGTTCCGTAGATGCTCAGGAAGTTCGGATATCTACGGAACCAGATACGAGTATTTGTGCCTTGTCTCATACATGCACGAATGGTACTTGGTGTCATTCATGCGCCAGGCCCGAAGATGACGTGATTGGAAAGTTGAAACAGGTTGCCTAATAAAACGGCTGTTAGTACAAGGTGACACACGGGAGACGGACAGTTTTTAATGAAATAATACTCAGCCAACTTTAAAATTAATGCCTGTTTATTTACACAAAGTCAAAGCTCATTATTTGCCATTTTAGTTAACAAAGTTATTTGTGAAAAATAATGTCGTCAACGTGATGTCCATCATTTCGAATGCATGACTCAAGTCTCTTCTCAAAATCCTTCATCGCACGGACTAAAATCTCTGCAGGGATGGCAGCAATTTATTGAATGATTGCATTCTTCAACTCGTCCAAATTTCGTGGTTTGTGGTTATAGACACAGTTCTTAAGGTACCCCCACAGAAAAAAGTCACATACTGACAAATCGGGAGACCTGGGAGGCCAAGGAACATTACGTGAGATAATGTGGCCAGGAAACATGCGTCTAAGAACTGTCATAGTGTTTGCGGTGTGCGATGTTGCCCCATCCTGCTGGAACCAAACGTGTTTTAAAGGGATTCGTCGTCTTCTTAGTTCTGATTTCAAGAATGTTTCAAGCATACGAATGTAACGAACCGAATTAACAGTAACTGTGGCCCCATTCTCTTCAAGAAAATAAGGTCCAATAATGCCAACAGAGCCAAGAGCACACCAGACTGTTACTTTTTCTGAGTGTAGAGGATGCTGGTGGATAAGGTGTGGATACTCTGGAGCCCAGTAACGTAGGTTTTGCTTATTCACGGTCCCGTTTAAATGAAAATGAGCTTCATCGCTCATCAATAAACTTTCATTTTCATTCGATCCCAAAATCACTTGCATTCTGTAAGCGAAGTCTTCTCGTACAGAAAAATCAGTTTCCTTAAGTTGTTGGACAATGAACATTTTGTAGGGATGGAATTTTAGCTCTTTATGCAAAATTCGTCTAACCGATTCACGACTGATTCGTAACTCACTACCATGACGTCTAGCTGACCGTCCTGGGCTTCTGACTGCCGCTTGCCTTACCCTTTCAACATTTTCTGGTGTCGTTACTCTGCGTCTCGGGCCAGGATGCTTCTTATCCAGTATGTTTCCAGTTGAAGTTTTCCACCCATCTGAGGATTGTGTTACGGTTTGAAACAGCTCCATGTCGACCGACATTAAACCGCGCTCGAAACAATCGCTGTGTAGCAATAATACTCACTACTTTTCACGAAACTGTCGTAGACAAACACTCGACGTTGCAAGTCCCACTGCTCCGTAGTGACTGAGTAAATGAAATGGCGTCTTGTGTGGATCAGAACTATCCCCACCACGACCACCTCCCACCACCGCGCCCTCAGCAGTACGCAGTTCAAAACCGTCCGTCTCCCGTGTGGCACCCTGTATTAAATTAAATCTCATCGCCATTGTTTACACCAGACACTCAAAGGTTTGAATTTCCGGGATCTCTCCGCAGGTAGTTCCAACTACAGAGATAAATTTCCAGTATACAGGAAATCAACATACACAGATGCAACACTCAGTAGAATCTCATGACATCCAGTTAAGTACAAAATGGCTTCATAAAGAGCAAAGCACAAATTCCCATTAGAAGCAGACGACCAAAGTGGTGAACTAAACACCTTTAAAGTAATTGCTTACAATAATGGCTACAGTCCAAAACTAACTGATGAGGTAAATGGTACAATAAATTCTCACATAGCCAACCACACAAACAAACCAAATAACGAGACATCACAGCTAACAGAAAAGTATGTCAGCCTGCCTTTCTTAGGAAAACGAGGAATAAATATCAGAACCATTTTTCATACAAATAAAAAAATTGAGGACGAAGCCACTTACAGTATTAAAAATAACAACAGTCGATCTGCAGTATACAAACTGAACTGCAATTCATGCTCAAAGATATACACTGGCAAAGCAGGAGGAAATTCCAACATACGAATTCGGGAACACCCGGATGTCCAACACTTTCTGTATATGTAGCTCTAGATGAACATCAAGTGACATACTCAGCTCACAACGTACAAATACTCCGCCTGGCCAACAAAGAAACAAGACTGAATTTATTTGAAGAAATAGAAATTTGATCTCGGAAATGTGCGTCCTCAAATGACACCTAAATGACCAAACAGAGTTTCCAAACAATTTTTTTCTAAGGAATTTCCATAATTTCCTGATACAACATACTAAGTACATTCATAGAGAAACATATCCCATTGTGAGCTCATCCACTGCATAAAATATTTCTACATACTGGAAATCTGTTGTTCTATCTCCATTATTTATAAATGTCATCCATATTGCGAGAAAAGAAAGTATGTACATAACATTAATTCTTCTATATAAAATGTACCGCATTATTATTACTTTTCTAATATTCCAAATAATCTAGTTAAAAAGCTACTAACGTACTCATGTAATAACATTCATGCCAAACAGTTTCAGTTCTTTTTACTCATACAGAACCTGTAAGTCAAATATAACTCTGACCATAGCAGAACCTGTAAGGTTTGACCACAGATGTATTTCTCGGATGTAAACAAAGAAGTCAGTTATCAACAGGGCGAATACTGGGCCATTTTTGTGCAAAATCGAAGTAAAAAATATATCTGCGCCACATGCATAAATGGTAAATCGAAGTAACAACAAGCAGAGTAGAAAGTAAGTACACCCATAAATCAGTTTGTCGTAAATATACAACTCGCGGATTTTGATAGCTAAGCAAAGTTTTTATTTTGCACAGGACAGCTATAGCATGCAATTTGCTCTCGATGTCGTCACTACGTAGAGGCTAAAGCTTCAACTATATATTAGAGTTATGAAGATGAGAGAAAGCCCAAAACTCGGATTAGCTTCAATAAAAATACACAGCAAAGCGACTCGTTGCTGTTTTGTAATGAAATAAACAACATTTGTTGGTTTTTGCTTTGTTTTGTTATTGGCTTGTGTGCATGAAACTTCATACAAATAATTGGTGACTTTTGCTGAGACATATGTGCGGTTAGATCGGTAGCGTTGTGGTTGCTGGTGTCCTAGTTGTCGAGTGTAAGTACTGATAGTAGAGATAAGTGTAGTTAGTGGCTTTATTATTGATCTTAAATAAGTTTCTGTATTCTTCGGCATCCTTAGTTTTTTCGGTTGTCAGGGAGAAAGATGGCAGAGAGCCCAAGATTTTAAATTGTTGTGTTATTGCCTGTTTGCCCGTTGTATGGACAGAACGAATTGGATATAAATTTCACTAGTTCTGTTGTTGTTAAAAGGGTATTTTGTGTTTGGTTTTTCGAGTCCTACTTACGCTTTTTCAGGCTACAAGTGTTCAAATGTGTGTGAAATCTTATGGGACTTAACTGCTAAGGTCATCAGTGTGGTGTCACCGCCAGACACAACACTTGCTAGGTGATAGCCTTTAAATCGGCCGCGGTCCATTAGTATACGTCGGACCCGCGTGTCGCCACTGTCAGTGATAGCAGACCGAGCGCCACCACATGGCAGGTCTAGAGAGACGTACTGGCACTCGCCCCAGTTGTACAGCCGACGTTGCTAGCCATGGTTCACTGACAATCACGCTCTCATTTGTCGAGACGATAGTTAGCATAGCCTTCAGCTAAGTCATTTGCTACGACCTAGCAAGGTGCCATCACCAAGTATATTGAAATGGAGATTATATATGTACAAGAGCGATGTTATACAATTATGGATTAAAGTTAAGTATTCCAGAAGCTACGTACTTTTCTTTATAGCATTCATTACGTATCCTGTTTCAGACCTCACGCCAGCCTGCGTGAGTTTAAGCGCGTGCCTTTCGGCTTCCTCTCATTGTGTCTAGGCTGTCTTGTCTAGACACAACAATCAGTCCCTATGCTTACACACTACTTAATTTAAATTATCCTAAGGACAAACGCACACACCCATGCCCGAGGGAGGACTCCAACCCCCGCCGGGACCAGCCGCACAGTGCATGACTGCAGCGTTTCAGGCTACAGAAAAACATATTGTTTTACCGTAAGTGGCATCTGTTTCGTTAATTGAAATCTTTGAGCGTAAACAAACTGTTGTTAAATTGAGCACTACGTCTGCACAACCCGCAGTACGAATCCCACTCCAATTAAATATCACGCTGCATAAGAGCGTCGCCTTTATAAATTCTAGACTAGCCGGTGTCGTTCACTGTCGTCTGGTGTGTGAACAGACGCATACCGCGTCAGGGTAAAGGGTAACTCGGGCGAACATCAACAACTCCCCGACGCTGCCTTCGACGCTACGCCACGGGGATTCCCCTGTCCGGCGCTGGTGTCCCGCCGCAGAGAACCACCTGTTGCAATCGATTCTGGGAGAAAACAGCGACTGCAGTCAGCTGCATGCACTGACCTAGGCTGTGGAGTAAGGTCGACGCGCTGCAGAGGCAAGTCGGGCTGCGTTCACCATCGTACCGACATCGAGGTATTCGGCCGGTAACCGACATTGGCCGCTGACGGCAAATCTTTTTATATCAGTGCGCCAGTACGTGAGCTGTCTCGGTACAACCGATACAAACGACCGAACGTAGAGACCGGACGACGGTCGACAGAATTCAGACCTCTTTTCTTCGTCCGAATTGTGCCACATTCTCACACGCAAAATACGAATTGTGAGAAACTTGTAATTTCAGTACGAGAAAGAAGGAGTTTGTAACACCCTGAGGATGAGAAACATCATAACAGGGATGCATCTCTGAATGTATGACCTGAAATCCCTGCTTTATTGGAATGACCAAGTTTCGAAGAACTTAAAAATTTAATATTAACTAAGTGAATGCTATCTTATACTACATTACTCATAATCCGTGGCTGTCTAGTTATTTCAGCCTCAATTCTATACTTAATGCAGCACATCCACTGCAACACAGGAAAAATATGTACTGGAAATTGTGTGCCTAGTTCATAACGTCAGAACAGTATATGTTCAGATGAGAAAGGTGGCGTGCGGCAATTTTCATGCTTAAAGTTACTGTAGCAGGTGAGCATTAGCTGTCTGCTACCTGTTAATGTTGTTTGCTGGTGTTTGTATGCTAGCAGGGTGTTGATCAGAGGCGCCGACTTGAAAATGTTGTTGGAGGGGAGGGATTGGGCAAGAGTCATTATATGAGGTACTATATTGACAGACAACTTTGTGTTTGTTTACTTGTGACCAGCGTTTTATCGGTGTTTTGAATACTCCCAATGTCAAAAACCGAAAGTTGCGATGCCACCAGTCTGCTTTGACCCGTGACGTCATCAAGATGGCGTACATCCGTCTTTCAAGCATGGCCAACATGGTGACCATGACGTCGCTAAATACGACAGCGAACGATCATAAGAAACACGAGAAATATTTAACTCCAGTAAAAAACTGAATGTAACAGGACAACTATGGGAAGTATGGATTTTGGGCGGGGCGAATTATAAATGGGACAATAACAATAACAGCACCATTGTAAAACAAAAATTAACCTAAAAATCAAGCACACAAAATTTTCAATGATCGACAAGCAAAAAAGCTAAACAATTGGTGTCATACATTTCGCTTGGCTTATACACGCAAACGACGACCTCAGTGCCAGTAACACACACAGAGGTACCCGTGGTCTAGGGGTAGCGTCCTTGATTCATAATCAAAAACGTCTTCGGTCCCGGGTTCGATCCCCGCAGCTGCCTAAATTTTGATAAATAATCAGCATTGGCGGCCGAAGACTTCCGGCATAAGAAGCCAGCCTCATTCTGCCAACGGCCTTGTCAAAGAGGGCGGAGGAGCGGATAGAGGTTCAGGGCACTCTCTTGCCCTAGGGGTGGGAAACTGCCCCTAAAGGCGGAAGAATCAGCAATGATCAACGACATGAGGATGCAGAAGGCAATGGAAACCACTGCATTAAAGACACGTAACGTGTATCCACAGGACATGTGGCCTGTAATTGAAGAAGTGTCATGGTGATCTCTCCATTGGCAAAAGATTCCGGAATAGTCCCCCATTCGGATCTCCGGGAGGCGACTGCCTAGGGGGAGGTTACCATGAGAAAAAGATTGCATAATCAACGAAAGGATAACGTTCTACGAGTCGGGGCGTGGAATGTCGGAAGCTTGAACGTGGTAGGGAAACTAGAAAATCTGAAAAGGGAAATGCAAAGGCTCAATCTAGATATAGTAGGGGTCAGTGAAGTGAAGTGGAAGGAAGACAAGGATTTCTGGTCAGATAGGTATCGGGTAATATCAACAGCAGCAGAAAATGGTATAACAGGTGTAGGATTCGTTATGAATAGGAAGGTAGGGCAGAGGGTGTGTTACTGTGAACAGTTCAGTGACTGGGTTGTTCTAATCAGAATCGACAGCAGACCTACACCGACAACGATAGTTCAGGTATACATGCCGACGTCGCAAGCTGAAGATGAGCAGATAGAGAAAGTGTATGAGGGTATTGAAAGGGTAATGCAGTATGTAAAGGGGGACGAAAAACTAATAGTCATGGGCGACTGGAATGCAGTTGTAGGGGAAGGAGTAAAGGAAAAGGTTACAGGAGAATATGGGCTTGGGAAAAGGAATGAAAGAGGAGAAAGACTAATTGAGTTCTGTAACAAGCTTCAGCTAGTAATAGCGAATACCCTGTTCAAGAATCACAAGAGGAGGAGGTATACTTGGAAAAGGTCGGGAGATACGGGAAGATTTCAGTTAGATTACATCATGGTCAGACAGAGATTCCGAAATCAGATACTGGATTGTAAGGCGTACCTAGGAGCAGATATAGACTCAGATCACAATATAGTAGTGATGAAGAGTAGGCTGAAGTTAAAGACATTAGTCAGGAAGAATCAATACGCAAAGAAGTGGGATACGGAAGTACTAAGGAATGACGAGATACGTTTGAAGTTCTCTAACGCTATAGATACAGCAATAAGGAATAGCGCAGTAGGCAGTACAGTTGAAGAGGATTGGACATCTCTAAAAAGGGCCATCACAGAAGTTGGGAAGGAAAACATAGGTACAAAGAAGGTAGCTGCGAAGAAACCATGGGTAACAGAAGAAATACTTAAGCTGATTGATGAAAGGAGGAAGTACAAACATGTTCCGGGAAACTCAGGAATAGAGAAATACAAGTCGCTGAGGAATGAAATTAATAGGAAGTGCAGGGAAGCTAAGACGAAATGGCTGCAGGAATAATATGAAGACATCGAAAAAGATATGATTGTCGGAAGGACAGACTCAGCATACAGGAAAGTCAAAACAACCTTTGGTGACATTAAAAGCAACGGTGGTAACATTAAGAATGCAACGGGAATTCCCCTGTTAAATGCAGAGGAGAGAGCAGATAGGTGGAAAGAATACATTGAAAGCCTCTATGAGGGTGAAGATTTGTCTGATGTGATAGAAGAAGAAACAGGAGTCGATTTAGAAGAGATAGGGGATCCAGTATCAGAATCGGAGTTTATAAGAGCTTTGGAGGACTTACGGTCAAATAAGGCAGAAGGGATAGATAACATTCCATCAGAATTTCTAAAATCATTGGGGGAAGTGGCGACAAAACGACTATTCACATTGATGTGTAGAATATATGAGTCTGGCGATATACCATCTGACTTTCGGAAAAGCATCATCCACACAATTCCGAAGACGGCAAGAGCTGACAAGTGCGAGAATTATCGCACAATCAGCTTAACAGCTCATGCATCGAAGCTGCTTACAACAATAACATACAGAAGAATGGAAAAGAAAATTGAGAATGCGCTAGGTGACGATCAGTTTGGCCTTAGGAAAAGTAAAGGGACGAGAGAGGCAATTCTGACGTTACGGCTAATAATGGAAGCAAGGCTAAAAAAAAATCAAGACACTTTCATAGGATTTGTCGATCTGGAAAAAGCGTTCGACAATATAAAATGGTGCAAGCTGTTCGAGATTCTGAAAAAAGTAGGGGTAAGCTATAGGGAGAGACGGGTCATATACAATATGTACAACAACCAAGAGGGAATAATAAGAGTGGACGATCAAGAAGGAAGTGCTCGTATTAAGAAGGGTGTAAGACAAGGCTGTAGCCTTTCGCCCCTACTCTTCAATCTGTACATCGAGGAAGCAATGATGGAAATAAAAGAAAGGTTCAGGAGTGGAATTAAAATACAAGGTGAAAGGATATCAATGATACGATTCGCTGATGACATTGCTATCCTGAGTGAAAGTGAAGAAGAATTAAATGATCTGCTGAACGGAATGAACAGTCTAATGAGTACACAGTATGGTTTGAGAGTAAATCGGAGAAAGACGAAGGTAATGAGAAGTAGTAGAAATGAGAACAGCGAGAGACTTAACATCAAGATTTATGGTCACGAAGGCAATGAAGTTAAGGAATTCTGCTACCTAGGCAGTAAAATAACCAATGACGGACGGAGCAAGGAGGACATCAAAAGCAGACTCGCTATGGCAAAAAGGCATTTCTGGCCAAGAGGAGTGTACTAATATCAAATACCGGCCTTCATTTGAGGAAGAAATTTCTAAGGATGTACGTCTGGAGTACAGCATTGTATGGTAGTGAAACATGGACTGTGGGAAAACCGCCGGCCGGAATGGCCGAGCGGTTCTAGGCGCTACAGTCTGGAACCGCGTGACCGATACGGTCGCAGGTTCGAATCCTACCTCGGGCATGGATGTGTGTGATGTCCTTAGGTTAGGTAGGTTTAAGTAGTTCGAAGTTCTAGGGGACTGATGACCTCAGCAGTTAAGTCCTATAGTGCTCAGAGCCATTTTTTTGTGGGAAAACCGGAACAGAAGAGAATCGAAGCATTTGAGATGTGGTGCTATAAAAGAATGTTGAAAATTAGGTGGACTGATAAGGTAAGGAATGAGGAGGTTCTACGCAGAATCGGAGAGGAAAGGAATATGTGGAAAACACTGACAAGGAGAAGGGACAGGATGATAGGACATCTGCTAAGACATGAGGGAATGACTTCTATGGTACTAGAGGGAGCTGCAGAGGGCAAAAACTGTAGAGGAAGACAGAGATTGGAATACGTCAAGCAAATAATTGAGGACGTAGGTTGCAAGTGCTACTCTGAGATGAAGAGGTTAGCACAGGAAAGGAATTCGTGGCGGGTCGCATCAAACCAGTCAGTAGACTGATGACAAAAAAAAAAAAACCCACACACAGCTCAAAACCCTGCTATCGCAGATTTTGATTGACGTATGTAGCTGAAACAAAGCCCTCGATACCAAACAACACACGCGCAATTTGAAAATCCGGTACCGCAAATTTCGATTGATTTACATAACTAGAAGTAGATTTATATCCCATAACCATAACTGTCACATAAGAAAAATAATACAATATCTCCGGCCATGAGAAACACACGGCACTAATAATTACAAATATAAGCACAAATCCACTAGCCCTAATATGCAAAATCAATGTAACTCGCTAGCGAATTGGTGAAACCATTCTAATCACAACTTATAACACCGAGCTAATAACGCGAAATGACGAACTACCACATAGGAACATAAACATCCAACACAAGAGAGCACCACTAGATATTACAACATGGCATCTGCAACAAGATCCGACTCAAAAACCCCGGCCACCATGACATCACGCATCACAACACAGTTGCATTACTGGTCATAGCCGACAGGTGGTTCGCAGCTATCGATCGGCCCTATCGACCAGCCGCACGTAAAACACTTTGCCAGTACCACCAAGTGGTGCACAAAGTTTCTTATGTCCCATGAAGTAGGTCAGAAATTTTAAAAGACAAATAAGTAAATTAATTTGAAGAGACATACCTTTTTGACGGCAAATGTACTTCTCCTCCGTTGATTCCTGCTTATGTACTCGTCACATATACCATCAAGGTCAATTTTCAACGATTCGCCTCTGCGTTGAGAAGGGCAATGGCTTTAAGACGATCCTGCCTCATTATGGAAAGATAAGTTTTCACCCTTTGCAAGCAAGAAAACGACCACTCTGCGGTAGAGGGCGTTACTGGAATCGTCAGTATTATACGCATGAATTTCACTAGGTCCGGCAGTAAGTCAAGGACGTGCTTTTTCCCATTTTCAGTATGTTACTATGTCATACAATGAACTAGTATTTACAGAATCACTACTATGGATAATTTTATGAAACTTGCTTCGGTGGAGAAGCAAGTGTTCCTTGTATATATTTGATTCGAAGAAAGATTAAATATGATGTGAATGTCTGCAGTCAATAAGAAGAAATTGTTCAATTTGGTTTGCAAACATGAACGATTGAGTCCTGAAGCATTATTCCGAGAAGTTTCATAATAAAATCTTCTATACCTATCACATACTTCAGTGAACGTATCTACGAATGAACTGTTGGAGTCGTCGTATTTATTATGGATTTTCCTTTTGCGGGATAATTTTGGGGAAGTCATTTGTTTCAGCGCAGAAAGATTCAAAATTGTCTTTCATAAATTTAACCGATGTTACAAGGGCGCAAATCATCTTAGTGGCCTCCTTCATCTGTAGAGACGTTGTTGTATGTTGTATGTTAACCAGGGACCTAGAAACGACGGAGAGGCTCCGTCACCGCCGCAGCCTCAGGGATCCACAACCCCACGACGACTACCGCAGTCCACTTCACCCCTCCGCCGCCCCACACCGAACCCAGTTTTATTGTGCGGTTCGGCCCCCGGTGGCCCCCACCCCCCCCCCCCCCACCCCCCCAGGGAACGTCTCACACCAGACGAGTGTAACGCCTATGTTCGCGTGGTAGAGTAATATTGGTGTACGGGTACGTGGAGAATTTGTTTGCGCAGGAATCACCAACATAATTTAGCTGAGGCGGAATAAGGGGAACCAGCCCGCATTCGACGAGGCAGATGGAAAACCGCCTAAAAACCATCCACAGACTGCCTGGCTCACCGGACCACGACACGAGTCCGCTTGGCGGATTCGTGCCGGGGACCAGGCGCTCCTTCCCGCTCCGGAAAGCCGTGCGTTAGATTGCTCGGCTAACCGGGCGGGCTGTAGAGACGTACTCGGTAGTGCTATGTTTACTACGTCAATGTAACCTTGCAGTCTTGCCAAAACTGATAATGTAAAAAAACAAATCAGTGGTCTACCTATTAATTAAAAAGCCATTTGCTTTGACCCCAGTGTCCGAATTGTCATTTTTGTAAAAATTTGGAAAAAAAGTTCTTGAAAGTCCTACATAACTGAACGAAACTGAAGACATTGGCAAGTAACGGAGGGTCCACCTTGTAGGGCAGAGTAGTTTTAAATTTTTAGGGGCATCTGCCGTTAAGCGAACAAAAAGATTTAATCTTGAAGGTTAATATCTAATAAAATGTATTAAACCCTTTACATGATTTAATTCATTTCAACATTTCGGGATTGCTTTCACAGTGTGTTGTACTGTTGAGTTTAAAGAGTGTGTAAGGAAGTTGTAAGAGGTCCGAGCAGATGTAATTTCGATGTATTGCTCATGCGCTGCCTGCGATATGCAAGGTATAAGAGAATCGCTGACCAGAGAGCAGTGTTGACTCAGTAGGCACTGTGTAGCTGTAGCAGTAAGTTGTTGCTAGTCTGTGTCTGGTCTGGAGTCTGCTCTGGTCTGGTATAGTGTATCATGTTGGCTGGACCGGTCGCGGTGCAGCGATGCCGGAGCCTGGGTATTATTGTATAAGGTAAAAAGCAGCCTTGCGCATATCTAGTAATGTTATGTGAAATCCCGTGTAAATCTTTTAAAAATGTCCTAATAATAATTTTCGTGATATAAAGTAATTTCTAAAAAACATTCATTTCAATTTAAAGAATTTACTAATTTCTTCAATCCATGATCATTCCTATTGTTGCAAAAGAAAAATCAGTTGCTTCCTTTCATAAAATGACAAATCTATCGACCAGCATTGCACAGAGCTGTCCCGGAAAAATTTTATATAAGAGCAGATATATTCGCCGTTTTTATTGAGGTAAGAATTTTTCCTTTTTTTTTATTCAGAATGATCTTACAGGGCCATGACGCAGCGCTGCTGTCGTCCAAATTCTACCAGGTTACTGAATTTATTTTTTATTACGAGGTTGAGGAATTTTTCTGTTTCGAGCTTACATTAAACGGGAAACAAATTTTGTGTGGAGGTTAAATGTGAATGAATTTCTGTAGGCCTGCACCCCTTTACTGTACAGTATATAATCCAGCCATGTTACCTGAACCATCAAATCATTGTCCTCTTGAATTACACTCAAGCAGTAATAGCAAACAAAGCCTTAGCTGTGTTCTTTTATATAGACTATAGCCCTAAAAACTATTCTTCTAATTATAACAACGAATCAACAAGTCTTCTATAGATACTATATAACTCTTAGGTGGCTATGTCTGTTGGGTTCCATCTGCTGAGATTCCAAACTATTCTATACTTTTGATATCTTCCAATAGTTTCTGAAGAAGTGTATCACTTAAAATGTTTACTATTTCGTTCTCTTCATTATCAAATGACCATTTATACGTTTCGCGCTGTTATCACATTAAAAGTTGGTGATTATCTTCCCATCGAACTAAACGAAACTCCGCCCGAACAGGCCATGATAGCCCAACGGTACCGACCGGCCGCCTTGTCATCCTCAGCATACAGGTACCACTGGATGCGGATGTGGAGGGGCATGTGGTCAGCACACCGCTCTCCCGGCCGTATGTCAGTTTACGAGAGCGGAGCCGCTACTTCTCATTCAAGTGGCTCCTCAGTTTGCCTCACACGGACTGAGTGCACCTCGCTTGCCAACAGCGCTTGGCAGACAAGATCGACTGCTAGCCCGGCCCTTGCACTACTAAGTAACGGAGGCAAGATACGATTTTCATTAAAAATGATAGGTTTTCTTGTGTTTATGTCAGTTTTTCTTTTGAAATGTGGCTAAATACGTTGAGGTTCGATTTCAAGGATTAGAATTTCAGTACAGCTTCTAAGTGGGGAGCCTGACGTTTCATGAACTTTCTACTTTTTTACTCCTTTTTTCCAGTTCACAAAAACACTTTCCACGAAAGTATTTACATTTTATCAGAAAACTGAAAACAGTGTTCTTCCAATATTTGCAAATTTTGCTGAACATAACATCTGTTACCTTACTTTAATCGATCGATGGAAATTATTAGCTCCATGAGAGCTGATAACTACTACGTTTTTTTTTTCTCTGGAATAGTGTTTTTGTTACTGACACACTTTCGCCAATAATTCTATCTTCGTTTTCACGCAGAGCGCCACTGATACAACACAGTAGCACTTTTCTTCCTAGTTATAAACGCGCCCACTTCAAAATGGCCAGTGAGGGAAGAAAGACTGATTAATAATTCGATCGAGTCACAGGAAGACTCACCGACCACTGTATGCAGTGTTAGTGCAAACGCCTCAAACGGTAAGAGATTTTGGCACAGACTATTAATCAGACACTTTTACTTGGTCCCTCCCAGATCGGTAAACGTCGCCTGACCTGGGCCGCTCCGTTACGGCTATAGTCGCTGCCAAAATTACCTGTGGCACAATATTGTGCGCAGTAAAAGTGAGCAGCCATTGTGGTTAGTGTGGATTCGTGGGCAGTGTTGTACTTACTCATCGTAAATATTCGTATTTACAGAAATTACCGATACTTGGTCCTTCCAGCGACTCGTCATCATCTTTCGTGTCACTTCTGCGGTGCGTCAACCTATTATACTTTCGTTTCTTTTATAACATGCAGGCTGACTGCCCTGGGAGAACGTGGCAAGGGTTGTCGGAGCTGCCAATCCGCTACTAGGTGCTCGTAAGCATTCGCTCCCAGCATGTTCCCGTACAAGGCCCAACTAAAAGTGTGCTATAAGTACTGCCTCAAGAAAAAATTCTTCAAGACAGCTCATCGCGTGCAGAGGTTAGAGCAGCAGCTCGCCTAATCGGTAGTTTACTCGTACTTAATCATTACATACTATTATGCATCAAGAGATTAACAGACTACCCGGTAAGGAGGGGGAGGGGGCCAGTTTTACAGAGTGTTTGTAATCCTGTTTTCAGTGTTATCACCAATCACATCGAGTATGCAACAGAACGTTTTCCTCTTCGTTTCGTATACAAGGTGCTCCACAAAGACGTTTCCACTGTTTGAACTTTAGTAACTCGAACCAAAATAACTGAAACTAGTCCCTTAGATCGTCAAGACATTACTGACGATGTTTTGCTGTTGATGATGTTCAAAATGTCCTTCATTGGAAGCAATAGAGTGTCTCTAATGGTGCAGATCGACATGAATGTATTACGGTTGTCACTGGAAGGGACTCGCCTTATGATGTAAACGGTGTCCTTCAGAGTTCACAATAGAAAGAAGTCTAACGGCGTTAGACTGAGAGATCTGGGTGGAAACTCAACACTTCCTTGTCGGCCTGTCCACGCCTCTACAAATGTTTCATCGTTTCATCCAGGAATTACCGCACACATTACGATGGTAATGTGGTGGTGCACCGAAGTGTAGGAAAAAAATCTTCATCTCGTTATAGTTGGTGAACAGCTGGTTCATTTCTTTACTGCAGCATGGTAAGGTAATCTACGCCTGTCGCTGTTCCTTCTAAAAAGAACGGCCCTACAAATTCTGTAACAGACATACCACACCTCACTCGTTACCCAGGAAAATTAACAGCTCGTTCTTTCGTAATATGGCGAATATCTCTTGCCGAAAACACACGCAGTTTTGACGATTTATGGTTCCATTCAGTTTAAACGTCGCCTCATCGGATCAAACAGTGATATCAGTCAATTGTTCATTTTCAAAAATCCATTGACAGAATTCAGAATTCGAGGTGCCTATCCGGTTCGTCCTCATTCAAAGCGTGAAGCAACATGGAAATGTAGGGTTTCCACTTTTCTTCCTTTATAATTGGGTGAGCACTAGATTTTTTCACCTGATTCACATGAAGCTTGCCTGAAGGCTTTCTTTGGGGATCTTGTGAAAGCTTGTATCACTACGTCCACCCCACCTTTGGTCCGATACTGATTTTTTCCTGCCCACTGCCGTTTCTTGAAATCATGCATACTTCCTTCCGTTTTAAATTTGTTGCGTAATTTCGTTATTATTACACGTGGTGGTGGCGCGGTATCAAACTCTGCCTGACATCGTCTGTGCCCTTATTTAATGTTTTCATATTTCCAATAACACTTTAAAATCCACTTCCTTTGCTCCGAGGACAAGTTTCTAGCTTTCATTCTTCTTTACGTGTAGTTACTGGCAACTGAAAGTAACGAAACGAAAACCAAACTAATGGCTACACGGACTAGTAATGAGAGCACCATATAATCAGAACTGGATCAGGTTATCATTAATATCTCCTCAGTTATTAAACTTCAAACACTCTAAATCCCCTTGTGGGAAATCCTGTATTCGTCAAATTTCTATGGACAGTCCGCTGAGTCGGAAGATACAGCTCTGGTCATGTTCCATTCAAGACAGCCATAGCTCATTCATATGAATTAGGCGTCGTTTTAATGACAAAGGTAGCAGTGCAGCACTAGTCTGTAACCACAGAGGCGGCGTGGCATCCATCCCGCCAAAAACTGACGAAGCAGACTGGACGGATGTCATCAGACGACCTCTAGTGAGGGCATCTGGTGACCATCGTCCGTGCCACTATGGTAGGGACAGCGGTCATCGTTGAAACAACCAGTTTTCGGTTATATCGGTAGTTTTCCACGCTAGTTTAACGTGACTGTTAAAACCACTTAAAATAACAGGTTTCCGAAATACCTATTTTCGGTTTGTTATTCCAGTTATTTCCTGTAATGAAGGTACAAATAGAACAAAGATTGAAAAATTTTGACTCTCTCAATTTCAAGACAAACAGAATCAAAATAGTAAATTAAATAGGCAGATAAATAGTCCGTCGACGGTTCGCTGCTTTTCTTGAAAAGTGATGCATGGTTGAGTACTACAAAAAATTACCAGTATTCTCCTATCGATTCTAAGTTCTTGAAACTCTGCTCAAAAATCATTTAATCGTGGGTCATACCATTATTTGGGCATTACGAATAGTCACTGCTAAAGAGTGAAAGCTGAAGACGCTTTCGTGTTACTTTGTCCATTTCAAGCGCTACAACCCGACAGAGGCATATTATATAGACACAGGCAGCAGATCAACTGTTTTCTGTGTACAGTGAATGAGCTGTTGTAAAGTTATTAATTTATTACTGTTACCATAATTTTCTTTCTCTTTTACTATTTCGTATAAAAGGCAGACCAACCATTAAGCTTCTAAAGCAAATGAAGCGTTCTACTTCATAGCTACGTCAGTTCGTGAAAACACGAGGTGCGACAATAAAGTAATGAGACTGATATGAAAAAAAAGGTTGCTTACTGTTTAGTCAAGTTTAGTGTTGTCTGCTTCAAAGTAGTTCCCTTCTGATTGCACTCACTTTTTCCAGCGCTTGTGCCATTGATGGTAACATTTCTGGAACTCATCTTCTGTTATGTCCTCCGAGACCCTCGTCACAGCTTTTTGGACATCTTGTGTTGTTTGAAAATGGTGTCCCTTGACCGCCGTTTTGACTCTTGGAAATGGAAAAAAGTCGCACGGAGCGGTATCTGGTGAATAAGATGGCTGTGGTAGTACTGAAATTTGTTTTGAGGTTAGAAATTGCTGTACTGACAGAGCATTATCGTGATGCAGAATCCAATTATCAGCAATGTTGGCACGGACACGAAGAACTCTTTTACGAAGTCTTTCAAACATTTCTTTTTAGTAATATTGGTTAACTGTTTGTCCAGGACGCACCCACTCTTTATGAACAATTCCCTTGGAATCAAAGAAGCACACAAGCATGTATGGTCGTCCACTGCGGTCTTCATCTTCAGCATTCGTTCTGCCTTCATTAAACATTTTATGCCAACCAAAAATCTCTTGACATAACCTCCTCTCCAAAAGCCTTCTGAAGCTTACCGTAAGCTGTCTTCGCGTTTTCACCCCATTTAACGTAAAAAGAAATGGCATACCGTTGCGCAGTACTATGCGGTTCCATTTCCGTGACGAGAGACACAAACATGTGCTAACTAATTACAGCATAACTCACGACTGAGCAGTTGCATCAATGTGCCGCTTGGGCTAGAAGCAGCTTACAGACAAAGGTCAAAGATATTGTGCCTACGCAAGCCTGCTGGGTTGCCACATCCTGCACAGAAAATCAGTCTCATTACTTTACTGTCGCACCTCGTTTTTCAAGATTGAGGTTACCGCCATTCTGCAATACAGCGGATGTCCGGCGACGACAGCGATGAACTACCGTATAGACCAATTGTGAACAAGTCTTGCACACTGCAAGCAGGTGCATACATTAAGCCATGACACACGGCAATACTGTAGGGTTGCAATATCTAGTTGCCGGCCGGTGTGGCCGAGCGGTTCTAGGCGCTTCAGTCTGGAACCGCGCCATGTCCTTAGGTTAGCTAGGTTTAAGTAGTTCTACGTTCTAGGGGACTGATGACCTCAGATGTTAAGTCCCACAGTGTTCAGAGCCATTTGAACCATTTTGAACCAATACCTAGTTGGGTCATCGTCAGGGCGCTCTTGAGATGGGGATGTAGAAATGAAGTAAAAAGTTTATTTTACATAATTAATTTGTATTTATAACAGAATTTCATGGAACTTGTTGCGGCGGAAGTGTTTGGTAGATTTCACCTTCACGTCACTATACACTTTACGCTCTATACACCCGCAGTAAAGAATTCAAACTTTACGAACTTGCACTCGTTGTTTGTATTACGTTTAGAAAGAATCGTCGTATCAGTTCGCTGTTCAAAAGGGGAACTTCTCGATTTTTTTTTTTTGTCATTTATTGAATTTCAATTCCCCCCGAAGGGGGCGGGCTGGCAACAGCTTAGTATGCCGCTCTTCAGCCGACAGATTTTGTGACAAAGATCAAGAGAACAAATAATAAAAAACAGGCGATAAAATCGGAGACTTAGAGAGTAACAAGGCGAAAAGAAATCGTGGAATTTAAAACAACAACACAGGGATGATGACGCTAATAAAAATACATACGAAGCAGACAGGGAAAACAATAGACAATTAAAAAAAACACGGCGACAGTCTGGATTCTGTTCGCAAAGGACATAAAATTCACACCTAGCGACAGCATGGTTTCTGTTCGCAACACGAGAAAGACAAACAACACTGAATAGTCACTGGAATACTGCACTAAAAACTTGGCAAATGTGACACCACAGTCGAGAGCAGGTGGGGGGAAACTGAACAGAAGATGGGAAAACAAAAAAGGGGGGAAAGGAGAGTAAAAGTGAAGGGGGGAGCCGGGAAAGGAGCTGAAGGAGGATGAGGACCCATAAGAGGGGTGGGGGGCAGACGCGACAGGGAGTGGGGTAGGCAGAGGAGGGGAATACAAAAGGACTGGGGGGGAGAAGGGAGGGAGGGAGAGGTTTAGTGGGGAGAGAACAGGACGGAAGGGGGGGGGAAGAGGGAGCCCAGGGAAAGGACAGAGGAAAGGAGGGGGATTGAGGATCAGAGTTGATAGGAAGGATAAATGGAGGGAGAGAGGGCATCATCCGGGAGGGGGAGTTGACGGAAGCCACCTTGGGAAAGGAGATGGAGGGTGTAGAGATGGAGGGTAGGGGGGACACAACGGTGAAGACGTGGCAGGGGGCGGGGATGGGAGAGGAGAGGAGCAACCAGGGGGTGAGGGGGTTCAAGACGGCGGGAGGTGTAGAGGATGCGGATATGTTCGAGGACTAGGAGCAGATGGGGGAAAGGAATGAGATCATAGAGGATCCACGTGGGGGACGGGAGGCGGATACGGAAGGCGAGGCGAAGTGCATGACGCTCAAGGATCTGGAGGGACTGATAGAATTTGGGGGGAGGGGGGCAGATATCCAGGCAGGACTGGCATAACAGAGGATGGGACGGATGAAGGATTTGTAGGTGTGGAGGATGGTAGAGGGGTGCAACCCCCATGTCCGGCCAGAGAGGAGTTTGAGGAGTCGGAGGCGGTTGTGGGCTTTGGATTGGATGGAGCGGAGATGAGGTATCCAGGTGAGGTGACGGTCAATGGTGAGGCCAAGGTAGGTGAGGGTGGGGGTGAGGCGTGAGGCGGACAGGATGTGTGCAGACAGTAAGGGAGAAATCCAGGAGCCGGAAGGAGCGAGTGGTCTCGATTTTCCGTGTGGCGCCGCTTAAATAGTTGCAGCTCCATACTACTGAAGAACTGTGGTATTTTCTCGAACGATGGCGCTATATCCAGAAGGTGCTTGCATCGTCAGTACAGAATACGCAACATGCAACGCCATCTGTGAGACGACTCTGTCAACATCAACTTGTTGACATAAATAAAACTGAGCCTGCATTTACGTGTTGCTCTAACAGATGACGTTACTTCGGCATTTGAGCCAAGTTCGTAATGGTATTTTGCAAAATCAAGACAAAATTGGATCTTGTCGGGACAGGAAGGTCCATAACGGTGACGGTCCCGGTATATCGGACCAGAAGGCAACGCTAGGCAACAGGGACATTATTGTCTCAAAAATGCTGTACCAATTCTTATGTCATATGTCTGTTGCTCGTTTCCGTCGACATTTTTATTATACTAGCGCTCATCGCTTTTCCCATTTTCTATAATTACGCAATTTTTCAAACCAGAGAAAATTTTGAGAATAAAAATTACTCCATTTTAAAAAAAAGGTTTATTTGAAAACGAAAAATTTTTGCACTGCTGCTATGCCTAATTGATACTTCAGATTTTTTGCTCAGTTATTAGTAAAAAACGAAAACCACCTGTTAAAGCCGAGACCAGAACAAATGCCGAAAAAATACCGTTTATTCAGAACTAAAATACCGGTATTGCTTTTAACTGGTATGTTTTTCCCACTGTGGCTGCAGCCTTACCAGACTACAGCACATCCTCGTTGTACGACGTACGAAAGGCTGGTGTCACGTTTGATAGCGGGTGCAGGCACTAGTACTCGAAAGTTAAACACGAATAAGATAAGGCAGCGTAGTTCCCGGACAGCTAACAGTTACAGAGAAAGGTGAAACTTAGGACATTTCGCATATGAAAGCAAGGAAACGACACCACTGCCCGTTACTGTTGATCCCCAATCAAGGTGGCGTGCAGCAAACGCCAGACTGGCGTGTACTTACTACACGCTAAGAAACAAATGATTAACAAAAAATGTTCAAATGTGTGTGAAATCTTATGGGACTTAACTGCTAAGGTCATCAGTCCCTAAGCTTACACACTACTTAACCTAAACTATCCTAAGGACAAACACACACACGCATGCCCGAGGGAGGACTCGAACCTCCGCCGTGACCAGCCGCACAGTCCATGACTGCAGCGCCTGAGACTGCTCGGCTAATCCCGCAGGATAATGCACGACCGCATGTTGCAGGTCCTGTACGGGCCTTTCTGGATACAGAAAATGTTCGACTGCCGCCCTGGCCAGGACATTCTCCAGATCTCTCACCAACTGAAAACGTCTGGTCAAAAGTGGCTCGTCACAATACGCCAGTCACTACTTTTGATGAACTGTGGTATCGTGTTGAAGCTGCATGGGCAGCTGTGCCTGTACACGCCATCCAAGCTCTGTTTGACTCAATGCCCAGGCGTATCAAGGCCGTTATTACGGCCAGAGGTGGTTGTTCTGGGTACCGATTTCTCAGGATCTATGCACTCAAACTGCGTGAAAATGTAATCACATGTCAGTTCTAGTGTAATATATTTGTCCAATGAATACCCGTTTATCATCTGCATTTCTTCTTGGTGTAGCAATTTCAATGGCCACGCAGTCCACAGCCCTGTCGGCACCTTCCGGAATCTCATTGGCTCTCTTCCTGCACGTCTCGCAGCGGTCGGCTGATCAGCGTAATTAGAAAAGTTCTGAAACTGGAATACATCATTCACGAAATTAAGAAAACGTAACAAAGCTGAAAACTTCTTCCACAACGAATCATTTAGTAAGGAATATGGTTGGATTATTTCAGAAGATATCTATTGCTGTTAGCAGTAAACCACAGATGCTGGGCTATTCGTATTTATCTTTGTCTTATCACTACAAGAGAGTTTAATTTAGCTATAAAAAAGCTGCAGTGTGTTGCTAAAATTTGCAACGTAAAAGAAATTTCTGAACATTTTAGGAATTCATGTTGGTCCGATAGAAAAGTTACAGGAATTCAAATATTTGGGAGAAAATATCACAAAAAACAGCTAAAAAATCGTCTACAGAGTGAGGGGCACATAACAGAACATAATGTATATTAAAATTATTGAAATAACGCACTACAAAACCGTAGATAAGCAGGAATGCCTATACACCACTAATTCAGTACTGAATTATGAGCTTAAAAAGTTATAAGTATTAGAACGAAGGAATCGAATGATAACAATAGGTTTTGGAAACCAAGATTTAACAATAAAGCTTATGAGAACAAAAAAAAATTATCAGAAAGAATGGGGAAGCAGAGATTGCTGTTCTCTGAAAAAATTTGCACAATGGTTGTCAGTAAACTAATCAAATGGACCCTCAGGTATGCTCGGAAACAAGTCAATAAACCAATGGATTCAAAAATGGTTCAAAGGGCTCTGAGCACTATGGGACTTAACATCTCAGGTCAGCAGTCCCCTAGAACTTAGAACTACTTAAACCCAACTAATCTAAGGACATCATACACATCGATGGCCGAGGCAGGATCCGAACCTGCGACCGTAGCGGTCGCGCGGTTCCAGACTGAAGTGCTCAGAACCAGTCGGCCACACCGGCCGGCCCAATGGATTCGAGAGATCGAAATGGACTTGGCAAGAGGCAACACAAGAGAAGTAGCGGAAAGGGAAATGCTAGGGGGAAAGTTTTGAAAAAAAGGTATTTTTCCTTTGGAAGAAAGAAAAGTAAACAGGTGTAAAGTGTACTGAAAAAGGAAGAAGAAAGAATGGGACAGTAATGGAAGAAGAGGAAGGAACGTAAAAGATCAAAAACTGACTTTGGAAGGCGTTCCGTAGAAGGCTCTGATGCAGAAAGAGAAAGAAGATAGAAAGCGCCGACAAAAAAAAAACTTCAGATTAAGATAGAAGGCTGTTTATATCAAGCAACAATTTCTGTATTTTTTTCTGAATCTTTAGTAAAATGTTAAGTATAGAGAAAAGAGAACATTCAAATGTTTTAAAATATCTTCTTAATCTAGAGCTACAGTTGGACCAACACGCATAGCTTAATGTGTAGCTGTCAAGCCTGTGTGACAAGGGGAAGGACGAGATACGTTTAGAATTTCCTCACTCCATTACATGGGAACATAAGGAGAGACCAAGGGTGGTTTTTGGGCGCCATAACACAGTCATACAAGCGGGCGTTTGGGCTGGTTACAGGCCCCTGACGTCTGGTGTCAGAACAAAGGTTCACTGCCTCCCAGTCGCAAGTCTCGAAGCCATATATCTCATTCGCAATAGATTAACTTGTGACACATCATTCTACGGCTTTTTCTGAATAGATCATAGGCTTTTTAAGGCCTATAGATGCATACTGATGAAGGACCCATCGCGTTGATAAGAGCGTTTTATTCACACGGGGCTCAAACTATTTGAATAAGTGATGATAAAATAGTCTAACATGCAGGGAAAAGAAGTATTAGCAAAAAAATTCAGCTTTACACTACTGGCCATTAAAATTGCTACACCAAGAAGAAATGCAGATGATAAACGGGTATACATTGGACAAATATACACTCCTGGAAATTGAAATAAGAACACCGTGAATTCATTGTCCCAGGAAGGGGAAACTTTATTGACACATTCCTGGGGTCAGATACATCACATGATCACACTGACAGAACCACAGGCACATAGACACAGGCAACAGAGCATGCACAATGTCGGCACTAGTACAGTGTATATCCACCTTTCGCAGCAATGCAGGCTGCTATTCTCCCATGGAGACGATCGTAGAGATGCTGGATGTAGTCCTGTGGAACGGCTTGCCATGCCATTTCCACCTGGCGCCTCAGTTGGACCAGCGTTCGTGCTGGACGTGCAGACCGCGTGAGACGACGCTTCATCCAGTCCCAAACATGCGCAATGGGGGACAGATCCGGAGATCTTGCTGGCCAGGGTAGTTGACTTACACCTTCTAGAGCACGTTGGGTGGCACGGGATACATGCGGACGTGCATTGTCCTGTTTGAACAGCAAGTTCCCTTGCCGGTCTAGGAATGGTAGAACGATGGGTTCGATGACGGTTTGGATGTACCGTGCACTATTCAGTGTCCCCTCGACGATCACCAGTGGTGTACGGCCAGTTTAGGAGATCGCTCCCCACACCATGATGCCGGGTGTTGGCCCTGTGTGCCTCGGTCGTATGCAGTCCTGATTGTGGCGCTCACCTGCACGGCGCCAAACACGCATACGACCATCATTGGCACCAAGGCAGAAGCGACTCTCATCGCTGAAGACGACACGTCTCCATTCGTCCCTCCATTCACGCCTGTCGCGACACCACTGGAGGCGGGCTGCACGATGTTGGGGCGTGAGCGGAAGACGGCCTAACGGTGTGCGGGACCGTAGCCCAGCTTCATGGAGACGGTTGCGAATGGTCCTCGCCGATACCCCAGGAGCAACAGTGTCCCTAATTTGCTGGGAAGTGGCGGTGCGGTCCCCTACGGCACTGCGTAGGATCCTACGGTCTTGGCGTGCATCCGTGCGTCGCTGCGGTCCGGTCCCAGGTCGACGGGCACGTGCACCTTCCGCCGACCACTGGCGACAACATCGATGTACTGTGGAGACCTCACGCCCCACGTGTTGAGCAATTCGGCGGTACGTCCACCCGGCCTCCCGCATGCCCACTATACGCCCTCGCTCAAAGTCCGTCAACTGCACATACGGTTCACGTCCACGCTGTCGCGGCATGCTACCAGTGTTAAAGACTGCGATGGAGCCCCGTATGCCACGGTAAACTGGCTGACACTGACGGCGGCGGTGCACAAATGCTGCGCAGCTAGCGCCATTCGACGGCCAACACCGCGGTTCCTGGTGTGTCCGCTGTGCCGTGCGTGTGATCATTGCTTGTACAGCCCTCTCGCAGTGTCCGGAGCAAGTATGGTGGATCTGACACACCGGTGTCAATGTGTTCTTTTTTTCATTTCCAGGAGTGTATTATGCTAGAAGTGACATGTTATTAAATTTTCACGCAATTTGGGTTCATAGATCCCGAGAAATCAGTACCCAGAACAACCACCTCTGGCCGTAATAACGGCCTTGATACGCCTGGGCATTGAGTCAAACAGAGCTTGGATGGCGTGTACAGGTACAACTGCCCATGCAGCTTCAACACGATACCACAGTTCATCAAGAGTAGTGACTGGCGTATTGCGATGGGCCAGTTGCTCGGCCACCATTGACCAGACGTTTTCAATTGGTAAGAGATCTGTAGAATGTGCTGGAGCCGGCCCGGGTGGGCGAGCGGTTCTAGACGCTACAGTCTGAAACCGCGTGACCGCTACTGTCGCAGGTTTGAATCCTGCCTCGGGCATGGATGTGTATGATGTCCTTAGGTTAGTTAGTTGGGTTTTAGTAGTTCTAAGTTCTAGGGGACTGATGACCTTAGAAGTTAATTCCCATAGTGCTCAGAGCATTTTGAACCAATGAGCTGGCCAGGGCAGCAGTCGAACATGGTCTGTATCCAGAAAGGCCCGTAAAGGACCTGCAACATGCGGTCGTGCAGTATCCTGCTGAAATATAGGGTTTCGCAGGGATCGAATGAAGGGTAGAGCCACGAGTCGTAACACATCTGAAGTGTAACGTCCACTGTTCAAAGTGCCGTCAAGCAGTAGCAGTCCCGCGGTTCCGGACTGAGCGCCTAGAACCGCTAGACCACCGCGGCCGGCTGACCTAGAGGTACCACAGGCTTAACAACGAGGTGAGATCGATATGGATGGACCTTTGGGAAGCTTGGGGGTTTGAGTATGTGGTAAGGAGAATAGGTGGCATTTTTGTTGGGTCATATGGGCTGTGTAAAGGAGGTACAGCATAGTCCTGGTGAGCGATCCCTGAGCCCTCTTGCTGTTGGATGGAAGGTACTGGGTTGGGTATGTTGACTGCGACCTGTTTACACTCCACATTTTTTTCTGCAGTCACGACCCACGTCAAGTTCTTCGACTGACACCATTGGTCGAAAAGGTAGCATACTGGCAGTGGCTTCATTTGCCGATTTTCAGCAACACTCCAGCAAGACTGCTACCACCGTCCAGCAATTTATCAAGAAAGGTAGATAATATCCTACTATATACGAAACTGAGGAACAGATAGCTGGAATTATTTCTCGTTGTTTTTCTTCTTTTCTCCTCATTATACAAGTTTAGTCAGGGGCAGATTTTCAGTTTCACTACCATGTCCTCGGTGTCCCAACAAATTTTCTTGCTGGAGGTTTTTCATGTAAGATCTGCTTCTGAGTCCTTCTTTCCAGCATTTATGGAACGTCTTCTTTCCACATTGTTTCTTTTGTTATTGATAGTACGTCTACTTCTTTGCTTGTGGAGCCATTTCTTATCTTATCTGTTTTGCTGTAACTCTTTTCGGATTTCATAATCTCAATTTCAATTGTCAGTTCCTTGCTCCGGTCTTTCCTCGTCTGTACTGCTTATTGTTGCTTTCCACTCGCGTGCAAGGTGACACTTCAGACAAATTCTTCGAGAAAAGAATTCTTAACATTAATTTATACTCAGTGTTGAAATTATTTCCTTCAGAAAGGTTTGTCTTGCTGTATTGCAAGTCTACATTGCATATCCCTCTTACTTAGGTCATCGTGCGTTACTATGCTGCCCAAACTGCAAAATTCGTCTACTACTTTCAGCGTCTCATTTTCTGATCTGATTCTTTCCTATGCTTTCTCCCATCGGAAAACATTTGCTTCTTCTCTCTGAACTTTGATGCTCATTCCAAATCTGTCCTTGGTTTCCTTTACTGCTATGAAGATAGCAAAATATCTGATCAAAATCGATTTGGAAATAAGAAATTTATTGTTTTATTTCCATTGTAATTTGTGTATGTGGAAAAAACTGTTTGGACTTAAAATCAGCAGGCCACGGTGGCCGAGCGGTTCAAGGCGCTTCAGTCCGGAACTGCGCGACTGCTACGGTCGCAGGTTCGAATCGTGCCTCGGGCATGGATGTGTGTGATGTTCTTAGGATGGTTAGGTTTAAGTAGTTCTAAGTCCTAGGAGACTGATGACCTCCGATGTTAAGTCCCATAGCGCTCAGAGCCATTTGAACCATTTTTTGAACTTAAAATCACAGAATGGTTAGATTCAATGTTAAACAGTAATTGCGCCAATGGCTGATTACAAGAATGTGTAGCGTTTTAAGGTTTATGCCAAGGGAAGCACACCTTGTTTAAACAAATATTCCCACTGTCGCTAATTTTACAAATTTTCTTCACGATGTTACAGTCCGTTATAGAAAGAGATACATGGCGATAGACAGTGGGAAGGTAGAGTGTAAGGAGCTCGTGGAATTTGAAAGTTAATCTACAGAAATACTTCGAAAACAACGAAATTATAAAATAAGACATGGTGATACAGAAACAAGACTTGCGAGAAAGTAGTAGTCGGACAAGAGGCAAATGGGTAAAACCTGGCTATGAAAACAATGGATGCTTGCAAGTACAGAAAATTTTGCTAAATTTAATGTTTTGCACGATACTAGAATATTATTGTGACTCTAACAATACGACGCCCCTGGAGGAAAATACCCTTCTCTCAAGGAATAAGGGCTCAGCTACAGCTAAACATGTCTAAAACGGCTTGCTTTATTCAAACGTAATATCACACGCACACTAGAGGGAGTATGTTCCGTCTTCCTAGACTTTCGGAAACTATTCGACACTGTGCCACATCATGTAACCACACCAAATATCCTTGCACCTGTATGATTGCCTTGATGAATATATTTCACTAACAGTGAACGGCGAACGTTTTACAAAAACGAAAGTAACGTCATGTGTACGCCAAGAGAGCGTAATAGTAGCCCCACTGTTCTTGACAAACACAGTGATTTATCAGATCGCGTAAGGGGCAGGAAGAAAGGCTATGTGGTTTACGTGAATCAGTGAAGACTAAATTTAGAGAACTGGTATCTGAGGAAAAATGTGTGACCATTCTGCTGCGACCGACGTATGTCTCGCATAGGGATCACGCGAACGTGATAGTAAGCGTAATATGCAGACTGATGTATACAGACTTTCTTCCCTGACAACACGCGATGGGGAAGCGCCCTGTAGGGAACAGCAATTTTGGTGCACATATGTAAATATATAAAACACAAGACTGTAATGTGCAGCATAAGTTAATTTGGTAACGGAATTAGTTACAGACTTTAAGAACCAAAAGGTACGTATCACAGCAGTGTGAATATTAAGTCATATCCTGAACTGAGCATTTGGTGAAATAGGGGTACACGCCATACCGTGTCCGCAGCTCGTGGCCTAGTGGCTAGCGTTGCTGCCTCTGGATGACGGCGTCCCGGGTTCGATTCCCGGCCAGGTTGGGGATTTTCTCTGCCCGAAGACTGAGTGTTTGTGTTTGGTTTGCACTCATCATTTCATCCTCGTCATCATCATTCGTGGCAGAGGCTAGATTGGACTGTTCAAAAATTGGACTATGTAAAAATTGGACTTTGTACGGGCTCTGATGCCCGCGTAGTTGAGATCCCCATAAACCGAACATGTCATCACGCCATACCGTAGTCTGCGAATTACAGATTCAAACGTAGAATATGGGTCTGAGTAGCTGAAAATAAGTGGGACAGAAGTTTAAACCAAAGTGCATATCAGCATATTGAAAAATATATCCGGAAATAAACCTCGTTGTGTCAGATTTGCAGGGTGGTTCATTGTGATTTTAACAAACTTTCTAAAAAATTAAATTCAGAAAAATGATGCAAAATGTAACTGGGGAAAGCCTCAAGGAGATAACAATAGATTAGATCGTAATCAGATTACTACAAGCTGTTTTCTCACTTTTCCGCCGGTTTGGAGCTGTGGTGTGAATACAGTAACATGCAAGTATAGCTTCCACCGCTTTAGTGTCTTGAAGCGTGTGAAGGCTTGGGAGCAGAGCCGACGGCATGCAGATGAAAAGTTGGGCATCCACTGCCCGTAAAAGCTTCACATCGTTGCAGTTCGGAGCTCTGCTCGTAAAAGCCAAAGGCCACGCTGGCATTTCGCACCAGTTTTATGCCTAACTCATATGTAGGGGCGCATAAAATGCGTGCACATCACCAGAACTGCGAAGACTTTCTATATAGGGCGAAACACAAGCCTCACTAAATACAAGATGTTCATAAAATGTGTCACATACAGGGTGAGGCAGTGAAACGGTACGATTTTGTAAAACCACCAAAGATTTATTTACAAGTAAAATCATAATAGTTGAACATGGATCTCAAGTACAAGAGTGGAAATTAAAGATTTAACTTAAAAACAATCATTTTTTAAATATGGTGTCGGTGAGGTGTCGTCCTTGGTTTTGCACACATTGTCTAAGCCTGAGATGAAATTGTCCCATGACGTTTCGTAGCATCTGTACTGGAATGTTGTTAATTTCCTGTCGAATTCGCTCCTTCAGGTCTTCTTTTGTTCTTGGTGGATTTTCCTGGAAGACTTTGCACTTGAGGTAGCCCCAAAGAAAAAAGTCTGGTGCCGTCAGATCTGGTGAACGGGCAGGCCAGGGGAAATCGCCATTCCTGCTGATTAGACGTCGTGGAAATGCAAGTCTGAGCAATTCCATTGAGACATTAGCAGTATGGCTTGTTGCACCATCTTGCTGGAAGAGTGTTTCAGCATCTGGATCATGTCGATCAATTCCAGGCAGACCAAAAATGGTCAACATGTCAGCATAACGTCCAGAGGTTACCGTCACTGTGTTGCCATCTTCATCTTCAAAAAAATAGGGCCCCACGATTCCACGAGATGACATTGCGATCCAGACTGTTACTTTTTCAGAATGGAGAGGTTTTTCATGAAGTTCGTGCGGGTTATCTGAGGACCAATATCTGAAGTTTTGCTTATTTACGTACCCACTAAGATGAAAGTGGGCTTCATCACTCATCCATAAGTTATGCACTCTTTCTTCATTTCGTTCAATAACGTTAAGCATTGACTGGCAAAAGCGTATACGGTTATTGTAGTCATTAGGTTTAAGGGCTTGCACTACCTGAATTTTGTATGGATGATAGTGAAGGTCACTCTTCAAAATCCGTCTTACTGATCGATTGCTGAGACCAAGTTCTGCGCTGTGCCGTCTCGCGGATTTTCGCGGACTTCGTCCCAACGCTTCGCGCACACGATTAATGTTCTCGGGTGTCCGGATTGTTTTTGTGCTGCCGCCTCTTTTCTTTGTTGTGCTAGCAGTAGCTTCAAAGGTTTTAACCCAAAGGAGAATGGCTTTCCTTGATGGCACGGGAGCCCGTGGCGGCAGGTTGAATTCATGACGAAAGGCGCGTTGAGCACCAACCGCACTATCCGCGTTTTTGTAATATGCCTTTACGGCATATGCACGTTGCGCACTCGACCAACGCTCCATGGCTACTGAAACTTCCATCACTCTAGACGCCCAAGGTCACTTCCCCCACTCTCGCAACCCCCCTCCGCGCCCGACAACCACTATCGAAATCGTGCCGTTTCACTGCCTTACCCTGTATTTCTGTAGGAAGTAACATTGATTGCGACCAGTCTATTGTTACTAGATGACAATTTCCTATAATGGTAAACCTGAAGCCAATACGTGTTGAGGTATTGTCCAAACTGCCCTTTAATTCCCATCTAAGTATTACGTAGAAGTAGACAAGGCAGTGCTGCGTGTGGTTACTACGCATCCTGACACGTCCTTCGGCCCTTCGTTTGCAGTGGATCATGCGCTCTTTAAAATACACCTGGCTCCATTCGTATAATGCCATATCTACTGTAACGTCTGGACATCGTGGATGGGTTGGAGTACAACAACGCTTTTAAAAGCCCCTACGTCAGAAATGCAACGGACTCACGTTCAATAAACAGTGAGATCATACTACTGGAGCTCCTCGACCAGTTCCCAGCCCACGAAACTGAATTGAGGTACTGCTGCACGATCCGTATGGAATGAGCTAGTGCCCCGTCGTGCATAAAGGACAGTCTTTGTCTTTCTGCATGGGCAACATTCTCCAATAGCGTTAGTAGTTCATCGCGCAGAAATCGTTATACAGTGCCGTCAGAAACGGTCTGAAAAGCTTATAGGTGTGTTGCAGGGTAGGTTGTGCTGAGAAATCACTGTTCAGAAAAAATCTATACGTTACTCCTTTACCGAGTTGATTGGCATTGAATTCATCCAATCAAGCTGTTATAACCGCAAATTCAAGCTGCACGCCAGAGAGGTGTCGCCAGCCGTGTTCTTCAAAATGGTTCAAATGGCTCTGAGCACTATGGGACTCAACTGCTGTGGTCATTAGTCCCCTAGAACTACTTAAACCTAACTAACCTAAGGACATCAGACACACCCATGCCCGAGGCAGGATTCGAACCTGCGACCGTAGCAGCAGCGCGGCTCCGGACTGGAGCGCCTAGCACCGCACGACCACCGCGGCCGGCCCGTGTTCTTCGTTTGGTTACCTGAAACCGAACAAAATGACGACACTAAGATAGGACATGGGACGATAGCGAGGGTCGAAACCGAGCCGAAGGCTGACCAGTCTGGTGCGTTACCGTGTACGCTGTTGGAACAACTGATACCAACTGTATCTGGTGGACCGCTTGAATTTTCACGCGCAACAGCCTGACTGGCTAACTTCAATGCTGATTAACTCGGCATCTTCATAACGTATCAGATTTTTTTCAACAATGATCTCTCAGTACAACCTACCATGCAGCGCCCGAACAAGCCTTTCAGACTGTTTCTGACCATCCTGTGTACAACACTCGTTAAGCTGTTTTGTAAAGTGTACGGTCCAATGAGTCTGTCGTCGACAATTCCTGGCCAGACATCTGAAGTGTTTCCTGAAACCTCACCTCCATGAGTGCCCGAGGATTTACATCAGCCCACAATTGCATACTGTGATAATTTACTACACCATCTTTTGCGTCACCTTAAATAAAATGCAGGCTGTGAAATGCAGGTCTTCCGCAACCTCTTGTAGATGCCATTGGCAGAACTGTAATCGATCATGGTGGTTATGATATGGATGAAACAACCGCTTGTGCAGAACGGATCAGGCAAAAGTATAGTTGATACCTACAACAACTCCATTTCTTATCACACTTGTTTCAGGATCATCTTCTACATGTCGGATAATTTGTTCCTCCATCTCTGGCGTGCGAACTGTAGGAGGGTTACCGCATTCCATTCTCCTTGCTGTGAATGATCCATTCACGTTGAATGTCGCTCGATGTCCAGTACATGTACCTGGCGATTATTGCCATAGTTTTACCCATAATACACTACTGGCCATTAAAATTGCTACACCAAGAAGAAATGCAGATGATAAACGGCTATTCATTGGACAAATATATTATACAAGAACTGACATGTGATCACATTTTCATGCAATTTGGGTGCATAGATCCTGAGAAATCAGTACCCAAAACAACCATCTCTCGCCGTAATAACGGCCTTGATACGCCTGGGCTTTGAGTCAAACAGAGTTTGGATGGCGTGTACAGGTACAGCTGCCCTTGCAGCTTCAACACGATACCAGTTCATCAAGAGTAGTGACTGGCGTAATGTGACGAGCCAGTTGCTCGGCCACCATTGACCAGACGTTTTCAATTGGTGAGAGATCTGGAGAGTGTGCTGGCCAGGGCAGCAGTCGAACATTTTCTGTATCCAGAATTGCCCGTACAGGACCTGCAACATGCGGTCGTGCATTATCCTGCTGAAATGTAGGGTTTCACAGGGATCGAATGAAGGGTTGAGCCACGGGTCGTAACACATCTGTTCAAAGTGCCGTCGATGCGAACAAGAGGTGACCGAGACGTGTAACCAATGGCACCCCATACCATCACGCCAGGTGATACGCCAGTATGGCGATAACAAATACACGCTTCCAATGTGCGTTCACCGCTATGTCACCAAACACGGATGCGACCATCATGATGCTGTAAATAGAACCTGGATTCATCCGAAAAAATGACGTTTTGCCATTCGTGCACCCAGGTTCGTCGTTGAGTGCACCATCGCAGTCGCTCCTGTCTGTGATGCAACGTCAAAGGTAACCGCAGCCACGGTCTCCGAGATGATAGTCCATGCTGCAGCAAACGTCGTCGAACTGTTCGTGCAGATGGTTGTTGTCTTGCAAACATCCCCATCTGTTGACTCAGGGATCGAGACGTGGCTGCACGATACGTTACAGCCACGCGGATAAGATGCCTGTAATCGCGACTGCTAGTGATACGAGTCCGTTGGGATCCAGCAAAGCGTTCCGTATTACCGTCCTGAACCCACCGCTTCTATATTATGCTGACAGTCATTGGATCTCGACCAACGCGAGCAACTATGTCGCGATACGATAAACCGCAATCGCGATAGGCTACAATCCGACCTTTATCAAAGTCGGAAACGTGATGGTACGCATTTCTCCTGCTTACACGAGGCATCACAACATTTCACCAGGCAATGCCGGTCAACTGCTGTTTGTGTATGAGAAATCGGTTGAAAACTTTCCTCATACGTTGTAGGTGTCGCCACCGGCGCCAACGTTGTGTGAATGCTCTGAAAAACTAATCATTTGCATATCACAGCATCTTCTTCTTGTCAGTTAAATTTCGCGTCTGTAGCACGTCATCTTCGTGGTGTAGCAATTTTAATGGTCAGTAGTGTAGAATACCATGTCTGCCATTTCCCTTGTGAAATAGTGTACATACGTACATTAATCCATGTTCCATAGATCATGAACACGACATTTCGTGATGTGGAACGTGTTTTCCTTACACAAAATAATTAATTTCATTTTTTTTACAGTTACTACTTCATATGTAAGAATTCATCTATTGAGTAGAAGGAGTTGTCATTCAAAAATTTTTTTGATTTGCTTTTAAATGTTGGTTGGCTACCTGACAGACTTAATACTATTTGGCAAATGATCAAAGTTTTTTTGGCAGTATAATTCACCCCTTTCCCTGCCAAAGTGAGATTTAATCCAGAACAGTGAATATCATCCTTTCTTCTAGTGTTGTAGCTTTGCACTTCGCTCTTTTTTTTAATTGGGATGAGTTATTAATGACAAATTTCATAAGTGAATATATGTATTGCGAAGGTACTGTGAATATCCCGAGTTCCTTAAATAAATGTCTGCACGGTAATCTTGGCTGGGCTGCAACTATTATTCTGATTACATGCTTTCTCTCTTAATGACGAATTGCCCCAAAATGTGATGCCATATGAAAACAGTGAATGAAAATAGACATAGCGGGCTAATTTACTGATATGTTTATCACCAAAATTTGCAGTAACCCTAATAGCATAAGTAGCTGAACCTAACAGTTTTATCGTTTAAAATACAGTTCGTTCACACTGCATGGGATCACTAATCGTGTTCCGCTAATGTAGTGCATGGTCATCACAGCCCCAGATGGCTGATGTAGCAGATTGTTGCTCTCCTATGACTGGTATCATTGCCACCAACGGTGTCCTACAAATGACAACCATTCAGACATTCGCAATGAACTGCAACAGTGAGACAGTCTACATTACACAACAACGCACATTATGCGTCACAAGTAAATTGGACTGTCTCAACGACTATTGCTTGCCGGACATACAGTTACAGTGGATTATATGGAACAACACAAGTCCTGAAACAATTAGTGCGATGTATTATGCTTGCATACACTCCCTATTGAGATATGGCATCATATTCTGGGGAAATTCTCCTCATAGCATAACAACATTGCAGAAACAAAAAAAGATTGTGAGGATAATGAATAATGCTAACAGCCGAAAATCATTCAAACCATTCTTTAGAGAACGGGGGTTCTACCCCTACCACGTATCTATATACTAGAAATTTTCATGTACCTAAAAAAAGCATGCTAAAAATGGAAACGTATTTATTCAAAATAAATCTGTACATGAACACCATACAAGGGCAAATAGTGACATACACAGACATCATTGTTATACCACACTGTGCAAGAAAGGTGTATATCACTCAGATTCACATTTGTTTAATAAGCTGCCAAGTAACTTAAAGGACACAAACAAAATCCATAGCTTTAAAAAATCTGTAAGTTCATATCTCTTGGAAAACTGTTTTTACTCAGTAACACAGTATCTTGAAAAATAAGTTAATTTCCGTTGTAACATTATAAAAATGCAATGTAATAATATAGCAATATAACAATTTATAAATGTAATGTATACAATCAATGTAACAGTATAATAATGTAATGTTATTTTGTCCAACATCTAGGGTATAGTATATGTACCTCAAAGATTCAGGACGTAAATAAAATAAAAATAAATAAATGTATTATAAGCTACTTCTCAGGTTCAAAAATTGGAGTTCTATGGTATTTACACCTTCATTTTACTTTCTTAAGCCCATGCCATATGTGGAGCCTTGTGCAGTTGATTCGTAGGTTACATTACTCTGACAATGAGCATTTTTTTTATTGATTCATTCCCGTTTTTTCGGCTAGGCCTCGTTTACAAGGTGAAGTACTGGATGACTCAGCTGCACTGCGTCTTGCATGCTACTTGATAAATTTGCTGGTTTTTTTTCATGCTTGGTACCATTTTCTTTTGCACAATCAACGAATGGCCTGTTGTTCATCTGTAAAAACCGTTTTAATTTTAATTAATTTTATATAGTATCCCTCTTAGTAATTTCTCTGGGTTTTTTAACGGTTAAGATGGAATTTACACCCTGACACAGGGATCAAGTGTACGATTCCATCCACATAACGGATTTATCAAGTAAACTGGAGTTAATTTATTTACCATGAAAAATTTTTGCAACAGTTGTGGGTGGCCCGTGAAGAATAAGATAATTCAGCCCGACCTGACGTTAATATATCATCCATTAGGGCTACACGAGTGAGGGAGCGGACGCCTCCAGTTTTTTCAGTCATAAATCATGGTGGTTAGTATTAGACTTGCGTAAAAATAACTTATGAGCACAAGTGTAGTTTTTGTTTATGTAAGGCTAAACCTTCATATTATTATAGTCGGTTATGAATTATGGTCATTAAGATCAAGTTAAAAGCATTTCGCCATAAATTACACTCGTGTAAACATAACTAAGAGCACAGTGAGCGGTTTGTTTACATTAGGGTCGTGAATTATATTTTTTTGTTTGCATAATAAGGACGCTAGGCCAAGTGGCCAGTTTGTTTACAATACACATCAGTAAAACAATGGATCAATTGATCTGAAACCAGCACTGTCGCACTATTGTTTGATTTTCCGCCCATTCTGCACGTAGTGATTACCCCTACGGTACAGCTGCCTGTTAGCTTATAGTGCCAGTTGCCTAGCTACATTGCCCCTGGGTCTGTAGGTTGTGCCACTACTTATGTTGTGTTTCTATGAAACTTTATACTGATGTTAATGTTCTCTTTGTGGCAGATTTCTCTTATATTGAGTTATATGAAATGTATGTCATTTGTGGAAAGGCGCAGTCAAGCAGCAAGGTGCCTAAATGCAGAACGATTTTCAGGCAGAGGTTTACCAGATCACGTCACATTTCGGAATCTGATGACCATCTTCGTGAATCAGGAACCCTTAGACCAGTTCGATGGGAGTCTGATAGATTAACATGTGTGCCAACTGTTCAGTTTGAGGAAGCCGTGTAAATGTGAACTTAGGATAACCCCAATAGCAGCACATGATCTGTAGCTAAGGACTTAAAGACCTCTGATGAGAATGGGAGGAATGGTCTGCACGAGACAGGCATACACCCATTCAAGGATGGGAAGGTACAAGACCTATCACCTGATGACTTTCCTCTGCGTGTGGAATTCTGACAATTGTATCTGCTCCAAATTGTTAACGCCTCTGACTTCCAAACGTATTTTTTGTTTACTTACGAATCTGCCTTCACAAAGGAAGCAATATTCACTTGCCACAACAGCCACGTTTGGGTGCTTCAAACTCCTAAGGAAACTCGTGTATTCCACCATACACAGAGATTTACCATAAATATTTGACTGGTATTGCTCACGACCATCTAATTGGACTATAACGTGTTTCCCCTGCACCACTCCTCTCCGTGGGACACTTGCTTCACACATAACCTGAACTCGCATTTAAAAATCAACCAAGTTAAAACGTGTGCACTGTACTTACTGTTTGTAAGCCACTTGGTTGCTGGACTCCTTACTTGCGAACTGACAAACTGGAATTGCTTGTAACTGAGGTAATTGGACTATGTACGGCTCTGTTTAAAAAGAATGGCTCGATAATATCATAGGGTCGAGTCACGCAGTCCGCTTTCACTCCTAACAGCTAATTCGCGGCAACTAATAGCCTGAAGCTATAATCTTCTAGTCAGATAGTCTATGCATTGACTAGAATTGCGAATTAATAAAATAAATAGAAATATTAAATAAAAAACAGATGAGTAATTAATTAAAATTTTTCTATTCTAATGTATAAAATTGATGTAGATGACAACAGAGAATTGTGTTGAATAATGTTTATTCAAGGAAGTATTCTTACAGAAGTGGAAAGTGGTCCTACGATAACTAATTATAATAAAGACAGGAAGACAACATTATAAAATAGAGTAACGGTGTGTTGAGAGCGTTACGAGAATGGTAGCAGAATCCTTAAGCTAAATAGCCATTCATCATCCAAGACATGCGAAAAACTGGTGTTTCACCACTGTCTAACTCTCTGTGGCTGAAGGCTATCCGCGCCAAACATACATTGTTCTTATGTTCTACAGACATGATTTGCTTCAACTTGACCAATTTCTGCATTAAACTAAGATGTTACCACAATATTTAAATAAAATAAATGTTATAAGCATTTGGTCATACTCATACAATTCACAGCAAATACAAATAAGGGTTTATTGATAAATAAATAAGCCAGCATTCTTGTGAAAGTGCTTTCATGTTAAATGACAACAAATTTTCGTTAAATATGGTTTCAACAGTTATCTGTGTCGGCTTCATAAGAGTCATTTGATACTCTTTTCAATGGTGATGGTAGCAAACACATGTGATTGACCACTTTTAAATTACCATGGTATTTAATATTAATTTTAATCAACATTTAAATAAAGTAACTTGCAAAAATAATAAGATATTCCTTAAAAAACTAGTCAAGTAGGACAAGATACGAGATATTCATGCTGCTTTCAGTTGCTGTGTTATTGTGAAGGATATTGTGTTCTGACAAGCATCTGTATAATAAAAAGATATAAAACATAATAAATCAGTTAGTAAAACTGATAGAGATATGTAGCTTTCAGCGATGATTGCTATAGTGCAATGCTGTCATCTGAAATATCGAGAATGTTATGAGCACCAACCTACCATTAATGTAAACCAGTCTATGTGATTGCAACGTCACTTGGCAAGGAATGACTGCTTATCAGACACATGCATGGTGCATGTAGTATCAGTGAGCATGCTGTCCGCATGTAGAATGGGGAAGGCACATAATCTGTTTGAGTTTTACCGAGGGCAGTTTGTGATGCCATGCAGGCTCGACACAAGCGTTTCGGAAACTGCACAACTTCTCGGATGTTAGAGGAGTGCTGTGGTGAGTGTATTTAACACGTGGCATACCTAGGTGGCTCTGAGCACTATGGGACTTAACATCTTAGATCATCAGTCCCCTAGAACTTAGAACTACTTAAACCTAACTAACCTAAGGACATCACACACATCCATCCCTGAGGCAGGATTCGAACCTGCGACCGTAGCGGTCGCGCAGTTCCAAACTGACGCGCCTGCATACCTGGGTGAAACCACATGCAGACATCACAGGGTTCGGTGGCCACCCTTCATTATAGATGTGAGATGTTGTAGGCTGGGCAGACTGGTAAAACAGGACAGGCGGCGAACTGTGGTGGAACTAACATCAGAGTTTAATCATGGGGAGAGTGCAAGTTTGTCGGAACACACAGTGCACCAAACACTCCTAATGATGGGCCTCTGCAACTGACAACCCATGAATGTGCCAATGTTAACACCACGACATCGGCAACTAAGACTGAAATGGGCAAGTGACCATTGGTACTGGATATGGGCGCAGTGGCAGAGCATTGGATTGTCTACTGAATCCGGATACCTTATTCATGCCAATGGAAGGGCACCAACCCGTTGTCCTCGAAGGGAACAGCTCATTGACAGCTATACTGCAGGACAGAGAAAAGCTGGTAGCGGCTTCACTATGCTCTTGGGAACATTCACATAGGCATCCATGGATCCAGTGGAGCTCGTGAAATGAACCAATATGGCCAATGAGTATCGCACGCTGGTTGCAGACCACATACCTGTTCATGAAGATCTTGTTTCCTGATGAAAGTGACGTTTTTCAACAATATAATACGCCATGTCACAAGGCCAGGAGTGTGATGGAGTGGTTTGAGGAACATGGTGGCGAGTTCCAATTGATGTGCTGCCCCTCCAGTTCACCAGATCTGAACCCTATCGCACATATCTGGGATGTCATTAAACGTAGCATCAGAGTTCATCGCCCGCCTCCCTGGAATTAGGAGGAATTAGGTGACTTGTGTGTGCAGATGTGGTGCCCAATCCCTCCAGCGATCTATCAAGGCCTCATTGCTTCCATACCATGACGTGTTGTCACTGTTATCCACGCCACAGCCGGATATAGTGACTATTAGGTAATTGGTCATAATGTTCTAGCTGATCAACGTATTCAGTCACTGTAAAATATTAAAGTTTATAGTTTTTAAGATACTGAATATACTACTGTTTAATTGGATGTGTCTCATTTTCCTAATATCGCAGGTGAATTCAGATCTGCTCTATTTTATGTGTGATTTATTATAGAATTTCTAAGAGCTGTAAGAAGCCACATTTCAAGTTGTATTACACTCTACCTTTTCCAGCCTAGCACTGTTCACCTTTGTACTTGGGCAGGACCCTAGCAATCACCCTGCTGAACTTCTACAGGCCGCCAGTTAGCTCTCAGTCATACAAACAAATTTTCCTTATCTCCTAGCTTTTCTAGGAGGCCGAATAATTTGCCTACATAAGCATAATGTTACAAAACATTATAACAAAGTACTTTTTTTGTTGTGCTATTAGTTCCTTTGTCTGTTGAAAAGTGAATAATAATACAATGTCTGGCCCATTGTGGGAACTGTCTACAGCTCAGAGAAATCTTTTTCGTGAGATATTTAAACATACGTGATGTATATGTCCCACTTCTACTGTTATAGATGCATGATACGAAGCACTGGGTGGTTATAATTAGACTGATGAGGTCCGCCCCGATAGCTGAGTGGTCAGTGTGATGGACTGCCGTCCTATGGGCTTGGGTTCGATACCCGGCTGGGTCGGAGATTTTTTCCGCTCAGGGACTGGGGTGTTGTATTGTCTTCATCATCATTTCATCCCCATCCAGCACGTAGGTCGCCCAGTGTGGCATCGAATGTAATAAGACCTGCACCAAGGCAGCCGGACCTACCCCGCAAGTGGCCTCCCGGCCAATGTCGCCAAACACTCATTTCCATTTCCATAAGACTTATGGTGTTCTGAGTGTTGCCCTGTGGGATATATACATTGTAGGATGCTGCAACATCATAGGGTCTATCATTGTGCTCACAGAGGATCCAAAAAAAATAATAGATCCACTTTCTGCCACCAGGTGAAAATATGAGCAGTAAGCAGCCAAAATATTGTGTGAATGCAGGAAAAGGGGAGCAACGAGCGAACACAAAATAACAGCATTTCTGGGACATTTACTAGTACATGTTCACATGCTATATCATTTGTTCAACATCATCTCCCGACTCAGCAACATTGTCTGTTTGTGGGCTTTATGTTCTCGAGTTGCTCAATGGATTGATCTGTCAAGTAGCCTTTGGCTCCTACAAGAAGCAATTTCCACCCCACACTACTACAGAAGTCAGACAGAAGCTCCTAATGTACCAAAAATAAATGCCTGAAAAACTTTCAGCAATAAATATCTTCTGGAGTCGTCTGCTGTACGGAAAAGACACAAAAATATTCTATTTTGCTTATGTAAATAGTGGAATACTTGGGTACTGGAGTATTGCTAGTTAGTGTAATAAAAACATTAAATGAATGGAAAAATATTATTTATTGCAAAATCAGAGAAAATCAAGTGAAACTTTTATTTATAAACTGATACACAAGTTTCTGGGTTCTTTTTGGAATAGGAGGTTACCTCTTCTGGATAGGAATCCTGTTAATGAAATTTATATACAAAGTGTGGGAAAGCTCTTTTATCCCTTTTGTTTAAGAATGTTATTTACTCGGCAGAATGGCTGAGACCCGCGCCTACATAACTTGAATAATTATCTGATTGAATTTTTCTAAGTACGGTCAAGGATATTGTGTGAGAAATGTAATGGAGCGATGTGAATGAAGTATGTAATTTCTAATGGAGGAAAGATGGGGCTCGCCTAGGCTGTAGCGCACAATACTGTGAGTTGTGATGACTGCTGCCTGCATCCTTTGCTGCTGAAAAATAATACAACTATCTCTTTCTATCTGGATTGATCTTCGCCAATCAAACTCTCACTACGCCTTCATGAAGTTAAGGATTCCTTTCTACCCCTAGTCTAACTATTGGCATGGTACACCCATCAGATAACCAGTCCACCACGATGCCACTCGATGTTCGCTCGCAGGCGCTAACTAATACTCTGTCTGTGTTCACACTGCACATTAAAGTATTGTGGCCAACACAGTGAACACACACTTAATCGTGAGCGAGTCAATATAGAGTATCACTCCGATTCGCTAGTGACAGAGGTGCTCTCTCAGTGCAGTACTGAGTAGAGGCTTTGTTCCCCCCTCTCTACGTACATGCACGAGCGCACTCGCTCCTGCTACGTGTTCCTGCTTCAAGAGCGTTACCAGAACGACTCCTCTCCATGAAAAAAGCGAAAGGGTATATCATCCACTGTCTTTCCCTCACTCCTCTGGCTCATTGCATCATAAATAGTCCACAAATCAGCATTACTCTTACAAATGGGAGAATGGCGCTCCGTTTAAGCCGACCAATCCGGAAGTACTCGTCTATAGCATCTGTGAGAACTCTGAACCTGCGCACTAGGTCCGTCAAAAATGCGTCTGCTGCGACTCTCCCAGACAATACAGTGGGTTTTGCTTTTAAGGTGAACACGCAGGCCACTATCCCTTCTCTCTGGCAAAAACTGGGTGGTCCCTAGGCGGTTGGCTGGCTGGTGCAGCAGTACGCTAACTCACCCTACTACGGACTTTCCAACGGGCTGGTTGCCTCTGCCGAACGAAAACTCCTGTGGCCGTCGTGTCTTGAATGTTTGTGTATGCCAGCCTCGACTTTTTAAGCTCGGTGCGCACTTGCCATTTATTTATCAGATTTTCATATCGATAAAATGGAAATATGTAAAATTGACTCTACCCCAACTTACCCACACACTACTAATGAAGTGCCCCTGGTCCATCATCCTCATTACTCGTGGCATTTCACCGATTCCTGTAAGAATTCGAGTTTGTGTGTGTTTGTACTGAAGAGACGTTTGTCACCTCACCTTAAATATACAGGGTGTTACAAAATGGTACGGCCAAACTTTCTGAAAACATTCTTCACACACAAATAAAGAAAAGATGTTATGTGGACTTGTGTCCGGAAACACTTAATTTCCATGTTAGAGCTCATTTTAGTTTCGTCATTATGTACTGTACTTCCACGATTCACCGCCAGTTTGCACAATTGAGGGAAGGTAATGTTGACTTCGGTGCTTGTGTTGACATGCGACTCATTGCTCTACAGTACTAGCATCAAGCACATCAGTACGTAGCATCAACATGTTAGCGTTCATCACGAACGTGGTTTTGCAGTCAGTGCAATGTTTACAAATAGCTGTGGTGCAGTACGTTTGTATCGAGACAGATTTCCAGAACGAAGGTGTCTCGACAGGAAGACGTTCGAAGCAATTGATCGGCGTCTTAGGGAGCACGGAACATTCCAGCCTATGACTCGCAACTGGGGAAGACCTAGAACGACGCGGACACCTGCAATGGACGAGGCAATTCTTCGTGCAGTTGATGATAACCCTAATGTCAGCATCAGAGAAGTTGCTGCTGTACAAGGTAACGTTGACCACGTCACTGTATGGAGAGTGCTACGGGAGAACCAGTTGTTTCCGTACCATGTACAGCGTGTGCAGGCACTATCAGAAGCTGATTGGCCTCCACGGGTACACTTCTGCAAATGGTTCATCCAACAATGTGTCAATCCTCATTTCAGTGCAAATGTTCCCTTTACGGATGAGGCTTCATTCCAACGTGCTCAAATTGTAGATTTTCACAATCAACATGTGTGGGCTGACGAGAATCCGCACGCAACTGTGCAATCACGTCATCAACACAGATTTTCTGTGAACGTTTGGGCAGGCATTGTTGGTGATGTCTTGATTGGGCCCCATGTTCTTCCACCTACGCTCAGTGGAGCACGTTATCATGATTTCATATGGGATACTCTACCTGTGCTGCTAGAACATGTGCCTTTACAAGTAAGACACAACATGTGGTTCATGCACGATGGAGCTCCTGCACATTTCAGTCAAAGTGTTTGTACGCTTCTCAACAACAGATTCGGTGACCGATGGATTGGTAGAGGTGGACCAAATCCATGGCCTCCACGCCCTCCTGACCTCAACCCCCTTGACTTTCATTTATGGGGGCATTTGAAAGCTCTTGTCTACGCAACCCCAGTAGCAAATGTAGAGACTCTTCATGCTCGTATTGTGGACAGCTGTGATACAATACGCCATTCTCCAGGGCTGCATCAGGGATTCCATGCGATGGAGGGTGGATGCATGTATCCTCGCTAACAGAGGACATTTTGAACATTTCCTGCAACAAAGTGTTTGAAGTCATGCTGATACGTTCTGTTGCTGTGTGTTTCCATTCCATGATTAATGTGATTTGAAGAGAAGTAATAAAATGAGCTCTATCATGGAAAGTAAGCGTTTCTGGACACATGTCCACATAACGTATTTTCTTTCTTTGTGTGTGAGGAATATTTCCTGAAAGTTTGGCCGTACCTTTTTGTAACACCCTGTATATTGTGTCGGTTATTTCGGACTTGTGTGTGATGTCAATGAAAATGCCGTTATTTATTTCTAAGTTCAGAGTGGTGAACAGACCTAATTTTCCTTTTCCACGCCCGGGTACCCAGGTTCGATTCCCGGTGGGGTCAGGGATTTTCTCTGCCTCGTGATGGCTGGGTGTTGTGTGATGTCCTTAGGTTAGTTAGGTTTAAGTAGTTGTAAGTTCTAGGGGACTGATGACCATCGATGTTAAGTCCCATAGTGCTCAGAGCCATTTGAACCATTTTAATTTTCCTTAGTATTTGCCATAGTTTCATTCCACTGTCAAACGTCTTACCGAAATCTATAAAAGCGGGATGCGTTTCCAATTCTTTTCTGTTCTTTGTTCTGTTATTTGTTTCGTGGTGAACACGTTATCCAATCAGGTCCTACATGTTAATAAATTGTTCCAATAAGTCTTTTTTTCTAGCCGTGTATATCGCCAGGCGCTGCCGTATCTGTTTGGTCAAGAAGAACATTTCTCGCCTTGAAGCAGGTGTCATCGTGGTCTTCGAATTTCATTGCCCAGCAGTGTATGCATAGACGCCCGTCTCAGAGACCTTGTCTACGATCTCTATGCATCCTAGCAATTGTAGCGTCCCGTCACCTCTACGTAAGGCGCGACCCCACGTGAGCGCGTGTGCCCCTGTGTTGCAGCCGCGTACCTGAACCTGGGGCTGGTGCTGTGGCGGCAGGGCCGCGAGGCGGACGCGCTCGGGGTGCTGCGTGCGGGGGCCGCCGCCGACGGCTCGGCGCTCAAGGACCCGCGCGCGCATGCGCAGGCGGCGACCGCGTGCCGCTTCCACCTGGGCCGCCTGCTGCTCGAGAGCGGGCGCGCCGCCGCCGCAGACAGAGAGCTGCGCGCCGCAGTCGCCGGCATGCCCCCCCACTACCAGCCACAGGTGCGTGCTCTACTGCCTGCTGGCTGCTGGCCCACGGCGCTGCTCTGCGTTCCGCGCTTAACAAATGAGTGAGGAGAACTTCCCTTCTTACATTTATCGGAACAGCTGAGTCAAATTTACACACGCGGATCAAAAAGTATTTATGGCGTTCATATTTTTACATTGTTGTTGTTGTGGTCTTCAGTCCTGAGACTGGTTTGATGCAGCTCTCCATGCTACTCTATCCTGTGCAAGCTTCTTCATCTCCCAGCACTTACTGCAACCTACATCCTTCTGAATCTGCTTAGTGTATTCATCTCTTGCTCTCCCTCTACGATCTTTACCCTCCACACTGCCCTCCAATGCTAAATTTGTGATCCTTTGATGCCTTAGAACCTGTCCTACCAAACGGTCCCTTCTTCTTGTCAAGTTGTGCCACAAACTCCTTTTCTCCCCAATTCTATTCAATACCTCCTCATTAGTTATGTGGTCTACCCAACTAATCTTCAGTATTCTTCTGTAGCACCACATTTCGAAAACTTCTACTCTCTTCTTGTCCAAACTATTTCTCGTCCATGTTTCACTTCCATACATGGCTACACTCCATACAAATACTTTCAAAAACGACTTGCTGGCACTTAAATCTATACTCGATGTTAACAAATTTCTCTTCTTCAGAAACGATTTCCTTGCCATTGTGAGTCTACATTTTATATCCTGTCTACTTCGATCATCATCAGTTATTTTTCTCCAAATATCAAAACATCTTTACTACTTTAACTGTCTCATTTCCTAATCTAATACCCCCAGCATCACCCAACTTAATTCGGCTCCATTCCATTTTCCTCGTTTTGCATTATTAATTACATTTTTTTCAACTAGGCATGAGAAATAAGTGTCTCAAAATGACAAGAAATTCTAGAAAATTGAAAACATCGTTTATCACAGAATATTTTTCATTTCTTTGCCTGACCAGCTGCCCATGTGGATGGGCTCGTGGTTTGCCCTTCTGCAGAGAAAACATGCCAGTTAGAAAATAATCTACTGCAATATCAACTTACATACTCCCCAAGTCACCATAAACTGCATGGAGGAGGCCACATCTAGCAACTACCGATCATTTCCTTTCATGTTCCACTTACAAAAGCAGTGAGGGAAGAGCCACTCTCTATATGCGTACGTGCAGGCTTTAAATTTTCGTATTTCTTCGTGGTAGTTGTGCGAAATGTGCGTTGGCCGCAGTAGAATCGTCCTGCAGCCATCCGCAAATAACAGTTCTCTAAACCCTCTCAAAAGTGTTTCAAGTAAATTTCGATTACGCGATACGTTACACAAATCTGAGGGCTGTAAATTCAACTAAATACTTACCACTCTGTCTACAGTCCAAAAGTGGCCCATCAGGACCTTTCGACCGCCGTGTCATCCTCAGAGGAGGATGCGTATAGGAGGGGCGTGTCGTCAGCACACAGCTCTCCCGGTCGTTATGATGGTATTCTTGACCGAAGCCGCTATTATTGGGACGAGAACCTCCTCAATTGGCATCACGAGGCTGAGTGCACCCCGAAAAATGGCAGCAGCGCATGGCGGCCTGGATGGTCGCCCATCCAAGTGCCGACCACGCCCGCCACTTCGGTGATCTCAAGGGAACCGGTGTATCCACTGCGACAAGGCCATTGCCAACTAAATACTTAGGGATTACAATTACTAATAACCTAAATTGGGACCATCACATAGATAATACTGTGAGTAGAGCAAACCAAAGACTGCGATTCATTGGCAGAACACTTAGAAGTTGCAACAGGTCTACCAAACAGACTGCTTACACTACGCTTGTCCGCCCTATTCTGGAGTATTGCTGTGCAGTGTGGGATCCGCATCAGGTGGGACTGACGGATGACTTCGAAAATGTACAAAGAAGGGCTGCACGTTGTGTATTATCGCGAAATAGGGGAGATAGTGCCACAGACGTGATACGTGAATTGGAGTGGCAATCATTAAAACAAAGGCGTTTTTCGTTGCGACGCGATCTTCACATGAAATTTTAAGTATCAGTTTTCTTCTCCAATTGCGAAAACATTCTGTTGGCACCCACCTACATAGGGAGAAATGATCATCACGATAAAATAAGAGAAATCAGGGCTCGCACAGAAAAATTTAAGTGCTCGTTTTTTCCTGCGTGCCGTTCGAGAGTGGAAGAAAGTCGTGTTCCCTCCATCGATTCCTGTCTGACACCATGGTGCACTGCTAGCAGCACGCATCTGAATTGTTTCGATGTCTTCCTTTAAGCCGACCTGGTGAGGATTCGAAACACTCCAACAGTACTCAAAAATGAGTGGCTCCAGCGTTTTGCGTTTCCCTTTGTACGTGAACTACACTTTCCTGGAATTCTCCTAATAAACCGAAGTTGACCATTCGCTTTCTATATTGTCGACCTCATGTGCTCCTTCCATTTCGTACTATTTTACAACGGTACACCTACTATTTAATCTTTATGTCAAGCAGCACACCACTAAAACTGTATTCAAATATTACAGGATAATTTTTCCTAATCATCTGTTTTAACCTACATTTTTCCACATTTAGAGTTAGCTCCTATTCGTGACACCAATTTGAAATTTTGCGTAAGTCGTCTTGCATCCTCCTACAGCCACTCAACTTCGAGACCTTCCCATACACCACAGCATTGTCAGAAAAACAACCGCAGATTGCTGCCCACCTTGTCCGCCATAACATTCATGTATATAGATAACAACAGCGGTCCTATCACACTTCCCTGGGGCACTCCTCATGAGACCCTTGTCTCCGATCAACACTCCCCTTTTATGACAGCGTACTGGGTTCAATTACTTAAGAAGCCTTCGAGCCATTCACATAAGTTGGAACCTATTCCATATGCTCGTATCTTCACTAACAGTCTGCAGAGGGGAACCATGTCAAACGCTTTACGGAAATCTAGGAGTACTAAAACTGCCTGTTGTCCTTCATCCATAGTTCGCTGTATGTCACGTGAGAAAGCTGAGTTTCATACAAATGATGCTTTCTAAAACCGTGTGACTCGTGGACTTATGCTTTTCGGTACCTAGGAAATTTATTATATTCGAATTCGGAATACACTATGCGATCAAATGTACCCGGACACCTGATTAAAAACGACTTACAAGTTAGTGGCGCCCGCTATAGGTAATGCTGGAATTCAGCATCGTGCTGACCCACCCTAAGCCTTGATGACAGCTTCCACTCTCGGAGGCATACGTTCAGACAGGTGCTGGAAGGTTTCTTGGGGAATGGCAGCCCATTCTTCACAGAGTGCTGCACTGAGGAGAGGTATCGATGTTGGTCGGTGAGACCTGGCACGAATTCGGCGTTCCAAAACATCCTACAGGTGTTCTGGAGGATTCAGGTCAGGACTCTTTGCAGGCCAGTCCATTACAGGGATATTATTGTCGTGTGACCACTCCGCCGCAGTCCGTGCATTATGAACAGGTGCTCGATCGTGTTGAAAGATGCAATCGCCATCCCCGAATTGCTCTTCAACATTGGGAATCAAGAAGGTGCATAAAATATCAATGTAGGCCTGTACTATGATAGTGCCACGTGAAACAACGGGAGGTGCAACCACTCCGTGAAAAACACGACCACGCGATAACACCATCCTCTCCGAATTTTACTGTTGGGGCATTCACCATAGCCACACCTTTCCATCGGATCGCCACACAACGTTTTTCCACATTTCAGACGTCCAATGTTTACGCTCCTTACATCAAGCGAGGCGACGTTTGGCATTTACCGGCGTGATGTGTGGCTTATGAGCAGCCGCTCGACCATGAAATCCGAGTTTTCTCACCACCCACCTAACTATCATAGTACTTGCAGTGGATCCCGATGCAGTTTGGAATTTCTGCGTGATTGTCTGCATAGATATCTGCCTGTTACACATTAAGACCCTCTGCAACTGTCGGCGGTCTCTGTAAGTCAACAGACGAGGTCGGCCTGTACGCTTTTGTGCTACACGTGCCCCTTCACGTTTCTACTTCACTATTACATCGGAAACAGTGGACCTAGGGATGTTTAGGAGTGTGGAAATCTCGCATACAGACGTATGACACAAGTGACACCGAATCACCTCAACACATTCAAAGTCCGTGAGTTCCGCGGAGCGCTCCATTCTGCTCTCTCACGATGTCTAATGTCTACTGAGGTCGCTGATATGGAGTACCTAGCAGTAAGTGGCAGCACAATGCACCTAATATGAGAAACGTATGTTATTAGGGATGTAGGGATAATTTTGATCACATAGTGTACATTCAGGAAATCTGCAGTAAACCGATGTTAAGGATATTGATTTGTAATATTGCAGGTCCGTTATTTTAACCTTCTTCTATACAGGAGTCAGAAGCGCTTTTTTCCTGTCCCTTGAAACGTTACACTGAGCGAGACATTAGCGATAAATGCAACCTATTTGAGGGGCCAATGCCGAAATGCACTCTCTCTAAAACTGAACTGGTATTCCACCCGGATTCAGCGACTTATTTGTTTTCAACTCTCTCAGTTGCTTCTCAACGCTACAGATGCCTATTTCCATCTGTTCGAAACAGGAGTGTATGCGATGGTCAAGCAATGGCATGTCTGTACGATACAAACAATAATATCGTAAAAATGTCAACTAGTGCTATTCTTGGGCACCAAGGAACGTAAACTGCCATATATATGAGTGTATCAAATACCAATGGTCTCGGAATGTTTAATTTATACATCACACAAGATTTCGTAAACACTGTCAATGAAAGCGTACCCGAAGAAGGCATTGCATACCACAATAAATCCGCCGCGAGTTTTATCTTAAAAACTGTTGATGAAAGAAGTAGAATTCGCCGAATACTCAATTAATACAGATATAAACTTCCTAAATGTAAGCACACAGCATAACCTAACACAACAATTAGCTTAGAGACTAAACCAGAAATAGCACGGCCGATGTAATGAATTAGATCCGAAGAAATAACTGACGTAAAACTACAGAAAGATCGTAGAATAGCACAAGCGCGAGAAAAAGCACAAATCTTCAGAATCACACCTCAAAACTCTCATTCTCATCCAGACTTCTGAGAACATGTTAATAGAATCCAAGACACATTCTTAAACGCCAGTCATGCACGAAGAAATTATTCAAGCTGCTCAAATTAATATAGCACAAATAGACTGAACATTTAAAAAGGTCTTTGACAAGCACAAATAGAAACATTCAACCCAACTAAATCCTACAAATAAACCAAATTGGTAGGATGACGTGGTGAAAAGTAATGTCTCCGAAATTTTTATTCTGTTCTCAGTATAGATTGAGGTGTTACTTGTCACGCACGCAGTCCACTTCCCTGCTTCGCTGACCTGAGTTGCATGCTTCTACAGCTAAAGGGCTGCGAATTATAGCGTGTAACATGGCGGTGTGTAACGTAACTATGTCGGTGCGTGACAGACACTCTGCAAAGCTGAAAGCATGAATCCGAAGAGTTCGTCCACTCATGGAGCAATTCGAGACCACACACGAGCGCTGCGACATCTGCAGGTATCTGACGCCTTGTGTTCACTGTCATAGGTCGTCCCCCATGCGATCCCGACTTGGCCCTAGAGAGCCTGTATACAGAGAGAAGGGCCATAGGTGAAGTTGCCAGTGATTGGTTGATTAGCTTTGGCGCCATTTTTCTGCCAAACATCTCTCGCGCTTCCTAAATTCGTCGTGCTTTTGACTTGAAGTTCAGAGGACTTTTGGAAACGATTAAAAGGTATCTGAATTATTGAGAGACTTGTTATGCGTTGTGCATGCATGTTCAATTTAGGTGTATATCGTTTTTGGTACGTAATAAGCGTTTGCGATCTTAAATACGAGTTGAAATAATGAAGCGTTTTGTGATGAAGTCGGTAGGCCTACACGTTTGAAGTAAACACGTTAGTAATTGTATAGTATTGTTTTAGACATCTGTAATTCGTTCTGCAGACGTTCGTAAACTATGCCAGGTTGTGCTGCATTTGGTTGTTCCAATAGAGGCGAAGGTGGATTTCGCAGGCAAGTTGTAAGCACGTTTTACGCACTTGTCGTGGTTGCTGAAACATTATTCGTAGTAAATAATTGTAGGTACTCTTGAAGACAGTTTTTAATAGGCCTTCTGACTATAGGGTAGAAGGGACGCGGTAGTTTTCTTGTTATATTTGGTAGTTATTACAGTAGCCTACATTTAACATTATGTGCGAGGAAGCACTCGGTCGCTTGTCTCCTCTTGGACAGTACACCCATGGAACTTTAACAGTAGGGTCTACACAACACTGTAATGCTCAATGCCTGTCTTGTAGCGTCTGCCAGTGATACTTCCACGCATACTAAACGAATCTGTGACGAAACGGGCTGTTCTTCTTTGGATCTCCTCTATTTTCTCCATTCATCCCAGCTCGTAAGAGCCGGCCGTTGTGACCGAGCGGTTCTAGGCGCTTCAGTCCGGAGCCACGCTGCTGATATGGTCGCAGGTTTGAATCCGGCCTCGGGCATAGATGTGTGTGATGTTGAAACCTCCCCTTAGAAACATTTATGAATTACTGTGCTGATAAACCTCTTACATTATTTGATTTTCAAACAGCTGAGCAAAACTGAACGTACTCAGACATTTCTCTCTTTACTTATTCTGATCATCACTACACTGACACACAATATTTTTAGCGCAACGCAGTCTGACTTTCAATAATCCCTACAAAAGAATGGCCCTGACTAACAATAACAAATACCTTTCATGAATCACATACCTCACAAAAATCTTCGTCACTCGAACTACTGCAATACAGCGAGCGCCAATACTGCCAGCTAAATAAAGGATTCTAACTACTGAAGGCACTAACTACTGATAGGCGCAGTTAGCAAATGAAAGATTTTGACCGAGAACAAGCAATGTATTTACCTCAATAATGTTCAAAAGTCATCATATATATAGCAGTTCATGATATCCAGCATTACAAATGTACTCTTTCTAATGGACACACGCCCAGATCGTCAGCTCTAAAAATTCTGCCATCTCTCTCCCCACATCCACCACTACTTGACCGAGAACAAGCAATGTATTTACCTCAATAATGTTCAAAGGTCATCATATATATAGCAGTTCATGATATCCAGCATTACAAATTTACTCTTTCTAATGGACACACGCCCAGATCGTCAGCTCTCAAAATTCTGCCATCTCTCTCCCCACATCCACCACTACTGGCGGCTCACCTTCCAAATATAGCAAGTAAACTGTTTATATAACAGTTAATATATTTATACCGCTGCGAGATAAGACGGTCAATACCTTCATGGAAAAATGTTTACGGTTTCCTACGAAACGTAGATTGTACACAGGCGCGCACGTCTTCGTCTGAAGTAAATCGGCGACAGAAGTGTCGTACTTCAGGGCTCCAAAAATATGGAAATTTCTTAGGAAGAGATCGGGACTTTGTGGAGGATGTGTAAGGGCTTCCCAGCGAAACTTCTGCAGCACAGTCGAAACAGCCTTGACAGCATATGGATGGGTATTATCCTGCAACGGAACGATGCCATTTGTCAACAATAGTAAGTGTTTGGACTTGATGGCGCGCTTTAGTTTCTGCAGAGTGTGCACGTACCACTGTGCTTTAATTGAAGCTTACGTCAGAATGTTGTACACGAGGAGTAGAACAAAAAAAGAGGTACTTCATTAATTTTTTTGTTTAAGTACTGTCTGTTGGCTTTCGTGTTGAGGTGTTCGTCAGAAAAGGGCCAACAGGTGTGCTGGTTGGGAGGAGTAATGAGAAACTGAGCCACAGAGTGTATCGAAAACAGACACACAGCGACCGATACCTGCAGCAAATTTCAAATCACCACTCAAGACAGAGAAGGTTGTCATCATTATGCTCGTAATGCGAGCAAGACATATCTGTGAGCCGCAGCTCCTCAGACGCAAGAATTTACAAAAATTGACTAGTAACTACACAGATAACTGAAAATAAATCGCTCCTGTTTGAAGCTCGTAAAAAATGTAACAAACGAACGATATAATCGCCTTATTAGCAGCAAGAACTCGAGGAGCTCTCTCACTGACGGCCTAACCTACACTGAGTACTAAAAGAAATACGCTAAATTTCATTTACACGGTAAGTCATACAAATCTGAAGGCTGTAAATTCAACTAAATACTTAGGGATTACAATTACAAATAACCGAAATTGATCACAAGATAATGTTGTGGGTAGAGTAAACCAAAGACTGCGATTCACTGGCAGCACTTAGAAGGCGCAATAGGTCTACTAAAGGGACTCCTTACACCACGCTTCGGGAGGACGACGGTTCAATCCAACGTCCGGCCATCCTGATTTAAGTTTTCCGTGATTTCCCTAAATCGCTCCAGGCAAATGCCGGGATGGTTCCTTTGAAAGGGCACGGCCGACTTCCTTCCCCGTCCTTCCCTAATCCGATGAGACCGCTGTCCTCGCTGTTTGGTCTCTTCCCCCAAACAACCCAACCCAACACCACGCTTGTCCCCCCCTATTCTGGAGTATTGCTGTGCGGTGTGGGATCCAAATCAGGTGGGACTGACGGATGACATCGAAAAAGTTCCAAGAAGGGCAGCTCGTTTTGTATTATCGCAAAATAGGGGGGATAGTGCAACAGACACGATACGTGATTTGGAATGGCAATCATTAAAACGAAGGCGTTTTTCGTTGCGACGGGATCTTCTCATGAAATTTCAATCACCAATAGTCTCCTCCGATTGCGAAAACATTCTGTTGGCACCCACCTACGTAGGTAGAAATGATCATCACGATAAAATAAGACAAATCAGGGCTCGCACAGAAAACTTTAAGTGCTCGTTTTTCCTGCGAGCCGTTCGATAGTGGAACGCTGCAGAAACAGTTTGAAGATGGTTTACTGAACCCTCTCCCAGTCACTTTATTACTTTATTATGAATAGCAGAGTAATCACGTAGATGTCGACGGAAAATACATGGTACACGTCCTGAGGGCCAACGGGTACTCCGCTAGGAGAATAAGAAGTCTCACGAAACGGAATTGCCGGCCAGGGTGGCCGAGCGGTTCTAGGCGCTACATTAGTGAGATGTTCGCCTTCTACTCCCTAACAAATCAGTTGTGGTTGAACGCTGTATTTTCACTGCCAATTCCACGGAATACGGGAAAGTGAGGATAGTGGCTACGGAATCATCCTACTGGGATTTAGTGGTCAAGGAAATACAATTGGCACGCAGGCTGCTCACTAGAGACGAGGTTTATACAACTCGACAACTTGTGGAAACCAATTATTTCACGTTTCAGCTGCCAAAGAAATTATTGTTTTGAGTGTTCACTGCCTGACATTCCTACATATGACACCCATTCTAGTAATCTACCACATAGTTCGTAAGCACTTTCAATGTGTTGACTCTGCGCTTGTTAAGTTTTACTCTTAAACGCATCAAGTTTTATCTACATTTCTCGCAGAGGACGGTGTTATCTCTGAGCGTGTTTTTTCAGCAGTATTCATCAAATGTTTTAAACTCTGTCAGCTACGCACCTCTAAGATGGATCTACGGTTATCAGCCAAAAATGTTCAAATGTGTGTGAAATCTTATGGGACTTAACTGCTAAGGTCATCAGTCCATAAGCTTACACACTACTTAACCTAAATTATCCTAAGGACAAACACACACACACCCATGCCCGAGGGAGGACTCGAACCTCCGCCGGGACCAGCCGCACAGTCCACGACTGCAGCGCCTGAGACCGCTCGGCTAAACCCGCGTGGCGGTTATCAGCCGAAACATCGGAATAACAAGTAATACTTTTCCAGATATATGCCCGAAAGGTGGTGCGATAACCAAAAGACTGGACATGTGCGAATAGGACTCGCGCCCTAAATGTTCCGCACAAACTTAATTATGTATAAGGTAATAATAGTAATTATAATAGCGGTTTTGGGTGTCTAGATAGTCTCGTGCAAGCCTTTCTATTGGGCGCCACTTCGGCAACTTGCGTGTCCGTAATCTAACCCAGTTATCCAATCGGGAAAACGGGATCTACGGTTTAACGTGGAATCCGAACCACGTGTTACTTCTGGTGATTCCTCACATCGTCCAGAAGTGAAGGCTAGATTAAATCGAAGACTACAAAAAATCCGTGTTCCGACCGAAATTCAGTCTCGTGACCTCTCTGTTTCCAGGCACGCGCCTTACCATTAGCGCACCAGGCCCGAAATACTGTTCAAATGTTCAAATGTGTGTGAATTCCTAAGGGACCGAACTGCTTAGGTCATCGGTCCATAGACTTACACACTACTTAAACTAACTTAAACTAACAATACACACACCCATGTCCTATGGAGGACTCGAACCTCCTGCGGGAGGGGCTGCGCAGTCCGTGACATGACGCCTTAAACAGCACGGCCACTCCGCGCGGCCGATATACACCGAATGGCCAAAGAAACTTGGCACAGGCATGCATATTCAAGTACAGACATATGTAAACAGGCATAATATGGCTTGCGGTCGTCAACGGCTATATACGACAAGTGGCACAGTTTTAGATCGGCTATTGCTGCTGCGATGGCAGATTATCAAGATTTAAGTGAGCTTGAACGTGGTGTTATAGTCGGCACACGAGCGATGGACACAGCATCTCCGAGGTAGCGATGAAGTGGGGGTTTTCCCGTACGACCATTTGACGATTGTACCGCGAATATCAGGAATCCGGTAAAACATCAAATGTCCGACATCGCTGCAGCCGGAAAAAGATTCTGCAAGAACGCGTTCAACGACGACTGACGAGAATCGTTCAACGTGACAGAAGTGCAACCCTTCGGCAAATTGCTGTAGATTTCAGGGTTTGGCCATCAACATGTGTCAGCTTGCGAACCATTCAACGAAACATCATCGATATGGGCTTTCGCAGCCGGTGGCCCACTCGTGGTACACTTGATGACTGCACGACACAAAGCTTTACGCCTCGCCTAGTCCTGTCAACACCGGCGTGGACTGTTGATGACTGGAAACGTGTTGCCTGGTCGGACGAATCTTGTTTCACATTGTATCGAGCGGAGGGTCTTGTACGGGTATGGTGACAATCCCATTGAAACAATGGACCCTGCACCTCCGTAGAGGACAGTTCAAGTTGGTGGAAGCTCTGTAGTTGTGTGTGTCGTGTGCAGATGGAGTGATGTGGGACCCTGATACGTCTAGATACGACTCTGACATGTGGCACGTACGGAAGCATCCTGTCCGATCACCTGCATCCATTCATGTCCATTATGCATTCCGACGGACTTAGGCAATTCCAGCAGGACAGTGCGACGTCCCACACGTCCAGAATTGCTATAGCGTGGCTCCAGCGACACACTTTTGAGTTTAACCACTTCCGCTGGCCACCAAACTCCCCAGACATGCACATTATTGAGCGTATCAGGGATGCCTTGCAACGTGCTGTTCAGAAGAGATCTCCACTCCTTGTACTCTTACGGACTTAGGGACAGCCCAGCAGGATTCATGGTGTGAATTCCCTCAATCACCACTTCAGACATTAGTCTAGTCCATGCCACGTCGTGTTGCGGCACTTCTGCGCTCGCAGTTTCTTTGCCTCCTCAGTGTATGTAATCCAATTTTTTTTACAGTAAACGGCAAAAAATAATTTTTAAATGATATAATTACAAACTAACGATTTCGTATTTTTTCCTGTACTTTTACTGTGAAACCTTGCTTCTCGTCAAATTTCTTGATTCTAGGTCATCGGGGAGTACCCTGTAGGTTTATGAGTGAGTTTGCGAGTAATACGAAACGTAAGTGACGATAACTTTTAACTGCGTTGACTTAGAAGTTGAAATGTTTTGAAACATGTACATTTGAAATATGTGAAACAAGTACGTTTGAGATATGACTGAAATTACGTAACTGACAGTAGTTTAAAATATAAGCGTTAGAATGGGAACGGCATGTGAACGTGTATTGTATCTCGTCGCATATGCGCTTTGCCCTGTACTGAACTCTTCTGACTGCGAGAACGTAAATTTAATTTACCTGCGAGAATGTTTCAGTAACTTTAAACCAAACCAAAACTGCATGAATTTACGTAACACAAAAACTGAATCCAAAGCACTATTCATTTGAAATCGTCCCTGGTAATAATAAGAAACTTTATCAATTTACAAATAATGGTCCTCCCTGGTAATAATACGAAACTTTATCAATTTAAAAATAATGGTTCTGTGCTTAAGGAATGCTATCACTGAAATAATAAAATTTCTTACATCTGGACAATTGTTATGCTCTTCCCACTGCTCTCTATCGGTGCTTTAAATTGTATAGTTAGCAAACAGCTATTGTGTAAGGCTGTTGCTTAGCATATATTTTAATTACATAGAATAAGACTGACAAGGGAACCTGCCCATCGCACCCCCCTCAGATTTAGTTATAAGTTGGCACAGTGGATAGGCCTTGAAAAACTGAACACAGATCAATTGAGAAAACAGGAAGAAGTTGTGGAGAACTGTGAAAAAATAAGCAAAATATACAAACTGAGTAGTTCAAGGGAAGATAAGCAACAATAAGGACGATAGGGACGCAGGAGCGCCGTGGTCTCATTGTGGTAACGTGAGCAGCTGCGGAACGAAAGGTACTAGGTTCAAATCTTCCATCAAATGTAAATTTTAATTTTTTATTTTCAGTTTATGTGACAAACTCTTATTTTTTCATCACTTTTTTGGGAGTGATTATCACATCCACAAGAAAACCTAAATCGGGCAAGGTAGAAAAATCTTTTTACCCATTCGCCAAGTGTACAAGTTAGGTGGGTCGACAACATATTCCTGTCATGTGACGCACATGCCGTCACCAGCGTCGTATAGAATATATCAGATGTGTTTTCCTGTGGAGGAATCGGTTGACCTATGACCTTACGATCAAATGTTTTCTGATCCCATTGGAGAGGCACGTCCTTTCGTCTACTAATCGCACGGTTTTGCAGTGCGGTCGCAAAACACAGACACTAAACTTATTACAGTGAACAGAGATGTCAATGAACGAACGGACAGATAATAACTAAGCAAAAATAAAGAAAGTAAAATTTCCAGTCGAGGGAAGACTTGAAACAAGGATCTCTCGTTCAGCAGCTGCTCACGCTACCACGGGACCACGGCGCTTCTAAGCACACTTCGTCCATGATGTTGCTTATGTGGCCCATGGACTACTCAGTTTGTATATTTTGCTTATTTTTTCACAGTTCCACACAACTTCTTCCTGTTTTCTCAACTGATCTGTGTTCAGTTTATCAAGGCATATCCACTGTGCCAACTTATAACTAAATCTGAGGGGGGTGCGATGGGGAGGTTCCCTTGTGAGACAATAACTTCTTGAGAAAAGTAGTTAATGAAGAATCACATAGATCTGGGAACTAGTACTGACTTGGGGTAAGTAACAACATGGCACTAACTTTAAAACTTGTATTTTGACTATTTGAAAAACAATAATGCTCACAATTTATACATTCAATAAACTGATTATCCATTAACAATTAGCTTTCCAAAATCATTGGATTTGAGTGATATACATTATCTCAATCACCATTTATGAATACGCGTGTAGTATTAGTAACAAAACAGTTTTCTTTAAATTATTTCCAACTTGTGTTGTGATTCCTTTCACAGTTAGCATACATCATACTGTCGTTGCAAATAAAAAATCATTTCTGCCCGTAGCGAGTAAGTATATATGCAGCACAAATGGCTCTGAGCACTATGGGACTTAACTTCTCAGGTCATCAGTCCCCTAGAACTTAGAACTACTTAAACCTAACTAACCTAAGGACATCACACACATCCAAGCCCGAGGCAGGATTCGAACCTACGACATCAGCGGTCGCGCGGCTCCAGACTGTAGCGCCTAGAACCGCTCGGCCACCCCGGCCGGCTATATGCAGCACACATCCGATACAAGACGTCTTTACACTTGAGAGTCCTCCATACATCTCTCGACTTAAAGTTATCCTAACACGTTATACATAACACCGTGAATCAGCGATCGCTGTTCAGCAGCGGAACTACTGCACAAACGATACTACATTTGACCGTCTCTGGTTCAATATAGTATTTTCTTACAAAAATTGTATTAATTTATCCTATAGGATATAGGTATATACACTTTTCAGTTTCACACCGCCAAGGGACCGTGCATCTTAGTATGTGACGTAAATTTCAACGTGATACCTCTACCCTCTACCAGGGGCAGATGTGGATTCTGACCACAATCTATTGGTTATGAACTGCAGATTGAAACTGAAGAAACTGCAAAAAGGTGGGAATTTAAGGAGATGGGACCTGGATAAACTGAAAGAACCAGAGGTTGTAGAGAGTTTCAGGGAGAGCATCAGGGAACAATTGACAGGAATGGGGGAAGGAAATACAGTAGAAGAAGAATGGGTAGCTCTGAGGGATGAAGTAGTGAAGGCAGCAGACGATCAAGTAGGTAAAAAGACGAGGGCTAATAGAAATGCTTGGGTAACAGAAGAAATATTGAATTTAATTGATGAAAGGAGAAAATATAAAAATGCCGCAAATGAAGCAGGCAAAAAGGAATACAAACGTCTCAAAAATGAGATCGACAGGAAGTGCAAAATGGCTAAGCAGGGATGGCTAGAGGACAAATGTAAGGATGTAGAGGCCTATCTCACTAGGGGTAAGATAGATACCGCCTACAGGAAAATTAAAGAGACCTTTGGAGAGAAGAGAACCACTTGTATGAATATCAAGAACTCAGATGGCAACCCAGTTCTAAGCAAAGAAGGGAAGGCAGAAAGGTGGAAGGAGTATATAGAGGGTTTATACAAGGGCGATGTGCTTGAGGACAATATTATGGAAATGGAAGAGGATGTAGATGAAGACGAAATGGGAGATAAGATACTGCGTGAAGAGTTTGACAGAGCACTGAAAAACCTGAGTCGAAACAAGGCCCCGGGAGTAGACAACATTCCATTAGATCTACTGATGGCCTTGGGAGAGCCAGCCATGACAAAACTCTACCATCTGGTGAGCAAGGTGTATGAGACAGGCGAAATACCCTCAGACTTCAAGAAGAATATAATAATTCCAATCCCAAAGAAAGCAGGTGTTGACAGATGTGAAAATTACCGAACTATCAGTTTAATAAGTCACAGCCGCAAAATACTAACGCGAATTCTTTACAGACGAATGGAAAAACTGGTAGAAGCGGACCTCGGGGAAGATCAGTTTGGATTCCGTAGAAATGTTGGAACACGTGAGGCAATACTAACCTTACGACTTATCTTAGAAGAAAGATTAAGAAAAGGCAAACCTACGTTTCTAGCATTTGTAGACTTAGAGAAAGCTTTTGACAATGTTAACTGGAATACTCTCTTTCAAATTCTGAAGGTGGCAGGGGTAAAATACAGGGAGCGAAAGGCTATTTACAATTTGTACAGAAACCAGATGGCAGTTATAAGAGTCGAGGGGCATGAAAGGGAAGCAGTGGTTGGGAAAGGAGTGAGACGGGGTTGTAGCCTCTCCCAGATGTTATTCAATCTGTATATTGAGCAAGCAGTAAAGGAAACATAAGAAAAATTTGGAGTAGGTATTAAAATTCATGGAGAGGAAGTAAAAACTTTGAGGTTCGCCGATGACATTGTAATTCTGTCAGAGACAGCAAAGGACTTGGAAGATCTGTTGAACGGAATGGACAGTGTCTTGAAAGTAGGATATAAGATGAACATCAACAAAAGCAAAACGAGGATAATGGAATGTAGTCAAATTAAATCGGGTGATCCTGAGGGAATTAGATTAGGAAATGAGACACTTAAAGTAGTAAAGGAGTTTTGCTATTTAGGGAGTAAAATAACTGATGATGGTCGAAGTAGAGAGGATATAAAACGTAGACTGGCAATGGCAAGGAAATCGTTCCTGAAGAAGAGAAATTTGTTAACATCGAGTATAGATTTAAGTGTCAGGAAGTCGTTTCTGAAAGTATTTGTATGGAGTGTAGCCATGTATGGAAGTGAAACATGGACGATAACTAGTTTGGACAAGAAGAGAATAGAAGCTTTCGAAATGTGGTGCTACAGAAGAATGCTGAAGATAAGGTGGGTAGATCACGTAACTAATGAGGAGGTATTGAATAGGATTGGGGAGAAGAGAAGTTTGTGGCACAACTTGACTAGAAGAAGGGATCGGTTGGTAGGACATGTTTTGAGGCATCAAGGGATCACAAATTTAGCATTGGAGGGCAGCGTGGAGGGTAAAAATCGTAGAGGGAGACCAAGAGATGAATACACTAGATTCAGAAGGATGTAGGTAGGAGTAAGTACTGGGAGATGAAGAAGCTTGCGCAGGATAGAGTAGCATGGAGAGCTGCATCAAACCAGTCTCAGGACTGAAGACCACAACAACAACAACCTCTACTCATTCCTGAGAAAAAAGGGATCTTAACAGTCGGACAGACACATAGACAGACAGACAAACGGACAACAAGTGCTTCTACAAAGGATCCGTTTTTTTCCAATTGAGATATGGAACCTTAAAAATTAATTAAATAACGTTATTTATTCGAGTTGATAGTTAAAACTTTATTGCTTCCCCTTACTGATGTTACGAGTAAACTGGAATGACAGTTTGAAGTAGGAAGTAATCTGTAGCCAATATCTAAGGATAGCTTTGCCATAAACACTGGTTGTAACGTCCCCCCTTCCTGTCTATCGACAATGTTAGAAATATATAACCGTGTAAACATGTGCCTAAACAATTAGAATAAAATTTTGAAAAGGCTTTCCTTCGGAAGATTCAATATAAAGTCGATAAATGAGGGGGAGGTTAACAACAAGATGCCTTCTAGGACAAGTTATTCCGCCTACTTAAAAACTGTAAAATTTAGTATGGTTCTTCGAAATGTTTGTGCTGTCATTCACGTACTGTGCCAACGAGAAGGGGTACCACGTGGATCGGAACAGAGTAATAAGAGTTACTGAAATAATTATGGCTGAAAGAAATACGGTCGCCAACCCAATTGGGCAAAATTTCTGTTCGGTAGGAGAATTAATGAGCCGCACAGTCAATGTCAAGAATTACTCGAACATGCGCTGCAAAAGAGGGCTGCACGCACGTTAGCAAAAGCAATTGAAACATTTACGTAATAAAGCGAGAAAGAAACTAGTTTGCGCTCGAAATATCACTAACTAATAGAGCTGAAATTTTGAAAACATACAAGATAACACTTAGATTAATGGTTACTTATTGTTGTAAGTGACAATGGCGATACCTCACAGTAACGTCTACTATTTTCATATGAATTTTGGAAAATGGTAAAAAATAATTAAAAGAAACTCTACTGACATCTGAACAGAGAAGTAGAAATTGATAATTACTATATCAAAAGGTAATTATTGTACTTTAGCACGACTGCAAGTCAAAATTTGAACCAGAAATTTACTAACAACAGATTACAATAATCACTGATATTTGCACTCACTGATTAATTCTAGTTAGTGCTTTTCTTCATAGTGCCAGGAATCATTTTAATTTGATTAGTTGGTTTACTATTTGCAACAATTAGATCGCCTCAGATTAAAGTTCAAATTTAAAGTTATTGAGACTGAAATTACTGAATGCTTTAAGTTCAAACCTTTAATCTAACTCAATCATTTAGTTCATAAGCGAAATTAACTGGCACTGCGATTTTCATTTTTCATAAACATTACTCGGATTATTGTAACAGTAGCACAGAACAGGAACCTACTTGGTGAATGATTTTAGGAGAATCACGGGTAAACAATTTTGATTAAACTATGGTAATTATTCATTCGCAAAACACCACAAAGCTGAGTAACGCCGTTACAAAACTAGTTGACAATAAGCTGTGATGCAGCCATCTTACTTCAGTCCATTCTCGCCGTGACGCAGTTGCTGACGACGATACTGCTGCTGGCTCCTTTCCATGATAATTAGCGAGCACGGGAGTTATTGGCAAAGATATTGGCGTGGCGGGTTCTTGATGTTGCTGCAGCCAATATTTCCACCGGCCACGCTCATCACTTGCCACGTGCCGCTAAACAATCACACCTCCAGTACAGAGCACGCCATCCATGCGTCCGCACTTCACCAAGTCTCACACCAGAGTCCTCTCTCTGTGTAGCGCGCGCTTTGCCGTAGGGATCCTCCCGCGTCCAGAGACGCCGCTACTCCAACGATACTTATTCGTTGACAAAAACCGAACGTTTCCCTAACATTCACTCAGCGATATTTACATAATATTCATAATTGATATTACAGCAAAATAAACAAATTAATTCATACATCGTGTACATATAAATTTACATAAAGATAAAAGCAAAAATACGTACAATAATAAATGGTCAAAGAGCACATCGGCATGAAAGTGTTACATGGTGTTAAAATTTTTCCGAGCACTTCACTTTTCCATTCCGGAATTTTAGAGAGAACTGCGAGCAGTAGCGTAAACAGCGTGAAAGATAGTGGGTGCAGCTGTAAGACGCCTCAAGCGTGGGCGGATGCGTGTGTTGCGTGTACTTAGGCAAACTGCTCACGGCGCGACAAGGAGGCGCACTTAGCTCTCGCGGCCCGCCCGCGTTTCGGCAGACCGCGCCTCCTCAGGCGGCGCTCAGCTCAGGCCAAGAGGCTTTACTTCGGGCCGTTGTTCTCCCCTCTTCCGCTTAGCGTGCACTTTCACAAACAAAACGCAGTGCGAGGGCATTTAAAAGGGAGTAACGATTTCAAAGGAGTGTGTTGCCATAAAAGCAATGGCATGGACATGGTGACTGTTCTTTCGTACATGTCCGAAAGAACAGACATCATATCCATATAAGGATTTAGTTCTCGCAATAGCGGCCATGACCTCCTTCTTCTGTGCGAATTCACACATATTACACGAACTCTTACGGTACTTGGTAAGAACGTCTTCCACGAGTAATGACTGTGTTCGGTAGGGACTCTACGAATGTAGTGTGTGGACTTATACGGTGAGAATGTGGGTCTCGCGGGAGGCGTGCGCAGGATAGTCCCTACAGTCGCACTACCCTCTGTGCCCTCGGTGGCTCAGATGGATAGAGCGTCTGGCATGTAAGTAGGAGAACCCAGAATCGAATCCCTGTCGGGGCAATATTATCACCTGTCCCCGTTGATATATATCAACGCCCGTCAGCAGCTGAAGATATTAATACACTACTGGCCATTCAAATTGTTACACCACGAAGATGACGTGCTACAGACGCGACATTTAACCGACACGAAGAAGATGCTGTGATATGCAAATGATTAGCTTTTCAGAGCATTCACACAAGGTTGGCGCCGGTGGCGACACCTACAACGGGCTGACATGAGGAAAGTTTCCAACCGATTTCTCATACACAAACAGAAGTTGTCCGGAGTTGCCTGGTGAAACGTTGTTGTGATGTCTCGTGTAAGGAGGAGAAATGCGTACCATCACGTTTCCGACTTTGATAAAGGTTGGATTGTAGCCTATCGCGTCTGCGCTTTATCGTATCGCGACATTGCTGCTCGTGGTGGTCGAGATCCAATGACTGTTAGAAAAATATGGAATCGGTGGGTTCAGGAGGGTAATACGGAATGCCGTGCTGGATCCCAACGGCCTCGTATCACTAGCAGTCGAAATGACAGGCATCTTATCCGCATGGTTGTCACGGATCGTGCAGCCACGTCTCGATCCCTGAGTCAACAGATGGAGACGTTTGCAAGACAACAACCATCTGCACGAACAGTTCGACGACGTTTACAGCAGGATGAACTATCAGCTCGGAGACCATGGCTGCAGTTACCCTTGACGCTGCATCACAGACAGCAGCGCCTGCGATGGTGTACTCAACGGCGAGCCTGGGTGCACGAATGGCAAAAGTCATGTTTTCGGATTAATCCAGGTTCTGTTTACAGCATCATGATGGTCGCATCCATGTTTGGCGACATCGCGATGAACACACATTGGAAGCGTCTATTCGTGATCGCCATACTGGCGTATCACCCGGCGTGATGGTACGAGGTGACATTGGTTACACGTCTCGGTCACATCTTGTTCGCACTGACGGCACTTTGAACTGTGGACGTTACATTTCAGATGTGTTACGACCCGTGGCTCTGCCCTTCATTCGATCCCAGCGAAACCCTACATTTCAGCAGGATAATGCACGACCGCATGTTGCAGGTCCTGCACGGACCTTTCTGGATACAGAAAATGTTCGACTGCTGCCCTGGCCAGCATATTCTCCAGATCTCTCACCAATTGAAAACGTCTGGTCAATGGTGGCCGAGCAACTGGCTCGTCACAACACGACACTCACTACTCTTGATGAACTGTGGTATCGTGTTGAGGCTGCATGGGCAGCTGTACCTGTACACGCCATCCAAGCTCTGTTTGACTCAATGCCCAGGCGTATCAAGGCCGTTATTACGGCCAGAGGTAGTTTTTCTGGGTACTGATTTCTCAGGATCTATGCACCCAAATTCCGTGAAAATGTAATCACATGTCAGTTCTAGTATAATATATTTGTCCAATGAATACCCGTTTATCATCTGCAATTCTTCTTTGTGTAGCAAGTGTAATGGCCAGTGGTGTAGTTCACTGTTGCTATTTTCATTTTGTCATTTAGAGATAGTGAGTGGAGGAGTGGACGCCAGAAATTGGAGTGCCAAATGCAGAAATCGGAACATTTCCTTCAGACTGGTTTTAGTTGAGGAGTGACAGTAACGGAGGCAGCCAGAAAAATTTTCCGTCATATGTGGGTATAATGGCACTGTACAGTGCACGGCAAGAAAATGGTTTTCTCCTTTGAAGGAGGATCGTTTTGACACAAGTGACACGTTCAGTAACACCTTCGGCGTTTGATGAAGACGGGTTAAACGTATTAATCCACAGTGATCCACAGCGGTGTACTCTAGAACTGGCGAATGTGGTGAACTGAGGAAATTCCACCATCGTGAGACATTTTCGTGCAATGGGAATGGTTCAAACATCAGGTTCATGGGTACCGCATGCTCTAAGCCAAAACAACAAAAATCTGCTGGCGGCCACATGTACATCTCTGCTCTCTCATCATAAATTGGCTCGTTAACAATACGACGACTCCTAGTATGTATCGTCAATAGAAATCGTGTGTTGATGCTGACGTAAGGAAAAGAAAGGAATGGTTGAGTCCAAACAAAGTAGCAACTCCCCATACAAAGGCTTGCGTACATCCATGAAGGATAGTGTTAAGTATCTGATGGAACAACAACTGTGTGGTTTACTACGAATTGCATACCCAAGGTGTAATCATCACTGCTGACATTTGTTGTCAACAACTCAGACGCATTGCAGACGCAATCGAAGAACATCGACCACGAAGACTGCGTGAAGAGATCCTGGTCCACGACAACATCGGCCAGCATTCGTCTAGACTGCCAAAAAACCCTACACAGGGGTCGTGTTGAGACGTCATTCCCCACCCACCGTATTTACCTAGTCCTACGCCATCAGATTTTTCACCTTTCCCGCTCTCTATCGAACACGCTTCTACTATCTTCCTTTCCGGATTAAAATGCGTTCCGAACATGACTGGACGAGTTCTTAGCCTCAAAACCAAGTAATTTGTACAGTTGCGGAATCGAAAAGGTGCCCCAGCGTTGGCAGACTGTTGTAAATAGTGAAGGAGAATATGTTATTGATAACTAAGGCCTCTATTATGTGTATCTGTTGTGTTTATTAAGGCTGGCTGTTGCGGCCGAGCGGTTCTAGGCGCTTCAGTCTGGAACCGCGCTACCGCTACGGTCGCAGCTTCCAAGCCTGCCTCGCCGGCCGGAGTGATCGAGCGGTTCTAGGCGCTTCAGTCTGGAACCGCGCGACCGCTACGGCCGCAGGTTCTAATCCTGCCTCAGGCATGGATGTGTGTGATGTCCTTAGGTTAGTTAGGTTCAAGTAGTTCTAAGTTCCAGGGGACTGGTGACCTCACATGTTAAGTCCCATAGTGCTCAGAGCCATTTGAATTTGTGTTTGTTAAACGCATGGAAGAACGCTACGAACTTATGCACCACAATATTTGCAATCGTAGTTGTAACGCCTTGTATTACGAACTCTTCCTCGGCAGTCGTGTGCCGTGACGTGGGCATGGGGTACTGCACACAACCAAAAACGTGGGAAAAGTCGGGTCACAATCAATGAGCAATAAATCAAGTATCATCATAATTTACATATCAATTTTATTTTGAGATACTAAAAAATCAGTCAGAAATTAAACCGGGAAGAAATTATTTGAGAGAAAAAAAGCTTTATGAAAATGATTGATAACATACTGAAAAACCGAAACCTGGAAACAGACTTTGCGAGAAGTTAATAATTCACTCAAGCTAGCGGCTGCGGTTTAACATGGTTCGACTTTAAACCAGCGTCTACTAGGTGATGGAACACGATACAGAAAAATGCGCAGTTCCGACAGTTGAAACTCTGCAGGGTAGGAAACTTTTGGGGCGAAAAGGAAGTGGATAGTGTCTATAAGTCTCAATAGACGTACTCCGGCCCCACGCCCTCCAAAATGTTCAAATGTGTGTGAAATCTTATGGGGCTTAACTGCTAAGGTCATCAGAACCTAAACTTACACACTACTTAACCTAAATTATCCTAAGGACAAACACAGACACCCATGCCCTAGGGAGGACTCGAACCTCCGCCGGAACCAGCCCCACAGTCCATGACTGCAGCGCCGTTCGGCCACTCCCACGTAGTTGGTAACGGTTCAGGTTTTTATTTTTATTTATTTATTTAAAAAGAAAGAGGTCGGGAGCATACCGGAGTGTGGCGTCAATCAGGCCCATTAAAGGTCTGTCCTCAGTCACGTCCGGCCCATTCCATTTCAGCTTGGAGACCAACACGCTACTGCAGCCTCATCACCTTTCATGACCGCGTTTTCCTAAAGGCATTTACCGCCACGCGGTAGTAAGGGCCCTGTCGCACTGTGATACCACGGCAGCTGTGTTGGAAGAAACGCCAGACGCAACACCTGGGACGCAATGGAGCCACTCGCACTTCGCATCTAAGTGAGCGTCGTAACTGCGCCAGCAGAACAGCTGGCGCGGAGAGCTGCCGCCAGTGGAACGCAAGGCGACTTACGGCCGGTCGCGAACCACGACGCCAACAGAGCTGCCTTGTACTGCCTGCCTCCCACCTGCAAGTAGTTTTCTTCAGATTCCACGTGTGCACTATGGATGGTTCCGACATCGAATCTTGTTTGCGCGAGTTCAGATGAGACCAGCATTCTGGGAAACTTCATCTCAGATCTATTCAAACTACACTACTGGCAATTAAAATTGCTACACCAAGAAGAAATTCAGAAGATAAACGGGTATTCATTGGACAAATATATTATGCTAGAACTGACATGTGATTACATTTTCACGCAGTTTGGGTGCATAGATCCTGAGAAATCAGTACCCAGAACAACCACCTCTGGCCGTAATAACTGCCTTGTTACGCCTGGGCATTGAGTCAAACAGAGCTTGGATGGCGTGTACAGGTACAGCTGCCCATGCGGCTTCAACACTATACCACAGTTCATCAAGAGTAGTGACTGGCGTATTGTGACGAGCCAGTTGCTCGGCCACCATTGACCAGACGTTTTCAATTGGTGAGAGATCTGGAGAATATGCTGGCCATGGCAGCAGTCGAACATTTTCTGTATCGAGAAAGGTCCGTACAGGACCTGCAACATGTGGTTGTGCATTATCCTGCTGAAATGTAGCGTTTCGCAGGGATCGAATGAAGGGATGCCTGTTATCTCGACTGCTAGTGATACAAGGCCGTTGGGATCCAGCTCGGCGTTCCGTATTACCCTCCTGAACCCACCGATTCCATATTCTGCTAACAGTCATTGGATCTCGACCAACGCGAGCAGCAGTGTCGCGATACGATAAACCACAATAGCGATAGGCTACAATCCGACCTTTATCAAAGTGGGAAACGTGATGGTATACATTTCTCCTCCTTACACGAGGCATCACAACAACGTTTCACCAGGCAACGCCGGTCAACTGCTGTTTGTGTATGAGAAATCGGTTGGAAACATTCCTCATGTCAGCACGTTGTAGGTGTCGCCATCGGCGCCAACCTTGTCTGAATGCTCTGAAAAGCTAATCATTTGCATATCACAACATCTTCTTCCTGTCGGTTGAATTTCACGTCTGTGGCATGTCATCTTCGTGGTGTAGCAGTTTTAATGGCCAGCAGTGTATGAACTGCAAAAAAAAGTCTTGGAATATATGAGTATCATAAATGAAGTCCAGTATGTGGAATACTCTTCTCCACCTTAGAATGACATTCAAGCTACATCTACATCTACAGGATCCTGTCGCAACGATCCTATTTTACTGATTGCTACCCTAATTCACTCAGCATGTCCATGGCACTCTCTTCACTCCTTTTCGCGATAACAGAAAACGAGCTATCATTCGTTGAACTTTTTTGATGTCTTCCGTTTGTCCTCCATGACGCAGTTCCCACGCCGCACAGTAATACTCCAGAAGAGGGCGGACTAGCGTGGTGCAACCAGTCTCTGTATTAGACCTGGTGCACTTTCTAATCTTTCTGCCAGTAAATGGCAGTCTTTGGTTTGCTTCCACCACAATATTATTTATGTTACTGTTGCAGTTTAAATTATTTGTAATTATAATTCTGAATCTACAGCCTTTTGATTTGTACGATTTATTTTATAATCAGAATTTAGTAGATTTCTTCTCCTGCTCATGTAGATTACTGCACACTTTTCATGATTTAGAGTCAATTGCCACTTTTTGCACAACTCATGTATCTTGTCTGCATCATTTTGCGTTTGGTTTTGATCATCTAACGATTTTACAAGACGGTAAATGACTGTATTACGGCCAGAGGTGGTTGTTCTGGGTACTGATTTCTCAGGACCTATGCACCCAAATTGCGTGAAACTGTAATCACATGTAAGTTCTAGTATAATGTGTTTGTCCAATGAATACCCGTGTATCATCTGCATTTCTTCTTGGTGTAGCAATTTTAATGCCCAGTAGTGTATATCATCCGTCTTTAGAAGGCCAGTTTGCAACCTCCATGATCAAGAAACAAGTCAATTCTAAGGGTGATCAAAAGAGGAGCACGTTCGTGGCCTCCAGTTTACCCAGGAGATATTGTTATATGAACGCGAGTTCTGCTGCCTTCATCTGCCGTTTCAGCGCGAAGCCGAGAGAGGGAAAACGATCAGGGTGTGCTTGAGGATCCTCGTCTTCGCCTTACTGCCCTCAATTTGGCGTCCCGCTGCCATCTCCGCCCCTCCTACACTTAGCGAGTTGTCTAAGCGCCCGTATACGGCTTAACGAGGCGTGGAATGCGATACTCGGCTCGATCAATCATCCGGCGTATTTGCGCCTGCACGGCGCGGCAGAGCGGCCGAGAACCCCCGTCAGTAATTACTGATGTAACGTGAGGACCGCTGCGCCCGCATCGCGCGGCAGGAGGGAGCAAGATGGCGCTAATGAGGCGCCCACTCTGTGTGTTGCCGACTGGCGCGGCTGCCGCCCGCATAGTACTCGCTGCTATTCCCGAAAGAAAGGCCTGTCACTCGCTCTCTTCTTAATTACCGGTTCACCTCTAAAAGTAGCCGCTCTAACTTTCGGTTATGGCGTCGGGGCACGCCGCACTCTGGCGTGACTAAACCCAACGTAATATCTTTTTCCTTCCATTATTTCTTCCTTGGAGCGTATTTTTTTAGCATAATGGCAATGAGTTACAAAATAATATCCTAAAATATTACAGGAGTATAAAAAATGTAATTGTTTGTTTGATGCTTCATGGCATGTATTTTCGAAATATGCCGGCCGCGGTGGCCGTGCGGTTCTGGCGCTGCAGTCCGGAACCGCGAGGCTGCTACGGTCGCAGGTTCGAATCCTGCCTCGGGCATGGGTGTGTGTGATTTCCTTAGGTTAGTTAGGTTTAAGTAGTTCTAAGTTCTAGGGGACTTATGACCTAAGATGTTGAGTCCCATAGTGCTCAGAGCCATTTTTTTTTTTTTTTCGAAATATACTTTACTGTTTTGGACGATGAAGCCACCACGATTTATGAACAATGTGACAAAACAGCACAGGTGAAGAGTTATTAATAATTACCAGCAGCGTCAGCGGAACAAGAGAGAATCTCCGAAACGGATTTTTCGATTTTATGTAGAACAAGGCTGTTCTCGAGCAAGTTTCATAAACGATAGTTGTTGATATGCTCCAAAAAGAAAAGAAATAGACTTCATAAACGTAAATACGAAAGGATGAAAAATTGAACACGTGCTGTGGGAACAGAGGGATAACTGGTAATGAGATGTAAAATTCCAGTATTATGCCGTAGGTTTATTTTATTTACTTACATGAAAATTTTTTTAAAACATCTACAGGGTGACTATTATTATACTGCATGAAAGAAAACGTCAATTAATTGCAAACTACGGCGCGCACACACATTATTCAACATGTAAACGTCACTACAGACATTCTGATTCAGGTTATGACATGTTCCATATGCCTGCCACCATGGCGATGATGTGGCGCAGACGAATAGCGAAATTCTGCATGATCCGTTGTAGTGTCGTAACATTCATGTTGGCGACGCCCTCCAGAATGGATGTTTTCAGCTCAGCAACGGTTTTTGGGCTATTGTTGTACACAATTGTCTTTAATATAGCCCCACAAAAAGGAATCGCATGTGCTCAGATGCGGAGAATATGGCGGCAATCGAGCCCCATGCCAGTGGCCTCCAGGACATCAAGCACTCTCCCGCTTCGATTGGGCTGAGCTCCGTCTTGCACGACCCAAATCTTGTATAAAAATGGTTCAAATGGCTCTGAGCACAATGGGACTTAACTTCTGAGGTCATCAGTCCCCTAGAACTTAGGACTACTTAAACCTAACTAACCTAAGGACATCACACACATCCATGTCGGAGACAGGATTCGAACCTACGACCGTAGCAGTCAAGCGGTTCCAGACTGTAGCGCCTAGAACCGCTCGACCACCTCGGCCGGCCATGCAGCTTCAACACGAAACCACAGTTCATCAAGAGTAGTGACTGGCGTCTTGTGACGAGCCAGTTGCTCGGCCACCATTGACCAGACGTTTTCAATTGGTAAGAGATCATGAGAATGTGCTGGCCAGGGCAGCAGTCGAACATTTTCTGTATCCAGAAAGGCCCGTCCAGGACCTGCAACATGTGGTCGTGCGTTATCCTGCTGAAATTTAGGGTTTCGCAGGGATCGAATGAAGGGTAGAGCCACGGATCGTAACAAATCTTAAATGTAACATCCACTCTTCAAAGTGCCGTCAGTGCGGACAAGAGTTGACCGAGACGTGTAACCAATGGCACCCCGTACCATCACGTCGGGTGATACGCCACTATGGCGATGACGAATACGTGCTTCCAATATGCGTTCTCCGCGATGTCGCCAAACACGGATGCGACCATCATGATGCTGTAAACAGAACCTCGATTCATCCGAAAAAATGCCAATCAAGAACTTGCAAGCAGGTCGAAGATGTTAACGAGCAAAATGATTCAAATGGCTGTGAGCACTATGGGACTTAACTTCTGAGGTCGTCAGTCTCTTAGAACTACTTAAAGCTAACTAACATAACGACGTTACATACATCCATGCCCGAGGCAGGGTTCGAACCTGCGACCGTAGCGGTCGCGCGGTTCCAGACTGTAGCGCCTAGAACCGCTCGCCCACTGCGGCCGGCTCTTGTAGAAGTCAGGGTCACTTTGGGTAATGGGGGTGAAATCATTTTGTAAGTCTTCACGTACCGTTCGGTAGTCACGTGCCATCAAGGAATATCGCACCGATAATTCCGTGACTGGACATTGCACACCACACAGTCACCAGTAGAGGGTGATGAAACTTCTCTATGGCGAAATGCGGATTCTCAGTTCCCCATGCGCCAATTTTGCTTGTTCACGAACCCATTCAATTGAAGGTGGACTTGTTGCTAAACCAAACAACAAGGCGAGTGTGCATGCGCATACTGATTCCCACAATGGCCAGCGGTCAACCGTCCAGTTTGAAGGTCCTAACACCAACCGTCCAGAAGTTATGACGATTTTATTTCATATACACTATGTGATCAAAAGTATCCCCAAAAACATACATTTTTCGTATTAGGTGCATTGTGCTGCCACCTACTACCAGCTACTCCATATCAGCGACCTAAGTAGTCATTAGACATCGTGAGAGAGCAGAATGGGGCGCTCCGCGGAACCCACGAACTTCGAACGTGGTCAGGTGATTGGATGTCACTTGCGTCATACGTCGGTACGCGAGATTTCCACACTCCTAAACATCCCTAGTTCCACTGTTTGCGATGTGATAGTGAAGTGGAAACGTGAAAGGACACGTACAGCACAAAAGCGTACAGGCCGACCTCGTCTGTTGACTGACAGAGACCGCCGACAGTTGAAGAGGGCCGTAATGTGTAATAGGCAGACATCTAGCCAGACCATCACACAGGAATTCCAAACTGCATCAGGATCCACAGCAAGTACTATGAGAATTCCCCTTAGAAAAATTTATGAATGATTGTGCTTAAACTGACACACCATATTTTTAGCGCAACGCAATGTGACTTTCAAAAATCCCTACAAAAGAATGACCCTGATTAACAATAACCTATACCTTTCATGAATCACTTATCTCACAAAAATCTTACTCAAACTACTGCAATACAGCGTGCGCCAATACTGCCAGCTGAATAAATATTCTAACTACTGAAGACACTAACTACTGATAGGCATAGTTAGCAAATGAAAGATTTTGATAATAACAAACAATGTATTTACCTTAATAGCGTTCAAAAGTCATATATATATATATATATATATATATATATATATATATATATATATATATCAGTTCATGATATCCAGTATATATCGCAGGAGGAGCTGGCCACTGTTGGCGAACAGCTGAACGTGTTGATGGCCGCGGTCAGCCGTCTTCAGGCTGCTGCCTCGGAGTGTAAAGCTGCAGTGGGGAGTCTGGTGTGTCGCATGGTACACCCCAGGTGTTACATGCTTCACCCTCTTTCCTGCTGTCGAGACATCTTCGCGGGTATCGGGCGCGGTTGGGCCACCCTCTCCCCAAGGGGAGTGGCGGGTTCAGTGGCGTTCGCGGCGCACGAGGCGGAGGGTCAATGTGGACGCTGGCCGTGTGGCATCGCCCGCTCTGCCTGTGAGTGGACATGTGGCTGCTCCTTCAGCAAGGTCCGAGCAGACACACTGGGGGAGTGGTTTATTAGTTATTGGGAGCTCCAACGTTAGGCGGGTGATGGAGCCCCTTAGGGAAATAGCTGAAAGGTCGGGGAAGAAGGCCAGTGTTCACTCTGTCTGCTTGCCGGAGGGGCTCATCCGAGATGTGGAGGAGGCCCTGCCGGCGGCGATAGATAGCACTGGTTGCACCCGACTGCAAATTGTTGCTCATGTCGCCACCAATGACTCCTGCCGTCTGGGTTCATAGGTCATCCTCAGTTCGTACAGGTGGTTGGCGGAATTGGTGAAGGCAGAAAGCCTCGCTCGCGGGGTGGAATCTGAGCCAACTATTTGTAGTATCGTTCCCAGAACCGATCGCGGTCCTCTGGTTTGGAGCCGAGAGGAAGGCTTAAACCAGAGGCTCAGACGATTCTGCGGAGATCTGGGGTGCAAATTTCTCGACCTCCGCTATCGGGTGGAGAAATGTAGGGTCCCCCTGAGTAGGTAAGGGGTGCACTACACGCGGGAAGCGGCTACAAGGGTAGCGGAGTACGTGTGGAGTGCACATGTGGGTTTTTTAGGTTAGAGAATTCCCTCCCTAGGCTCGACAAGACGCCTTCTGAGACGCGGCAAGGTAGGAGCAGGCAAAATGCAACAGAGAATAACAATATTAATGTGCTAATAGTGAACGGCAGGAGCGTCTATAGAAAGGTCCCAGAACTGCTCTCATTAATAAACGGTCACAATGCCCATATAGTACCAGGGACAGAAAGTTGGTTGAAACCAGACGTAAACAGTAATGAAATCCTAAGCTCAGATTGGAATGTATACCGCAGAGACAGGATGGACAGTGAAGGGGGAGGCGTGTTTATAGCGATAAGAAGTGCAATAGTATCGAAGGAAATTGACGGAGATTCGAAATGTGAAATAATTTGGGTGAATGTCACGGTTAAAGCAGGCTCAGACATGGTAATTGGATGCCTCTATAGGCCTCCTGGCTCAGCAGCTGTTGTGGCTGAGCACCTGAAGGATAAGTTGGAAAATATTTCGAGTAGATTCCCCCACTATGTTATAGTTCTGGGTGGAGATTTTAATTTGCCGGATAAAGACTGGGCGACTCAAACGTTCATAACGGGTGACAGGGACAAAGAATCCAGTGAAATTTTTTTAAGTGCTTTATCTGAAAACTAACTTGAGCACTTAAACAGAGAAGCGACTCATGGCGATAACATATTAGACCTCCTAGTGACAAACAAACCTAAACTATTTCAAACAGTTAACGCAGAACAGGGAATCAGCGATCATAAAGCGGTTACTGCATCGATGATTTCAGCCCTAAATAGAGATATTAAGAAAGGTAGGAAGATTTTTCTGTTTAGCAAAAGTGACAAAAAGCAGATTACAGAGTACCTGATGGCTCAACACAAAAGTTTTGTCTCAAGTACAGATAGTGTTGAGGATCAGTGGATAAAGTTCAAAACCATCGTACAATATGCGTTAGATGAGTATGTGCCAAGCAAGATCGTAAGAGATGGAAAAGAGCCACCGTGGTACAACAACCAAGTTAGAAAACTGCTGCGGAAGCAAAGGGAACTTCACAGCAAACGTAAACATAGCCAAAGCCTTGCAGAGAAACAAAAATTACGCGAAGCGAAATGTAGTGTGAGGAGGGATATGCGAGAGGCGTTCAATGAATTCGAAAGTAATGTTCTATGTACTGACTTGGCAGAAAATCCTAAGAAATTTTGGTCTTATGTCAAAGCGGTAGGTGGATCAAAACAAAATGTCCAGACACTCTGTGACCAAAATGGTACTGAAACAGAGGATGACAGACTAAAGACCGAAATACTAAATGTCTTTTTCCAAAGCTGTTTCACAGTGGAAGACTGCACTGTAGTTCCTTCTCTAGATTGTCGCACAGATGACAAAATGGTAGATATCAAAATAGACGGCAGAGGGATAGAGAAACAATTAAAATCGCTCAAAAGAGGAAAGGCCGCTGAACCTGATGGGATACCAGTTCGATTTTACACAGAGTACGCGAAGGAACTTGCCCCCCTTCTTGCAGCGGTGTACCGTAGGTCTCTAGAAGAGCGTAGCGTTCCAAAGGATTGGAAAAGGGCACAGGTCATCCCCGTTTTCAAGAAGGGACGTCAAACAGATGTGCAGAACTATAGACCTATATCTCTAACGACGATCAGTTGCAGAATTTTGGAACACGTATTATGTTCGAGTATAATGACTTTTCTGGAGACTAGAAATCTATTCTGTAGGAATCAGCATGAGTTTCGAAAAAGACGGTCGTGTGAAACCCAGCTCGCGCTATTTGTCCACGAGACTCAGAGGGCCATAGACACGGGTTCCCTGGTAGATGCCGTGTTTCTTGACTTCCACAAGGCTTTCGATACGGTTCCCCACAGTCGTTTAATGAACAAAGTAAGAGCATATGGACTATCAGACCAATTGTGTGGTTGGATTGAAGAGTTCCTCGATAAAAGAACGCAGCATGTCATTCTCAATGGAGAGAAGTCTTCTGAAGTAAGAGTGATTTCAGGTATGCCGCAGGGGAGTGTCGTAGGACCGTTGCTGTTCACAATATATATAAATGACCTTGTGGATGACATCGGAAGTTCACTGAGGCTTTTTGCGGATGATGCTGTGGTATATCGAGAGGTTGTAACAATGGAAAATTGTACTGAAATGCAAGAGGATCTGCAGAGAATTGACGCATGGTGCAGGGAATGGCAATTGAATCTCAATGTAGATAAGTGTAATGTGCTGCGAATACATACGAGGGGCGTTCAGAAAGCAAGCTCCGATCGGTCGCGAAATGGAAACGAGTATGAAAATCCGATAAAGCTTTGCACAGATGTGTTGGGTAGTGTCTCTAGTATAACCCCAGTTAGCATCACGTCGCTCTTCTCATTTCTGAGCTCGCAGTGAGTGTGTAAAGATGTCTAGAAAATAGTGTCTGCCGCCAAGTACGAGGGCCTGGTGAGAAATTTCGCCTGAAGCTATGCAGCTAACATTACATAACTGTCGTGCTGTTTCTTCTTCAAGACAATTCTCAGCCGCATTCTGCAGGGGCAATGACGATGCTCCTGCATCGTTTTCAAATGGAAATGTGAGATTACCCACAATACAGTCCGCAATTGTCTCCCCCTGAGTTTCATCTCTGGTCACATGAACCGCTGTCTTTGAAGACAACATTTTGACACAGACAACGAGGTGTAGGCCAGCGTGGAGAATTGGCGGAAAGCACTGGCGGCTGCCTTCTATGATGAGGCTATTGAAAAGTTGGTACAACGCTATGACAAAAGTCTAAGTCAGAACGGCGACTACGTAGAGAAGTAGCTGAAAGGTGTAGCTAATTGTTACAAGTAAAACATTTCTGATGTTCACTGTGGTTTCAATTTGGCAATCAATCGGAGCTTACTTTCTGAACAGGCCTCGTAGAAAGAAAGATCCCTTATCATTTAGCTACAAAATAGCAGGTCAGCAATGGAAGCAGTTAATTCTATAAATTATCTGGGAGTAGTCATTAGGAGTGATTTAAAATGGAATGATCATATAAAGTTGATCGTTGGTAAAGCAGATGCCAGACTGAGATTCATTTGAAGAATCCTAGGGAAATGCAATCCGAAAACAAAGGAAGTAGGTTAAGTACGCTTGTTCGCCCACTGCTTGAATACTGCTTAGCAGTGTGGGATCCGTACAGATAGAGTTGATAGAAGAGATAGATAACATCCAACGGAGAGCAGCGCGATTCGTTACAAGATCATTTAGTAATCGCGAAAGCGTTACGGAGATGATAGATAAACTCCAGTGGAAGACTCTGCAGGAGAGACGCTAAGTAGCTCGGTACGGGCTTTTGTTGAAGTTTCGAGAACATACCTTCACCGAAGAGTCAAGCAGTATATTGCTCCCTCCTACGTATATCTCGCGAAGAGACCATGAGGATAAAATCAGAGAAATTAGAGCCCACACAGAAGCATACCGACAATCCTTCTTTCCACGAACAATACGATACTGGAATAGAAGCGAGAACTGATAGAGGTACTCAAGGTAGAGGTAGAGATACTCTCGATATACCACAGCATCATCCGCAAAAAGCCTCAGTGAACTTCCGATGTCATCCACAACGTCATTTATATATATTGTGAATAGCAACGGTCGTACGACACTCCCCTGCGGCACACCTGAAATCACTTACTTCGGAAGACTTCTCTCCATTGAGAATGACATGCCTCACACCGTCAGGTGGCTTGCGGAGTATGGATGTAGATGTAGATGTAGATATTACAATTTACTCTTTCTGGCGGACACACGTCCAGATCTTCCACTCTTAAAATTCTTCCATCTCTCTCCCCACATCCACCACTGCTGGCGGCTCACCTCCAACTGCGCAATTCTACGCGCTGTTAACAGCTAACTGCCCAACACTACAATAGCAAATATTCCAACAATGCAAACCAGCCACAGACTTCACACAGCACAGTCAGTAATTTTCATATAGAGCACTACGTGGCGTTACCAACATAAAAACATAAACAGCCTACTTACAGTACTATGACAGTTAGGCGAGAGGTGAGAAAGCCGGATTTCATGGTCAAGCAGCTGCTCATAATTCACACATCACGCCAGTAAATGCCAAAAGACGCCTCGCTTGGTGTAAGGAGCATAAACATTGGACGATTGAACAGTGGAAAAACGTGTGTGAAGTGACGAAACATGGTACACAATGTGGCAATCCGATGGCAGGGTGTGGGAATGGCGAATGTTCGGTGAACGTCATCTGCCAGCGGGTGTAGTGCCGACAGTAAAATTCAGTGTTATGGTGTAGTCCTGTTTTTCATGGAGGGGCTTGTACCCCTTGTTGTTTTGAGTGGCACTATCATAGCATAGGCCTACACTGATGTTTTAAGCATCTTCTTGCTTCCCACTGTTAAAGAGCAATTCGGGATGGCGACTGCTTCTTTAAACACGATCAATCACCTGTTCCTAAGCACGGCCTCTGTCGGGGTGGTTACACGACATAAAATCCCTGTAATGGACTGGCCTGCCACAGAATCCTGACCTGAATCCTATAGAACACCTTTGGGATGTTTGGGAACGCTGACTGCATGTCAGGCCTCACCGACCAGCATCGATCCCTCTCCTCAGTGCAGCACTTCGTTAAGAATAGGCTGCCATTCCTCAAGAGACCTTCCAGTACCTGACTGAACGTATGCCTGCAAGAGTGGAAGCTGATATCAATGCTAAGGGTGGGCCAACACCATATTGAATTCTAACATTACCGACGGAAGGCGCCACGAATTTGTAAGTAATTTTCAGCCAGGTATTTGGACACATTTGATTACATAGTGTAGTTCAATAATTGTCACCCTGATGTTCCTAGTTAGTAATAAATGTTCAATCATATGCAATCATTTTTGTTTTAATGCTGATCCCTACAGTAATTAATGTATCAAGTAAATCGATATTTTATGATTTTTTTTTAATCATGTCTGGAAACTTTGAGACAATTTTCATGCCAAAGCACACTGTGACAGAAGGATCATCTTATGTGTGATCTAAGAACGGTCCCATGAAATCCGACGTCTCCTTGAAGCAGTACAACTGGCGTATAAATACATTACGATCACATAGGTGCCTCGTGATAGAAAATCTGAAGCATGTTCAAGTGTAACCGTGAAGGGATACATTGACCGGTGAAGTAGGTGCAGTGCTGATTTGGTGTTTACGGTTTAACTGCGCGAGGCCAGGACACAGAGAAACGTTGATTTAACGTTGTTTACCGGTAGAGGTGGGTGGTTTCAGCACTAGGATTGTTGATATTTTTAAAAATATCTGGAACTCGATATATCGATACTAAGATATGTCATCAATGGACCTCAATATATCGAAAAAAGTTATCGATATTGTGAGCGTGTGGGTGCTATTCTGTCATTCTGCGCAACGGATTGATCTGAGATGTACCCTTTACTCTGTGGCTCCTGCAAGATGCAATTTCCACCCCCCACACTACTACAGAAGTCAGACAGACGCTCCTAACGTTCTAAAGAGAAATGCCTGAAAAACTTTCAGCAATAAATATCTTCTGGAGTCCTCCGCTGTAAGAAAATTACACAAAAATTCACAAAATTTCTTACGTAACTAGTGGGAGTACTGGAGTAGTGCTAGTTAGTGTAAGAAAAACATGAAACTAATGAAAATTATTATTTATTTGGCAAAAATTCCGAGAAATCACAATGGCACTTTTAGTTATGAATTGAACCAGTTATTTCCGGGTTCATTTCGGAATGTGAAGTTACTTCTCAAGGATAGGGTTCGCAAATGAAATTTCTATACGAAGATTAAGATTGTTATTGACTTGGCAGAATCGCTGAGAGCAGCGCCTACTCAACTTGAATAATTATCCATTAGAATGTTGCTAGGTACCGTCGAGGCTGTCGCGTGTGAAATGCAGTTAAGTGTACTGTTGTGGAGGAAATATGGGGCTCGCAAGAGCTGTAGCGCACAATACCGTAAGCTGTGATGTCTGCTGTCTGCGCCACTCGCTGCTGACAGATAAGATAACTCTCGTTCTATCTGGATTGACCTTTGCTAATCAAACTCTCCCTACGCCTTGATGAAGTCAACTCGCCCCTAGTCTAACTATTGGCGTGGTACACCGGTCAGATAACCAGTCCACCGCAACGCCACTCAAAAATACCCTTGCAGGCGTTTAACTATACTCTTTCCATTCACATTGCACAATAAGTGTGGCAGCCAACACAGTGAACAACTCTTAATCGCCAGGACTTAATATAGAGTCGCACTCTGATTTGCTCTCGACAGAGGTGCTCTCCCAGTGAAGTTACGGAGGTGAGACTTGTTCCTTGCTTTTTGAGTACACGCACGAGCGCGCAAGCTCTCGTTACATGTTCTCGCTCCAAAGCGACAACGGAACGGCTCCTCTCCACGCCAGACGTGAAGGGGTATATCTTTCAGTCTCTTCCATTACTCCTTCAGCTCAAGGAGTCAGAAATATCGTCTGCCAATCAGCATTGCTCTTCTAAAACGGGAGAATGCCATTTCGTTTAAGGCGACCAATCCGGAAATCTGCAGCATCAGCATTTGGCGTTTGCTGTCTTCCTGTGAAAATCTCTGAAACTGTGTGCTCTGTTTGTAAAGAATGTGTAGGCTGGACGCTCCCACACAATGTAGCGGAATTTGCTTTTAGCCGAACACGGGGTCGTTCCCTCTTTCACTCGGGCAAACGCCATCTGCTCTATGGGCGGTCACCGGCCGACATAGAGTTGTCCTCTGAAGGGACCGACCCCCCGGCGTGCGGTTTGCGTCTCCCGAACTAAAAGCCCCTGCGACCGTCGCGTCTTGAATGTGTGTGTGTGTATGCCACCCTCGAGTATTTCAATCTCGGTGCGCATTTGCGATTTATTAGTTATTTGCATATCGTTTACATGAATTCATACAACACTGACTTTATCTTATCGAGTTTGGGTTCGAATGAAGCGTTTTGATGTGCGGAATATGATTGTGAGGGCGGAATACGTAAGCAGTGAAGGTCAGGAGACTACGACGTCTTCCCATATAAAGCCGGAAAAATATAGTCATGCCGGCCAATAAAGTCGGCTGCTCATTGTAAATATACTGCCAGGTTTAGAGTTATAAGTATTGATTTATTATTAGATATTCTGTACATCAACAAGCTATCGGCATAATTATCTCCCTTAGAGCAAGAATTGAAAGGAAAACGATGCACCTTCTTGTTTGGCGATAACCACTTTACTAACGATCGTAAATGCATCTAAGTAGCAAAATAAAACACGTCCGATGGGTCCGTAGTTCGGTTTCGTCACATATCGGATTTTTCTGCAACATTTCATGTCGATATCCCCGTTTTTTTCCATTTTTGCAAACGCCAGCGAACAAGCAGCCGTAGTGTCAAAATTGCGTGGTGACGTTAACCGTTGCAATTTCCGTTGGCAGCGCCGAGCGCCGATTACGTCAGCATTTGTCTGACATATCTCCGCCCACCGCAAACGCGTCTTCTCATTTAGAATATTGTTCATCAGTTTCAGCAACTGTTTTTGAAGATGCTGATGTGAAGAAACAGCACACTAGTTGCGTTAAAATTGTTTTTTAACGCAACAGGTGTGCTATTCCCATACATCGATCAGATATCTTGTTATTCCATTCACACCCCGCCCCACCTCCCCCAGTGGAATGGGACTTCTTCTTCTCGCATTTATATAATGTACACTAATAGAAAATTTACATTATATTAACATCCATTGCCTTATTAGAGTCACATCTGTATTAAATTAGTTGGATGATAGCTCCATGTGGCAGTCTGCATTTACGTGTAGCGATGCCGCTACAACTTAGCCTGTTGCCTGACAGCTGTCAGATAGACACTTCATTGTTCCTGTTTTGAATATTAGAAATTTTATCTTGCGTACATCCACTCATCCAGACTGTAGCGCCTAGAACCGCTCGGCAACCACGGCCGGCTGCTGTCCATCGTTTGTACACTTTGTGGCAATATGGGCACTGTAACAATCTTTGATTAGTGATTAACGTTTTCAATTTACGTAACCAACTATGGTTTTTTTATTTTAGGTTAGATATTTCACATCACTCACCACATGTTTTTGCATGTTTTTAATGTGCCACGTTTAAGTATTTTTCGCGTTATGCCTCTATGATTTTTGTTAAATACGGCGACTTAGCTCTAATATTAAGATGATGTGTAATGGGTGTCACACCCTGAACAACATTTTAAATTGTTATATATCGCATAATCAAAATTCATGCATTGAATGTACTTTTCATTGTTCATTTTTTTATATGCAATTTTCTTTGTTTTGGATCTGAGGATGGGTTGTCAATGATCCGAACCTGGTATCAGTAAAGAATATTAGCGATCTTGACGTAGAATTTTTATCTGCACGTGCTAGAAACAAAAGCACCTCTCAAGAGCGAAACTGAAGGCAAAGTGTTATCAGAAGATTTCCAGCGGAAATCTCTGTGTGAGCGTGTGCGTGCCGGAAGTTCTTTAGAGCGTTCGCATCCCACCATTCTTCGTGAACGCGGCTATCTTAACAGGATTCTGCCTGATGTCGGGCACTTCGAATAAGCACCTCTATCATGCAGCAAGTATGAAGAAAACGGGGAAATCGTCGAATCGTAAAAGTGGAAAAATATGACACCGAACCGAAGATTCTAGTTCCGCAATAAGTTTTTCCCTCAATTCACGGTAACCGAGCGACGTGGGGCATTAGTTAGCACACTGGACTCGCATTCGTGAGGACGACGGTTCAAACCCGCGTCCTGCCAACCTGATTTAAGTTTTCCGTGATTTCTCCAAGTTGCTTCCGGCAAATGCCGGCATGGTTCCTTTGAAAGGGCACGGCCATCCTTCCCTAGTTCGGTGGGACCGATAACCTTGCTCTTTGGTCCCTTCTCCCAAATCAACCAAGCAACAAGTTCGCGGTAGAAAAAGTTAAAAATAAGTTTGTCATCTTCACCTTTGATAGGTTCTAGTTAATCAGCACTCCTGTGGTGTCATTCATTGTTGACTATGAAAGTTGTGGCAGTTTCTCCTTTATGATCGTATTACATTCTGAGCTATCAGTAGGCGCCGTAATTAGCTGTTTTCGCAACAGTGCCGAAGCTTACCTTGTTGAATCATCTACGCATTTAACTGCTGTCGTGTCTGCTTGACGATATTAACAGCGTTCTTTATGCGTGCTCATAGCGCCCCGCCGGACTCTGTTGAAGCTTCAGAAAGAATTGCGAAAGCACGGAAGGTTAGTCTTCGTGACATCTAAATCAGAAACTTAGTTGCTGTTTACCCTGGACAAGAAATGATTTCGGGGGGGGGGGTCTCTTATTAACTGCATTCCCCTGCCGAGATGTACGATACTCACGGAAATCTTACATCGTAGTGGTCAGATGGAGATTTGAACCTCACACCTTTTGAATATGTTACCAGGGTCTCCTACCCACTTAGTTAACTGGTAAATTACGCCAGGAGGTACCCTCTAAAAGTTACTAATTACTGATTAGTCTCGAAACTGTGATCTGTCGGCGAATATGGCTGTAAGTAGATGGAATTAAGTAGCTATCCACGAGACTGAAAGTTCCGTGTTGCGTCTTGTTGCTTGGTCTTCGTTCCGTAGACTGCTTCGATGCAGCTCTGCACGCAATCCTGTGTGCAAGTCCCTTCGTCTCCGCCTAGCTGCTACGCCATACATCCATTAGAACCTGCTTACGTATCAGAATCAATGCTTGCACATAATTCAGGATATCCGCTGTCCTACTAAATATGTCACATCCGTGATCTCGTGTCCATGAGTAATAGGTAAACACAAAAAGTAAAGGTGAAATCTGCGTCGCCAGCCCGTCGCCGGACTATTGGCCTGGCTGTGGATGGAGTACAGCATTTCTTCGCCTCGTCTGTAGGAGGCGGAGTGTGGCCAGCCCATCTCCCTGGCCGCCTTTTACCCCCAGGGAAGATGCGCGGCACTCGATTAGTCGAAGGTTGAGAGGATATGGGACCGTCCTGGATAAACTGGAACGAGGAACAGGCCCAACCGCTATCCGGGAATACATAAAATATTTTGTCTCAAAAAATTAATCTTATAGTTTATTGACTGGGAGACCCCGAAGAGTAGTTTCACCGATCAAATTGGAAAGATTTTTCTTCGCACGCCATGGCGTGATTCCTCCGAGTGTATGGTACACTCATGCTCATAAATTAAGGATAATTGCAGAATGTGGTGTCACACAAAGTGGCTCTACACAAAACTGGCACTAATGGCATGGGCACATAGGGAACACACACGACATAGATCTGTAAGTGCACGGTATTGGTGATAAGTTGAGAAAACCGTGGGAAACACATGTGCTACAAAACGCCACTGTTTCCTGCACATGTACCCCGACATCAATACGGGATATGATCACCATGCACACAGCCCGCACAACGGGTTTGTATACTCTGGATCAGGTGGTCGAGCCGCTGCTGGGGTATCGACCGAGAGCATCCCAGACGTGCTCGATGAAGTTTAGGTCTGGAGAACAGGCAGGCCACTCCATTCGCCTGATATATTCTGTTTCAAGGTACTCCTCCACGGTGACAGCTCGGTGGGGCGTGCGTTATCATCCATCAGGAGGAAGGTGGGACCCACTGCACTCCTGAAAAGGCCGACATACTGGTGCAAAATGACGTCCCGATACACTTGACCTGTTACAGTTCCTCTGTCAAAGACATGCAGGGGTGTACGTGCACGAATCATAATCGCGCCCCACACCATCAAACCACGACCTCCATAGAGGTTCCTTTCAAGGACATCAAGAGGTTGGTGTCTGGTTCCTGGTTCACGCCAGATGAAAATCCGGCGAGAATCATTGTTCGGACTACCTAGACTCGTCCGTGAACGTAGCCTGGGACTACTGCGAGCCAGTGGGTGTGTTGGACCTTCATCGAGCTACAGACCCCCTTGAAGATGTCCCCCGCAGACGAGGACGAAACGTTGGGAACTGCCACAGAATTCATCAACCGACCACGGCATATCAGCCCGGATAATTATAATGGACATGACATTTCCGGCCGTGAAAGTCTACATTTTAGTATGAAAGCTGATTCTGCCTCGGTGCCAGTGATGGCTGTGTGTTGGTTACGAGGAGGCTAGTTGAGGGCCTGCAGCCGATACACCTGCATGCTAAACACTCTGGACCCACACCTGGAATTACAGTCTGCGGTGCGATTTCGTATGACAGGAGGAGCACTTCTGTGGTTGTTCGCACACGCCCTGACTGCAAATTAGTAGGTGAATCTGGTGATTCGATCTGATGTGCTTTCATTCATGAACAGCATTCCCAGGGACGTTTTCCAACACGACAATGCTCGCCTATATACCGCTGTTGTAATCCAACATGCTCTAAAGAGTGTCGACATTCTGCCTTGGCCTGCTGGATCACCGGATCTTTCTCCAGTTGAGCACATATGGGACATCATCGGACGACAACTCCAACGTCATCCACAAACAGCGTTAACCGTCCCTTTATTGACCGACCAAGTGCAACAGGCACGCAACTCCATCCGACAAACTGACAAATGGTTCAAATGGCTCTGAGCACTATGGGACTTAACTTATGAGTTCATCAGCCCCTAGAACTTAGAACTACTTAAACCTGAGTAACCTAAGCACAGCACACACATCCATGCCCGAGGCAGGATTCGAACCTGCGACCGTAGCGGTAGCGCGGTTCCAGACTGTAGCGTCTAGAACCGCTCGGCCATCCCGGCCGGCCGACAAACTGACGTCTGGCACTTTTACAGCACAATGTATGCACTTTTGCATGTTTTCATTCAACACTCTGGCGATTACAGCGGTTATTAATGTACCGGCATTTCACATTTGCATTTGTTTATCGCGTGCGTACATTGTCATGTGATCGTCCAATATTAATAACTTAAATATTGTACAGGATAGCAGCTAATCAAGGAATATTTTAGGGAACTGGCTTAAGAAATTTATTTCAAAGGCCCAGTGGAATCATTACAAGTTTTCTCCCAGATTAATTCACGCCGTGTCCACGTGACACAAGTCGCATGTCTTTCAAAACCGAGCCAGTTCTGTCCAGTTACAGCTGGTGACTGGAGACGCCCTGAGCCCTCTGCTGAAACTGATAGTGAATTCACGCCTTTGATTTTAGACAATAGCGTGCGCGGGATACCGATCACGTTTTGAACGCCGGAGCGTCCTGCAGGGCAGAACACACTTGCTTCTCTCTCGTGGAATCCAGACTTCGAGGAGCAAAGATGTCTTCTTGGAAGGCAGAACCTCTAGCTCTGTTGTTCGCGACCGGCCACCAACGTAAGGAGCGGTTCTAGGCGCTACAGTCTGGAACCGCGCAACCCCTACGGTCGCAGGTTCGAATCCTGCCTCGGGCATGGATGTGTGTGATGTCCTTAGGTTAGTTAGTTTTATGTAATTCTAAGATCTAGGGGACAGATGACCTCAGAAGTTAAGTCCTATAGTGCTCAGAGCCATTTGAACCATTTGAACCAATGTAAGTCAACATGAACCGCTTCCCCTTCCGTTGCCCATTTCATTTAATTGTTCGATCTCTTTGACTGGTCTAATACTGGTAACTTCCGAAACTAGGCGCGCTCCTTGTATACCGTGCGCGGAAATAAATTGTCGTTATTGTACCTAATTTCCTGTTTTGTCATTTAACGGCAGCCCTGGATGCCCACTCTCTAGTCCTGACCGCTCGACCTCCTGCACCCTGCCGTCACAAGGCATACGTAACAACCGCCTCCCCCATTTCCCAAACCCTGTATACATTTACAATGGTGTCAGAAGTGCCCGTATCCTCTACAAAACGTTGCCTAGACAAACAAATTTCCGAAATTTCACTACTGTACGTTAATTGAATCTTCCGTCCGTTATTGGTAGAACAACATTGTAACAAATGAAAAGCGCTAGTTTGCTTTTGTTCTACAGCATTAAATTTGTTTTGTTAACCGGTTTCCGGCTTAGAACGTCATCGTCAGACACACCTTTGAGGGTGTGGTGGAACTGCATTGTAAAACTAAAAAGTTGGATAATATACAAATATAAAGGGCGCAAACAGGATAAACAATAACACCATACTGAAAAACTGTGCCTATATAACACTTCGCATTAAATAAATGAACCACAATGTTTGACGCGACAACTTCAAGAGGTATTAAACATGAAAAGTAATGTTTTCCTTTTTGTTCCTTTTATATTTATATAATGTGAAACTTTTTGCTTTTAAAATGCAGTACCGCCACATTCTCAATGATGGGACTTACAGTATGTTCCTTCACATTCCTCCATTTCCCTGCATTTAGTCATTTCTGTTTATCTTACTGATATTACTTAAGTTCTTCATATTTTCTACAATTACAATTGATAATTCTTTCTTTTAATTGGTTTGTGCATCACTCTCCATGTTTTATACCTATTGAACTAAACTTGTGAGCCGGCCATAGTGGCCGAGCGGTTCTAGGCGCTACAGTCTGGAACCGCGCCACCGCTACGGTCGCAGGCTCGAATCCTGCCTCGAGCATGAATGAGTGTGATGTCCTTAGGTTAGTTAGGTTTAAGTAGTTCTAAGTTCTAGAGGACTGATCACCTCAGATGTTAAGTCCCATAGTGCTCAGAGCCTTTAAACTTGTCAACTACTAATTTTATTTCATTTTATTGGTTTTGTTTATTAATACAAACCGTTATCTTTGCATGCTTTTCCAGTTTTTTGTTAAGTTTTTTCCTGTTTACTCCCTTTATATTTATTTATTGTTGAGCTTTTTACATTTTACATTGCATTACCACCACACTGTCAAAGATGTCATTTACTGTGCGTTTGTGTTTCAAACTAGATGTGTAACTTCTTTTGCAACCCCGTTTACAAACACTGTAACTTCTTTGCTGACAATAGTCAGTAAATGTCTGATGATGTCCTTGTAGGCCGAACACCGTCTAACACAATAAATTAATACTGTAAAACAAAAGCGGACTAGCACTCTATATTAATCATCTTTTGATGTTGCGACTTTTTGTCCATCAGTATCGATAACGGAAGGAGTGTAATCCGGTGCCAGTATGTAGCCGGCTCCTTATGATAAAAAGGACCGGGCCTAACATCCCAAACCGGCGGGCGGATCCCCTTACTCCATGAAACACTGCGGAGAGGTTTGGAATTAAATCGCGGATATTTTTGAAAAGCGTGGTTATCAGAAGCTTTACCCCACCGGCTCCCGTCCACTTGTTAGCTAAATACTGATGGTGAAAATATCTTCCTCTCTCAATATTCGAGCCGGCGTAACTTCGAATTCAGGGCCACCGAACAGACGTGCAGTAGCGAATTCGGTTTCGGAGGTGGTTCATTTTGTTCTGTTTTCACCTATATCTACATCTACATTTATACCCCGCAAGCCACCCAACGGTGTGTGGCGGAGGACACTTTACGTGCCACTGTCATTACCTCGCTTTTCTGTTCCAGTCGCGTATGGTTCGCGGGAAGAACGGCTGCCGGAAAGCTTCCGTGCGCGCTCGAATCTCTCTAATTTTGCATTCCTGATCTCCACGGGAGGTATAAGTAGGGGGAAGCGATATATTCGATACCTCATCCAGAAACGCACCCTCTCGAAACCTGGACAGCAAGCTACACCGCGATGCAGAGCGCCTCTCTTCCAGAGTCTGCCACTTGAGTTTGCTAAACATCTCCGTAAAGCTATTAGTGTTACCACTTTTACAGACTACTTGTATACAAGCTTAGTCGGATTCTTGTGTGCATTTTGGCATGTATCTTCCGTATTATCATACAATAAGAAAACAAAGTCATATGGCCTGATTGGCAGAAAGACATTAGGGGTCACAAACGGGAAAACCCACTGGTATAAACCACTTTGATAATAGGACAGCTTACTACACACACCAAAAATAGAGCCCGCCGGAGTGGCCGAGCGGTTAAAGGCGCTACAGTCTGGAACCGCACGACCGCTACGGTCGCAGGTTCGAATCCTGCCTCGGGCATGGATGCGTATGATGTCCTTAGGTTAGTTAGGTTTAAGTAGTTCTAAGTTCTAGGGGACTTATGACCACAGTAGTTGAGTCCCATAGTGCTCAGACCCATTTGAACAATTTGAACCAAAAATAGTTTTGCTTCACGTCGGTTCCGAGAGTTCCGGAACTTGTACAGAAAATTGGAATAGAGATCAACATAGACATCATTTCCGCCCTTTCTATTGCTCATGAAAACGACACATTGAACGACACATTGCATGGTGTACCACCATACAGTGAGACCTTCAGAGGTGGTGGCCCACATTGCTGTACACATCGGTACTTCTAATAGCCAGCAGCACATCATCTTGCATTGATGCATGCCTGTATTCGCCGTGGCATACTATCCACAAGTTCATTAAGGCACTGTTAGTCCAGATTGTCCCACTCCTCAACGGCGTTTCGGCATAGATCCCTCAGAGTGTTTGGTCTGTCACGTCGTCCATAAACAGCCCTTATCAATCTATCCTAGGCATGTTAGATAGGGTTCATGTTGGAGAACATGCTGGCCACTCTAGTCGAGCGATGTCGTTATCCTAAAGGAAGTAATTCACAAGATATGCACGATGGAAGCGAGAATTTCGTCTATAAGACCAATGCCTCGCTAATATGCTGCCGATTGTACTATCGGTCGGAGGATGGCATTCACGTATGGTACAGCCGTTACGGCGCCTTCCATGACCACCAGCGACGTACTTCGGCCCAACATAATGCCATCCCAAAACAGCAGGGAACCTCCACCTTGCTGCACTCGCTGGACAGTCTGTCTACGGCGTTCAGTCTGACTGGTTTGCCTCCAAATACTTCTCCGACGATTGTCTGGTTGAAGGCATATGCGACACTCATCGGTGAAGAGAACGTGATGACAATCCTGAGCGGTCCATTCGGCATGTTGTTGGGCCCATGTGTACTTCGATGTCTGGCGTCGTGGTTGCAAACATGGACCTCACCATTGACGTCGGGAATGAAGTTACGCATCATGCAGCCTATTGCGCACAGTTTGAGTCGTAACACAACGTCCTGTGGCTGCACGAAAAGCATTATTCAACACGGTGGCGTTGCTGTCATGGTTCCTCCGAGACGTAATCCGTAGGTAGCAGTCATCCACTGCACTAGTAGCCCCTGGGTGGCTTGAGCGAGGCATGTCATCGACAGTTCCTGTCTCCCTGTATCTCCTCCATGTCCAACCAACATCGTTTTGGTTCACTCCGAGACGCCTGGACACTTCGCTTGTTGAGAGCCCTTCCTGGCACAAAGCATCAATGCGGACGCGATCGAACCGCGGTATTGACGGTCTACAACTGTCTGTAGTTCGAGACAACACGAGCCGTGTACGTTCTCCCTGGTGGAATGACTGAAACTGTTCGGCTGTCGGACCCCTCCGTCTGACAGGCGTTGCTCATGCATGGTTGTTTGCATCTTTGGGCGTGTTTAGTGACATCTCTGAGCAGTAAAAGGGACTGTGTCTGCAATATCCACAGTCAACGTCTATCTAGAGGAGTTCTGGGAATTGGGGTGATGCAAAACTTTTTTTTATGTGTGTATATCCCGGTACACGCGAACGAGCATCTCGGAAACAATGAAGCATATCGGTTGATCGCCTGCTACTGTCGTGAGCATCTATGGAAACTGGTTGAAGGACTGTGAAACCACGAGTAGACGACAACGTGTAGGATGTCATCGTCTCATCGCAGAGGGTGGAAAACGGACGCTTGCCTGCCCGGTAAAGCAGGGTAGGTAGGCAGGTACCTGTGGCGGATCTGACGATAGAATACAACGCCGGTGCGGGCACAAGTGTTTTGGAACACACCGGTCACTGCATATGGTTGAAATGGTGCACGGCAGCTGACAGGCCCTACGTGTTGTCACGTTGACTCAACGAAATCAACGAGTGAGGTGACGCAGTGATTGGCACATTGCACTCGCATTCGGGAGGACGACGTTTCACACCTGCGTCCGGCCCTGCAGATTTAGGTTTTCTGTGGTTTCCCTAAATAGCTCCAGGAGAATTCCAGGATGATTCGTTTGAAAGCGTTTTCCTTTCCTTGATACAATACGAGCTTGTCCTCCTTCTCTAACGCCCTCGCCGGGACGTTAAACCCAATCTTCCTTCATTTACCAATGGTATTTTGTCTGCAGTGTGCACGGGATCACAGATATTTGACAGTGGATAAATGGAAAAGTGTCATCTGGTCGGACGAATTGCGTTTCGTGTTACATCAGGTCGATGGTCGGTCAGAATACGCATTCAGGTGAACGGTTCCTCGAAACATAGTCAGTGCCGGGGGCGGAGATCGTTGGGAGAACTATTTTGTTGCGGGGAGGGATACCAAACTGCGCATCGATGGCACCCGTGGCAGTAATCGAAGGCACCGTAACAGCTGTGGATTACGTGAACTTAATTGCGCTTCACCTGCACCCCTTCATGCTTCGTGTCTTCCGCGACGGCGATGGCATTTTCCAGCATGATAGCTGTGTTGTAGGCCAAAAATCTGTTACAGAGATTTAGGTAGCGTGATAATGGCCAACATTTATGTCATAAATTTAGACAACACTATTCGTGGAGCGCAGCGACCTAGTGCTATATTTTGATTAAAACGACGGACGAGATCGTAGTACCATTTGTTTATGCCGGCCGCTGTGGCCGAGTGGTTGTAGGTGCTTCAGTCCGGAACCGCGCTGCTGCTACGGTCGCAGGTTCGAATCCTGCCTCGGGCATGGATGTGTGTGATGTCGTTAGGTTAGTTAGCTTTAAGTAGTTCTAAGTTCTAGGGGACTGATGACCACAGATTGTAGCCGTAACCAAACTATATATATGTGCTGGGCACCAAACTTGCATGAGGTGAAAGCGACGGAACACATCTGGGACGTTATCAGGCGCTGACTCAGTGCCCACAGTCCACCGGCTCATAATTTACGAGGACTGCGTCACCTATGCGTAGATATCGCTTGTCAGGTGCCGCCGAAAGTCTACAAAGCACATGTCGAATCCATGACATGCCAAACTGCTGTTGTATTGAGTTCTAATGGTGTACGAACACGCTATTAGTCACATAGTCAGGAATTTTTATTTCATTTGAATCTGACCCACATACACCCGTGCCTTTGCGACGTTGTTTAGAATGCATGCGGCAGATTTGGCTCTGCCCAGCTGGAGCTGACGGTTTGGTTTGACCCTAATCGCATAAAAAGTGTTGTGGGCAGCGCCTGATATATTGGCTCCAGGCCTAATAACTTTCCCATAACGTCACCTTTTTTCGTGAGAAAAAATTTTAGAGATTCGTTGCAGGAAGCAACACGTTCTAGGGGAATGTTAATATGGGGTTAGAGAATGGACATTTCGTATGTATACTCGTGAATCTGTCTGGATGAAAGGCTTGAGTGTTTACACAATTTCGGGAGGTGTTTGGAGCTAATGGCATCTAGGAGTCGGCCGACAGCACTCCTGGGTGTTGTAATCACTTCGTGAATCCTATGAAGTGGAATTGGTGTTTAAAAGTGTCGCATATTTCAAGTTGGGAGTTAATAATCATTACTGCTTGGTAAAGTTACATTGAAGTGCCAGAGAAACTGGTGTATGCATGCGTACTCAAATAGGAAGATATACAGGGTTATTACAAATGATTGAAGCGATTTCACAGCTCTACAATAACTTTATTATTTGAGATATTTTCACAATGCTTTGCACACACATGCAAAAACTCAAAAAAGTTTTTTTAGGCATTCACAATTGTTCGATATGTGCCCCTTTAGTGATTCGGCAGACATCAAGCTGATAATCAAGTTCCTCCCACACTCGGCGCAGCATGTCCCCATCAATGAGTTCGAAAGCATCGTTGATGCGAGCTCGCAGTTCTGGCACGTTTCTTGGTAGAGGAGGTTTAAACACTTCACCATTAAGAAAAAATGTTGCTTCATCACTGAAAACAAGTTTCGCACTGAACGCATCCTCTTCCATGAGCTGTTGCAACCGCGCCGAAAATTCAAAGCGTTTGACTTTGCCATCGGGTGTCAGGGCTTGTAGCAATTGTAAACGGTAAGGCTTCTGCTTTAGCCTTTTTTTCCGTAAGATTTTCCAAACCGTCGGCTGTGGTACGTTTAGCTCCCTGCTTGCTTTATTCGTCGACTTCCGCGGGCTACGCGTGAAACGTGCCCGCACGCGTTCAACCGTTTCTTCGCTCACTGCAGGCCGACCCGTTGATTCCCCCTTACAGTGGCATCCAGAAGCTTTAAACTGCGCATACCATCGCCGAATGGAGTTAGCAGTTGGTGGATCTTTGTTGAACTTCGTCCTGAAGTGTCGTTGCACTGTTATGACTGACTGATGTGAGTGCATTTCAAGCACGACATATGCTTTCTCGGCTCCTGTCGCCATTTTGTCTCACTGCGCTCTCGAGCGCTCTGGCAACAGAAACCTGAAGTGCGGCTTCAGCCGAACAAAACTTTATGAGTTTTTCTACGTATCTGTCATGTGTCGTGACCATATGTCAATGAATGGAGCTACAGTGAATTTATGAAATCGCTTCAATCGTTTGTAATAGCCCTGTATAAACGGGCAGAACACCAGGCTGCGGTCGGCAACACCTATATAAGACAACAAGTGTCTGGGCCAGTTCTTAGAGCGGTTACTGCTGCTACAATGGCAGGTTATCAAGATTTAAGTGAGTTTGAACGTGGTGTTATAGTCGGCGCACGAGCGATGGGACACAGAATCTCCGATGTAGCAATGAAGTGGGGATTTTACCGCACGACCATTTCACGAGTGTACAATGAATGACAGGAATCCGGTAAAACATAAAATCTCGGACATCGTTGCGACCGGAAAAAGCTCCTGTAAGAACGGGATCAAAGACGACTGAAGGGAATCGTACAACGTGTCAGAAGTGCAATCCTTTCGCAAATTGCTGCATATTTCAGTGCTGGGCCATAAAAAAGTGTCAGCGTGCGAACCATTCAACCAAACATCATCGATATGGGCTTTCGTAGCCGAAGGCCCACTCGTTTGCCCTTGATGACTCCACAACATAAAGCTTTACGCCTCACCTTGGCTTGTCAACACCGACATTGGACTATTGATGACTGAAAACATATTGCCCGGTCGGACGAGTTCGTTTCAAAATGTATAGAGCGAATGGACATGAACGAGTATGGAGACAGACTGTGAAGGTGACACGTACGTAAGCATCCTGCCTGATCACTTGTATCCATTCATGTCCATTGTGCATTGCCAACTTGGGCGATTCCAGCAGGACAATGCGACACGCCGCACGTCCAACATTGCTACAGACTGGCTTCAGGAACACTCTTCTGAATTTAAACACTTCCACTGACCACCAAACTCCCTAGACACGAACATTATTGAGCATATCTGGGATGCCTTTCAACGTGCTTTTCAGAAGAGATCGCCACCCCCTCGTACTCTTAAGGAGTTATGGACAGCCCTGCAGGATTCATGATGTCAGTTCCCTCCAACACTACTTCTGACATTAGTCGGGTCCATGCCACGTCGTGTTGCAGCACTTCTGTGTGCTTGCGGGGGCCCTACACGATATGCTTCTGCACCAGTTCCTTTGGCTCTTCAGTGTATTTTTCCAATAACGAAGACTAAAAAGAATTTACAAGTGCGTGCAGGTGCATGAATGTGCAATTTCTGCTTAGACCCGTGTCTATTCTTGCCACACTCGTTTCATGAGGCAATGTTTTTTACGAGTCGATTTACAGTCACTGCATTATAGGCAAGTGTATGTGTGATCTATCATTATTACGCTCCCATGTCGCTCAGGCAAACGATTCTGCCTGTCTCAAAGCCTTTTCCAGCTCTCATCAGCTGATCATTGGGATCGATGGCATTCATAGTAATCGCACACGATTCTGTGATTAAAATACTGTAGCGAATCTATGTCCTAGATGCTCCAGCACAGTCAATGAACTAACTGAAGATGTACTTGAGATGATGGTCTTCACTTCTCGAACTTAACACTTATCGTTGCCTACTATCTACTGATGGAAAAATTGACTGTCTTCCAGCAACATTTCGGTGCTGCCAGCACCAAAATTCAACGTCGAAGCCAGGAATGAGGTCTCTCGGGATCCACATTCCTGCTCAACACTTAAGTGCCTCCAGGTACCGAAACCTAACAGGCCAGTAGGGGGTTCACACTTGTTGTCTACGGCCCGTGGTACACTACAGTTATATCGGCGCCGCTTTTGGACAACGCCATTTACCGTGAATGGTATACTTTAACCACAATGTCAGTAGAACAGTTTATAAACAGCCATTTTTGGAATGCTTGTCCCTGAAACATAAATCGCTCCGTTCCACATTACTACAACTGCACTGTTTTGCGCGTTCCCCAGCACGCTTTATATACCCTCCACTGCTAGTGCTGCCCCCTGCCATTTGTGAATGGTTGTTGCACGTTGACGACGAGCACAGGCAATAGTCATATTAAAGCGAATTGACCGTGTATGTTGCGTTCTCCACCTGAAAAGCTAAAATACTATTAGACACACGCAACAGCCACCAGTAAGGACTCCAATCCTCGTTTTTATGAATGTTTCTTTTTCGGTACTGAAAATAAACTCACACAAGGGTGAAATTTTAATCAACATTTCCCACTTGCGTGGCAACTGTGGTGCTAACCCTCTGTTGGTCTCCGCCTGACAGTAATTAACTGCCCCTGGCTCATTTATTATTTCCAGCGGCTGTGGCTGTACAGCTAGCTGATGTAACTGAATTAAAAACTGTCGCCACATCAGTGTTACCAAAAAAATCCTCTAAAAGAGTAAACACAGTAAATACAGATATGCCTCGAATCAAAGGTCATTTGTTTCAATCACTTGTAGTGTTAGATGGCAGTCTTGTGACTGTGGATCTTGTTTAGAGTGGCGAGATGGGTAGTAATAGCAAAATACAAGCTATTATTTGGGATGTTCATGTAGAAGAATTTATAACACAAGACTTCCAGAACAAAAACCACATACATTGACGGAATAAAAATCGCAAGACAAAGGAGGATGAGTTTGCAACATGAATGAAAGATGGCAGGTGTGTTTCTACTTCTGAAAGATGATACACTACTGGCCATTAAAATTGCCACACCACGAAGATGACGTGCTACAGACGTGAAATTTAACCGACAGGAAGAAGATGCTGTGATGTGCAAATGATTAGCTTTTCAGAGCATTCACACAAGGTTGGCGCCGGTGACGACACCTACAACGTGCTGACATGTGGAAAGTTTCCAACCGATTTCTCATACACAAATAGCAGTTCAGCGGCGTTGCCTGGTCAAACGTTGTTGTGATGCCTCATGCATAAATACGTACCATCACGTTTCCGACTTTGATAACGGTCGGCTTGTAGCCTATCGCGATTGCGGTTTATCGTATCGCGACATTGCTGCTCGCGTTGGTCGAGATCCAATGATGTTAGCAGAATATGGAATCGGTGAGTTCAGGAGTGCAATACAGAACGCCGTCCTGGATCCCAACGGCCTCGTATCACTAGCAGTCGAGATGACAGGCATCTTATCCGCATGGCTGTAACGGATCGTGCAGCCACGTCTCGATCCCTGAGCCAACAGATGGGGACGTTTGCAAGACAACAACCATCTGCACGAACAGTGCGACGACGTTTTCAGCAACATGGACTATCAGCTCGGAGACCATGGCTGCGGTTACCCTTGGCGCTGCATCACAGACAGAAGCGCCTGCGATGGTGTACTCAACGACGAACCTGTGTGCACAAATGACAAAACGTCGTTTTTTCGGATGAATCCAGGTTCTGTATATTATGATGGTCGCATCCCTGTTTGGAAACATCGCGGTGAATGCACATTGGAAGCGTGTATTCGTCATCGCCGTACTGGCGTATCACTCGGCGTGATGGTATGGGGTACCATTGGTTACACATCTCGGTCACGTCTTGTTTGCATTGACGGTACTTTGGACAGTGGAGGTTACAGTTCAGATTTGTTACGACCCGTGGCTCTACCCTTCATTGGATTCCTGGAAACCCTACTTTTCAGCAGGATAATACACGACCGCATGTTGCAGGTCCTACACGGGCCTTTCTGGATACAGAAAATGTTCGATTGCTATCCTGGCCAGCACATTCTCCAGATCTCTCACCAACTGAAAACGTCTGGTCAATGGTGGCCGAGCAACTGGCTCGTCACAGTACACCAATCACTACTTTTGATGAACTGTGGTATCGTTTTGAAGCTACATAGGCAGCTGTACTTGTACACGCCATCCAAGCTCTGTTTGACTCAATGCCCAGGCGTATCAAGGCCGTTATTACGGCCAGAGGTGGTTGTTCTGGGTACCGATTTCTCAGGATCTGTGCACCCAAATTGCGTGAAACTGTAATCACATGTCAGTTTTAGTATAATATATTTGTCCAATGAATACCCGTTTATCATCTGCATTTCTTCTTGGTGTAGCAATTTTAATGGCCAGTAGTGTACAAATCCAAATTTCGCACCAGTCGATAAGAGTGGCGTTAGTAACACCACTGTCAGAATACAGGTCAGGTTTGCTTTAAATACTCGTTGTAACGGTCTTGAGCGACTTCAGTCATGTCAAGCAAGATCTCACTGTAGGGCAGGGTGGAGGTCTGTTGGTGTTTTATAATGGAAACTGGTTCTGCCTAGGAGCCAGTAACGGTCATATGTTGGTTAGTAGGAGGCCAGTTGAGGGCCTGCAACCAATCTGTCTGCCTGCTGGACACAATGGAGCTACACCGGGAGTAATGCATCCTGACTGCGTAGTTGTACGTCACTCGTGATTCGACCTGTTGTGCTGCCATTCATGGACAGTATTCCAGGGGGTGTTTTCCAACAGGATAACGTTCGCCCACATACTGCTGTTGTTCCCCAATATGCACTTTAGAGTGCCGGCCGGTGTGGCCGAGCGGTTCTAGGCGCTACAGTCGGGAACCGCGCGACTGCTACGGTCGCAGGTTCGAATCCTGCCTCGGGCATGGATGTGTGTGATTTCCTTAGGTTAGTTAGGTTTAAGTAGTTCTAAGTTCTAGGGGACTGATGACCTCAGATGTTAAGTCCCATAGTGCTCAGAGCCATTTGAACCATTTTGCACTTCAGTGCCTACATGTTGCGTTGACGTGCTCGATCAGCAGATTTGTCTCCAATCGAGCATGTATGGGATATCATCAGACGACAACTCCAGCGTCATCCACAAACCACATCATCTATCCTTGTACTGACCGACCAAGTGCAACGAGCACGGAACTCCATCCAACAAACTAACATCTCGCACCTGTACAACGCAATGTATGCAAGTTTGCATGTTTGCATTCAACTTTCCGACGGTTACATCGGTTATTAGCGTACCAGCATTTCAGATTTGGTATGGCTTATCTGGTGCTTACATTAACCTGTGACCTTGCAGTGTTCACAAATTTGTTACCACAATTTCATTACTCTACATTAATTATTTTTTGGTGCTGCGAGTTTTTTCGTCATTGGATATGCTCAGCGATTTTCAGTGCACAGGCTATGAAGCAAAGAACGGACGAAATCTGTAGAGCGTGGGCGAAATCAAGGGAGCCAGTGGTTCAGTGTTTTCCTTTACACAGAGAGTTTACCTGTATGCTGCAACGTGATTTGCTGCTGCGACAGCGACCTCATAGTCCGGGAGCTTGTTACAAAAAATGCAACTATTTTATACTATTTGGTGTTTTAATATATTGCTATCGATGACTTAATAAAAAAAAGTCATTAACACGAAGTCTAGATTCTGGGAGATGCGGCTCCCACGCTCTTTCAAACGTGTCGCAAAATGTAATGTCCAGTAACTCCATTATACTAGCTGAAACATTTTCTTGTGCATTATTCGCAGTACAAATTGTTGATAGAAAAGTCAGCAAGCACCTAGCTGGAATATGCCGTCAGCAACTTTCCGAAGATGTCAATAAGTTATACAATGCAGCCATTTTACACTCTTTGCAACCTTTCTCTTTTGCTTCATTTCTCATCACACAGTTGGAAAGCATTAATTTTTTCGGACCCGGACAGTCAGGAACACTGAACTGAAAGTGCACCACGATTCGTGACGTGCCTAAGTTTGCTGTTTTTTGTTCTAAGTTTCTTATTTACATAGCACGTTTTTACAAAACTAAATTATAATAGAACTTACCGTAATAAACAAAAACTTTTCGAGCTTCACCGTAAAAATATGTAATAACTGATCGCTCTCATTCCCACCATAACTGCTCTCGTCATCACTAAAACTGCAAATGTTTTCTTCTTCATATTCTGTTTAAGAATCTCGTGCAATTATTTAATTATAAAATAATTAAGAAAGTCTATCAAGAAATATCTATAACTGTATTATCCAAAAGTAAATGGGTAATGGCTGATCCGGCTGAATGACAGCATCGTTTCCTGTTCCCCATCGAACCAGCGACGTACATATACAGGGGGAAAAGTATTTAAACCGACAAACTCTGGGAGGTTGTTGGGAACATCAAAACAACTTTTTTTCCCTAATGTCATTTTTTCTTATGAGGAGTATTTAAACCGATGGAGGCCGTATTAAGCTCTTCAGTTGTTAGAGGACGTCTTACGCTCTTCAGTTGTAGGCAACTGCTGCCCACCAGTGTAGTAGCGCATTGTCTCTGTTTACTAATGGAGCGATACACCTGGAGTGAGTACACTGATGTGGTTGGTGCGCACTACGTAGCGCACCACAACGGACGAGCTGCACAGCGTGTTTATCAACAAAAATATCCTAATCGTCGTATCCCGCATCATACGATCTTTGCTGCTGTGTACCAATGTCTGCGTGAGACCGGGTCATTTAGCAGATTACCTGGACGGGAACGCCGTCGCACGGTAAGAACGTTGCAATTTGAGGAAGCTGTCTTGCAGCATGTGGAGCGGGATCCTTCAATCAGCACTCGTGCAATTCCACGTAACATGGGGACGAATCAGACGATTGTAAGAACCGCCCTTCGAGAGCAGTTGTTACGTCCACTTCACTTACAGCGTGTCCACAACCTGGAACCAGTTGATTATCCACCCAGAGCACAGTTTTCGCAGTGGTACCTGGGACATTGTGAAATGCATCCTACATTTCCATCCTCTATTTTGTTTACCGATGAAGCAACGTTCGGGCGTGGTGGAGTCTTCAACATGCACAATTCGCATGTTTGGAGTGAGGATAACCCACATGCCACAGTTACTAGCGCTCATCAAGTGCGGTTCTTCGTTAAAAAAATGGCTCTGAGCACTATGGGACTTAACATCTGTGGTCATCAGTCCTCTAGAACTTAGAACTACTTAAACCTAACTAACCTAAGGACATCACACACATCCATGCCCGAGGCAGGATTCGAACCTGCGACCGTAGCAGTCTCGCGGTTCCGAACTGAGCGCCTAGAACCGCTAGACCACCGCGGCCGGCAGGTTCTTCGTTAATGTGTGGGTCGGTGTTGTTGGGGACTGTTTAATTGGGCCGTGTCTGCTACCTAGGCCATTAAATGGCAGGCACTATTACAATTTTCTCGTCAGAGCATTGCCAGAATTGCTGGAAAACGTCCCGCTCCATACAAGACAACGCATGTGGTTCCAACATGACGGGGCGCCGACACATTTCAGTCGTCGTGTGCGTCGATTCCTGGACCAACGATACCCAGAAACGAGGATTGGCAGAGGTGGTCCTGTACCATGGCCTGCTCGATCCCCAGATATGTCCCCTCTGGACGTTTTTGTTGGTTTAATTAATTTGACGCCAGAGAAATCTTTCTCTATCGTTTTAAATACTCCTCATTGGAAGAAAATGACATTAGGGAAAAATATTTGTTTTGATGTCCCCTACAACCTCCCAGAGTTTGTCGGTTTAAATACTTTTCACCCTGTAAAAAAAAAAAATGGTTCAAATGGCTCTGAGCACTATGGGACTCAACTGCTGAGGTCATTAGTCCCCTAGAACTTAGAACTAGTTAAACCTAACTAACCTAAGGACATCACAAACATCCATGCCCGAGGCAGGATTCGAACCTGCGACCGTAGCGGTCTTGCGGTTCCAGACTGCAGCGCCTTTAACCGCACGGCCACTTCGGCCGGCTTTCACCCTGTATATTATCAACTAGTTGGCATCTGTTTTTTGAAGATGATCGACTGTCGCTATTTTCAGTTTATAAATTCCTTTATATACATATGATTCATATAGATTTTCCACGATGTTTGTTAAGTTTTTCCATATAGGTGGAAAATTTGAGTCATAGGCATTATCGGCTGTAATTTTGAAAGTATCGTCTATATTTTTAAAATTATAAGTTTTTGAAGACGTTGCTAATCTTGCGCCCTTAATAGAATTGAAATTTTTTAAGCCGTGGAGTTGACACAGAAAGTTTTCTAGCAAGTTCCAAGCAATTAATCAACAATGTCTTTATGATTTTTGGCAAAAGCGGTGAACTTTGGTTAACACTTGGAATGGTAATCTTCAAACATGCCCGTACTCGGTAGAAATTCAGCAAAAGTATCGCCAAAATCCTTTTCCTCTCGATATCCGAAGATAATTTTGCAATAACTCAACTTGTCCGTGACAAACTTTCTCACTTGTCCTTCCTTGCTTTCGCCAAAACCGCAGATTACCTGCGACATTTTGGAGCCCTTTCGCACAGCACGGAAATGGTACTATTTCTTCGGCTACAGTGACAGCCGTCACAAAAAGTCCGGCCATTCTCCAAATAGGAGTGACCGTTGCTATAAAGTGGAGAGAACTAAGGAACTCAAATCAAAACACGAGCGAATAGCTGCTCCATTATGCTGCTCTATTACCTCGTCGAAACTACTATGTACTTGGTTTCAGATTCAAATAATTTTCGTTGCGACTAATGTTATTAATAACAGAAGTATTGCATTCTAAATATTAAAATACAAAATTATATCAATAATAGAGGTTTGCTTATTATCATAATATTTTAAACAATCAAACTTGAAAAAAAATGCTGCGTAAATAAAGAACTTAGATTTCAAAAGAGTAAAACTTAGGCACAAAACGCTTCGCGTGTGCGTTTTCACTTTCAGCGTTGCTGAGTGTACGAGTCTCAAAGCATTTCTATTTTCTCGTTTCTTTATAGGAACATAATTAAATGCGAAGCAAACGACAAACGTTTAACAGTGGATGTACTTTTCTTTACACATTTGGGGCTTTGCTGACGACGTTAGTCCCAGATTTGTGCTTGCTAACATTTTCTATCAGCAATTTGTACTGCTAATAATAGATAAAAACTTTATCCAGTATAACGTAGTCCGGGATATTACATTTTACGATACGTTTGAAAGTGCGTGGGCGTCGCTTGTACCAAAATCCAAATTTTATGATAACTGTCTTTTATCGTTCAGTCTTCAGAAAGGAAACATTAAAATACCAGGTTGTATAAAATAGTCGCACTTTTCGTCAGGCCTCCCGCACTGTCAGTGGCGCACTGATACGTCGTCGGAAGCAGAGGCTAACTGTCCACGGAGCGGTCGCAGGACACGCATCTCCGACATTGTGTGTGCGGAGGTGCGCTCTTGTCCCACCCCAGGAACCTTCGGCGTTTCTTCAGCGCTAGGCTTCAGAAAACCTCTTGCATTAAGTGCCCTAGGTTGCCAAACCGATTCGTATCGTACCCACGCTTCTCGCATAGGATCAGCAGAGGTATTTATCTGTGTTAAGTTTTCCTGGTGAGTGGGTTTTGCACGAGGCCCTTGACTGACATTCCCCTAACGGAGTTCGAGCTTCACGAGAAGCTCTTACTTCCTGTCCCAAGAAGCAGCCGTTGTACAACATCCTCCCCGCCCCTCAACACGTGAGCAACAACAATGTGTCGCCAGATGTGAGCCATGCTGTTACTTTAGCGCCCTCGCTCACGTTATTAACTGTTACACGAAACCTATATCCATACGCATTATAAAAATGGATGTGAGTATATATGTATGTTCCACAACTTATCGTAAACTGCTGGACCGATTAAAACCGAACTTGGTGCACATATCATTTGTCTTCTGGTAGAGGTATCACTGAGGTAGTAAGAACCACACACCTACCAAAGGGGGAGGGGTGAAAAACCAGTGTAGCCCACGACGCGAGAATACCCTTACTTTAGTCATCCAGTATTCGAGAATGAGAGCACTTACAGACTTGCGACAAACTTTACGAAACTTATTCTCTGTGACGACCCCCGCAACATGATGAAACGAGAAAAGTTCGCTGCTTACTACATTTTCGCTGTTCATGCAGTAGAACTGCCACATGTAGCATGACGTTTTAACATAGTACTTCTGTACTGTTAATTCTATTCCCAACAGATTTCCAGTCGGTATTCACACATACCACTGAACGTACGTAGAAAGATATATCATTGTATGACAAATAGTTCAGAAGATATGACATCATAAACGATGACATGCGTGAGAAACTGCCGCATCATTCACGACGTTTTAATTTACTACTTCTTTACCTCTAACTATACTCGCAACAAATTTCGCAGACAGTAAGCCCATAAACCACTGGATGAGCTTGCAAAATTATATCAGTGTGCGACAAATATTTCAGAAGATATGACGCCATAAATATTAAGCTGCGTGAAAGTGAAACTGCAGGACGAAATTTGCTAGACGATCAATGTACAAATACGCCTGAAATACAGAATGATATTTTCACTCTGCAGTGGAGTGTGCGCTGATATGAAAATTCCTGGCAAATTAAAACTGTGTGCCGGACCGAGACTCGAACTCGGGACCTTTGCCTTTTGCAGGCAAGCGCTCTATCCTCTTCTTCTTCTTCTTCATTTTTTTTTTTTGTTGTGTTTGGTCTTTGCGGACGTCACAATGACATCCGTACATCCGTTCAAGTTCGTTTGTTGATCCTTCCACTCGGTTTTTTTTTTTTATTACAGAGGCCCACCGGCTCTCTGACCGGACACGCTGGGTAGCCGCCCCGTCCTCACAGCTTCACTTCTGCCAGTACCTCGTCTCCTACCTTCCAATCTTTACAGAAGCTCTCCTGCGAACCTGAAATACGTTAAACGTACGTGATATGTATTTGACATGTGCTTATGCCGGCAATGCCATTGGTAAAAAATTTCATTTTAAACCCTTTAACGATTTCAATCAAATTTGGTAGAGATATTAGTTACAATCTGTAAAGAAATACTGTAGGAATGTGGTAACGTGGAGAGAGAAGGAAGGGCAAGGAAATGGACGGACCAGTGAGGGGAATGAGGACATAGGCAAAGAGAGAGGAGGAAGAAGAGATGGACAGAAATAGGGAAGGGGGAAATGGACAGAAAGAGGGGAGAGAAAGAGACAAACAGAGAAAGGAAGGAGGGGGTATTCATCTTGACGTTGAAGCTCATTTGTCTGTGTTTGCTTCAACATTAACATATGTTTTTGGGTGGGGTCCGCCTTTAGCAAAACACAATTTTGTTTTTTGTCCCAGACATGTTTCACTGCAGTTGCAGCATCATTAGTGGGTTTTTTATTATCATGGGTGTTAAACATAAGGAATGTTCTGTACTATTTAAATACATATAAATATTAGTTTCTAAATCTTAATTACAGAGTTTTGAAGAGCACATAAAATTGTGTATTCATACCTTCTTACCACATGGTATGGTTTTCCTGCTGTATTACGTGTTTACAGTGTCAGTTTTACTTTACAGTTTGTCACCTGCAACTGCATACAACTTAATATAGGCAAAATATTTACGCAAAAATTATGATTTCTAAACTTTGTGGCTATGACTGAGATTAATAATTTATGTGAAAGTGTGTGTGTGTGTGTGTGTTTGTGTCCATTTACATTATGTTTAACTTAAGGTTTCTTTTTTCTTCATTTTCAGGTTCTGTGTATTGAGTTGCCAATGTTACTGTCACTGTCACTGTTTAGCAGCGGTAATAAAAAGATGGCGGACAGTGGAACAGTTGGAGGTGTGAAAACAAGATGGCGGACAGTGGAACACTTGAAGATGTCATTGGCGGCTGTTTTGAATTTCTCAGAGGTGTGTGTGTGTGTGTGTGTGTGTGTGTGTGTGTGTGTGTGTGTGTGTGTGTGCAAAAAATAGAGAGAGAGAGAGAGAGAGAGAGAGATAGTAGGTTTGAGGATTTATTATATATACACAGGGTGTTACAAAAAGGTACGGCCAAACTTTCAGGAAACATTCCTCACACACAAAGAAAGAAAATATTTTATGTGGACATGTGTCCGGAAACGCTTACTTTCCATGTTAGAGCTCATTTTATTACTTCTCTTCAAATCACATTAATCATGGAATGGAAACACACAGCAACAGAACGTACCAGCGTGACTTCAAACACTTTGTTACAGGAAATGTTCAAAATGTCCTCCCTTAGCGAGGATACACGCATCCACCCTCCGTCGCATGGAATCCCTGATGCGCTGATGCAGCCCTGGAGAATGGCGTATTGTATCGCAGCCGTCCACAATACGAGCACGAAGAGTCTCTATATTTGGTACCGGGGTTTCGTAGACAAGAGCTTTCAAATGCCACCATAAATGAAAGTCAAGAGGGTTGAGGTCAGGGGAGCGTGGAGGCCATGGGATTGGTCCGCCTCTACCAATCCATCGGTCACCGAATCTGTTGTTGAGAAGCGTACCTTGAACAGCAGCAACTTCTCTGACGCTGACATTAGGGTTATCGTCAACTGCAGGAAGAATTGCCTCGTCCATTGCAGGTGTCCTCGTCGTTCTAGGTCTTCCACAGTCGTGAGTCATAGGCTGGAATGATCCGTGCTCCCTAAGACGCCGATCAATTGCTTTGAACGTCTTCCTGTCGGGACACCTTCGTTCTGGAAATCTGTCTCCATACAAACGTACCGCGCCACGGCTATTGCCCCGTGCTAATCCATACATCAAATGGGCATCTGCCAACTCCGCATTTGTAAACATTGCACTGACTGCAAAACCACGTTCGTGATGAACACTAACCTGTTGATGCTACGTACTGGTGTGCTTGATGCTAGTACTGTAGAGCAATGAGTCGCATGTCAACACAAGCACCGAAGTCAACATTACCTTCCTTCAATTGGGCCAACTGACTGTGAATCGAGGAAGTACAGTACATACTGACGAAACTAAAATGAGCTCTAACATGGAAATTAAGCGTTTCCGGACACATGTCCACATAACATCTTTTCTTTATTCGTGTGTGAGGAATGTTTCCTGAAAGTTTAGCCGTACCTTTTTGTAACACTATATATATATATATATATATATATATATATATATATATATATATATATATATATATATGTGTGTGTGTGTGTGTATGTATGTGTCTGTGTGTGCGTGTGTGGGGGGGTGGGGGGCGTTCTATAGGTTGGTATAATTCTTTGAAGGCAAAGGACAGAGTTCCATTGCAGAGAGCTGTGTATTCATTTATTACTTGCTTCCCTTCGGTCATGGCTTTTTGTACTTGATAATTTTCTTCAATTATTAGTTTTTGTGGGGGGCTGTTTCTGCATTTCAGAATTTTCAAATCAGTGTTGATGTTTGTTGGGCTATGTTTATTGTCCATGAGGTGTTCAGGAAATGTGGAATGACAGCTGTTACTTTTTAATGCTCTTCTGTGTTCTGTGTATGTGGCATTAAAGTTTCTGCTTGTCTGTCCTATATAAACTGATCTGCAGTCCTGACACGTTAGTTGGCAAATACCAGATGTGTTGTGTTTGTCTGTGCTTGTGTTGGTTGTCCTCTGTGTTGAGTTGTCTGTCCTGTAGGCTGTTTTTAGCCCTTGTTTTTTTGAGTGTGTTGCCTATTCTGTGAGCTGCTTTGTTCTTGTAGGTGAGAGTGAACCACTTGTTTGATGTTGAGGGTGTTTCTTGTTCATGTGCGCTCGTTTGTGTGTTCCGCATGTTTGTAAGTTGATGAGAAGGTTTTTGTGTGTTGTGTGTCATTTATAATTTTGTTGTTCAGTTTATCTATTCCATACAAATACCTTTAGAAAAGACTTCCTCACAATGAAATCTATACTCGATGTTAACAAATCTCTCTTCTTCAGAAACGCTTTCCTTTCCACTGCCAGTCTACATTTTATATCCTCTCTACTTTGACCATCATCAGTTATTTTGCTCCCTAAATAGCGAATCTAATTCTCTCAGCATCACTTGATTTAAATAGACTGCATTCCATTATCCTCGTTTCGCGGTTGTTGATGTTCATCTTATATCCTTTTTTCAAGACACTGTCCATTCCGTTCGACAGCTCCTGGAAATTCTTTGCTGTCTGTTACAGAATTACAATGTCATCGACAAACCTCAAAGTTTTTATTTCTTCTCCCTGGATTTTAATTCTTACGCCAGTTTTTTCTTTTTTTTTCCTTTACTGCTTGCTCAGTATAAAGATTGAATAACATCTGGGATAGACTACAACCCTGTCTCACTCCCTTCTTAACCACTGCTTCCCTTTCATGCCCATTAACTCTTATAACTGGCATCTTGTTTCTGTAAAAATTATAAATAGCCTTTCGCTCCTTGTATTACGAGGTGTGGCTAGAAAAAAACCGGACTAGTACTGGTGAAACAATAAAACGAATGCAATAAGGCTGTAAGTCGCGTGGCCTGTCACGTGACTCTCGCTCCGCCTACTGCTCGAGTTTCTGCACTCAGTCTGCCCGTGGCGTCTGTTTTAAGTAGCTGACGTTTTGTCTGTGCGTCGGAAAATGTTGAGTGTACAGAAAGAACAGCGTGTTAACATCAAATTTTGTTTAAAACTAGGAAAATCTGCAAGTGAAACGTTTTTAATGTTACAACAAGTGTACGGCGATGATTGTTTATCGCGAACACAAGTGTTTGAGAGGTTTAAACGATTTAAAGATGGCCGCGAAGACACCAGTGATGACACTCGCACTGGCAGACCATTGTCAGCAAAAACTGATGCAAACATTGAAAAAATCGGTAAACTTGTTCGACAAGATCGCCGTTTAACAATCAGAGCAGTGTCTGAGTTAACAGGAGTTGACAAGGAAAGTGTTAGGCAGATTCTTCATGAAAGTTTCAACATGAACAAAGTGTGTTGAAAAATGGTTCCAAAGTGTCTCACAATTGAACAGAAGGAACGCCGAAGAATGATTTGTTCTGACATCCTGGAAAACATTGAAAGTGATCCCACCTTCTTACAAAATGTTATTACTTGCGATGAATCGTGGTTTTTTACTTACGATCCCGAAACTAAACGCCAATCGATGCATTGGAAAACTCCTGGTTCTCCACGACAAAAAAAAGCACGAATGTCAAAATCGAAATTCAAGGCAATGATGATTGTTTTTTTTGACATCAAAGGGATTGTGCACATTGATTGGGTACCAGAGGGACAAACAGTGAATCAGCATTACTACATTAGCGTCCTGGCTACCCTACGTGAGCGAGTACGGAGAAAACGGAACGATTTGTGGAGAAAAAAGTCATGGATCCTTCACCAAGACAATGCCCCAGCTCACAGTGCGTTGTCAGTGAAGACGTTTTTGGCAAAACACAACATTCCCATCCTAGATCATCCACCCTACTCACCTGATTTGGCCCCCTGTGACTTTTTTCTTTTCTCTAAAGTCAAGTCAGCTTTGAAAGGAACTAGATTTGAGACTGTTGAAGCAGTAAAAGAAAAAGCGACGGAAGTAATGTATGGACTTACCGAAAATGATCTGCAGCATTGCTATGAACAGTGGAAAATTCGTATGGAGCGGTGTAGAGACCGAGGAGGAGAGTACATTGAAGGAGATAACATTAAATTGTAAATAATTGTAAATAAATGTTTTTTCCAGCATCAGTCCGGTTTTTTTATAGCCGCACCACGTATACCCCCACCACATTTAAAATTTGAAAGAGAGTATTCCAGTCAACATTGCCAAAAGCTTTCTCTAAGCTTACAAATGCAAGTAACGTAGGTTTGTCTCTCCTTAGCCTATCTTCTATGAGGATTTGTAGATTCAACATTGCCTCGCGTGCTCTTACATTTCTCCGGAATCCAAATCGATCTTTCCTGAGGTCGGCTTTTACCAGTTTTTCCATTCTTCTGCAAAGAATTCGAGTTGGGTTTTGTTAGGATGACTTATTAAACTGATGCTTCGGTAATTTTCACACCTGCCAGCACCCGGATTCTTTGAAATTGAAATAATTATATACTTCGCCTGTCTCATACATCTTGCTCACCAGATGGGAGAGCTTTGTTATGACTGTCACTCCCAAGGCTATCAGTAGTTCTAACGGAATGTTGTCTACTCCCGGGGTCTTGGTCCGACATACGTCTTTGAAAGCTCTGTCAAATTCTTCATGCAGTATTTTGTCTCCGTCCTCCTTCATTTCCATAATGTTGCTCTCTAGTGCTCTTGTATAGACTCCCTACATACTTCTTCCAGCTTTCTGCTTTCCCTTCTTTAGTTAGGACTGGTTTTCCATCTGAGCTCTTGATATTCATACAGATGGTTCTCTTTTTTCCAAAGGTCTCTATAATTTTCCTTTAGGCAGCATCTATCTTTCCCCCCCAGTGATATATATTTCGAAAAGATTGCATTTGTCCTCTAGCCATTCGTGCTTACCCATTATGCTCTTTCTGTCAATCTAATTTTTTAGACGTTTGTATTCCCTTCCACCTGCTTCATTTGCTGCATTTTTGTTTCTTCTCCTTTCATCAGTTAAATTCAATACCTCTTGTGTTTCTCAAAGATTTCTACTATCCCTCGTCTTTTTATCTACTTGATACCCTGCTGCCTTCACAGATTCTATCATCTCTCAAAGCTACGCATTCTTCTTCTACTGTATTGCATTTTCCTGTTCTTGTCAAAAAATGGCTCTGAGCACTATGGGACTCAACTGCTGAGGTCATTAGTCCCTTAGAACTTAGAACTAATTAAACCTAACTAACCTAAGGACACCACAAACATCCATGCCCGAGGCAGGATTTGAACCTGCGACCGTAACGGTCTTGCGGTTCCAGACTGCAGCGCCTTTAACCGCACGGCCACTTCGGCCGGCTGTTCTTGTCAACCATTTCCTAATTCTCCCTCTAAAACTCTCCACAAGCTCTGATTCTTTCAGTTTATCCAGGTCCCGTCTTCTTAAAGTCCTACCTTATTGCATTTCTTCAGTTTTAATCCGCAGTTCAAAACCAATAAATTGTGGTCAGAGTCCAGATCTGTCCCAGGAAATATGGTTCCGAAATCACTGTTTTAACATTATGTAGTCAATCTGAAACCTTTCGGTATCTCCAGGTCTCATCTACGTATACAATCGTCTTTAATAATTCTTAAATCAAGTGTTAAAAAACCTCCGCCCGAATAGGCCATAAAGGTCCAATGGTACCGACCGGTCGCCGTGTCATCCTCAGCCCAAAGGTGTCTCTGGATGAGGATATGGAGGGGCATGTGGACAGCACACCGCTCTCCCGGCCGTATGTCAGTTTACGAGACCGGAACCGCTACTTCCCGATCAAGTAGCTACTTAATTTGCCTCACAAGGGCTGAGTGCACCCCGCCTGTCAACAGCGCTCGGCAGGATAGACAATTGCCCCTACTTGATTTTGTATTTGTAACACTGTATTCACCCGACGAGAAATCCTGTTCCTCCTGCCACCGAACTTCACTAATTCCCACTATATCTGACTTTAAGCTGCCCCTTTCCCTTTTTAAATTTTGTAACTCGCCTGTTCGATTACGGGATCCGACATTCCACGCTCCAGTTCGTAGGACACCAGTTTCATTTCTCCTGGTAACGCTGTCCTCCTGAGTAGTCCCTGTCCGAAGATCCGAATGGGGGAGTATTTTATCTCCGGAATATTTTACCCAAGAGTATGTCACCATCATTGAAGCACACTGTAGAGCTGCATGCCCACGAGCAAGAATTACGGCTATTGTTTCTCCTTGGTTTCAGCCGTTTACAGTTCCAGTACAGAAAGACCGTTTTAATTGATGTTGCAAGGCCAGATCAGTCAGTGATCCAGACTGTTGCCCCTGCAACTACTGAAACGGCTGCTGCCTCCCTTCAGGAACCACACTTTTGTCTGACCTCTCAACAGGTATTCCTCTGTTGTGCTTGCATCTACCACACGGCAATTGTATTGCTGAGGCACGCAAGCCACCCCACCGACGTCAATGTCCACGGTGTGGGGAGGGGCTGGGGGAGTGGACACGGTATCCAGTCGCGTTCCAAATTCTACGATTGCCAAATTTGTTCCGGATGTTTATGATTCCATGTGCGTGGAAAGTTTCTTGTCTCCAACTTGCGGACGTCAAACTTTACGCCTTGTACTTTTTAAATTTTCTATTCCCAGCGGTAACTCACTATTGTATTCTTTGTGTAGTTTTCGCACTTACAGCACAACTGTGACCTTACGGAAGTCAATCTCTACAGATGGTTTGAGACTGACTGAAGAGAATCCACACAGGTGTCCAAATGTGCAACAGACTTCGTTATGTCTTATTTTTCCTTACAGAATGTATTCTGTTCAGTAATTCCGACATCGTTAATCCTTCGATGTTCGTTACGAAGAATTCTCCAAATTCAGTACTGCGTCGCACTTTGGTCTTACAATGATTAACATTAACGTCCCACAAGCGTCTATGGATAGCGTACCTGCCGAAAAACCAATTTCCTCAGTTCCTCACTCCATACCGCAGTTATTGAAACACTTGCTACTCATAGTTTCGTGTCATCAACGTTGGAAAGCCCCAAAACTGAATATTCTTCGTCATGACTGTCACAAATGCAGGCCGCGCACACCCAGTGGCTAGCAGCACAATTTCGAAACTTAGCTTCGAAACGTAGTTTAGGCGGATCACCATAAACATTGTCAATGTTCTCAATGCACGATGACGAGCCAAAACATTATGACTATCTGCTTATTAACTTGTTGGGCCATCTTTGCAATGCATTGTATTACCGATTTTGCGACTCGCCGATTTTACAGTTCGTTGGTGGATTTGTGGAACTAAGTGGCACCAGATGTCTAGGCACAACTCATGTAGTTTCCATAAATAACTGGCCGCATATTTGTGTACGCGGTGATGGCGCTAGATAGCGACCCAGCTGGGAACCATTGCATTCAGATAAGACGAATTTTGTGGCCAAGACGTTAACGTGATTTCACTCTCATGGTCCTCGAACCACTGTAGCACGATTCTGGATTCGAGACATGACAACTATACTGCTTAAAGATGACATCGTCGTCAGGGAAGACATCATGCATGAAGGGACCCGGGTGTTCCGCTGCTGATCTGGTGTTTTCGATCACTACCGTATGTCCCATGCAAGCGCATGAGAATGTCTATCATAGCACAATACTGCTCCCACCAACCTGCGTCCGTGGCCGTCCCCTGGATCACGGCGTTTGTGGAGACGACCATCGACATTCTGAAGCAAAAACCTGATTCATCAAACGATCCGACTCGTTTCCAGTGATCAATTGTCCAAACTCGATGATTGAAGCCCACTGAGGACGTAACTGAGGATGTCGTTGGGTCGTCATGTGAACACATAGGGGTGGTCTGCTGCGGAGCTCCATGTGCAGCAATGTACGACGAACAGTGTGCTCCGAAGAACTTCTGCGTGCACCACCATTGTGCTCTTTTGGCAGAGATGCCACAGATCACCAGCTATCCTACTTTCTACGGTCGCAGGTTCGACTCTTGCCTCAGGTATGGATGTGTGTCATGTACTTAGGTTAGTTAGGTTTAAGTAGTTCTAAGTTCTATGGGATTGATGACCTTAGACTTTAAGTCCCATAGTGCTCAGAGTTTATCCTACTTTATAGAGCAGACAACCCTCCAAACCCCACGTACTGTGAAGAGTCGTGGATTTCTGGCCACTTAGCTCCTAGTGGCAGTTTCATTGCCCTTCTATCACTTTCCATAGATGCCCACGACAGTAGCACGTGAACATTCGACCAGCCTCGCCGCTTTCGATGTACTCATTCACAGGCTCTGCGTTATAATAATCTGCCCTTTGGAAAAGTCGCTTACCCCACTGGGTTTCTCCATCTGCACCGCGTATCTTCACTAGGGTCATCATCGCCCATCCGTCTCTGCTCGGCTTACATTAATTTTACTTGCTTACTGCGTCATGTGCTCGTAACGCCACCAGCCTTGCAGTGGGCAGAGGTTCAAATGGTTGAAATGGCTCTGAGCACTATGGGACTTAACATCTAAGGTCATCAGTCCCCTAGAACTTAGAACTATTTAAACCTAAATAACCCAAGGACATCACGCACATCCATGCCCGAGGCAGGATTCGAACCTGCGACCGTAGCGGTCCAGACTGAAGCGCCTAGAACCGCTCGGCCACAACGGCCGGCAGTGGGCAGTGGTCCCAATGTTTTGGCTTATCAGTATATTTACTTAGACTCTCTGGAGAGTTTTGTAACTCGGCTGGAAGGCGGCGCGTGGGTAGGAGAAGGAGCAGGAAAAATGACGGTACTGCAGTGAGTAAAAATGGTTTACTGGTGCAAGAAGGAATACATAACTTTGCACAGATGCGAAGTCTTCGACCCGTCGTATGGAGAGCAAACTGAAGCGAAGTTTTCAGGCTGGCTGCACCCGATGGAAAAGGGTGAAGCAGTCGCGGAGCTCGTAGAATTCGACAGCACCGACTAGAGGGCGCTGTCGTCTGTGTGTCGTAATAGTGCCAACCTTTGAAACTATGAGTTGCTATTGATACCACAGAGAGAGTGCGGCTTACGCCCAAACCTGGCTCATAGTCCGGTGATAAGGCAACCCATTATCTTCGCTCAACTGACTTGACACTGGTGATGATAATTTGTGCCGCCATCTGGATTCGAGCCAGCATATCTCGAATCAAATGCTATGGGGAGCGTCGTATGGGTAGTAACTAAGTTAATATACATTTCATTTAGTTATTTTTTCCTAACTTCTGGTAAAATCATTTCCAACATTTTGGGAAGCTGTAACGGTAATCGCAAGGTAGCAATATCTGCGTTACTCCGGTGTAACGCAGCTTCTAAACGCATTTTCTGTTTACATTCATATTCATGTGAGGCGGGAAATGGAAGACGACCCGAGATGGCTCGATGAATTTTTAACGGCTAATCCCTGCAGAAAATAGCCGCACCCGGACGCTTGCGCTCGGCCTGGGACGTTCATTAGTGTGGGGGAAGCGTGTGCGGCTTATTACGCTTGAATGCGGCCGGTCGGTAATGCCAGCCTGCCGACGAGACGACGGCGCATCCCTGAGCGCGCCAGCGTTAAACATTAAGCGCGTGGCGCTGTTCCCCGTAAGGAAGAGGGAGGCGCAGAGTAGCCGCACTGGACGGTCCATTCATTACAGCTGGCTCGCGTCAAGCGCGGTTTGCGACTGGGGCTTATTTTTTATGCCTGCTACTGGAAATGCAGGAGCTCCACCTGACCAACCCTTTTCATCGACTACTAGTCATTAAAATTGCGACTCCATGATAGCAGCACGGAGCAGACGTCAAATTGGCCTGATGCGTACTGCATGTTTCGCTGTACATACGAGTGATCAGCGGTTCAGCACAGTCGCATAAAGTGGGTGTCAGCAACGCCGTCTACAGTCTGTATTTAAAGCACAAACATGCACTTGCGATTCTCATTCAGAAATCACATTTTAAGCTTGCTTGTCTGTGAGATGCTATACCTCGTGTGAGAAGCGAAAATATCTACCATCACATGTCGGAATTCAGATGGTGTCGTTGCTTTCTGACACTGTGGTTTATTATTTGGTGATATTGTTTATGCCGGCCTGAGTGGCCGAGCGGTTCTAGACGCTACAGTTTGGAACCGCGCGACAGGTACGGTCGCAGGTTCGAATCCTGCCTCGGGCATGGATGTGTGTGATGTTAGTTAGGTTTAAGTAGTTCTAAGTTCTAGGAGACTGATGACCTCAGCAGTTAAGTCCCATAGTGCTCAGAACCATTTGAACCATTTGATATTGTTTCTAGCATTGGGCGGGTCTGCACGACTGACATACAAACATACAATCGATGAGTTTCGGAACACGTTATTCATCACCAGGCCTTATCTCAGCGGCCCGATGTGACTAGCGCCCGAGAGAACTTATGCATACTGCTTGCTCAGCCATGGAGGCTCATTCAGCCACGCCACGTACCTTAAATCAGCAAATGGCGTGTTTTGTCCTGTCATGACCGGGACCGAGAAGGACAGCTAGATAAGCAACAGAAGACCTTACCTTGAACAATCAAATTCGGTGAGGTTAACTTGTGGTTGGACGCCTGCTTATTCCCCGACCTCAGCTGAAAAGCAAGCTTTGAATGGTGCAGGGTACAGAACTCGGTAGAGCTACTCAGGAAACAGGGTAGAAATGTTTAACTACCAGTGTGAGTTCATTGCTGGGAAGTACCAGCGGCACACTCGGCTATTTACAAATTCTTGTCTATAATGAGCTAACTCGACCTTCTCTAAGTCCGATAACCGTCCTACTTTGGCCGGGGCTAGCGGAATAAACTACACTACTGGCCATTAAAATTGCTACACCAAGAAGAAATGCAGATGATAAACGGGTATTCATTGGACAAATATATTATACTAGAACTGACATGTGATTACATTTTCACGCAGTTGGGTGCATAGATCCTGAGAAATCAGTACCCAGAACAACCACCTCTGGCCGTAATAACGGCATTGATACGGCTGGGCATTGAGTCAAACAGAGCTTGGATGGCGTGTACAGGTATAGCTGCCCATGCAGCTTCAACACGATACCACAGTTTATCAAGAGTAGTGACTGGCGTATTGTGACGAGCCAGTTGCTCGGCCACCATTGACCAGACGTTTTCAATTGGTGAGAGATCTGGAGAATGTACTGGCCAGGGCAGCAGTCGAACATTTTCTGTATCCAGAAAAGCCCGCACAGGACCTGCAACATGCGGTCGTGCATTATCCTGCTGAAATGTAGGGTTTCGCAGGGATCGAATGAAGGGTAGAGCCACGGGTCGTAACACATCTGAACTGTAACGTCCAATGTCCAAAGTACCGTCAATGCAAACAAGACGTGACCGAGACGCGTAACCAATGGTACCCCATACCATCACGCCGAGTGATACGCCAGTATGGCGATGACGAATACACGCTTCCAATGTGCATTCACCGCGATGTTTCCAAACACGGATGCGACCATCATAATACTGTAAACAGAACCTGAATTCATCCGAAAAAATGACGTTTTGGCATTTGTGCACCCAGGCTCGTCGTTGAGTACACCATCGCAGGCGCTTCTGTCTGTGATGCAGCGTCAAGGGTAACCGCAGCCATGGTCTCCGAGCTGATAGTCCATGCTGCTGAAAACGTCGTCGCACTGTTCGTGCAGATGGTTCTTGTCTTGCAAACGTCCCCATCTGTTGACTCAGGGATCGAGACTTGGCTGCACGATCCGTTACAGCCATGGGGATAAGATGCCTGTCATCTCGACTGCTAGTGATACAAGGCCGTTGGGATCCAGCACGGCGTTCCGTATTACCCTCCTGAACCCACCGATTCCATATTCTGCTAACAGTCACTGGATCTCGACCAATGCGAGCAGCAATGTCGCAATACGATAAACCGCAATCGCGATAGGCTACAATCCGACCTTTATCAAAGTCAGAAACGTGATGGTACGCATTTCTCCTCCTTGCACGAGGCATCACAACAACGTTTCACCAGGCTACGCCGGTCAACTGCTGTTTTTGTATGAGAAATCGATTGGAAACTTTCCTCCTGTCTGCACGTTGTAGGTGTCGCCACCGGCGCCAACCTTGTGTGAATGCTCTGAAAAGCTGATCACAGCATCTTATTCCTCTCGGTTAAATTTCGAGTCTGGAGCACGTCAAGTTCGTTGTGTAGCAATTTTAATGGCCAGTAGTGTAAGTCCAGTTTAGACTGACGAGGGTCGTGGAGACAGCGTCATCTGCTTCATGCTCATACCGTTCTCCCCCCCACTAGTTGAGGTGGGTTTTATTTATAAGAGTCCATTTGCACCCCGCGCTGCTAGGAGGTTCGGTGAAGTTGCCCTGCGGTTAGTGCCTGATGCCATCCGTATTTGGCCATTCTGGATTTTTCCCTCTTTACGATCCCTGCACGCTAGAGCAGAAGGGGCTAGTCACGTACAAGCGACTGTGGCGTATCACATGAGCGCTATCGATATCAAACACTAGTTCGCCGCGTCCGTTGTTAGAACAGGCGCTCTGTTGTCTATTGGCCAAGAACTTCTTCCTAAACTGAATTAATGAACTGGTCGGTATATTTCTTACATTAGTGACAGTTTGCAGCAGCACAAGTATCACTACGGACAGATCAGCGGCGTCTGCAGTATCATGGGCAGTCAGCACGGTGACCATTATTGCAGCATTATTTGGCGCGAAAGCAGAGAGAAGCATGCTGCCAGTGTTATGCCCAACGACAAGACTGGACACAAGAACGGCACCGTCTTCTGAAATGATTTCTCTTTCTGGATACTGAATCATGATGGACGTTTTCGTGTCTGGAGGCTTTGACAACGTACACTGCCAGATTTAATTTGTCATCGATGTACAGCCCAGTAGCTGGTGTATGGTATGAGATGCTACTGGGTAAACAACACAAACATCTCTGGTTTACATAAGCGGTAATGTGAATAGCAGGCGCTACATTTGTGACAAGTAAAGCCAGTGGCAAGATCTCATCGCGTTGTCTTTGAGCAAGATAAAGTAAGACCGCATGTAGCCTATGCCATTCTGATCTGCATCTATGCGAAGTGTGTTCTATTATTGCCATGGTCAGAACGTTCGCCAGATCATTCTGCCATTGAAAACATCTGGCCATGGGTTGGCGAAAGACTGGCATGCCATTACTCCCAACCACTACGACTGATGAGCTCTGTCATACAATAGGAACAACATGGAGTGACGTACATATAGCTGTCACCGAAGCTCGGTTTGACTCTGTTCCCAGCCGGGGTAGAATCTTTGTTGTTGATACAGGTAGCAGCTCACTGTGTAAAATTTCGTAGCCTTCACATTTATAAATTTAATCATGTATTCTTACCACTATACTGGATATGGACAATAAGTACAATTTCGTTATTTATCATCGTTGCTGGTATAATTTCAAACCTAGCAATGTATTTTAGACATTTATATTTTTTATATTTGATTGAGATCCGTTGTAGAAAGCGAACGAAGTGATTGTAGTGGCTATGGTTATGGCTGAAACAAAACTGAATTTATGCTGGCTTCCTCGTGCGTGCAAAACTTGCGTTTCATTGTAATGTTTCATAAATACAAAGTCCACATCCATTTTGCCGCCTCACTTGATGATATTTGCCGATAATATGAAAATAGTTTAAACTGCCATGAAACAGAAAGTGCTTTTCTACGCGTGGTGCTGCTGGATGTGTTACGGCCTTACCTTCCTCCGACCTTAGAAAAGACTGGTCGAACCAGTCATTCGTGGGGCATACAGTTCAAAGTGAACTCCGAACCACTGCGCTCTTAGACGTTTTTCACATTGGCATACCAGTGCCAAATGTGCAAAGAGTGCTAAATGACACGAAAAATTCTTGGCACCGACTGGGGTTCCAATGCCAGACGCTTCAATTAGTGATCTGCAATTTATCCACTGGGCCATTGGACTACACTACACATACCACAAAATAAATTAGGCGACAAAAGTGAAAAAAAATCAATATTTTCTGACACGTGCTAATGATTATATAAGCAGGAAATCTCATCTTCAGGATGAGTTTCAAGAGGTGTACAGGCCTCTCATTTTAAACAATTATTGGGGCAAAACTACATCCCTTTTATACCTATGGCTGTTTCTTTCTAGGGCGTCTAGCACCATCGTGAACTTGTTTTTACTATTGATTTTTAAGTGTTTCAGATATTACTTTTTGTTGTTATCTCTCCCTTCGGAATCTGTACCAGTGTAGAAAATTTTCGAATAAGAAGAGAAAAAAAGACTTAAGTCGTACTAAGAAAGTGTAGTTTCCAAGAAAAAAACCGACTCTCTTCTGGGTTTGAACCACATGATGCTCAGTTTTTTCTTGTTCCAAATTTCAATTATTCCTGATTATTCCTGCGTCGCAAATTATTTTTTTTTTTTCACGAAGTACTAACCAACATGGAAAAACTTCTCAAGAAGAGCTTTTCCTGTGGCACTGTACCAATGGCGATGAAGGATTCTGTTGCTGGATAAACGTTAAAAAATATTTGCACGCGTCACAACATTCGTCACATTTTCCGCTACGTATTTATTCAGTCTGGATGAGTTTTATGTGGCCTGTCTTAGTAGACTCGTCCTACAGATGTACAAGTACATCTGAATGTGAAAACAAAGTGCAATATCAGTATTATATGTAAAAGCGTGCCCTTACCTTTTCAGTTACGTAAAATAATTGTGTAAATCAGAATAAACAAATTAAACTTCTAATACCATTAACTGATGATTAATACACAGATCGTAGTCGATGCACATTATTATTTTTATTTGCTACCAATGGACAGCCCGTCAATAACTGAACACAGGTCAAGCAGTGTACTGAACTGTAAAACAAAAATTAAAATAGAAACAGTACGGCAAGAAAGGAAGAATGAATTGATTGTTGGTTTTAATAACGATGATCCTCCTTTACCTCCTCTGCATGACTGCAGAGACGAGTCACTGAGCACATTAGTCCTGTGCATGCAGTACACGTGAGGCTCCAAGAAGCTGTTCCCAGAGCAGTGGAGATGCAAGAAGTATATAAATGACGAAATGTGGTTTGAGGTACCTGTGACAGATGCTAGATTCGGTACCATTCCCGTGAGAAACACCGCCTTCATAATGCCACTGCTCTGTGATTGGCTGCTGTGTTCGGAGCAAGGCCGCCAAAACGTTAAAGTATAGTTATTATTATTGGTTAAACTGCACTGTTTCCACTGCACTGTGTGGAATACGAAGGTTCTGTTATGGTTCACTAACCTCCTGTCTTCAAGTTGATGTCCCCAGCGCAGAAAACAGCACGCAGGTCGTACGTTCTGTCCCTTAAGGTTGAAACTGACTTTTAGCGTGGTTCTGTTCTGAAATAATGTATCACTTCCTTGGGATGCCACTCGCGTATTTTAATATAGCCACACGAGAAGACTGCGTGATCTTAATACAACACCTTCTGATACAGAAAAGTACATGATCAAACACAATGTTTACGAAAATGTATGTTTACACAATTTGTGGCACGTGTCTGTGTCTCATGACTACCGGAGTGTATCTTTTAATACTGAATACTGGCAAACACATCCAGCCACAGACAGCATGACTATGCATCTCGACTGCCTAATCCAGAGTGACGAATAGGAATCTAAATAAAAATTGGAAACACTTCCTACGACAGACAACATGTCTGTTCTTCTCAACTGCCTAATGCAGGGTGACGAACAGGATCTTAAATAAAATTTCGAAACACATCTTACGACAGACAACACGTCTGTTCTTCTCGACTGCCTAATCCAGAGTGACGAACAGCCGAAACACTTCGCGCGCCATACCAGAAAAGACGTGACCCGAACGCTTCCGAAGTGCTTCGTCTGCAATTTCGTCAGTCTTTTGTTTTTGATTTAAGCCACGCGAGATTAGCCGAGCGGTCTTAGGCGCTGGAGTCATGGACTGTGCGGCTGATCCCGGCGGAGGTTCGAGTCCTCCCTCGGGCATGGGTGTGTGTGTTTGCCCGTAGTATAATTTAGCTTAAGTTGTATGTAAACTTAGGGACTGATGACCTTAGCAGGTAAGTCCCATAAGATTTCACACACATTTGAACTTTTTTTTATTGAAATTGTTTTTAATAATTCTAAAATGACTGATTGATAGCTGTTGAGAGATATTTATATTAAAAAGTGAAGTCATTCCAATGAGTAGTTTAACCAATAATAATAACTATACTTTAACGTTTTGGCGCCCTTGCTCCGAACACAGCAGCCAATCACAGAGCAGTAGCATTATGCAGGCGGTCTTTCTCACGGGAATGCTACCGAATCTAACATCTGTCACAGGTACCTCACACCACATTTGGTCATCTATACACTTCTTGTATCTCCACTGCCCTGGGAACAGCTTCTTGGAGCCTAATATGATGGCTGACTAAGCTAGAAATATTACAACAGTGAACGGTCCAAGCACAAGTGCAACGTACAGCAGTCCGGAACAGCCTCGGTGTCGCATTTAAGTAACTACGGTGGTAGACTACAAAGTAGCGACTCGTGTTCAAAGCCGCATAGCGCCATTCTTTCCCCTACTCTCTATGCAGCGCTTCAGATACTCTGTCTGTTGACGTCGGTGTACATGGTTTGATCTCTGAGTGATTGCGATATATCATTGTGTGAGTGTGGTAGTCGTCTTACCTGCGACCAACGGTCACAGTACGGAAGTGTGTGTTTGGGTCTCTCACTCTCTCCCCAGACACAGTCATACTGTTGGTCGAGATTTACAGGGTGTTTCAAAAACGACCGGTATATTTGAAACGGCAATAAAAACTAAACGAGCAGCGATAGAAATACACCGTTTGTTGCAATATGCTTGGGACAACAGTACATTTTCAGGCAGACAAACTTTCGAAATTACAGTAGTTACAATTTTCAACAACAGATGGCGCTGCGGTCTGGGAAACTCTATAGTACGATATTTTCCCCATATCCACCATGCGTAGCAATAATATGGCGTAGTCTCTGAATGAAATTACCCGAAACCTTTGACAACGTGTGTGGCGGAATCTCTTCACATGCAGATGAGATGTACTGCTTCAGCTGTTCAATTGTTTCTGGATTCTGGCGGTACACCTGGTCTTTCAAGTGTCCCCACAGAAAGAAGTCACAGGGGTTCATGTCTGGCGAATAGGGAGGCCAATCCACGCCGCCTCCTGTATGTTTCGGATAGCCCAAAGCAATCACACGATCATCGAAATATTCATTCAGGAAATTAAAGACGTCGGCCGTGCGATGTGGCTGGGCACCATCTTGCATAAACCACGAGGTGTTCGCAGTGTCGTCTAAGGCAGTTTGTACCGCCACAAATTCACGAAGAATGTCCAGATAGCGTGATGCAGTAGTCGTTTCGGATCTGAAAAATGGGCCAATGATTCCTTTGGAAGAAATGGCGGCCCAGACCAGTACTTTTTGAGGATGCAGGGACGATAGGACTGCAACATGGGGCTTTTCGGTTCCCCATATGCGCCAGTTCTGTTTATTGACGAAGCCGTCCAGGTAAAAATAAGCTTCGTCAGTAAACCAAATGCTGCCCACATGCATATCGCCGTCATCAATCCTGTGCACTATATCGTTAGCGAATGTCTCTTGTGCAGCAATGGTAGCGGCGCTGAGGGGTTGCCGCGTTTGAATTTTGTATGGATAGAGGTGTAAACTCTGGCGCATGAGAGGATACGTGGACGTTGGCGTCATTTGGACCGCAGCTGCAACACGGCGAACGGAAACCCGAGGCCGCTGTTGGATCACCTGCTGCACTAGCTGCGCGTTGCCCTCTGTGGTTGCCGTACGCGGTCGCCCTACCTTTCCAGCACGTTCATCCGTCACGTTCCCAGTCCGTTGAAATTTTTGAAACAGATCCTTTATTGTATCGCTTTTCGGTCCTTTGGTTACATTAAACCTCCGTTGAAAACTTCGTCTTGTTGCAACAACACTGTGTTCTAGGCGGTGGAATTCCAACACCAGAAAAATCCTCTGTTCTAAGGAATAAACCATGTTGTCTACAGCACACTTGCACGTCGTGAACAGCACACGCTTACAGCAGAAAGACGACGTACAGAATGGCGCACCCACAGACTGCGTTGTCTTCTATATCTTTCACATCACTTGCAGCGCCATCTGTTGTTGAAAATTGTAACTACTGTAATTTCGAAAGTTTGTCCGCCTGAAAATGTACTGTTGTCCCAAGCATATTGCAACAAACGGTGTATTTCTATCGCTGCTCGTTTAGTTTTTATTGCCATTTCAAATATACCGGTCATTTTTGAAACACCCTGTACATGCACCTGAAGTGTAGAGTATAACTCGTGTCAGGTGGAGAAATGAATCATGTCTCGACAGAGACTGACATGTTTCATCCTCAACGACTCCCTGATGTTGGGGGCTCAAATGGTTCAAATGGCTCTGATCACTATGGGACTTAACATCTGAGGTCATCAGTCCCCTAGAACTTAAAACTACTTAAACCTAACTAACCTAAGGACATCACACACATCCATGCCCGAGGCAGGATTCGAACCTGCGACCTTAGCGGTCGCGCTGTTCCAGACTGAAGCGCCTAAAACCGCTCGGCCACACCGGCCGGTCCTTGATGTTGAGGGAAGAACGCATACGTCCTACACCTTTTCGTCGTTGTCCCACTCCCTTCACTCTTCAGGTTTTGAGTTTTCTCGAGGTCTGTGGTTCCTCGGCGTACACGACTGTTGCTGTTGTTGCAGAGCCTGTTCAACCTGCTGGGAGAGGCGCAGGCGAGGCTGGGGCGGCATGCCGAGGCAGAGCGCTGGTTCCAGGAAAGCCTGAGAGCCAAGCCCGACCACGTGCCCGCGCACCTGACCTACGGACGCCTGCTTGCCCGCAACGTGAGTAGTCTCACCAGCCGCCGCTGCTTCTCTCTCGAAACACTCCCGTAAACGGGTACACTTGTTTGTCAAACGCGCCCTCGTCTAGCTGCGGGTTTGTCAAACAAGGCTGTACACGTACAAACAGAGTTCGCCATTCAAATAACTTCCGGGAATTCAGCCAGGTAACACTTTCAGCGACCGCCAATATTTCGGCGGGAGAACTCCCCGCCGTTTTCAAGGCAAACTGCAACGGACAGGCGACGTACATGCAAATTTAGCCCGCATCTCGTGGTCGTGCGGTAGCGTTCTCGCTTCCCACGCCCGGGTTCCCGGGTTCGATTCCCGGCGGGGTCAGGGATTTTCTCTGCCTCGTGATGGCTGGGTGTTGTGTGCTGTCCTTAGGTTAGTTAGGTTTAAGTAGTTCTAAGTTCTAGGGGACTTATGACCACAGCAGTTGAGTCCCATAGTGCTCAGAGCCATTTGAACCATTTTTTTGCAAATTTAAAACCTCGGTTCTCAGACAGATGCAGGAAAGATAACACACATACTGGACACAAGTGCCACCATACAGTAAATATCTCTGGAGTGAGCATTGTGTTCTGCGCATGTTGTCAACATTAAACCAGGACTGTCACGTGTTTTCGGGACTTCGCTGTGCGTGTGTGCTTTCTGCAGCGGTTGAAATTTATAATGTCAAGAGTCTTTGTTGTGTTTTCACCGTTTGTTGATAGTGTAATAGCGATGGTGAATTACTGTTGTTGCTACGGATGCAAAGAAAAGTATGTGAATGGAGGGATAGTAACTTTTCATGGGTACATACCATGTAGCTCTAATTATAGTTATCATATTAGTAAGAGACACTGTATACGTTTAAAAATTCCGAGGCGCATTATAATTAAGGCTTGATTCTGTAGACTTATTTTTCTACGATTTTATGACTATATAATAGATATTACGGCTCGTACAAAAGCTTACAAACAATCGCTTCCTCTCGTAAATTTGCTAGTGGAACAGGAAAGGGAATGGTTAGTTGTTTCAGCATTTATCAGTGACTTGTCGATTATGTATGTAGATTACTCAGTCTACTCTTTATTTAATAAACTGGGAGCAAGTGCGTAAAATGCGTTAAATAAATACTTCAAAGTATCACCAGTAAGAATAATTGTGCTTTAGGTGGCAAAAACGAGAAAATAAATACGCAGAAATAGCATAAAAAAGGACGAATTAGCAGGGATATAATCGCTAATGTGTGGCAAATTCGGTGTTTTTCGGACACTTGCAAAAGTACTAGCGTACTGTCAAGTCGTTTTGCAAGACTATCACTGCAAAAATGTACGTCAGGCTCTGTAATACTATAAATTCCCGTATCATACCGGAAACTACCAAAAATCGAGTGCATCTGAACTGTGACACCTATCGCAAAGAAGCAGGATTTAATATCACTTGCCCTTAAAAGTTACGTAGCTGGTTTATTCCCAGTATAAAATGGATACTGTTAAAATGTCTGGGCAACATTTATAAATAATTCACGACACGTACGAAAAGAATCCGTCTGTACTAGGGATGTAGTGACATTCGAAACATACAGGGCGCTATACGGACAAACACACGACGTCCCGAGATCACGTGACCAGGCCGGCAATGTATATTGACAACACAAAATCTGTTCTGCGCATGTGAATGCTCACACCAGAGATATTTACTCTATGAGTGCCACCAAAGATGACCAAACTCAGAGATGTCGATAGTGACATTACGAACTCGCAGGTGAGGTAGCATTGACTCTGTCGCTCTGTTCTTTGACAAGGGAGAGACCCGGATTCCAAACAGAGTTTAAACAAAAACTTCCATCCCTGTTAACGAGGTTCCTCGCTAATTTAATCTCAACTGCCTCCTTAATAACACTATCACAATAGCTGGACGTACACGCCAATATCTCGGTGTTATCATATAACATGGGGTGACCAGTATCCAAGAAATGTTCGGCAATAGCAGATCTACTTGGCTGCTGTAATCGTGCGTGCCGTTTATGATCAGTACATCGGTCCTCCACTGTCCTGATAGTTTGACCAATATGTGCCATGCCGCAGCTACAAGGAATACGATATACACCCGCCGTACGCATATATCGGCGGTCGCTGAAAGTGTCACCTGGCTGAATTCCCGGAAGTTATTGCAAAGTTGTATACACCAGGAGAAACTCAGGTCTCACAGAGTTCGTCAGTTTAACCTCACTTTGAAGCAGATACTGCTCTTGTTCGTATTTTGTTCGTAAGTATTTTGACAACAGTGAGAATGGCCACAAATGCAGACAGAGAACTGGATTTGGAAGCCTGTTTAAAGAAGAACAAGAAAACAAGACGCCGGCCCAGGGAATGGCTGAAAATTAGTAAGAAAAATATCTTCTAAAGGAAATATTACTTTCAGAACCCGATGATTACATCGACTTTCGTCGAATGGACAACGAAACTTTGAAAAACTTGAAACTTCCTGATAGATTAAAACTGTGTGCCGGACCGAGACTCGAACTCGGGACCTTTGCCTTCCGCGGGCAAGAGCTCTACCATTTTTTCCCTCCATTTTGTTCGTTGTTGATCGTTGTGTTTGTTCGTTGCTGACGTCACATGACATCCGGTCAAGTTCGTTTGTTGATCGTTTCACTCAGTTTTTTTATTACAGAGGCCAGCCCGCTCTCTGACCGAACACGCTGAGCTACAGTGCCGGTAAACCATCTGAGCTACCCAAGCACGACTGACGCCCCGTCCTCACAGCTTTACATGTGCCAGTACCTCGTCTCCTATCTTCCAAACTTCACAGGAGCTCTCCATTCTTTCAGGAGTGCTAGTTCTTCAAGGTTCGCAGGAGACCTCCTGTGAAGTTTGGAAGGTAGGAGACGGGATACCGGCTGATGTAAATCTGTGAGGACGGGGCGTGAGTTGTGCTTGACTAGCTCAGATGGTAGAGCACTTGCCCGCGAAAGGCAAAGGTCCCGAGTTCGAGTCTCCGTCCGGCACCCAGTTCTAATCTGTCAGGAAGTTTCGTATCAGCGCACACTCCGCTGCAGAGTGAAAATCTCATTCTTTGAAAAACTTGTTAAGTCCCTCGTAAAAAAGCAAACGTATCTGTCAAATGCGCTCCTATTTAGCCAAAAATATATGAAAGGAACTCATACAGTACCAAGAAAGCTTTTCGATATAACCTTACTTTTGAAGCAATGGCTTTTAACCTATGCTAGATTTTACCACTAATGGGAATGATTACAAATGCAGCTCAGCATTTCTAGCACTGACTCTGCCACTGCGTTTAAAGGAGAAGAAGAAAACAAGTGGCTGATCCACGAAATTTTTTAAAACGAGGGAGGCATATACACACGAAAACCTGTTACATAATGCAAATGTTACACTCAGAACCTGATGATTACTTCAGTTTTCTGCAGATGGACTGTGAAACGTTTAACAACTTGTTTAGAGTTACTTCGCTCTCATATTGAAAAAGAAGGCACAACTACCGTATGCGAAAATTTCTTCTCTTCTACTTGGTTCTCTAATGGCAGTTCATGAATATATCAGAACATGGGGTCCTATAGTCTACATCGCCCGTAGAAGAACCGGAAAACTTCGATTTTTTTATTTCATTGCACTCCCGCTTGCATGTCATTCGTAAAATACTGATTTTTTTCATAACCTGTTCATGTGTAATGTATAGCTGTACCATTTTGCTAACTGTCAGCGCAATTTTATTTTTATCCTGAATCGTAGTTTCCACAGTTGTCGAAACTCACCATGCAGTGAGATAAATTGTAATAAAGCAATTTTTTACTACCCGTGAAACATCGGTACAAACAGCGTCCGCCAGCTTGTCAAACTTTCAGTAAATCAAAATTTCTCGCATCACGTCAAACGCGATCTATGTTTGACAAACACGCCAAACAGCACCATACACGGTCAAATTCGCGTATTTTTCAGGCATAGTTAAGTTTGACAAAATATATGATCGTTTACGAAGACCTTAAAGCAGGGCTGAACACGTGAGCTGCCCGTGGGCTGTGTGGGCATGCGTGTGGCCGCCGCGCAAGATATGCGAGTAGCTCGCATTCTCTTACTCGCGAACAGTACTGAGAACTGCCACTAATATACGATCGAATTGTAGTAATTATTATAGAATGACAACACAATGTATATTTACGACATAATACACTAAGGCCATTAAAATTGTTACACCACGAAGATGACGTGCTACAGATGAGAAATTTCACCGGCAGGAACAAGATGCTGTGATATGCAAATGATTAGCTTTTCAGAGCATTCACACAAGGTTGGCGCCGGTGGCGACACCTACAACGTGCTGACATGAGGAAAGTTTCCAACCCATTTCTCATACACAAATAGCAGTTGACCGGCGTTGCCTCGTGAAACGTTGTTGTGATGCCTCGTGTAAGGAGGAGAAATGCGTACCATTATGTTTCCGACTTTTATAAAGGTGGGATTGTAGCCTATAGCGATTGCGGTTTATCGTATCGAGACATTATTGCTCGCGTTGCTCGAGATACAAAGACTGTTAGCAGAATATGGAAACGGTGGTTCAGGAGGGTAATACGGAACGCCGTGCTGGATCATAACGGCCTCGTATCACTAGCAGTCGAGATGACAGGCATCTTATCCGCATGGCTGTAACGGATCGTGCAGCCACGTCTCGATCCCTGAGTCAACAGATGGGGACGTTTGCAAGACCACAATCCTCTGCACGAACAGTTCGATGACGTTTGTAGCAGCATGGACTATCAGCTCGGAGACTGTGGCTGCAGTTACCCTTGACGCTGCATCACAGATAGGAGCGCCTGCGATGGTGTACTCAACAACGAACCTGGGTGCACGAATGGCAAAACGTCGTTTTTCCGGATGACCCAGGTTCTGTTTACAGCATCATGATGGTCGCATCCGTGTTTGGCGATATCGCGCTGAACGCACATTGGAAGCGTGTATTGTCATCGCCATACTGGCGTATCACCTGGCGTGATGTTATGGGATGCCATTGGTTACACGTCTCGGTCACCTCTTGTTCGCATTGACGGCACTTTGAACAGTGGACGTTACATTTCAGATGTGTTACGACCCGTGGCTGTACCCTTCATTCGTTCCCTGCGAAACCCTACATTTCAGCAGGATAATGCACGACCGCACGTTGCAGGCCCTGTACGGGCCTTTCTGGATACATAAAATGTTCGACTGCCGCCCTGGTCAGCACATTCTCCAGGTCTTATCTCGTCTGGTCAATGGTGGCCGAGCAACTGGCTCGTCACAATACGCCAGTCACTACTCTTGATGAACTGTGGTATTGTGTTGAGGCTGCATGGGCAGCTGTACCTGTACACGCCAAGCTCTGTTTGATTCAATGCCCAGGCGTATTAAGACCGTTATTACGGCCAGAGGTGGTTGTTCTGGGTACTGATTTTTCAGGATCTATGGACCCAAATTGCGTGAAAATGTAATCACACGTCAGTTCTAGTATAATATATTTGTCCAATGAATAACCGTTTGTCATCTGCATTTCTTTTTGGTGTAGCAATTGTAATGGGCAGTAGTGTATATCTTGTGCATTGTTTTTTGCCGTGTGCGAACAGCTCGTATTTCATGTTGAGGTTTAGTGGTAAGATCGCCCAGTGGATAGCACGTCAAAAACTGAACATAGATCAAGCATAAAAACAGAAAGAACCGTGAAAAAAGAAGTAAAACAGAAACAGTTAGGGGTCCAACTCCGAGAGAACAAGAATGGCGTTGTTGTTGTTTTGTAACACTGTTGGGCTGCAAGGAGGGAGACCCGTGTTGAAATCTCTCTCGTCAGCCATCTTTTCCCAAAAAATTGTAAACTCTCTGTCCGGTCATTTACGTGTCTGTTCTTCTGAAGCCTTGGCGGTTGTCATTCTACACATTGCTCATAGATTGTGCGTCATGTGGTAAGAATAGATCACCGCAGTGAGTTAATTTGTTGAATAGTGAGAGCAGGCGAGATGCTGCATAGACCTCTTACAGAAATGGAAACCACAAAAAAACAGAATCCAAGAGTCAAAACTTCCGAAACGGAACGCAAGAGTCGTAACATGTGGTACCTGTGTAGAGCAAACAGGGGGTACGCAAGTCTTACGCCTCGCTGTTGCAAACGGACGTTACGCCACAACGCATGCATAAATTTGTACTGTTAACTAGAGCTCCTAAAAGCACAGGCTGGCGCATCCGCCATTTTGTTTCCCAACGAACGCTTAACACAGAACGTAGCTTATACGAACTGTGTTGTTTTGTTCAAGTTGTCTGAAATATTGTGGGAGAGTCCCGCACAGAGTTTTAGATTGTGCTACTTTGAGCTTTCATTACGCTCATGTTTACATCTATATGTGGATTAGGCACAAAAATCTCGCGTTTTATTTGCTTATTGCTGCTTCTCTTTGCTGTCCGAATAAACAATAAAAGTGCAAGAAACATGTATAAATAAATTTCTGTGATAGAAACGCGTATTACGTTTATGTTTTATTTCCTTCGTGGAATTCAAATTAAATATTCGATAATGAATAAGGAATAGCGCAGTAGGCAGTACAGTTGAAGAGGAATGGACATCTCTAAAAAGGGCCATCACAAAAGTTGGGAAGGAAAACATAGGTACAAACAAGGTAGCTGCGAAGAAACCATGGGTAACAGAAGAAATACTTCAGTTGATTGATGAAAGGAGGAAGTACAAACATGTTCCGGGAAAATCAGGAATACAGAAATACAAAACGCTGAGGAATGAAATAAATAGGAAGTGCAGGGGAGCTAAGACGAAATGGCAGCAGGAAAAATATGAAGACATCGAAAAAGATATGATTGTCGGAAGGACCGACTCAGCATACAGGAAAGTCAAAACTACCTTTGGTTACATTAAAAGCAACGGTGGTAACATTAAGAGTGCAACGGGAATTCCACTGTTAAATGCAGAGGAGAGAGCAGATAGGTGGAAAGAATACATTGAAAGCCTCTATGAGGGAGAAGATTTGTCTATTTAGAAGAGATAGGGGATCCAGTACTAGAATCGGAATTTAAAAGAGCTTTGGAGGACTTACGGTCAAATAAGGCAGAAGGGATAGATAACATTCCATTAGAATTTCTAAAATCATTGGGGGAACTGGCAACAAAACGACTATTCACGTTGGTGTGTAGAATATATGAGTCTGGCGACATACCATCTGACTTTCAGAAAAGCATCATCCACACAATTCCGAAGACGGCAAGCGCTGACAAGTGCGAGAATTATCGCACAATCAGCTTAACAGCTCATGCATCGAAGCTGCTTACAAGAATAATATACAGAAGAATGGAAAAGAAAATTGAGAATGCGCTAGGTGACGATCAGTTTGGCTTTAGGAAAAGTAAAGGGACGAGAGAGGCAATTCTGACGTTACGGCTAATAATGGAAGCAAGGCTAAAGAAAAATCAAGACACTTTCATAGGATTTGTCGACCTGGAAAAAGCGCTCGACAATATAAAATGGTGCAAGCCGTTCGAGATTCTGAAAAACGTAGGGGTAAGCTATAGGGAGAGACGGGTCATATACAATATGTACAACAACCAAGAGGGAATAATAAGAGTGGACGATCAAGAACGAAGTGCTCGTATTAAGAAGGGTGTAAGACAAGGCTGTAGCCTTTCGCCCCTACTCTTCAATCTGTACATCGAGGAAGCAATGATGGAAATAAAAGAAAGGTTCAGGAGTGGAATTAAAATACAAGGTGAATGGATATCAATGGTACGATTCGCTGATGACATTGCTATCCTGAGTGAAAGTGAAGAAGAATTAAATGATCTGCTGAACGGAATGAACAGTCTAATGAGTACACAGTATGGTTTGAGAGTAAATCGGAGAAAGACGAAGGTAATGAGAGGTAGTAGAAATGAGAACAGCGAAAAACTTAACATCAGGACTGATGGTCACGAAGTCAATGAAGTTAAGGAATTCTGCTACCTAGGCAGTAAAATAACCAATGACGGACGGAGCAAGGAGGACATCAAAAGCAGACTCGCTATGGCAAAAGAGGCATTTCTGGCCAAGAGAAGTCTACTAATATCAAACACCGGCCTTAATTTGAGGAAGTAATTTCTGATGATGTACGTCTGGAGTACAGCACTGTATGGTAGTGAAACATGGACTGTGGGAAAACCGGAACAGAAGAGAATCGAAGCATTTGAGATGTGGTGCTATAGACGAATGTTGAAAATTAGGTGGACTGATAAGGTAAGGAATGAGGAGGTTTTACGCAGAATCGGAGAGGAAAGGAATATGTGGAAAACACTGATAAGGAGAAGGGACAGGATGATAGGACATCTGCTAAACCATGAGGGAATGACTCCCATGGTACTAGAGGGAGCTGTAGAGGGCAAAAACTGTAGAGGAAGACAGAGATTGGAATACGTCAAGCAAATAATTGAGGACGTAGGTTGCAAGTGAGATGAAGAGGTTAGCACAGGAAAGGAATTCGTGGCGGGCCGCATCAAACCAGTCAGTAGACTGATGACAAAAAAAAAAAGACGTTTCTTAAATCGTGTACCAGGCTCTTATAAGTACGAGTTGGCGCGGCTGCGTCTAAAGTGCATATTTGCGCAATAACCAAGTGTAAATACGAAACTCACCAAACGCAGCACTTGTAATCTAATGAAAGCTTCCTTCGTTAAATTTCCAGGATACACAAGAATTCACTTAATACTTACACACTACACAATTCCTTCTCCGGCGTAAATCACAAGTTATGTGTAAATATGGAAAATGGCTGAAGTTGGCAAAGGGCCAACTACCTGTACTGTTAATTTCAAACTTCTGCGCTCTTCCAGTTAAATATGAAGCGAACCATTTGTGCATTGTCCCACTCATACCCACAATACTTAAGCTTATCTAGAAGAATTTCATGATTCACACAGTTAAAAGCCTTTGAGAGATCACCAAAAACCCCAGCGGGTGATGTTCGGTTATTCAGAGCATTTATTATTTGATCAGTGAAAGCATATGTGGCATTTTCTGTTGAGAAGCCTTTTTGACATTTTCTTAGTACTGTATGAAGCTATTCTTGAATACATTACTGTTTCAAGAATTTTGGATAAAGTTGTCAGAAGTGAGATTGGATGGTAATTGTTAACATCAGGGTGGGGGGGGGGGGGGGGGAATGGTGGGGAGGGGGCGGGGGAGCTTACAAAAAAAAATGCCACTCTCATCGACTTTATTTCCTGATCACAGATACAATGCAGACATAAAACAATAAGCAAAGAACACATGCTTTTTTTATCAAATATGTATTAACATAATACATGTAACCTTACTGACAAGTGTGAAGTTCGGAGCTAGCCTGCTACTTATTACAAAGAAAGAAACATGTGTTTTCATTATTCTGCTATAGTTTTTAAATGTTTCTTGGCTAGCATCTCAATATTTAGAGTGAGATTACTTGTCATCCAATCAGATGAACATTAGTTAGACTACTAAGATATAACTATTGTAACAATCGATAAATACGCAAGTGGCTTTCTGGAAGCCGCTTCATCAACAAAAACAATTTTCTTTTAAAATCCAAAGCCGGTGTCAAAAATATCCTTATTTAGTTGATATATACCCTGTAATGCTGTACTCAAGGCATTCAAATGCTTAGTGGGGTCAGTTAGAACGCAAGATCTAATACCCATGGTAGGTCATCAAACTCTTTTACTGGGGGTCCTTTCTTGTCCATGGATAAGACTACGTATCTACGCAAGTTGAAGAAACGTTTTGAAATTACATCAAGACACAGCCTCCGTACTTCGTAAAAAGACGGCGCATCGCTATAATCACATCCCAGCTCTGCCTGGAAGGATTTACTGCCGATGTTCCAAACCGTATTATCTCAGTTTATTAACTGTGTTTACAGTATTAAAGAGATAACACTAGCAACAGGAAGTCAATGTGCTCGTCTTGCACCGCGCGCATCGGTAACAAACGAGTGATGTTAGCAGACAAGTAAGGGAGAACTGCCGGTTCACAGCGCCTGAGGACAGGCACTGCAGCGTTCGCGGTCGCTCGCGACCGCAATACAGAATTTGCCCGCCCCTGCTCTACAGTCTCCAGCCGCTCCAGTTGCTTCGTCTGTCCACTGCCTCTTCCCAAATGCCCTCTCTGCGTCCCCACTAGAGCACAGAGGTGCACAAATCCTCCTTCCAGCGTGCCTGCCACTATCTCCTCCGCAACCACTAAAACAGCTCAACCTACCACAACGGGGACACAAGACTGTGTACTGAGGTACGGTGGTCAAAGCAGGGCAGCATGGGTTTCCGGAAGCCTCGCAAGCTTCACGGGACCCTTTCAGCCTGCTGCACCTGACAACAAGTTGCACCATCAGTCAATGTATATGTTTGCGTAAGTACACTCCTGGAAATGGAAAAAAGAACACATTGACACCGGTGTGTCAGACCCACCATACTTGCTCCGGACACTGCGAGAGGGCTGTACAAGCAATGATCACACGCACGGCACAGCGGACACACCAGGAACCGCGGTGTTGGCCGTCGAATGGCGCTAGCTGCTTAGCATTTGTGCACCGCCGCCGTCAGTGTCAGCCAGTTTGCCGTGGCATACGGAGCTCCATCGCAGTCTTTAACACTGGTAGCATGCCGCGACAGCGTGGACGTGAACCGTATGTGCAGTTGACGGACTTTGAGCGAGGGCGTATAGTGGGCATGCGGGAGACCGGGTGGACGTACCGCCGAATTGCTCAACACGTGGGGCGTGAGGTCTCCACAGTACATCGATGTTGTCGTCAGTGGTCGGCGGAAGGTGCACGTGCCCGTCGACCTGGGACCGGACCGCAGCGACGCACGGATGCACGCCAAGACCGTAGGATCCTACGCAGTGCCGTAGGGGACCGCACCGCCACTTCCCAGCAAATTAGGGACACTGTTGCTCCTGGGGTATCGGCGAGGACCATTCGCAACCGTCTCCATGAAGCTAGGCTACGGTCCCGCACACCGTTAGGCCGTCTTCCGCTCACGCCCCAACATCGTGCAGCCCGCCTCCAGTGGTGTAGCGACAGGCGTGAATGGAGGGACGAATGGAGACGTGTCGTCTTCAGCGATGAGAGTCGCTTCTGCCTTGGTGCCAATGATGGTCGTATGCGTGTTTGGCGCCGTGCAGGTGAGCGCCACAATCAGGACTGCATACGACCGAGGCACACAGGGCCAACACCCGGTATCATGGTGTGGGGAGCGATCTCCTACACTGGCCGTACACCACTGGTGATCGTCGAGGGGACACTGAATAGTGCACGGTACATCCAAACCGTCATCGAACCCATCGTTCTACCATTCCTAGACCGGCACGGGAACTTGCTGTTCCAACAGGACAATGCACGTCCGCATGTATCCCGTGCCACCCAACGTGCTCTAGAAGGTGTAAGTCAACTACCCTGGCCAGCAAGATCTCCGGATCTGTCCCCCATTGAGCATGTTTGGGACTGGATGAAGCGTCGTCTCACGCGGTCTGCACGTCCAGCACGAACGCTGGTCCAACTGAGGCGCCAGGTGGAAATGGCATGGCAAGCCGTTCCACAGGACTACATCCAGCATCTCTACGATCGTCTCCATGGGAGAATAGCAGCCTGCATTGCTGCGAAAGGTGGATATACACTGTACTAGTGCCGACATTGTGCATGCTCTGTTGCCTGTGTCTATGTGCCTGTGGTTCTGTCAGTGTGATCATGTGATGTATCTGACCCCAGGAATGTGTCAATAAAGTTTCCCCTTCCTGGGACAATGAATTCACGGTGTTCTTATTTCAATTTCCAGGAGTGTAGTTTCACTGCAGTTCGTTTATCGTAACGGCGAGAGCAGAGACAGAGGGAAAATTAAGAATCTGTGAATTATTTTCCAGTCACGTAAAAAGCCTACGTGTAGGTGTGTCGCAATGCAAATGGTGTAAAAAGTTACTAAACACTCATTCTGGAACCTCGTGTACGCTGCGACATGTTTGTAAATTTGACCAGCAGTCTCCTCACTACATAAATATTTTGAAAGAGGAAGAAGTGTCTGTGGAAAGGCGTGCTAAGAACTTGAATCCATTTATCAGTATATAGATTTTCTAAATTTAGGGCTAACATTGATTGAAATAGAAAAAAATGGTTCGGTGGACATTAAAAACCACATTCTGACGGTGTGCAACGTAGTGCGAAGAAAGCTTAGGACGTAAGAAAAAGCTGCTTCTTTCCGGCATGTACCTTTTAAATTAACGTAATATTAAAAACTAAACCCGGCCAGGGTGGCCGATTGGTTCTAGGCGCTACAGTCTGGAACCCCGCGACCGCTACGGCCGCAGGTTCGAATCCTGCCTCGGGCATGGATGTGTGTGATGTCCTTAGGTTAGATAGGTTTAAGTAGTTCTAAGTTCTAGGGGAATGGTGACCTCAGTAGTTAAGTCCCATAGTGCTCAGAGACATTCTTTGAAAAACTAACTTCATGTTTCCTAAAATACATTACAATAGAGAATGAACTATTTTGGCCACTTAGTATAAATTCGGCGAACCTGCAATACACAATGAAAATTGGTGTAACTGGCGTCATATTTGGCTGAAACAACTAAGGTTACATAAAATAGACTTTCAAAACCTTACTTTAGGTGGCGTTGCTGCATAATACACATCTCTAGGTTCCGAAGTCTAAAGGATCTCGACTTTCAGAGATGGTTTTGCTTATTATAAAAAGCACTTATTAGATTTGACCCGATGATGGTTTGAATCGAGTGTACCGAGTACCAGTCGAAAGAGGCTGAAGTTACGAAGAAACCGGTTAATATCGAAATAAATAAATAAACCCGGAATACTCCGAAAAGGAAAAAAAAGAACAAATATCCCAAGGAACACTGCACCGTACTTCTTAACAACACATGCGCTGCAGTATTCTCGCACCCATAACTGGCAGCGACTTTCAGTTTAAACGTCCGCTCCTTACGACAAGCTGAAAAAGAGAGTGGTGGAGAGAAGGACAGAGTGATATACATTATCTCTACATGCTTATGATAAACCCCTTCCTTCAAGCCGCTCGGGGTAGCCGCTCGGTCTGTGGCGCCTTGCGCGGCTCCCCCGGTAGGAGGTTCGAGTACTCTCTCGGGCATGTGTGTGTGTGTGTGGGGAGGGGGGGGGGGGCTTGGTGTAAGTTAGTTTAAGTTAGATTGAGTAGTGTGCAAGCCTAGGGACCGGTGACCTTAGCAGTTTGGTCCGTAGGAACGTACCACAAATTTCCAGATTTTTTCTTCCCTCAAAAATATTTCTCTTCTTTATACCTTCTCTGTATTACCACAGATGACGTGCCATTGATCTCATTTGTACTAAGAGTGCAGGACACGCCAGGCGCCTACTCGTTTCCACCGCCCTGGGTGGAATACATAAGTTCTAATAAGTGTTCAGCAACCTGCACTCTTCTATACTTGTTGCCCCCCGCCCAGAAAACAGCACGTAGGTCATGAATCCGCTATCTTGAGGCTGTAAGAAACTCTTGTTGTTTTAGAAATAATTAAATTTTCATTTAGTCTGTTTATACGTGATGCCACTCGCTTTTTATTAGCGGAACACGAGAAATTGCACAATTATATTCCACTTTAGAGTCACAAATAATTTCTGTTCTCCAGTAAATTAATGAACTTCGTATTTTCTGTAATTACTATCACACCGTTCTCAACTACATGTCCATATAACGATACATTACTAATAAAGTCTTGACACTGACCAGTCCGCAGCTCATGATCTAGTGGCGCCGGCACGGTAACTCAGCGTGTTCGGTCAGAGGGTTAGCTGCCCTCTGTAACAAAGAAACTGAGTTAATGCATCAACGACGAACTGAGACGGGTGTCTCGCGACGTCCACCTCGAGCAGATGAAACGAACAAAAAGAGGTAAAAAAAAGTGGCTAGCGTTGCTACCTCTGGATCACGAGGTCCCGGGTTCCATTCCCGGCCGGGTTGGGGATTTTCTCTGGCCGGGGACTGGGTGTTTGTGCTGTCCTCATAATTTCATGATCATCATTCGTGAGAGTGGCTGTATTGGACTCTTGTAAACATTCGGTTGAGCGCCCCACAAACCAAACATCATCATCATTAACACTGACTGCGACGAGCATCATGTCTGTCCTCCGAGGCTAACCGACCACCTTTCATATTAACAAACCAGACATCTACATCTACATCTACATGATTACTCTGCAATTCACATTTAAGTGCTTGGCAGAGGGTTCATCGAACCACAATCATACTATCTCTCTACCATTCCACTCCCGAACAGTGCACGGGAAAAACGAATACTTAAACCTTTCTGTTCGAGCTCTGATTTCTCTTATTTTATTTTGATGATCATTCCTACCTATGTAGGTTCGGCTCGTCAAATATTTTCGCATTCGGAAGAGAAAGTTGGTGACTGAAATTTCGTAAATAGATCTCGCCGCGACGAAAAACGTCTTTGCTTTAATGACTTCCATCCCAACTCGCGTATCATATCTGCCACACTCTCTCCCATATTGCGTGATAATACAAAATGAGCTGCCCTTTTTTGCACCCTTTCGATGTCCTCCGTCAATCCCACCTGGTAAGGATCCCACACCGCGCAGCAATATTCTAACAGAGGACGAACGAGTGTAGTGTAAGCTGTCTCTTTAGTGGACTTGTTGCATCTTCTAAGTGTCCTGCCAATGAAACGCAACCTTTGGCTCGCCTTCCCCACAATATTATCTATGTGGTCTTTCCAACTGAAGTGTTCGTAATTTTAACAAAAAAATGGTTCAAATGGCTCTGAGCACTATGGGACTTAATATCTAAAGTCATCAGTCCCCTAGAACTTAGAACTACTTAAACCTAACTAACCTAAGGACATCACACACACCCATGCCCGAGGCAGGATTCGAACCTGCGACAGTAGCGGTCGCGCTGTTCCAAACTGTAGCGCGTAGAACCGCTCGGCGTAATTTTAACACCAAGGTACTTAGTTGAATTGACAGCCTTGAGAATTGTACTATTTATCGAGTATTCGAATTCCAACGGATTTCTTTTGGAACTAATGTGGATCACCTCACACTTTTCGTTATTTAGCGTCAACTGCCACCTGTCACACCATACAGCAATCTTTTCTAAATCGCTTTCCAACTGATACTGGTCTTAGGATGACCTTATTTGACGGTAAATTACAGCATCATCTGCGAACAACCTAAGAGAACTAATCAGATTGTCACCCAGGTCATTTATATAGATCAGGAACAGCAGAGGTCCCAGGACGCTTCCCTGGGGAATACCTGATATCACTTCAGTTTTACTCGATGATTTGCCGTCTATTACTACGAACTGCGACCTTCCTGACAGGAAATCACGAATCCAGTCGCACAACTGAGACGATACCCCATAGGCCAGCAGCTTGATTAGAAGTCGCTTGTGAGGAACGGCATCAAAAGCTTTCCGGAAATCCAGAAACACGGAATCAACCTGAGATCCCCTGCCGATAGCGGCCATTACTTCGTGCAAATAAAGATTTAGCTGCGTTGCACAAGAACGATGTTTTCTGAAACCATGCTGATTACGTATCAATAGATCGTTCCCTTCGAGGTGATTCATAATGTTTGAATACAGTATATGCTCCAAAACCCTACTTCAAACCGACGTCAATGATATAGGTCTGTAGTTCGATGGATTACTCCTACTACCCCTCTTAAACACTGGTGCGACCTGCGCAATTTTCCAATCTGTAGGTACAGATCTATCGGTGAGCGAGCGGTTGTATATTGATTGCTAAGTAGGGAGCTATTGTATCTGCGTAATTTGAAAGGAACCTAATCGGTATACAATCTGACATTGCAAATCAAGTCGTAACAGATACCGCGATGGACAACACGTCCATCCTCTGTGACTGCCGAACCAGCTCTGTTCTTACACTTCGCGAGCCATCCAAGTAAACCGCGATCCGAAGATCCCCGTAGAGCTTCGTCTGCCTTTTCGTTTAGCAGTTTGCTGATTATTCTACTGGTTATTAATACTTGCGAGGTATCGGAATGATAGCACGCTGTTGAGAGATGCTTCAATTTGAAATGCAAGTTATTACGGCATTTAGTTTGTCTAATATTAAGGCCAGAAGATTATCATTTTGGCGCGCAACTACCGAACGCGGTATCCAATCGCAGAGAAGGACCACAATTTAGGCAGTCTCTCTCACAATACCGGTACATAACAAACCATCTGTCATCGGTACCTCACACCACATTAAGTCATCTTATGACTGCTGCCTTCTTAACTGCTTTAAAAAGGAGCTTCTAGTAGCTGAATATGATGGCTACAAAGCCAGAAATATTACATTATCACTGTGTACAGGAGTTGCGTATTATGTACGAGTGCAGGCTGTGGCCTATGAGCGCCGACGTATGAAAGTTTGCGTCTGAACGTGAGTCGTGCACGGGCAGCCAAAGTGGTTAAGGCGACCGCTCGCATGAAGTTGGAAATCAGGGTTCGAGTCCCGGTCTTGCACACATTTTCATTTTCGTCGTTCCATTATGTAGCTGATGCGGATTTGCAATTGCGACAACATTTCATGCAACAGAACGGTAATCAGACGATGTTTGGATCGAGTCCCTAGGCGGAATTCTCTTTTAATTTTCAGTCTTTACGTTAAGCTGGAAAGAAAGCGAAATAGTGCTCGAAGTATTGTATTAATGTTTTCATAAAAAGTATGAAATGGAAACACAAAAGGAAATTTGGGATTACGAATAAATTTCCAGGAAGGGATTGTGTGGCGTACACAGGAACTTCGTATATAAAATCAGATCCTTTTATTAATGTACATTTGATGATTTATTCGTGCTGGGGTGATGTTCATCGTAAAAGTAGTGGAAGCAGTAATTTTCGCGGTATCTTGCGCACGTTATGCACGCCACATTTTTGTAATTACACGGTTGTGTTAAAGTTTCTATAGAAAAACGAACTTGGTTTACGTTCATAACGGATTTTTTCTTGTATTGGTCCATGCCACCAGTTCCCAAAATAAGGAAAGGAAAGGACTTGCAGTAGAAGAGATTTGTTTCACAGTGTCGAAGATGAAAAATTGCTCATAGCTCTTAAGGTATGCTTTTTCGACCCTATGTATACCGAGACTTTTTGCTTCTGGTATCGTGTACTTTCAACTGTATGCATTTGCGTCATTACTTATGATACACCCTGTAAGGACTGAATAACATCGGGGGTAGGCTCCAACCATTTCTCACTCCCTTTCCAACCACTGCTTCCTTTCATGCCCTTCGACTCTTATAACTGCCATCTGGTTTCTCTACCGTTTGTAAAATGCCTTTCACTCTCTGTATTTGACCACTGCCATCTTCAGAATTTGAAAGAGAGCATTCCAGTCAACATTGTCAAAAGCTTTCTCTAAGCCTACAAATGCTAGAAACGTAGGTTTGCCTTTCCTTAATCTTTCTTCTAAGATAAGTCGTAAGGTCGGTATTGCCTCACGTGTTCCAATATTTCTGCGGAATCCAAACTGATCATCGCAGAGGTCGGCTTCTACCAGTTTTTCCATTCGTCTGTAAAGAATTCGTGTTAGTATTTTGCAGCTGTGACTTATTAAACTGATAGTTCTGTAATTTTCATATCTGTCAACACCTGCTTTCTTTGGAATTGGAATTATTACATTCTTCTTGAAGTCTGATGGTATTTCGCCTGTTTCATACATCTTGCTCACCAGATGGTAGAGTTTTGTCAGGACTGGCTCTCCCAAGGCTGTCAGTAGTTCTAATGGAACGTTGTCTACTCCCGGGGCCTTGTTTCGACTCAGGTCTTTCAGTGCTCTGTCAAACTCTTCATGCAGTATCATATCTCCCGTTTTATCTTCATCTACATCCTCTTCCATTTCCATAATATTGTCCTCAAGTACATCGCCCTTGTATAGACCCTCTATATACTCCTTCCACCTTTCTGCTTTCCATTCTTTGCTTAGAACTAGATTTTGTGTGGTACAGTGTAAAAAGCCTTCCGGAAATCCAGAAATCCAGAAATCAACAGCACTCAACACCTCATGTGAATAAAGAGCTAGTTGTGTTCCACAGGAACAGTGTTTTCTATACCCATATTGTCTGTACGTCAATAGACGGTTTTCTTCGAGGTAATTCATAATATACGAACACAATATGTGTTCTAAAATCCTGCTGCACATCGACGTTAACGATATGGGCCTGTAATGTTGTGGATTACTCCTACTACCTTTCTTGAATATTAGTGTGACCTGTGCAACTTTCCAGCATTTGGGTACGGATCTTTCGTCGATAGAACGGTTGTATATGATTGTTAAGTATAGAGCTAATGCATCAGAATACTCCGAAAGGAACCTAATTGCTATACAGTCTGTACCAGAAGACTTGCTTTTATTAAGTTATTTAAGTTGTTTCACTTCTCCGAGGATATTTGCTTCTACGTTACTCATGTTGGCAGCTGTTCTCGATTCGAATTCTGGAATACTTGCTTCGTCTTCTTTTGTGAAGGCATTTCGGAAGGCTATGTTTAGTAACTGCGCTTTGGCAGCACTGTCTTCGATAGTATCTCCATTGCTATCGCGGAGAGAAGGGATTGATTGTTTCTTGCCGCTAACATACTTCACATACGACCAGAATCTTTTTGGATTTTCTGCCAGGTTTCGGGAGAAGTTTCGTTGTGGAAACTGTTATAAGCATCTCACAATGAAGTCCACGCAAAATCTGAGCTTCTGTAAAACATCGCCAATCTTGGGGATTTTACGTCTGTTTAAATTTGGCATGTTTGTTTCGTTGTTTCTGCAACAGTGTACTAACCCGTCTTGTGTACCAAGGAAGATCAGCTCCGTCGTTTGTTAATTTAAAAAATGGCTCTGAGCACTATGGGACTTAACATCTTAGATCATCAGTCCCCTAGAACTTAGAACTAATTAAACCTAACTAACCTAAGGACACCACACACATCCATGCCCGAGGCAGGATTCGAACCTGCGACCGTAGCAGTCCCGCGGTTCCGGGCTGTAGCGCCTAGACCCGCACGGCCACCGAGGCCGGCTTGTTAATTTATTTGGTATAAATCTCTCAATTGCTGCCAATACTATTTCTTTGAATTCAAGCCACATTTGGTCTATACTTATATTATTAATGTGGAATGAGTGGAGAGTGTCTCTCAGGAAGGCGTCAAGTGAATTTTTATATGCTTTTTTGAATAGGTATATTTTTCACTTATTTTTCAAGGATTTGGGATTACAATATTGAATCTCGCTACGACAACCCTGTGTTCACTAATCTCTGTATCGGTTTTCATGCTCGGTATTATCTCAGGATTATTTGTTGCTAAGAGGTCAAGTGTGTTTCCACAACCGTTTACTATTCGCGTGGGGTAATGAACTAACTGCTCGAAATAAATTTCAGAGAATGCGTTTAACACAATTTAGAATGATATTTTACGCGTACCTCCGGAATTAAACATATATTTTCGCCAACATATCAAGGGAAAATGATCTGTCGTTAAGTTCACATGTGCTAAAGTTTGTGTATGGACCTGTTCATGAGTTCTAAAGGCTTGCTGCGTTATTTGTGGGTTAGATCAAATGGATCTAAGCACTATGGGACTTAGCATCTGAGGTCATCAGTCCTCTAGACTTAGAACTACTTAAACCTATCTAACCTAAGGACATCACACACATCCATGCCCGAGGCAGGATTCGAACCTGCTACCGTAGCAGCCGCTTGGTTCCGGACTGAAGCGCCTAGAACCGCTTGGACTAGATCTTTCGTTCACAGATTCATTGTCCGCGGCAACTGAATAATTATCCCGGCAAGCGTGAGGTAAATCATTTACTTGCTCGCTAACATCTTCGACCTGCTTGCAAAATTCTTGGAAACTTCTAGCAGGTTCTTGATTGGCTAAATCTCTGTCTGACATAACATCCTTTACCACAGACTGAACCTTTTGTTCAACAGTACTAATCACTTGTGTGTCTTGCTCACCTAACCACTGTTGGAAAACGTCTGTAAAATGTTCCGTTTGTTGTCCTTTTATGATGTCACGCTGAGCGCGGATCACATTAGTCACTGCTTGGCTCAGCAACAGTATTCGACAGCTCATCTTGACCTAATTTCAAATTTTCGAATTCCGATTTTAAAGTATTAAATGCGTCTGTCAAATGCTGATGTAGATCTCGGAACTGACGAAATTCAGTTCAAAAATGGCTCTGAGCACTATGGGACTTAACTTCTGAGGTTATCAGTCGCCTAGAACTTAGAACTACTTAAACCTAACTAACGTAAGTACATGACATACATCCACGCCCGAGGCAGGATTCGAACCTGCGACCGTAGCGGTCGCGCGGTTCCAGACTGTAGCGCCTAGAACCGCTCGGCCACACCGGCCGGCACGAAATTCAGTCCTGAACTCGTGTGTGCATTAGAAATCTATTTAATTGCAGTGTTGAGTGCAGCTTCCGACCCTACTACTTGATTCTCCAATGCAGTGTTAGTTGCCTGCAATTCGATTTTTAATTCAGTCTGACAGTTTTGAAAGTGTGTTTCAAATTTAATTTTTAGCGCTGTATGACTAACTCCAATTCAGTTCTCAGCGTTTGACTATTCTGCAACTCTGTTCTTAATTCCGTTTTTAATTCTGTTGACATTTGTTCAGTACACGCTAACAGTAACGTAAACGGATCAGCAACCTCTTCCACATATGCCTACGGAACGTTTTGTTCGTTCTGTTCTGCTAATTTACCTTGCTGTCTCGTTCTGACCATAAAATTATTAACATATTGCACAGATCGTGTGACATAGTTTATACTGCTTAAATTAATGGCAATTAGGTCCTCAACAATACTATGTTGCAAAAACGTGTTTGGCTGTTACGTAACAGTACGCCAGAAACAATCTAATAACGCTTATGTAGCGATAAAGTTGCACAGATAGTTGACACAAATAAACTTTGGTACTAACTACGTCTAATCTACAAAATGGAAAGTGCCTATCTACCACTAATTCCTCCCTATAACACTCACAGAAAAGTCAGCAGAATTAGAGATGAAAATGTTCACCTACTTTTCGTAGACTGCTGCGAGGTGGACAGCTGTTACAATTCTTTGCTCTCCAGCTTTCTGTTATGTACACCTCTCCATCAATAGTACTCGTAAAATCATACATGAAAAAGAAATACAATATTAGTTCCTTATAACAGTACTACATACAATATTTGCAAAATACAATCCGTTATAATGTTCGTGTTTCTGTGAAGACTCAAGTCGTGTCCTGTCTGTGGGCGAGAATTGTTAGATTTATTTTATTTGTTTTGGTGTTTCATGTTGTGTTAGAGTACTATTTGGACGAGATTTTGGTTTGCACTATTGGCTTTCAGGTGATGTACTGTTAACTAAACTCAACGTTTGCGTTATATGTACAGTGATGAAATCTTGGGTAAAGCGCTGTTAACGCTGTTTAATTATCAGTTCTTTAGTCTTTAAAGAATCGCCGTGTGATTGCAGGTTCGTTCGCCACATCTGCAGCGTCTCTCCAAATGGCCGTCAATGTAGATCCCTATTTCTTTCTTAATATTTATGAGAATGCATTTGTAGATAAATAATTAATTTCGAATCTCACCTATTAATCATGTCAGATGAGCTCTTTTATTTCTTCTGTTGCAATACACTATATCTATAGAGCTGTAGTAGTTTCAAGATAATCTTGAGAACAATATTCCGAAGAACAGTAAACAAAATAATTAACATTCCAGATAACAACAAAAATTATACATAAATCAGAGATGATAGTGTTGTTCATATCTCTCTGTAAGATTGTAGCGTCTTTGAGTCTTACATACATAGCACAGCGTTAAACAATCATTTCACTATTAAAAGTGTTCATATTAAATTGTGACATTATATCACATACCTCAAGTTTCTTCGTTAGTTCATGAAACGAACCGAAATATTTCTTGTTATTACACTCCTCCAGCGATTTAACAATGAAGTCTATTGCTGCCTTCAGTACAGTAGCCTCGCGCTTTTGATACTTTTTAGACGGAGATTCCCTGCTGACTGGCATTATTTTGAACAACTAAGAAGGGCAGTTACGAAGTTTGCATGATACGGTTTTGACTAGGTGAGAGGTCAAGTTACTGTAGCTTCCGTTTTCCAGTCTCCTGTTCCCCACTTTCCCATAATATATAGCCTTCGAAGAAGTGTAGGTAACACAATTATGAAGCGATGAAAAATTTTGTGTACTGGCATTACTAAAAATTTTACTACGAAACAATATTAAACTGCTAAGTACTTTCGTCATACTATCTATATCAACGGTTAAAATGAAAGGTGGTACCACAGAATGTTTGGTACGAATGAAATTGGCTCTTTTGATTGCAGTTGACCAGCTATCATACATTTCTTAAATGGAAGGAAATATGAACTTTGTTCTTATCGGTGCAATTACTGACACCACGGTTTCTTTTTCTGCTCACAAGAGTTCAGTAACAGCACGCTGCTTGTAACGTTAGTCGTCTGTAGACGCCATTTTGACGCTGTACTACGGCTCTGCCATCTGTCAGAACGGTTCGAAACTTCACCAGCCCATTGAACAAACATGAAATGTGAAAGACAAATAAGGACATTTGTCTATATACATTAATGGCTTAAAAAAAATGTGGGGCATTACTTATTGAAGACCCTCGTAATTTATGTGCGATAACATATTGTGGGGCTAGCATAGCTTCCTAAGCAGAGTTCTCGTAGTAGCCTCTGTTGGGAGTAATGTTCATTGAAAATCACACGATGTCGACGAACTCACCCGGACACTTTTTTCTTTTTTTCTTTATTGTTGTTTCATACCAGTATATCGTCATGGTCGACAGGGCACTGCCAATGAATGAGCATGCCAGTATTCGGTCACAAATTGTACTTAGTTAGCTTTAGAAGCGCGAAAATAATAATGAAGAAGTATTTGATAATATGATGGCGTACGTTGTTTTTGACGTATGGGACTCCTGTTAACATCCGGTTACGAATTTTGATAGCCTAACGTAACTATCCGATTGTCAAACACATTAAAAATCATTATTTGACATTCGCAAAAATCATAATTGTAATTTTTGTAGGTGATTAAACTGGAAGAGCAAGGCAATGCTCTCCATTAAGATTCCAAATTTCCTCGGATGGTAGTTGGAAAGAAATTAAATTTATGTACTTAGCTTCTAATGTTGAATAAGTAGGTCCAGGGTACGTAGATGTTCATTAACAAGCCAACAACTTTTTGCACATAATCTTCTTTTTATTAATTCGCAGTTTTGTACATTCTTTATGTTTAATTTTTCTCTAAAATCCATGAAAATACTAATAAAACCTATTTCTATAACCAACTTTCAACTAACGCTCCTTTGGCGTATAAATAAATACGTAACAGCGAAATTTGACAAATTAGTTGTATGAAATTTACATTAACAAACTTGTAATGAAAAGTTGCGAGTTTACGAACATTCAAGTATAACATTAAGTTGCACATAAAGAAAGAAAATGTCTGACAAATTGAATTTGGTCAGTTTCTGTTTTTCTGTATGAAATTTGACAAAATAGGGTCTGTAAGCGATTACATCCATCAAACTTTAAATTACTTTTTAGATACATGATGATTTCAATTGCTAACATTTTCACATGTTGTATTCTTGAGCTCAATTGCTTTCTTATTACATTATGGAATATGCTAATAAACGGAACTAACATTGTGTCGTTTTTTAAACCTTTTTTAACATTAAAGCTACATAAAATTAAATGTATAACATAAATATATATAACGTTCTTTCGAATTTGGAAATATTTACATACTCTTGCATAATTAAATAACGAATGACAAAATGCTAACTATAGTTACGTTTACAATGCTCACTACCACGTATCGTATAATACGTTAAACATGGGTACCGTATTCTACATTATGTGCTTCTCGGTCTGTTGTATTAAATAGAAGTCGCATTTATGGAGGAGTTATGCGTTGAAGGAAGTTGTATGTGTGAAATTTAAAACTTTCCCGGCGTATGAAATTTCGGGCGGATTGCCGGATGACTGCAACTTTTGCCACGACATTTCGGCAAAGAGTTTTCTGGAAATCTTCAGCTATACACCAGACAGTGAGTTCAGCTTTTATTGTGTGGAAGTGAGGGCTGGGTGAGATGGACAGTTGAAGGATATCAGTGATAGGATGAGTACGTTGAAGCGGTTGTATTCGCTATTTTCGTCCTGTTGGGTCGCGTACACTGGAACGTAACGGTAGGATGTTAAACTAGGGTTGCAGATGAACTGTGCTTGATAGCGGGGAAATGTTACGTTGAGATGGAAGAGAGACAGGGCTGCTAGGAGTATTTCTTAAAGGGTGCGGCGACGTTGGGGAGGATGGATATTTCACAGGACTGTTTGGATGAAGCGCACTGTCTTCGACATGTGTTTTTAAAGCACTGTTGAATCACAGCTGTACTCGCTATCTTCTCTGCAACAACCAACTGCTTGTGAATGACTACAATCCAATATACTGCTAACTCAACAATTTGTTCACCTTTATAAATGACGATGTATCCCACAACACATTTTGACTTACTATCATAGTAATTTCGATTCCGTAGTACTTCCGACTTTTCTGGTTTTCTTGTACTATGGTACATAATCTGTGAGACTCACAATAATGAAAATGATGTATGTTACAGTAATAATAACAAGAATTTCAAGCAGACATTGTAGAATTTAGATCACGCAGCTAAGATTAAAAACAGAGCATAAAGTTACATCTGGATGTGCAATGCATGGAGTCAAAACCGCAGAAACGAATGCATGTATTGTATTCTCATGAGGAGACATTATTCTTTAGTTCAAAGCTGACACTTCTCTGGAAACATAAGAGTTTACATACCGCTTTCGCCTCTGAAGTTTTGACCAGGTATGTTTTTGTGCGGTTATTGAACGTATCAGTGACTTGAATAACGAAACAGATGCAGACAGCATGTTTTTGTGAACGTGTATTAAGCAGCTCTTAGAACACTTTAAAATCAATGTCAGAACCAAGTTCGGCGTGCTATGCGAATAAGATTAGTTGTGCGAACTTGTTTATAATACATTCAAAAGTACGTCTAAATACAAATCATTTAATGACAAAAACGTATGATATAAAGATGTTCCGAAACCTACGTGATTAGCACAGTTAGGTCAGCCTGTTTGCTGCTACTGATTGTTGGATACCACAAAGGCAACAATATTTCAACACATTGATGTACGTTAATACAATCTTAGCTTTGTATGTTAAATTATAAATGTTACGTACAATCCATGGAACATTCATACTGTAAGACTTTCAGTATGAGAATAATATCATGTAATGTTATGCTCGAGAGGGAGGCAAGTGTACTTGTAACAAATCAAAAGCAGAACACAATGTGTACCTTTTACATCTAGTATTGTTTTTTTTTTCGTGGAGTAATTCAAAAGTAAGAATGAGTAATTGCGTGATAAATACTTCCAAAATAAAATACTATCGTTCCAGGCAGAGACTTCGCCTGTTTGCGCTGTAAACCACGTCTCCGTAAAACGAACACAGAAACCATCCATAAAAGCTACTGACTGTAATCAGGATCATCACAAGGAAGTGTTTTTAGTGTTTCACTGTGTTAAACCGAGTAGGTACGTCCCTCGTAAGTTGTGAATGTACGTGAAGGTGGTTCAGAATCCACAGCTATTACTGGTGAACGACGTTCAGCATGATTTTAGACAAGAAAAGAGTCAATGTATACTCGTGAGCGATAACACAACTGTATACTATATATGATTATCAGGTACACTTAATTTTAAGGAAAAAATATCATCAAAGTGTTGTGGCTTGGCAAGACAGCCAAGCCACTATGAGGAAGCCGAAAGGCACGCGTTTAAGCCCACGCAGGCTGGCGTGAGGTCTGGAACAGGACACGGAAATGAGAATAGCCAAAAACGTACGTAGCTGCTGGAATACTTAACTTTAATCCATAATTGGTGAACATCGCTCTTGACGGTACATGTTTTACAGCATCAATAGTAACTGGTAATGGCGCCTTGCTAGGTCGTAGCAAATGACGTAGCTGAAGGCTATGCTAACTATCGTCTCGGCAAATGAGAGCGTATTTTGTCAGTGAACCATCGCTAGCAAAGTCGGCTGTACAACTGGGGCGAGTGCTAGGACGTCTCTCTAGACCTGCCGTGTGGCGGCGCTCGGTCTGCAATCACTGATAGTGGCGACACGCGGTACCGACGTATACTAACGGACCGCGGCCGATTTAAAGGCTACTACCTAGCAAGTGTGGTGTCTGGCGGTGACACCACACAAAGTATTCGTCAGGTAGTTTAACGAACATACACCAAGATTTTTACCTTACAAGAACTTCTGTAAATAATATTTAGCGATAAAATTCTGGATAATTAAGTGAACTTGTAAATCAGTTACTTGTATGGTCACATTGCCTCATTTTGATGCACTCGCAGAACTGATACTAAGTGCAGTTACTGGGATTAAAACGTAAGCAGAATATCGGAATATATTCCCTGCTACAGTCAGCATTGCTCTGCTAAAGGATGTTACGAATATGAATTCCAAACTGAAACACCGAAATTAAATGTACGTCCTAATCCGCCGGCGAATGAGAGACACAGTTCTCCAACACACAGAGGTCACCCATAGCACCCCGTCCATTGAGAGAGCAATACGGCTCACGGTGTGACAGCCATTCGCCAAGAAAGACAACTGTTATTCCCAATAAAAATTAACTGTCAATCATGAATACTGCAAGTACACCAATTTTACAATATGATAGAGTAAGTTTCCTTTAATTTACGTCTGTAGTCACAAACTTTTTGTTAACAGAAAGTTTGTGACCATAGACGTAAATTAAAGGAAACTTATTGTTTGTACGGGTCGCTGTCTTATTCGCGATAATGTCGCAGCTTTTGAATATGATAGAGTATTGAACATAGTGTTGTCGTCAAATCCTTATTTCTATTTGTAAAATGTTACTCGTAACATTTGTCAACAGTCTCGTATTATTTAACAGCTTCTAGACCTCGGAGAAGCCTTAGAGCTTGGTACTGCATTCTCCTCATCATTCATGAGCCGTCTCAGTGGTCAGTACCTGCCTATCGCACTGGATGGGCAAAATAAAACTGGCATGGAAAATACTTCATACATCTTGAGATAGCCAACCCTGCTTACATCATCCACCCTGGATGCAGATGGTGTAAGATGGGTTTGCTGTCTTAAGGTGTGTAAAATATTTTCCATGCCTGTTTTATTTTGTTTCATTTGGTAAAAGCTATGAAGCTCATTACACTTGCGGTCATCTGAATTACAGTCATCTGTTGCGTCGGATGCGGGTCGCTCTTGATGCCATTGTGGTTAGAATACGACAGGGATGTCGCCGTACCGTTGTGTGTCACACGGAATATACTGCTTGCAGCAGACAGATTTTAATTCACTATAAGAAGGAAAGTCATACTGTATGACTGGCTGGTAGATACTAAGGGATAGATTTAGCTGCCTAATTTGAAACGTTTTATACCTTCACGACATTACCATCGTTCCCATAAGAAGTGTGTCAGTTATGTCTTCGGTAAAGTTGTTAAATGTGGGTGACTGATTACTACGCATGGAGTTTTAGTGAAATTTGTAGAATTCAAAACAGTCTTTGACCACTAAATTTCTACCTCATTTTAGGCAGAATTCAGTTTGCGTGACCACCATGAGATAGACCTGTTTTCTTTTCTCGATCTTCTGACGGTGCGTATCCTCGCAAAAAAAACCTTGTTTTTTTCCATATACCCTTTAGGAAGATAAAAATACCTGCTGATTATCATATACACTCCTGGAAATGGAAAAAAGAACACATTGACACCGGTGTGTCAGACCCACCATACTTGCTCCGGACACTGCGAGAGGGCTGTACAAGCAATGATCACACGCACGGCACAGCGGACACACCAGGAACCGCGGTGTTGGCCGTCGAATGGCGCTAGCTGCGCAGCATTTGTGCACCGCCGCCGTCAGTGTCAGCCAGTTTGCCGTGGCATACGGAGCTCCATCGCAGTCTTTAACACTGGTAGCATGCCGCGACAGCGTGGACGTGAACCGTATGTGCAGTTGACGGACTTTGAGCGAGGGCGTATAGTGGGCATGCGGGAGGCCGGGTGGACGTACCGCCGAATTGCTCAACACGTGGGGCGTGAGGTCTCCATAGTACATCGATGTTGTCGCCAGTGGTCGGCGGAAGGTGCACGTGCCCGTCGACCTGGGACCGGACCGCAGCGACGCACGGATGCACGCCAAGACCGTAGGGGACCGCAACGCCACTTCCCAGCAAATTAGGGACACTGTTGCTCCTGGGGTATCGGCGAGGACCATTCGCAACCGTCTCCATGAAGCTGGGCTACGGTCCCGCACACCGTTAGGCCGTCTTCCGCTCACGCCCCAACATCGTGCAGCCCGCCTCCAGTGGTGTCGCGACAGGCGTGAATGGAGGGACGAATGGAGACGTGTCGTCTTCAGCGATGAGAGTCGCTTCTGCCTTGGTGCCAATGATGGTCGTATGCGTGTTTGGCGCCGTGCAGGTGAGCGCCACAATCAGGACTGCATACGACCGAGGCACACAGGGCCAACACCCGGCATCATGGTGTGGGGAGCGATCTCCTACATTAGCAGTACACCACTGGTGATCGTCGAGGGGACACTGAATAGTGCACGGTACATCCAAACCGTCATCGAACCCATCGTTCTACCATTCCTAGACCGGCAAGGGAACTTGCTCTTCCAACAGGACAATGCACGTCCGCATGTATCCCGTGCCACCCAACGTGCTCTAGAAGGTGTAAGTCAACTACCCTGGCCAGCAAGATCTCCGGATCTGTCCCCCATTGAACATGTTTGGGACTGGATGAAGCGTCGTCTCACGCGGTCTGCACGTCCAGCACGAACGCTGGTCCAACTGAGGCGCCAGGTGGAAATGGCATGGCAAGCCGTTCCACAGGACTACATCCAGCATCTGTACGATCGTCTCCATGGGAGAATAGCAGCCTGCATTGCTGCGAAAGGTGGATATACACTGTACTAGTGCCGACATTGTGCAAGCTCTGTTGCCTGTGTCTATGTGCCTGTGGTTCTGTCAGTGTGATCATGTGATGTATCTGACCCCAGGAATGTGTCAATAAAGTTTCCCCTTCCTGGGACAATGAATTCACGGTGTTCTTATTTCAATTTCCATTAGTGTAGGTCGAAAATTTTCATAAAATGAAAGAAGAAAAGATTCAGGTAAAAGACTACGGTACTTTCTTCGACTCTACATATTTTGGACACTGGTTGCCGTGCATGATTATGTCACATTTGATCAAGAGTTTTAGTGACTTTTTTGCTCTTATGAGGATGGCAGAAGGAAAGCAGAGGGTGCCGGCGCACAGCCTGCTTCTCTCCTATAGTACCAAGGAAGTGTCCGAGCTCAGTGTCCACATCTTACAGAAGATCATCATGAATGTCAGCTTCAGTTACTAGGCAAGATACTGTGGGTCGGTTTGAAAAGTAATCCAGGACATTGGCACTAAGTCTGGCGATCGAGAACTTCATGGCGCCACCTCCTTTCCCATCACCAGCCAAAAAATGGCAATGAATACTTTTTCCACTACCAAGGTTGGGTTGGGTTGTTGTGGGGGAGGAGACCAAACAGCGAGGTCATCGGTCTCATCGGATTAGGGAAGGACGGGAAAGGAAGTTGGCCGTGCCCTTTCAAAGGAACCATCCCGGCATTTGCCTGGAGCGATTTGGGGAAATTACGGAAAACCTATATGAGGATGGCCGGACGCGGGATTGAACCGTCGTCCTCCCGAATGCGAGTCCAGTATGCTAACCACTGCGACACCTCGCTCGGTCTCCACTACCAGGCTTTGGGCTGGTAACCTCGAAGTCGATCACCATCGCATGCGTGTGCGACAGCAGACTTCATAAAAATATGGATCCACCTACATGTTTCGACTACACTACAGAAGTTTCACGAGCCAGCACTCAGTATTCCCCATACAGTTCCGATCTCTCACCATGCGATTTCCATAACGTGGAAGACCTGAAGAGAGAAATTCGTGGCCGTCGATGTGCTTTGGGTGAAAAGGTGGACGCCTGGGTACGGTCGTGATTCCGTAGGCAACTGCAAACATTTTTCCATGAAGATACTGACCACCTTGTGTCACAGTGGGATAAATGTATTAAGAGTTATGGTGATTACTTTTGAAATAATAAACGGTTTACTTCCTTTTTTCCGTCTCGTTTCCGTTTTACTGCCGTTGCACAGGGCGAACATTAACAAAACCGACAAACTACAGGGACGGATTCCTGACCTGAAATGGACGAAAAATGGTCTTATGAACATCACTACGACCGGAAGTGCATAGCTGCTACAGTAGGTGGCACTGACGAATGATAGTTCCTCTAACCATCTGCTGTGTGTTCCTCGTGTGTTGGAGGCTGAGTGACTGACTCAGCGTGCTGTAAGCAGCAGAATGGTCCAAGATGGGGTTTGTGTACGGCCAAGCGGGAAACTGTCAAGAGGCAGCTCGGCTATACCAAAACAAGTGTCCTCACAGACTCCAACCACATTACACATTTCAAGCCCTTTTTGGGCGTTTGTGTGATCATCGGTCCTTTCAGACAGAAGAACGTGCAGAAAGGCTGCGATATTGAGACGAACCGCGAACTTTGGAAAGGACTCGGAGGCCCTTTGAGCACCAGACTTCCCATAGATTTTTACGTCTGGGCATCTGAAAAGCGTTGTGTATGCTGAACCGATTGCTGGTGTGCAGACCCTTCATCAGCGGTCCACGACGCCTGTGTCGCTATTTAGAAGGCGATCGGAACATGGGAAAGAGCGCCGCAATCCATGATGCGACGTATGGACACATGCACTGCATCCAATGGAGGCCACTTTGAACACGTGTTGTGACACAGACGCGATGCAGCTCTGTACTGTGTTCCGGGACGATCTGCTGACGTTTCGCGCACGCTGCCCATTTCTGGACAGATGTCCATAGGACCTTATATCCGTTATTTCCAGTCAGGAGTCCGTCCCTGCATTTTATCGGTTTTATTAATGTTCACTCTTATTCGTGTATTACTCGTCTTTGCCTATAGATTATTCCTAATTCTCTCGCAATTTCGAACATTTTACACTATTTTACATTGTAAAAGCTTTTTCCTGGTCTATAAATCCTATGAATGTGTTTTTATTTTTTTGAGCCCAGGCTTCCACTATCAGTCGCAACGTCAAAACTGCCCCTCTAGAGCCTATGATCTTAAGGCTGAAGGAGAATCACGTTGCTTCTCAAACAGGATACTGAGTTTCCAGAATGAGATTTTCACTCTACAGCGGAGTGTGCGCTGATATGAAACTTCCTGGCAGATTAAAACTGTGTGCCGGACGGAGTCTCAAACGCAGGCAGAAGTAAAGCTGTGAGGACGGGGCGTGAGTCGTGCTTGGGTAGCTCAGTTGGTAGAGCACATGCCCGCGTAAGGCAAAGGTCCCGAGTTCGAGTCTCGGTCCGGCACACAGTTTTAATCTGCCAGGAAGCTTCAGGATACTGAGTCTTCCGACCGTAATTGTGGACAGGACTGACACCGATTTGTTGCGAGAAAATAAGCTAAATTGTTTAAACATGAGTCTCTCAGATCTGTTATGTATGTGCGTGGCTGTATAGTGTCACCTGACAACCGGTAAAGTAATTGTTAATAAAACATCGTTACAGTAGCGCTGGTTCTGCGCTACTCTGGTTGTCCAGCGCTGCTCCACTGTGACTGCAGATTGATGTTGTTGTTGTTGTTGCAGAGCTCCCGGGCTGCAGAAGCAGAGCAGTGGTACCGGCGCGCCCTGCGTCTAGCCCCGGACGACGCGTCTGTTCTGCTCCACTATGGTGAGTACACACTCCCACACACCTCAACTCACTGTCGTCTGTTCCAACTCGCTAGTCTCTAATGACTAAGCCGCAAGACGTACGCAGCCAGCTGTCTATTTAGAAGTCATTTGAACATATGTGTGATTAAATAAACCGAGAATTTGGTTCACTTCACGTCGATTTTCAGTGCAATTAAAAAATGCATCGTAATGCTGTTTTAATACAGCTGCCGCGTAAGTAATTTCTATGTGGTCACTATAGACTTCATCTTTTCCGAAACGTCTGATAGGAAATCATTTGAATGACCGTCTTAAAACAGGCAGGTCTGAATTATCGCTTACTTCCTGATTTTTTAAATGTCATGTCCACACAAATCTAAAAAGACAGTAAAGAACAATAACTTATTCGTTTTATAAATGTAGAAAAGATAATCTTTGCGAATCAATATTTTTTGTTATTTCGTATAAGTGTCTCATAATTAAGGCGCAACATTTTATAAAATTTACTAAAATTACCAGACAGTCTTAATAGCGTCCAAAAATACATGTAGTATGGCGGCACGGAATGGCCATCTGACACATAATCATTTGAATGAGTACCTTAGAACAGGCAGTTCCATTTTACCTGATTTGTAATCCGACTCTGATAAAGGATTACATGAAACCCATTCTGATGCTGCTTCAGATGTTCTGATGATGGTGAAAGTTGGTTAAGTGTATAAAACATTTATGTGATTGCGTCAGTGCAAATGCTGAACGCGCAAACTAAAAAGACAGTGATTGTCTCCCTACAAGGCGTCGTTCTTTACAAAAAGAGAAACCATTGGATTAAAAGTTTTCTCTTATATAAATGAGATAAGCACAATACCGGAAACCATAAAAGGTAGCAAGTAAAACAGAACATAATTAATGTAAACATGGAACAATACCGAGGAAGATATTATGATCCCCTGCTCGTTTGGTAAATTTGTGTTTTATTTTAACTGATTTTGATACTGGCTCGATCCCCACAAGTACCGATGCTTTTAGACAATTAACTGCCTTTGTCGCCTCTTTTCATGGAGAAGAAAATCTTGTAGAACCACTTACTTTCAATTCTGATCTCATACTAGAAGATGAGAATATAAAATTCTGTTCTGAAAAAAAAAGAAGGAAAGAAAGAAACAGAGAAATCCCAGACATGGAATTATTTTTACGTTATAATTTATTTTTGGTTTCGAGCACGAAAGTTGAACGCGGAATGGACTCATACAAATGTATATAAGCTTTACTTTGATTACTACCAGCAGTGACTCTGCAACGACTGTTCAGCGAACATTGCGGTGTATGGGCCTCTGCGGCGGCCGCCCGGTTCGTGCCTCCATGCTGACTGCTTTCCGACGGCGACGAAGGCTGGAACTTGCACCCCAGTATCGGCGTCCACTGAATGGCGGCAGGTGGCATTTTCAGATGAATCGCGTTTCAAGCTCTATCGGACAGGTGGCTATTGGCGCGTACGGCTGAAATGTCTGAAAGCAAACACCCTTCATGTTTTTTGGTCTGGGGAATGTTTTCGTGGCATCCCTTGTGTGATCTCGTCATTCTGGAAGGCACAACGAATCAACACAAGTATGCATCTAACCTTGGATTCCATATCTGCCCCTAGATGCAGTTTATTTTACTGCGGCACATACAGGGTGTTTCAAAAATGACCGGTATATTTGAAACGGCAATAAAAACTAAACGAGCAGCGATAGAAATACACCGTTTGTTGCAATATGCTTGGGACAACAGTACATTTTCAGGCGGACAAACTTTCGAAATTACAGTAGTTACAATTTTCAGCAACAGATGGCGCTGCAAGTGATGTGAAAGATATAGAAGACAACGCAGTCTGTGGGTGCGCCATTCTGTACGTCGTCTTTCTGCTGTAAGCGTGTGCTGTTCACGACGTGCAAGTGTGCTGTAGACAACATGGTTTATTCCTTAGAACAGAGGATTTTTCTGGTGTTGGAATTCCACCGCCTAGAACATAGTGTTGTTGCAACAAGACGAAGTTTTCAACGGAGGTTTAATGTAACCAAAGGACCGAAAAGCGATACAATAAAGGATCTGTTTGAAAAATTTCAACGAACTGGGAACGTGATGGATGAACGTGCTGGAAAGGTAGGGCGACCGCGTACGGCAACCACAGAGGGCAACGCGCAGCTAGTGCAGCAGGTGATCCAACAGCGGCCTCGGGTTTCCGTTCGCCGTGTTGCAGCTGCGGTCCAAATGACGCCAACGTCCACGTATCGTCTCATGCGCCAGAGTTTACACCTCTATCCATACAAAATTCAAACGCGGCAACCCCTCAGCGCCGCTACCATTGCTGCACGAGAGACATTCGCTAACGATATAGTGCACAGGATTGATGACGGCGATATGCATGTGGGCAGCATTTGGTTTACTGACGAAGCTTATTTTTACCTGGAGGGCTTCGTCAATAAACAGAACTGGCGCATATGGGGAACCGAAAAGCCCCATGTTGCAGTCCCATCGTCCCTGCATCCTCAACAAGTACTGGTCTGGGCCGCCATTTCTTCCAAAGGAATCATTGGCCCATTTTTCAGATCCGAAACGATTACTGCATCACGTTATCTGGACATTCTTCGTGAATTTGTGGCGGTACAAACTGCCTTAGACGACACTGCGAACACCTCGTGGTTTATGCAAGATGGTGCCCGGTCACATCGCACGGCCGACGTCTTTAATTTCCTGAATGAATATTTCGATGATCGTGTGATTGCTTTGGGCTATCCGAAACATACAGGAGGCGGCGTGGATTGGCCTCCCTATTCGCCAGACATGAACCCCTGTGACCTCTTTCTGTGGGGACACTTGAAAGACCAGGTGTACCGCCAGAATCCAGAAACAATTGAACAGCTGAAGCAGTACATCTCATCTGCATGTGAAGCCATTCCGCCAGACACGTTGTCAAAGGTTTCGGGTAATTTCATTCAGAGACTACGCCATATTATTGCTACGCATGGTGGATATGTGGAAAATATCGTACTATAGAGTTTCCCAGACCGCAGCGCCATCTGTTGTTGAAAATTGTAACTACTGTAATTTCGAAAGTTTGTCTGCCTGAAAATGTACTGTTGTCCCAAGCATATTGCAACAAACGGTGTATTTCTATCGCTGCTCGTTTAGTTTTTATTGCCGTTTCAAATATACCGGTCATTTTTGAAACACCCTGTAGCAGGACAATGCAACGTGTCACAGTTCGCAGTGTACGACCGTAGTTCGAAAAGAAGTACTGTGAGGCTACCGTATTCCCCTGGGCACCGAAATCTCCGGATTTAAACCCAATCGCGGATCTGTGAGGCCACCTCGACCTGGCTATAGGTGACATGGATCCTCAACCGAGAAAGCTAGCGCAGCTGACCACGACACTGCAGTCGGCGGGCTTTACATCCCTGTCGGTATCTTCCACAACCTCGCTGACTCTCTTCTTATGTGTCTCACAGCGGTCCGCGCCGCGAAGTGGGAACATTAATGTGACTGGACAGTGTCCCTTGAGCTGATGAACGTGGACATTTTGTCTTTAGTGGCGTCTTTGTCTTCGTGAAGGTTCAGACAAATAGACACCCAGAAAGTAAATTAAATCCTTACTCTACACATCGTGGATAACACTGTCTTTAAAATAATAAGTAAACACATGAGCCTTGGTATATTCGTGGCGCTAAATAATACTGAGATACCACAAATGGTAATGGTAGGAATAGTGACTGCGAATAATAATATTCTGCACGGCCGTGAAGGATCGGGTAACTATCGGGCTGGTAACCATTTTCCGTCTCAGATATATGTACGCAAACACTCGGAAGTCTTCCTGGCAGATTAAAACTGTGTGTCGGACCGAGACTCCAACTCGGGACCTTTGTCTTTCGCGGGCAAGTGCTCTACCACTTGCCCGCGAAAGGCAAAGGTAAGTTCGAGTCTCGGTCCGGCACAAAGTTTTAACCTGCCAGGAAGTGTCATATCAGCGCACATTCCGCTGCAGAGCGAAAATGTCACTCGGAAGGTGTTACCTCACTTGAACACGGGATCTACACCAGACGCGTACAAGTGGGGTACGCAGATACCTTCCCAGGGGGTCTGGTGGAGCCAGGACTATCGCCTGACCACTAAACTGCGCCAACATTGCCAAAGCCAGAATAAGAATGCCAACCCCGTAGCAAAACAGGGAAAGAGGAACCTCTCTCGCACTCATCAAACTTCACAGACGTTCTCCTATACATCTTGCGGGATTATCACTCCCGGAAGAAAGCATATCGCGGGGATATGGCTTAAAGCAACCTAGAAGACTCCTTCCGAAACGAAGTAAAGCTGGCATAAATTTTGTAATATATTCTTTATTTGACAAATCAACGACACTCAGTTATTTTAAAATAGGAAAAGTGCCAGATTCTAGTCTAGGTAACAATGACTGAGGTTAATACCAATATGAGAGAGCAGTAATTTTACATAACTAGCGCTGTTATTCAAGTTTCTTTGATCCGTTTCACTGGGTATGGCTTACAATAGCTCTAAGCTGGTATGTTATGAAGAGTCTTATAGACTGTCGATGTTGCTAAGACGTCGAAGTCGGCATCAGCGACAGTACTCCCATTAGCTCTAGTTATTTTGAGAAACTCCGGTTATTTGGATGCTATTATGGGGCAGGGTCATTATTTTACGTGGGGGAATTTAACTCATCTACCCACGTATGTTGCTTCTACTGTGTCTCATAATATATGACTTGGCTTCACATAGACCAATTTCTCGTCTTGCACGAGATACAAACTTCCATTTTGTATCCTGTCAGGCACTGGAGTGGTCAGTGCGCAGACTCTGTCGTAACAAGGCAACACCGAGAGGCGTTGCTACCATTTAGGTTTGCTCTTTTACAAATGTAAAAATACCTAACGTTTCCCTGCTGGCAGTGGCCAAGTGTAATGATAACTTACACAAAACTGCGAAGATTGTTTGTAATCCGTTTTACAGTACACACATTACATACGTATTACATACGAATTTACATACATCACATACGAATATACGAATTTCATAACTGATGAACTTTCGGAATTGCAGGGGAACGAAGTTTTTACTAGTGCAAAATTACATAATATTTATGGAGAATATTTAACAAATAATAATATCTCATCTGGACTGTAGTTTTACAAAAATATTACTTCCCTTAGAAACGGGATTTTATTGTGAAATTCCCACATTATTTCATCGGAGAAACTGACCGACATCTTCAGGTGTGACGAACACACTGCTGAGCTGTGACTTAAGCATCCTGTAACAGTGTAGGTGGAAAACGCACAGGCATGAAGGCAGAAAATTTGGTAGCCATTACCGAAGATTTCTTGATCCGTTGTGGGAAGGTCAGCTACGCCACTTGTCGAACGATGAACCAAGAACTCTTTGGCAGAGAAATTAGAACTCATACGAATGTTTACCGTCAAATTATTATTCTTCCCACGCACTATTTGTGAATGGGGCAGGGAAGGGCAAAAAATTACATACGGTCCATGGCGATATACTAGTGTTGTTGACAACGCAACTGGAACTGCTTCCGCCATGCTTAACTCTAACCTACCTTCTTTTTTCTTGGTGCAGATGCCTAATGTCGTTCAAAAAATGATTTAGAAGTCTCTTTTGGGGCAAAAATGCATTGTTCCAGTGTCCTACAATGGCGGCTGTAAAGAGCATTGCTCTTTAAAAGTGCATAACGATCAAGAGTATTTTTCAGAGAATTTCAAACTGGTCCTGCAAACTCGATAGAAACTGACACTTGCTCGATGTTTTTAATCGGATTAACACTCACGATCTCGCGGTATTGCTTTCGTGTACATAGCTGGACTCTTTCCCGGTTTAACCTTATTCGCAAAAGGCTGGGATAAAATCCACCTTCCACACATCCTAAGACTGCGACTTCAGTCGTATTTTCATCACTTGTCTCTTATACGAGAAGTTACCAGCCAGCAAAATTCTCATGAAAAACGCATGAAAGCTCTTCGGACGTTCTGTAAAAGTTCTTGCAGAGGCACGCTTTAGAAGATACAGCTCAAGCCTCATTGTCTCAGAAACGTAGCTCTAAGTTAAACAAAGGAAATATACAAAAACTCGTATTCATGCAGCGTACTATAGGGACAGTATTTTGCTTAAGATTACCAAAGCAAGTAGTCCAGTCGTGTTCCTAAAAATCCTTCAAAATTCCCCCTAATAATATCGCTTTTTAGATACCATACTACGTAATATCTGCTTTATGGGACAACAAATCGTATTTATTTTGCGCATTGCTTGTATATTACTCAAACTGAGGAGGAAAGGCTATGGTAAGAATGGGAATTTACAAAAATAGTCATAATTTCTTCAGTGCTTCGCGTAGCAATCTTTTTGTGCCTCGGTCAGTAGTTCAAATGGTTCAAATGGCTCTGAGCACTATGGGACTTAACTTCTGAGGTCATCAGTCCCCCAGAACTTAGAACTACTTAAACCTAACTAACCTAAGGACATCACAAACATCCATGCCCGAGGCAGGATTCGAACCTGCGACCGTAGCGGTCGCGCGGTTCCAGACTGTAGCGCCTAGAACCGCTCGGCCACTGCGGTCGGCGGTCAGTAGTTCACTGACTTGCAATTAATCAGTTTTTTGGGAAACATAATGCTGACTACACCAGCGATAAGCCCTCTTTTCGATGCCTAGTATTTCTTTGAAGCAGCTCAGTCGTCTTCTGTTGTATTTCTTTCGTCAGTTTCAAAAAATAGTTGCTGATGCTCCCCTTGAAGATCTCAATAACCAATGGTTCTTTCAGCGTACCTCCATAGTCTCCTGAATTTCTGCCATTGCTTCAGTTCTAATCTACAGTTCATTACAAATAAATTATGGCCAGAGTCCACATCTGCTCCTAGAAATGCTATGTTCCGGAAACTCTGTCTTCTCCAGGTCTTTTCTCGTATAGAACCGTCTTTCCATATTTTAAAATCAAGTGTTAGCAGCTGTTCAAATGTACCCTGTGGAAAATACTCTCTCATTCCTTTTTCCCAGTCCATATTCTCGTATGATTTTTCTTTCTCGTTCGTTTCCTGTTATAAGGTGTCATTCTTCCATCATAATTCAGTCTTCGTTTCCCTTAATGAAATGAATAATTTCTCGAATTTTATTGTACATCATTTCAATTTCTTCGTCATCTACTGACCTAGTAAGCATATAAACATTTACTGGAGTGGTACATCTTAGAGCAGTGTCTGTCCTGGAAATGATGATGAGTTCAGTATCCCGTTCATAGTAGCTGACCCGCATTACTATTTTCTTATTCATTATTTGAGTACACCTGTTCCTGCACTACAGGTATTTGATTTTGTGTTGATAATCATGTACTCGCATGCCACAGCACTTTACTAAATCCCTAACTTCAACGTACCTACCTGATTAAGTATACGTTCTTAGAGTAAACAGCCTTTTTCATTGACTGCAGTTTCATAGCGTCATACCAATGAACAGAAGTTTACCGCGTACTTTACTATGATTGCACCAGTGTCTCGTCTCATTAGATATCTCCAATCATTGTAATTCTCATGTATTTTTGTGCGTCGACGGATTAGAGCACCGATTCACTGACATTATGCTAGTTTCGTGATTTTTGTGAAATGCACAGTTTATGCTTCTGAACATTTCAAGCCGGCTGCTGTGGCCGAGCGGTTCTAGGTGCTTCAGTCCGGAACCGCGCTGCTGCTACGGTCGCAGGTTTGAATCCTGCCTCGGGCATGGATGTATGTGACGTCCTTAGGTTAGTTACGTTTAAGTAGTTCTAAGTCTAGGGGACTGATGACCTCAGATGTCCCATAGTGCTTGGAGCCATATATGAACATTTCAAGCTATCTGCCTCTCTTTAATTCTCTTCTAATCTTCTCTGTGTCGGGATATTTTTGCAGCATTTTACAAACAGCATTTCATTGTAGATAACATCACCTTTTACAAAAACTGAAGTTACTGTTTACATTATCTTCCAGGACATTAATATAGTACCAGTGGAAAAATGTTCCTACCGGAAACAAAACAAAATTCGAATATGTCCCTGTTCGTTTAAAAGTTTCTGACTGAAAAGTAGGGCACCAGATGCCTTATTCTGCCTTCATCAGCCCCTTTAAAAATTTTCAAAAATTTTGGCATGTGAAGATATTCGGGCTTTTTTTTTAAAACAAGCAACTCATCTCAAACACCCACAACCTCCCCTAAGTGAAACTCACTGACTCCCAATAGTCCATCGCTATAAATCGTTTATACCATCCACTCCCCGCTGCCCTTACTTACTCACTCATTCAGCACAACTTACTGTCATTACCTCCTTGTGTGGTCGTGCGGTAGCGTTCTTGCTTCCCGCGCCCAGGTTCCCGGGTTCGATTCCCGGCGGGGTCAGGGATTTTCTCTACCTCGTGATGACTGGGTGTTGTGTGATGTCCTTAGGTTAGTTAATTTTAAGTAGTTCTAAGTTCTAGGGGACTGATGACCATAGATGTTAAGTCCCATAGTGCTCAGAGCCATTTGAACCATTTGAACCTCCTTGTGTCTCTCTGTTATTGTCTCCTGTGTAACAGCCACACACCTCCTCGACCTGTCTGGTTATTAGTCTCCTCTCACTGTCACTGTCTCCTTTTTGCTCTTTGTTACAGCTAATATCTCATTCAGCCGGCCGAGGTGGCCGAGCGGTTCTAGGCGCTTCAGTCCGGAACCACGCGGCTGCTACGGTCGCAGGTTCGAATCCTGCCTCGAGCATGGATGAGTGTGATGTCCTTAGGTTAGTTAGGTTTACGTAGTTCTAAGTCTAGTGGACTGATGACCTCAGATGTTGAGTCCCATAGTGCTTAGAGCCATTCCAACTACTTTTTTAATATCTCATTCATTCCTTCCTACTGCTGTTCCGTCACTATCCCTCTCTTCTTCACTGTCATTATCATAGATAGTAGGCATAATCTCACATTACCACTCGCTCTCATCCACTTCCACTTTTTGTCTCTCTACTAGTTCTCCCCTCCCCCCCTCCTCCCCCGCCGAACCCCTCCCACGGTGCTGTCTCCATCACTTTTCCTAGCACTGTTCTGTCGCTGTCAACTGTGTTCCACTGCTACTGTGTCGGCTTTTTTCTCTCTCAGACCGCAATTGTCTCCTTCGCTCTTTCTGCGACACAATCACTGTTTACTCTTTTCCAGTATTTTTTACTTTTTCGTCACTTTGCCACTACCACTGTCATCTTCTCTCTTAGCATAAGAAAGCGCGAATATGTCAGCAGGCCAACATTTTTGGAAAAAATTTTGACGTTGTTGAGGAAGGTAGAGAAAGGGTACTGGTACCCCACTTTTCATTCAGTCTTTTAAACAAATAGAAACGTATTCGCATTCTTAGTCCTCTGATAGTGGTATTTTTCCACTGGTTCCCTAATTTTCGCTGCTGCAACGAACGTGTAACTCGTATCGTAATAAATGTATCGGTCAGTAAATTTTTGATAGTTTACCTATGTAAAATTTAAATAGCACAAAACTAATTTGAAATTCCGGACAGGATTTTACGTGCAACAAAATTTTGTTCCCCGATGATAACGGAGATCATTTACAGCATATTTCTCGCTGCTACGTCATTATATAAACTAAGTTTTCGCTTCAGTCTGGATTTTAAGTATGTATTTTATGTGTACAAGTAGGGTAACCATGACATTCAGCATCTTGGAAAGAAATAAAGGTATCAAAAATATTATCAAGTTTGTTCGTAAATGGGATGTTAGAAAAATTAGTCGTCTGCTGTGTAAAGCCGTCTCAGAATCCGCGGTTGGGTTTTGGTACCCAAAACACAAGTTTTTGAGGTGGTTTTCGATAAAGGACAAAGATTTTTGAAAAATGGAAGATGGCTCTTCTGGATAAATACCTAGAGAATATACTGCTAACATTGAGGAATTTGATGCGATTATTTACATTTCGCCTAATGCCGTATTTTAAGTGTAGAAATAGGGTAACTTCGAACCTCTCTATGTTGGACACGGATAAAGACATCATTAAAATTTTGAATCTTATTAGAGATTGGGGTATTAGTAAAAATTTTAGCCATTTGCTGTGCATAGCCGTCGTGGAATCCCCGGCTGGGTTTTGACCCGCTGGAGACAGCGAAAATGCGTAAAAAAAAGAACTTTCTTGAGAGGTTTTCAAAGGAACTGGCCATGAATTAATATTGCCTCCGTAAGTCCCGTCAAGCCTACAGTGGTCCATATCTAATGCGAAAACAATCAACCGATTTTCTCCATTTGCCTAAACAGCAGGACGCGTGTAATATTCGTAGTTTGATATTGTACTATAGCTTCGTGACACTCAGATGAGCCTTCTGTTGACCATACAAAAGGTCCCTAACCTAAGGAATATCCAAAACAGTTGATCATACCTTTTTACCATCAATAGAATCAGAGGTACGGTCACCGGAATATTCCGTTTTTTGCCCGGTGTTTTGGAACATACACTACTGGCCATTAAAATTACTACACCACGAAGATGACGTGCTACAGACGCGAAATTTAACCGGCAGGAAGAAGATGCTGTGATATGCAAATGATTAGCTTTACAGAGCATTCACACAAGGTTGGCGCCGGTCACGACACCTACAACGTGCTGACATGAGGAAAGTTTCCAACCGATTTCTCATACACAAACAGCAGTTGACCGGCGTTGCCTGGTGAAACGTTGATGTGATGCCTCGTGTAAGGAGGAGAAATGCGTACCATGACGTTTCCGACTTTGACAAAGATCAGATTGTAGCCTATCGCGATTGCGGTTTATCATATCGCGCCATTGTTGCTCGCGTTGGTCGAGATCCATGACTTTTAAGAATATGGAATCGGTAGGTTCAGAAGGCTAATACGGAACGCTGTACTGGATCCCAACGGCCTCGTATCACAAGCAGTCGAGATGACAGGCATCTTATCCGCATGGCTGTAACGGATCGTGCAGGCACGTCTCGATCCCTGAACAGATGGGGATGTTTGCAAGACACCAACCATCTGCACGAACAGCTCGACGACGTTTGCAGCAGCATGGACCGTCAGCTCGGAGACCATGGCAGCGGTTATCCTTGACGCTGCATCACAAAAAAATGGTTCAAATGGCTCTGAGCACTATGGGACTTAACATCTATGGTCATCAGTCCCCTAGAACTTAGAACTACTTAAACCTAACTAACCTAAGCACAGCACACAACACCCAGCCATCACGAGGCAGAGAAAATCCCTGACCCCGCCGGGAATCGAACCCGGGAACCCGGGCGTGGGAAGCGAGAACGCTACCGCACGACCACGAGATGCGGGCGCGCTGCATCACAGACAGGAGCGCCTGCGATGGTGTACTCAACGGCGAACCTGGGTGCACGAACGGCAAAACGTCAATTTTTCGGATGAATCCAGGTTCTGTTTACAGCATCATGATGGTCGCATCCGTGTTTGGTGACATCGCGGTGAACGCACATTGGAAGCGTGTATTCGTCATCGCCATACTGGCATATCACCCGGCGTGGTGGTAAGGGGTGCCACTTGTTACACGTCTTGGTCACCTCTTGTTCGCATTGACGGCACTTTGAACTGTGGACGTTACATTTCAGATGTGTTACGACCCGTGGCTCTACCCTTCATTCGATCCCTGCGAAACCCTACATTTCAGCAGGATAATGCACGACCGCATGTTGGAGGTCCTGCACGAGCCTTTCTGGATACAGAAAATGTTCGACTGCTGCCCTGGCTAGCACATCCTCCAGATCTCTCATCAACTGAAAACGTCTACGTCTAGTCGATGGTGGCCGAGCAACTGGCTCGTCACGATACACCAGTCACTACTCTTGATGAACTGTGGTATGGTGTTGAAGTTGCATGGGCTGCTGTACCTGTACACGCCATCGAAGCTCTGTTTGACTCAATGCCCAGGCGTATCAAGGCCGTTATTGCGGCCAGAAATGGTTCTTCTGGTTACTGATTTCTCTTGATCTATGCACCCGAATTGCGTGAAAATGTAATCACATGTCAGTTCTAATATAATGTACAATGAATACCCGTTTATCATCTGTATTTCTTCTTGGTGTAGCAATTTTTATGGCCAGTAGTGTATTAAGTACAGTATGCTGTCATATGTATACCGAGACACTGATGAGGCAAAAAATTACGGCGAGTTTAACTGGTCTTGCGTTCTGCTCACGTGATTTGGCAAGGGAAGTATGTAAGCGGAGCGGCGACGAACGGGGGACTATTCTAGCGAGACGATACAGGTCACAAACGGAGTAAGCCACGGACGTAAGCGACTTTGTCAAAGGGCCTGTCATAATGGGGGGGGGGGGGGGGGGGCTTTGAACGAGATTGTGCAGCAGACAAGTGCTAAGTGGTCCTATGGAACCATGGAACCAAAACATCGTGACAACACTGGATCAACTAAAGTGGACCGTGGATTAGTGAAGACGTGTCGCCTTGCTGGACGAATCGCCATTCTTGTTACGCCAAGTCGACAGTTGTGGTTGATGTACACATTACTGAAAACCCGCTGCGTCTCTTCAAGCTCGTTGCTTTATCTGACTGCGATGACTTCTTCCAGGAGGATAACAGGCCCATATCGCGCTACTGTGATTTAAGAAGCATGATAGTGAACTCACTTAGATGACTTGGCCATTTGGCCATTAAATACTCCTGATCTGAACCTGATGGAACACGTCTGGGTGCTATGGGGCACCAGTTGGTAAGCACCGGTTGGTAATTTACAGGAACAGACATTTGATAACACCCATCTCCGGAAGAATACCAAACACTTATCGAATACATGACGCGGCTGTATTGCGTTCCTAAGGTGGACCATCGCCGTATGAAGCAGTGGCTCACGATGTGTAGAGTGAAACAAATCGCTAGCACGGATCGTGGGTGAATCCTTTTTAGCTCATAACGAAGAAATAACTTGCCATCAAACGGCAGTTGGTTACACCTCATTTATCAGAGCTTTATCAGAGCCAGATTATGACAAGGCAAACCTACGTTTCTAGCATTTGTAGACAGAGAAAGCTTTTGACAATGTTGACTGGAATACTCTCTTTCAAATTCTGAAGGTGGCAGGGGTAAAATACAGGGAGCGAGAGGCTATTTACAATTTGTACAGAAACCAGATGGCAGGTATAAGAGTCGAGGGACATAAAAGGGAAGCAGTGGTTGGGAAGGGAGTGAGACAGGAGTGTAGCCTCTCCACGATGTTATTCAATCTGTATATTGAGCAAGCATTAAAGGAAACAAAAGAAAAATTCGGAGTAGGTTCTAATGGTTCAAATGGCTCTGAGCACTATGGGACTTAACATCTGTGGTCATCAGTCCCCTAGAACTTAGAACTACTTAAACCTAACTAACCGAAGGACATCACACACATCCATGCCCGAGGCAGGATTCGAACCTGCGCCTAGAACCGCTCGGCCACTCCGGCCGGCCTAACATCGAGTATAGATTTAAGTGTCAGGAAGTCGTTTCTGAAAGTATTTGTATGGAGCGTAGCCATGTATGGAAGTGAAACATAGACGATAATTAGTTTGGACAAGAAGAGAATAGAAGCTTTTGAAATGTGGTGCTACAGAAGAATGCTGAAGATTAGATGGGTAGATCACATAACTAATGCGGAGGTATTGAATAGCATTGGGGAGAAGAGGAGTTTGTGACACAACTTGACTAGAAGAAGGAATCGGTTGGTAGGACATGTTCTGAGGCTTCAAGGGATCACCAATTTAGTATTGCAGGGCCGCCTGGAGGATAAAAATCGTAGAGGGAGACCAAGAGATGAATACACAAAGCAGATTCAGAAGGATGTAGGCTGCAGTACGTACTGGGAGATGAAGCAGCTTGCACAGGATAGAGTAGCATGGAGAGCTGCATCAAACCAGTCTCAGGACTGAAGACCACAACAACAACAACATCACAGTCGTAAGAATTTGCTCGCCCAAATCTGCTGTCCCATGGCCGTCGACGGTAATTACGGAGATGGAGTGCCTCTGGCCCTTTTAGCGAGCGAAGAGCGTGTGCTGTCAGACTCCCGGCTGTGAGTGCGGGACGCCGGATGTCCCGTGGACGTCGCAATAAAGCACCGCCAGCGCGCTCTCCCAGCACGGAGAGGCAATATCTGGCGTTCTTGTGCAGCCGCGCGGGCGGCGGCGTGCCCTGCAACAGGCAGCATAAGCCGTGGGGGCTCAACTGATGCAGCACAGCCGCGCATGCGCAGTGCCATAGCCCTCTGTGGTGCCTATTGTCACATAACCATTGCAGGGCCCGGCGGGAATTTCCTCTGAGGGTCGGCAGCGTTCACAACAATCGATCGTGGCCGGCCCTGTGCCTACGGCGTATTCTATTCAGCACTCTCTAATTTAGATCATACGAACCCACAGAAGGGGGGTCGAACACATAAATCTATTCGTGGAGGAGGCCAGTATCTGAAATTTATCTGAAATATCATTTATATCACCATCATAACAAACCATAGCGACACACGCACAACATTACTCGGGATCGTTCACAGGCCGGAGTAGACATCCCCCAGGTGGGGAGCAATATTTCAGCTGCTATACACTGGGATGCAAGACTTCATTTCGAAAGGAAACTCCGCATGGCCCTCCCGGTTAGCCGAGCGGTCCAACGTACGGCTTTCCTGTGTGGAAAGGAGCGCCTGGTGGTGGTGGTGGTGGTGGTGGTGGTTAGTGTTTAACGTCCCGTCGACAACGAGGTCATTAGAGACGGAGCGCAAGCTCGGGTTAGGGAAGGATTGGGAAGGAAATCGGCCGTGCCCTTTCAAAGGAACCATCCCGGCATTTGCCAGAAACGATTTAGGGAAATCACGGAAAACCTAAATCAGGATGGTTGTAGACGGGATTGAACCGTCGTCCTCCCGAATGCGAGTCCAGTGTGCTAACCACTGCGCCACCTCGCTCGGTGGAGCGCCTGGTCCCCGGCTCGAATAAGCCTGGCGGACTTATGCCGAGGTCGGGTGAGCCGGCCAGTCTGTGGATGGTTTTTAGGCGGTTTTCCATCTGCCTCGGCGAATGCGGGCTGGTTCCCCTTATTTCGCCTGTCGGCGATTGCTGCGCAAACATGTTCTCCACGTACGCGTATACCACCACTACTCTACCACGCAAACATAGGGGTTACACTCGTCTGGTGTGAGACGTTCCCTGGGAGGGGGAGGGGGGGGGGGCAAGTGGGGCCGAACTCCACAATAACCCTGGGTTCGGTATGGGGCAGCAGAGGGGTGAAGTGGACTGCTGTAGTCGTCGTGGGGTTGTGGACCGCTGCGGCTGCGGCGAAAACGGAGCCTCTCCGTTTCTAGGTCCCCAGTTAACATACAACATACAACGACATACAACCTCCGCGTGATATGTCACTATCAAATAATATAACTCGATGAAATTTATATTGTAGCCCATCCATATGCACCAGTGACCATCCAGGAGTTGTCAGCCGCTCTGGTAGAGGAATGGAACGCAGTCTGACTGGAACTCCTAACCAACCTTGTGGCCAACACGAGAGTACATTGCAAAGCATATACTTTTGTCCGCGGTGATCACGTATCCTACTAAGAACAACGTGCCACCTTGGGTAATGTCAAGGGACCCCGATAAAAAGCGATGACTGAGCATAAAGGTGTCATTTCTGTTCGTCTCACAGCATACTCTATGTGATCAAAAGTAACCGGACACCTGGCTGAAACGACTTACAAGTTCGTGGTGCACTCCATCGATAATGCTGGAATTCAATATGGTGTGGGCCCACCCTTAGCCTTGATGACAGTTTCCACTCTCGCAGGCATACGTTCAGCCAGGTACTGGAAGATTTCTTTCGGAATGTCAGCCTATTCTTCACGGAGTGCTGCACTGAGGAGAGGTATCGATGTCGGTCGATGAGGCCTGGCACGAAGTTGGCGTTCCAAAACATCCCAGAGGCCTTCTATAGGATTCAGGTGCAGGTCAGTAAATTACAGGGATGGTATTGTCGTGTAACCATTCCGACACAGGCCGTGCATTATGAACAGGCGCTAGATCGTGTTGAAAGATGCAATCGCCATCCCCCAATTGCTCTTCAACAGTGGGAAGCAAGAAGGTGCTTAAAACATCAGTGTAGGCCTGTGCTCTGATAGTGCCACGCTAAACAATAAGGGGTGCAAGCCCCTCCATGAAAAACGCGACCACAGCATAACACCATCACCTCCGAATTTTACCCTTGACACTACACATGCTGACAGTTGAAGTTCAAATGTTCAAATGTGTGTGAAGCCTTATGAGACTTAACTGGTAAGGTCATTAGGTCCTAAGCTTACACACTGCTTAAGCTAAATTATCCTAAAGACGAACACACGCACCCATGCCCGAGGGGGGACTCGAACCTCCGCCGGGACCAGCCGCACAGTCTATGACTGCAGCGCCCTAGGCCGCTCGGCTAATCCCGTGCGGCAGATGAAGTTTACCGGGCATTCGTCATACCCACATCCTGCCATCGGATCGCCACATTGGCGACTCCACACAACGTTTTTCCACTGTTCAGTCGTCCATTGTTTACGCTCCTTACGCCAAGGGAAGCGTCCTTTGGCCTTTACCGGCCTGATGTGTGGCTTATGAGCAGTCACTCGAGCATGAAATCCAAGTTTTCTCACCTCCCGCCTAACTGTCATAGTACTTGCTGTGGATCCTGATGCAGTTTGGAATTCCTGTGTGATGGTCTGGATAGATGTCTGCCTATTACACATTACGGCCCTCTTCAACTGTCGGCGGTCTCTGTCAGTCAACAGACGAGGTCGGCCTGTACGCTTTTGTGCTGTACGTGTCCTTTCACGTTTCCACTTCACTACCACATCGGGAACTGTGGACCTAGGTTTGTTTAGGAATGTGGAAATCTCCTGACCACGTTCGAGGTCCGTAAGTTCCGCGGAGCTCCCCATTCTGCTCTCTCACGATGTCTAATAACTACTGAGGTCGCCGGCCGGAGTGGCCGTGCGGTTCTAGGCGCTACAGTCTGGAGCCGAGCGCCCGCTACGGTCGCAGGTTCGAATCCTGCCTCGGGCATGGATGTGTGTGATGTCCTTAGGTTAGTTAGGTTTAATTAGTGCTAAGTTCTAGGCGACTGATGACCTCAGAAGTTAAGTCGCATAGTGCTCAGAGCCATTTGAACCATTTGAACTACTGAGGTCGCTGATAAGGAGTAACTGGCAGTAGGTGGCATCAAAATGCACCTAATATGAAAAACGTATTTTTTGGGGGTGTGAGGATACTTTTGACCACTTAGTGTATTTCTTTCAGTTACCTTCTGTATTATACTGCAGCAGTTCTTTCTATGTGTGATCCAAGATTCATCGAGCTATGTTATTTGACAGTGACACATCACGTGATAGCTTTTGCGTCCTTAAGTTTTCATATTAATGTGTTTTCTAGACAAAATGTCGGACCGCGCAGCAGAATTCAACAGCCAAAATATCGGAAGAAGAAATAATTTTGTGCCGTATGCACGCCAGAAAGTTGATGGATAAGGTAATACACGTTTATTGTTCCTATGCAGGATGTGTAAGAAAAAATCATGTATTCCTACTGGTCAATATTAGAAGAAAAGATCCTATAAATTCTTGTCCAGAAACCGATAACTGTTTATATATGACACATTTTACTTCTGACGAATAATATGTAATATGAGGGAGGATTCACAAGAGATAGCATAGTAAATTACTACAATATCCAAGTATGGACAGATCCAAATCCTCGAATAATCGTGAAGGTGAGGCATCTGGATCACTTGAGTATCAGTGTATGGGTAGGAACAGTCGGTGACAGGCGGATAAGACCATATACTTCACCAAACAAATTGTCAGGTGCTGTGTATCATCTGTTGCTGCTCAATGAATTACCAGTGCTATTGGAGGACGTTAACCCTGCAGAAAGACAACAACAATTGTTTATGCACGATGTGGCATCACCCCATTTTCTACGGATAACGCGATAGTACCTCACCGAAACGTTCCATGGGAGATGGATTGGTTGAGGAGGTCCCATATCATGGAATTGCATGCTCTGGATTTGTGGCTATGGAGACATATAATGTCATTGATGCATACGCAGCCCATCGGCAGTGTGCAGACTTTACAGGAAAGTGTGACCAATGCATGTGACGTTATCCGAATGGACCCAGTTGCTTTGAAAGAGTGTGTGATTCTATGCGAAGAAGGGGTGAAGGATGTGCTGGGGTGCCTGGTACCCACATGCAACACTGCCTACAGTACCTATTTCTACGTGGCAGGGAAACTGGAGAGAGTGGACGGAGTGACCCGTATTCAACAGGTACTGGCTTCCAGTCCTATCATTATAAGAATTTTTGTTCAAGTTTTGACCAATACCATCTCCTGTAGGAATATCTGATATTTTTCTTAAACACCCTGAATAATAAATGTGGTACGGGAACGATTGCTAGTATGGGCCACTTAAGCCGAAACTTGCATAATACTTAAGTTGTTCTTTTGAAATATGGTGGAACTGCTTACAAATTTTATACTTGAATATTTTTTTCGGTGTGAATGGTGAAAAAGGAGATCTCTAACCAAACCGATTTACAGAAAGAAAATATTTTCTAAGACTTGCAATTTGAGATGAGTAAAGCGTCACATAATATTGACAATATAACAAAATATAAGTTTTTCAGTAGAAAACATGTTATGGTTCATAAATAAGTTAGTCTGTTTATATTTGGAAAGTACAAAATACCAAGAAAAAGTTGCTTAAAAAATGTTTCAACTTGTTGTCGATTGAGCCTGACACGACGCATTAAACTTGTGGACTGAGGTTTTTTGTGAGAGAGTTCCGGGTATTTTTCAATAAAGTTTTGATGGATATTTTTACCTGCCAATTTCTTTTCTCTGTTAAATCTGTGTCACCATTTTAAATTTTCTGTCAAATCAAGAGCCAACATTTGAAATTCCATTTTAACTACCATCATTAATCTGGATTCGAAATCTTTCGTGTTTGCTACAGGCATTTGTTCGTAATTTTATTCAAATGCTGATTTGTAGAACACCATCTCAGATGTCTTATATGTCTGCTGATTTCCTACAGTTATTTTCCTCACTTTTGCAGCGTAGTTTTAGGAAGATTAAAACTATCAGCAGAGGCCGTTTCGGTCATATCGCCTTCTAAAACACTTCAAAACCGCTTTGCTTCCTTGTATTCTAAGACCATTCTCCTCGGCCTTCACTGGCAGGCTTCTTCTTCAGCCTTTGAATCGTCTCCTAAAAACAAAAGGAAAACAAACATTACTACAGAATGAATTTTTCGCTCTGCAGTGAAGCGTGTGCTGAATCCCTGAGGATTAAAGATGTGTGCCGGATAGGGACTAGAACCTGGGACCTTTTCCATTCTCGAGCAAGTGATCCATCAACTGCTCCACCCAAACATGTCTACGGTCCGTCCTCACAGCTTCATTTTCGCCATTACCTTCTCTTCTACCTTCCAAACGTGACAGAAACTCTCCCACATACCTTGCGCAACTCTCCTGGATTAACGGATATTGCGGAAGGTAGGAGATGTGGTACTAGCGGAAGCGAAGTTGTGAGACCGAGTTGTAAGTCGTGCTGGCATAGCGCAGTCCTGAAATGGATTGGCCTGCCCACAGTCCCGACCTTTGGCAAGAGACAGACAGTAGACTTCGCTTCCGACCCCAGAGATCATAATCAGTCCCTTCTCTGGTTTCGGCTCTTGAGGAAGAATGGGCTGCCGTTCCTTCAGAGACATTTAAACGCATCACTCAAAGTGTCCCTAGGAGAGTTCAAGCGACATCACATATTAATGTCCACTAATATCCGCCCAGACACCATACAGCAGATACTGTATGAGCCAGCTTGCTGCTGCACGTTGAAGTCACTCTTTCGTAGTACAGTAACTGAAATATTTATTTTTATTTAATTTGAGTTATAATGTCAATTTTTGTTTGAAATTTATAAGTTTATTAACATAATAAAATAATTTGGATTTTTCAAGGAAGCTAACGGCTTCAGAATAACAAGTAGATGTTACATTGTTCAATGTTTTGTTTTTAGTAGTACATGTTTTAGACCGTAGAAATTCCTTCTGTTCTGTTAGCTCTCTCTCTGTTAGAATCTCGGTTAAATCCATGTTTGTTGTTGAAAAATGTTATTCGTGAAAGTTTCGTTTCGTACGAGTTACAAATAAAACAGAATCAAAAGTAATCTCTGGTTCAGTTTCGTTATTTATAGACTTTAATATGTGCAATTATTGAAGTGTTACGATTTTACATCTGAGGCTGATTGGTTTAAAATTACTAGGCTGCACTTACTATAATTTTGAAGTCAGTCTCAATTCAACAGCAGTTGAACAATTTTCATGAGAAAATTAACTTCCGATCGCAGCACAGAGCGATCGGCTAACTGTCATTTGTTTGAAGAATTTCACCGACTACACTGCAGCAACCTCTCTGACTTTCAGCGTGTAATATGACGTGAAAACATAATTACGACGAATATAAGGTGTCAAGACATTTATTTTCAATTCTGAGAGCTTGAAATTAATCCTACTTAAAAACAATAGTGTTTGTTCACCGAAGTAGACTGAGTTTACTTAATAACAGGGCTTGTGAGCAAACAATTTACGACGATGTCAAGCTACGTTACGGTACGTCCTGTATTAGTGTTTCAAGAGGTTTTAATGAAGTTTGGGGACTCGTCCTCCCAGCTTTATACAGAAAAATAAACTGAACACGACCCTGGAGATCGGAGACATCGTCACCCGCCAACTAAATAAACTAAAAATTTAGCACCCACGAAAGACTACAAAAGGGAGGAGTGCACGGACTGTACTTTAGCGCACGTTTGTCTAAAAATACCACAATTGCGGTAATCGTGAACAAACCACATCAGAGCAACAATCCACATAGGTGTCGTTATGCACCTAACTGGAATATCTCTGTATATGGTTCTGAAAATATTCGCCTCCCTCTTGCGATAACCGTCTTTAAGAAAATTCTCGAAGTTTATTTAGTGTCTCTTCTATTCTCGACAACGCGATAGGCATTATCGTGAAAAATGTGTCATCCAATAAATGAATGTAGACTATCTTGAGAGCTTCCAAGGGAGAGCAAAATTTGATTTTTTAGTACTTCACGTAATTATTGACGGAATTTAAAAATTTAAGAGGCTCTTGTAATCTACTCATAAGGACGTATAACCTGTACTAATAATAAATCTGTAGAACTTCAGTGTCAATCTGTTTGATCACACTTCTCCAAAACCACTAGGCTAATTTTCTTGGGATTTTCACGGATAACTTGAGAATCGCTTGGAATATCGTTTACGCTTTAGTGCATCGAAGTCGGACCACGGAAAATAAGTTACCGTGATTTAAAGCCTGCCTAAAATTTTCTTGTCTGTCTGTTTGTCAATTTTAACACGCAAATCGTATAAACTACTAGACTAATTTTCATGCCCTTATCACAGGTGACTTGGGCAAAGCTTGGAACACCGCAGACGAGTAGGCTTTATTTAATCAAAATCGGATCGTGGAAAGAAAGCCATGTTTCATCCATAATAATATTCCAAATGCGAAAGTAACTCAGACTGCGACGTTTCCACGACAAACCCGCTGAACCAATTTCGATGAAATTTGGTATGGGCACAGCTTGAACCCAGATGAAGAACAAAGGTTACTTTAGATAATAGTACAGGATATTGCACGAAATGTGGAAAAAATATTTATTGTTTCAAAATCTATTTACTTTGTGGCTTTGGTCTTTATCACATTTGTGAAAATGCTTATACAATCATCTGTTACGACTTCTGCACCACTTGTTAGCAGCAGACACAGTGGCTGCGCCAAAGACTGAGACGGCGTGGAGTTTTACAATTATTTATTGAACTTTCTTTACAATTTCTCCCTCGTCGTCGCTGCCCAGCCCTGCGGATCCCTCCGCCTGGCTGCTGCTGTGTAGATTCTCCGACAATGCGCGCAACGCGCGCCGCTGATCGCACTCGGGAGCCTCAGGCCACCTGTGCTCCGCTGAAGCCAGGATGCCCTGTGGTTGAGATGAAGTCTTCGCCGCTCGGCGCCCCAGTACGGGCACGCCCACGGAGCCGCGTCGCCGTGACATCAGCTGCCGACGCCTGCTGCACCGGCGGCTGGGAAGGTTCAAATGGCTCTGAGCACTATGGGACTTAACATCTGAGGTCATCAGTCCCCTGAACCTACAACTGCTTAAACCTAACTATCCTAAGGACATAACACACATCCATACCCGAGGCAGGATTCTAACCTGCGACCGTAGCGGCCGCGCGGTTCCAGACTGAAGCGCCTAGAACCGCTCGGCCACTCTGGCCGGCGGCTGGGAAGGCGTCAGTCGCGATGTCCGCGAGGTCCCGTCATGGACGGACCGTCGCCGTGGTGCCGGGTTGCCGTGAAGTCTGGGCGTCAGTCACCGGCGGCGCCTGTGACCGAGACCGCGCTTCGGCCGGTCTTGCTGGAAGTTCTCGCTGTAGTTAGTCAGCCATGGTGCCGACCGAACTCGGGCCGACATCCAGAGCTGAGGCTGACATCTGGCGGCGAACGGATGACTCCTGTGAGCTGGAACAGACTTCCGGAATCGTCACCTACGAAGATTGAACATCCTGACACGGACCACGTCCGTCCTCACATCCTAACTGCTTCCTGATGGCTTCTGTCTGTTGCTCCCTGCGCTCCACTATTTATATCCGGCAGGAGGACGTTTTTTACCTTCGGTGGTAGCTTTTTTGTTATTACTCCCGCAGTATATTTCAGCGTAACTTAGCATGCTGGCCTCACTTGCCCTTACTCAGCACTCTCCAGGCTTCGCTCGGGGCTCGGTGTGCGTCCTTGCCTCAGCCTGTTGGTAGACTGCTGCTGTCAACCAGACTATCTGTGAGCGCCTACTTCCCAACGCCTCGGTCGCTGGCGTGCCTCTGTTTTGCCATTCTCCACTGCGTGAAGCAATGCTTACTACATGTGGCCGCAACACATCACTGTGTTTAATTCATACTTCCACACTACTTATTGCATAATGTACACATTGTTTAGCTACTTCAGTAACAAGATGCGTAGGTGCACACTGCTGCCCATGCCCCTCTGCATGCACTGCTCGGCAGCTTCTCTGTGCTTGCTGATGCACTGTGCCTTGGGACAGCAAGAGATGGGGGGATAGCGGGGTGCATATTACGAGCTATGCTTACGCAAACAGGTGGACACGTGAGGGCAGCTGAGCTTATTGCAAGTACAGTAGCTCACTTAACCGTCGCTCGTCATAACAAAACTAATGACATGCGAGCACAGAACTCAGCTGTGGGTAACAGCTTGCCTTAGGTTAAATGTTTAACGCAATAAGTGAAGTGTTACAGTTAGGAACTGTATACACGTCTTGAGGCAGTGTAACTCGTGACACGCGAATTATCCAGAATGTATTCATCCAGTAATTGAGAATGAGGGCACTGAACAACTTCCAACAAACTTTACACATAATTTCAAACCATTTAGATTTTCTTCTCGCTGATACCCCTGACAAAATAATGAAAGGAAAAATGTTTATCGCATACTACATTTTTGCTGTTCATGTACTATAACTTCAGCATCAGGCACAACGATTTAATTGATTGCTTTTTTGCTATTAACTCTTCAAAACAAATTTTGCAGATAGATTCCACACATACCACATACGTGCAAAATTATATCATTGTATGACACGTAGTTCACAAGACATGACATCCTAACCATTGAGATGCATGAAAAACTAGCTTTTCCTGAAGCCGAGCGCAAACACCAACACTGTCTTCATCCAATGTTTGAACCTATTTTATGTAGGGAAATTAGGTTGTTTAAACAATTGTGAGCTGGGAGAGGGGGGGGGGGGGGGGAGGTTACTTATGTTAACACAGGCGACATATGCTGCATTGCTAAAGGGGCTGCCTGTAAGAACCCATCGCTCCTTTCCTTAGTGAATCTTTCCCAAAGGCACATCCACGATCGTTCGCTATAGAGAAAAAAATTGCTTTCCAAGTCCTGTGCGATTATGACTGTGCATTTAACGAAATGTAACGTTTCCCGCAAACTGACGTGAGAAATGAAATCAGATTAATAATGTTGCTCACGCAGCATATGTTCGCTTTGTCGGGCAACAACAAAGTTTTTGACTGTGGATGGTATCGTCAAAAAAAAAAAAAAAAATTGGTTCAAATGGGTCTGAGCACTATGGGACTTAACTTCTGAGGTCATCAGTCCCCTGGAACTTAGAACTACTTAAACCTAACTAACCTAAGGACATCTCACACATCCATGCCAGAGGCAGGATTCGAACCTGCGACCGTTCCGGTCGCGCGGTTCCGGACTGAAGCGCCTAGAACTGCTCGGCCACACTGGCCGGTATGGTATCGTCAGAATGTAAATAATGAAGTCACTGTAAAAAAGTCATTAATTTTGGCACTTATCTTGAATGGATTCCCACGGAGATTTCGTCGAAGTTGTTATGGCTCATCTTGTTGATTCTAGGGTGATTCCACTTTGACTGCTAGAAGGTCCAGATCTGTATTTTAGCAATATTTGAAGACCTAACAAATGCGTTTTTTCAGGAAATTCTTAATGATCAAACAATCCCAGATCAGAACAATGGTATGGTAGAAATAATTTTTGACTTGGTGTTCACAATCCACATTTTTATTACACTTCTTGTAAATTCACATATACTTCTTCTTAATTGTCACATCATCAAGAAAACAGTTTTGTATCAATTTTCATATATTTAATTTCCACTTTAACCAAACACAAGACTTGACTGTTCTTTTACAAAGCGAAATAACAACTTAACTTCTGCAAAGTGAAACAAAGACTGCTCTGTACGCATTCGCGCCAAAACGGTTACAAATAAGTCAAAGATTATGACAGTCTCACAGAAATGAATACATACAACAACTATATCACTGTAATATATCGATAAATCGGAGTACCTTTACATTAATAAAACCAAATGTGAATATTGTCAAAAAATATGTCTGTTACTTCGCAGAAAAGTAGTACGATATTACTGGTATCGAGAACTGGGGTTGGAGTGCCGTAATGGTCACGTGAATAAAGAACCATTACAACCGGGATGTCCCATTCTGGTTCGGCCGCCAAGTGCAAGACTTATTTCAGTCGGCGCGACAATGGGCGACTTGCAGCCGATGATGACAACACAACACCCAGTCCACGAGCGGAGAAAATCTCCAACCCGGCCGGGAATCGCATCCGGGCCGAATGCATGGCAGGCAAGCACGTTACTACCCAGCTAAGCAGGCGGACACGAACTGACGTGAGAATTACATTTCCGTGGAGCAACGTTACTGTTGGGAAAAAATTGCAGCACCCAAAGACGTGGTTTTAATCGCTCCAAAATCCGGGGGTATGTAGAACAGTGCAGCCGTAATAAGTGATTAAGACTGCAGAGACTTGGTGTGCAAGCAGGCTCAGCAGCGGCCTGTTTTGTGTGACCAGACAATTCAGCGTTACGCCACACAGTTTGCGCAAAGACGTCAAACGAAGTGGAAACGCCGGCCGGAGTGGCCGTGCGGTTCTAGGCGCTACAGTCTGGAGCCGAGCGACCGCTACGGTTAGTTGGGTTTAATTAGTTCTAAGTTCTAGGCGACTGATGACCTCAGAAGTTAAGTCGCATAGTGCTCAGAGCCATTTGAACCATTTCGAAGTGGAAACGTGCAACCAGTTGACAGTATTCCTCGTCCACATCAAAGAGCGCCGTATCAGCATGCCATTTAGTTCGAACACGCGGAATGACTGGTCGCCAGGAAATGGTTTGTTGTACCGCTATACTGTAGCCTGTATGGGGCACACTGCTGCTACAGTGATCGGTGTGTACAACTAGTGGATGGAAGAGGATCACACTCAGCGAAGATCGGCTACCAGACTATGTGATGTGACCGCAGCGCAGTATGACCGCCGTCTTCTCCACATAGCCGTTACTGACAGAACAGCTTCGTCCATAGATGCTGGAGCATGTCGTCAACGGTTCGACGCCATCTGCTGAGGTCTGGTCTGGTGGCACGCCTGCCATTGTGTCGACTTCCACTGATCAAAGACTGCCGACGCCTGAGTATACACTGTGCTTGCGAACGCTGAATTGCAGAGTGTATTGTTATCGAATGACTCCGCTTCGACATGTCCTACAACGGTAGCCCTGACACTACCTTGGTGAATGCATTCTTGAGAGACATAGCGCACAAACGCCGAGTGGTGATTTGGAGCATCATTGGCTATAACATGTGATCTCACCTTCTATGTATTGAGGGCAGCCTGAACAGCGACCAGTACATCAGCGAGGCTTCAGAGCCCAAATTGCTGTCCCTCCTGCACTCAGCTCCATATGTGATATTTCAACAGGACAATGCCCCGCCACTGTGGCGAGTACGTGCAAGCCTTCTTCTGCGAGGAATATCAAGTACCAATTCTTCCCTGGGCTGCAAGCTCGCCTGACATGTCGCCCATCAAATATGTCTGAGTGTAGGGTCGGTCGCCAACATGTTCGTTCAGATACTCCTGCAACCTCTGTCGATGCTCTATCGACGCGCCTACAAATCAAATGGCACAGTGTTCCCCAGGACCATACCCACGCCCTCTCTGATTACATCTCAAGACGTCTAGAGACTGTTGGAGGTGGTGGCAGCTGGCACCGTGCTGAATTCTAACGCACAAAGTGCACGTACAATTCCGTAGCTCCTTGTGGTTATTCATGTCCCTGATCTATGAAATAATTTTCATTTTAATCACATATCTTGGCGTTGCAATTTTCACGAAGAGTAACGTAGGAACTTTCCGGCAGAGTAAAACTGTGTGCCGGACCGAGAGTCGAACTCGGGACCTTTGCATTTTGCGGGCAAGTGATTTACTATGTCAAGTTTCATATCAGCGTACACTCCGCTGCAAAGTGAAAATTTCACTCTGGAAACAACCCCAAGACGGTGGCAAAGCCATGTCTGCGTAACATCCTTTCTTCCAGGCGTGCTAGTTGTGCAAGTTTCGCAGGAGAGCTTCTGTGAAGTCTGGAAGACAGGAGATGAGGTACTGGCGAAATTAAAGCTGTGAGGACGGGTCGTGAGTCGTGTTAGGGTAGCTGAGATGGTAGAGCACTTTCCTGCGAAAGGCAAAGGTCCCGACTTCGAGTTTCGATCCGGCACACAGTTTTAATCTGCCAGGAAGTTTCATATCAGCGCACACTCCACTGCAGAGTGAAAATCTCATTCCAGTAACATAGAAAACTGCATTGTCTTAATATTTAGAGCGTCACGGATCTGGGTTATGGCGCTGTCACACACCATCGGCTAATACAACAAATAAAAAATATAAAACAATAAAAAGATGGCTATGAAGCAGCCAAACAGATGTGCGAGAGGAATGAAGACTTTCTGTCGAACATTCTTAATGGGAAAGCATTATCAGAAGTGTCAGACGTCCCTGAAGGTAGTGCGACAGGACGACTGTTGTTACGTCAAGGAAGGTGACATTTTTAGAAATTACAGAAACGTTAGAAACAACCGACAAACACAACTGACGAGATCTTCCTCATTTCCCATATTCTCAGCTGATGCAGTCTCCTTAAATTTCCTTTCCCCAGAACTCTGCATATCAGAAAACATGTATCTTGTACACCTACAAATGCTTTTGATATCTGCCATTGTCATTATTCTTACTACTGTCATTATTGTTATTATTGATATTATCAATATTTGCGGCAGGAGGTGCAGTATTACAAGTATTGACAGTATTAACTTTATTAGTTCGTAGTATTATTAACTCATATTGCCACTTGAAACACTCGAATCATTTTAATACTGTTTGTCATATTAAATTATTTGTAAAGTAAGTGTGCTGTAGCAAAGGTACTGTATGTGTGAAGCCCTAGTCCGATGTAAGAGAGGGCCTGATGGCCCCAATCAGATCATGTTAAATAAACAGATAAAGTGGTGGTAACGACATAATATGTGAAATGTATGACTTCAAGTCAGTGCCAAAAAACCTAGATAGACACACACAAAATGACGCACAAGGCTAAAACGTCTGTGATAACTCTCACTCTAAACTGGGACAGTGTAAATACCGCGTAGGAATACTCAAAATTAATGTCCCTAATGACGAAAACATTTTGGTTCCAATAGCAACAAATGGAGCCGACCTCTTTGAAAGTGTCAACATAGGAATTTGAACTTGTGGTAAGTTCCTATGGATCCAAACTGCTAAGGTCATCGGTCCCTAGGCTTACACTCTACTTACTCAAGCTTAAACTAACTTACGCTAAGGAAGACACACACACCCATGCCCGAGGGAGGACTCGAACCTCCGATGGATAGAGCCGCACGAAACGTGGCAAGGAGCCTCAGACAGAGAAACTAATATTATTGACCATGAGGCAGCTGCAGCAACAATAATTACCAAAGTACAAACGGTAAATGAAACAAGTAGAAGCACTTATATTTTCAGCAAACTAGATAAAGATATACTAGTGTGGTATCTAAATAAGGAACTCGAAAAATATAGCTCTGGAGACGAGCATGTAATAGAACTGTAGCTCAGGCTTAGAAGAATATCTGACCATGCACAGGGGAGACATGTACACAGTAGAACAGTTCTTGGTGGTTCAAATGGCTCTGAGCACTATGGGACTTAACTTCTGAGGTCATCAGTCCCCTTGAACTTAGAACTACTTAAACCTAACTAACCTAAGGACATCACACACATCCATGCCCGAGGCAGGATTCGAACCTGCGACCACAGCGGTCGCGCGGTTTAAGACTGTAGCGCCTAGAACCGCTCGACCACCCCGGCCGGCAGTTCTTGGTGAGATACACCCTGTGTGGCATACAGTCCTCACTGTAAAGAAACTTCTAAAGGAACAGAAAAGACTTCATAGTAAATGTAAAACAACACATATGGCTGGAGATAGGGAGATGTTGAATGAAATACGTTTAGCTGACAAAAGGGCAATGCATGAAGCCTTAAAAGATAATCGTTGCTGGATATTATGGCGAATATTATGGAACGATCTCAAAAAAAATCTGGACATTCATAAGACTGTCAGTGATACCAAAATTAGTGTCCACCAATTCATGTATGGGGCAGGAACTACCACCGATGATAGCAAAACAAAAGCAGAAAGGATGAATACTGTTTTCAAATGTCACCTTTAAAAAAATCCAGGGATACTGCCAAGATTTAATTCTTGTACCACTGCAGAGATGAGTGATTTGGATATTCGTGTCAGTGGTACTGAGAAACAACTAAAATCGCTAAAATCAAACCAATCTCCAGGGCTGATGGTGCTCTTAACAGATGCTATACCGAATTTTCCGAAGAGTCTGTGCCATTTTTAATTGTAGTTGGAAGAAAGCACAGGTCACATACATCTACAAGAAGGGAACCACAAGTGATCCACAAAACTATGGTCCAATATCCTTGACATCGATTTGTTCTAGAGTCTTAGAACATGTTCTGTGCCCAAATGTAATGAGATATGTCGAACAGAAAGATCTTCTTGCCAACCAGCATGGGTTCTGTAAACATCCATCACATGAAACTCAAGTCGCAATTTTTTTGTACGACATCCTGAAAGCCATGGATCAAAGCAGTAAGGTAGATGTAATGTTTTAGGAAAACACTTGACTCAGTACCACATGTATGCTAACTATCAAAAGTACGATCGTTATACGAAATTTTTAATTGAATCAAGTATTTATTGGCAGGGAGGACGCAGCATGTTACCTTGGATGAAGTCATCGTCAGATGACAGAAGTGTGTTTGGACCATTGTTGGTCATGTTATAGATTAATGACTTTGCAGACAATACTAATAGTAGCCTCAGACTTTTTTCAGATGATTCACTTATCCACAATGAAGTACTGTCCGAAAAAATGCACAAATATTCAATCAGACATTGAGAAAATTTCAGAGTGGTGTAAGGTTCAAATGGCTCTGAGCACTATGGGACTTAACAGCTATGGTCATCAGTCCCCTAGAAGTTAGAACTACTTAAACCTAACTAACCTAAGGACATCACACAACACCCAGTCATCACGAAGCAGAGAAAATTCCTGACTCCGCCGGGAATCGAACCCGGGAACCCGGGCGCGGGAAGCGAGAACGCTACCGCGCGGCCACGATCTCCCAGAGTGTTGTAATGGTTGGCAGTATGCTTTAAGTGTTTATACATGTAAAATCGTGTACTTCATAAACGAAAATCATCATACCTCATGACTACAGCAACAACGATTCACAGCTGGAAACGGCCAACTCATACAAATAACTAGGTGTAACGATTTGTAGAAATATGAAATGGAAGGATCACATAGGCTCAGTCATAGGTAAGGTTAGTGGCAGACTTTGGTGTGTTGGTAGGCTAATAGGAAATACAGCCACTTTACAAGGAAAATTACGTACAAGTCACTCGTGCGATCCATTGTGGAATATTGCTCAAGGGTATGAGAACCACACCAAATAGGACTACAATAAGAAGGGCAGCACAAATGCTCACAGGTTTATTTGATCTGTGGAAGAGTAGCACAGGGATTCTGAAGAAGCTGAACTGACGGATTATCCATAAAATGCCGTTTTAGGAAATTTAAAGAACTGGCTTAAAAGACGAGCCTAGCACTAGATATCGCTTCCAGTAGGTACAGTGAGTGCGAGATTAGATTAATTACATCGCGAACAGAGGCATCTAAAAATTATTAACGCGGTCCATACGTGAATGGAAAGGGAAAAGGGCCCAATATTTGGTATCTTTTGCCATGCATTTCACAATGGTTTTCAGAGTATGAACATAGATGTGGATAGCCACGTCATCAGCTGGTCGTTAGGACATAATCTTTCTTCCCGGAACACTTGTTTACTATGAGACACCAGCTGATGAGATCGTGCGGCATCATGACAAGAAATGACAGCCTTGTCGCGTCTCTGTAGCAACACAAGCAGATGCCGTGACGCGAAGCGTGAAATATTCGCATTGTTCGGGGCTTCAAGTCGATGACCGTGGAGAATGGAAACTCACTTCCGCTCACCGTTCCACCTTTCCCCTACCATAGAGCTTGCGGCAGCGACCTTCTACAGACACCGTCTGAAAAGGACACGTGCCTTGTCAGCATTACTGGGCCAATTGAGTTAGTTGTGTGCGGCAGTCTACCTCAGGCAGGCGCTGTAAAGAAATGTACACTGATGAGAGGAAACATTACGACTACAGCATAGGGCGAGAGAGGATGTCGCCTGATGGTGTCACGATCGCATGAATTATTAAGGAAAGTACAGCTTCTGGTTGTTTATTTGACCCCAACATACCTAGCGGGGATCTGTATGGCGACAGGACGAACCTCATATGGCGGAATTCACTGACATTAGCGGCTTTAATAAGTAAGGCATATACACTACTGGCCATTAAAATTGCTACACCAAGAAGAAATGCAGATGATAAACGGATATTCATTGGAAAAATATATTATACTAGAACTGACATGTGATTACATTTTCACGCAATTTGGGTGCATAGATCCTGAGAAATCAGTACCCAGAACAACCACCTCTGGCCGTAGTAACGGCCTTGATACTCCTGGGCATTGAGTCAAACAGAGCTTAGATGGCGTGTGCAGGTACAGCCGCCGATGCAGCCTCAACACGATACCATAGTGCATCAAGAGTAGTGACTGGCGTATTTTGACAAGACAGTTGCTCGGCCACCATTGACCAGACGTTTTCAATTGGTGACAGATGTGGAGAATGTGCTGGCCAGGGCAGCAGTCGAACATTTTCTGTTTCCAGAAAGGCCCGTACAGGGCCTGCAACATGCGGTCGTGCATTATTCTGCTGAAATGTAGGGTTTCGCAGGGATCCAATGAAGGGTAGACCCACGGGTCGTAACACATCCACGTAAATGTAACGTCCACTGTTCAAAGTGCCATCGATGTGAACAAGAGGTGACCGAGACGTGTAACCAATGGCACCCCATACCATCACGTCGGGTGAAACGCCAGTATGGCGGTGATGAATACACGCTTCCAATGTGCATTCACCGCGGTGTCGCCAAACACGCATGGGACCATCATGATGCTGTAAACAGAACCTGGATTCATCCGAAAAAATGACGTTTTGCCATTCGTTCACCCAGGTTCGTCGTTGAGTACACCATCGCAGCCGCTCCTGTCTGTGATGCAGCGTCAAGGGTAACCGCAGCCATGGTCTCCGAGCTGATGGTCCATGCTGCTGCAAACGTCGTCAAACTGGTCGTGGAGATGGTTGTTGTCTTGCAAACGTCCCCATCTGTTGACTCAGGGATCGAGACGTGGCTGCTCGATCCGTTAAGCCATGCGGATAAGATGCCTGTCATCTCGACTGCTAGTGATACGAGGCCGTTAGGATCCAGCACGGCGTTTCGTGTTACCGTCCTGAACCCACTGATTCCATATTCTGCTATCAGTCATTGGATCTCGACCAACGCGAGCAGCAATGTCGCGAAACAATTAACCTCAATCGCGATAGGCTACAATCCGACCTTTATCGAAGTCGGAAACGTGATGGTACGCATTTCTCCTTACACGAGGCATCACAACGACGTTTCACCAGCAACGCCGGTCAACTGCTGTTTGTGTATGAGAAATCGGTTGGAAACTTTCCTCATGTCAGCACGTTGTAGGTGTCGTCACCGGCGTCAACCTTGTGTGAATGCTAATCATTTGCATATCACAGCAACTTCTTCCTGTCGGTTAAATTTCGCGTATGTAGCACGTCATCTTCGTGGTGTAGCAATTTTAATGGCCAGTAGTATAGTTATGGCCCGTCAGAAACAGCGAAGGTGCGCAGCTGTTCCCACACAGCAGCTAAGGAATGCTGTTGTAGGGCATTGAAATCAACCAGCAGGCGACAAGCTGCAGGACGACCACGTCTCATCACATAACGTGAATGAAAACATGAAATGTAGGAAGAAGGGATGGGTAGGGAAAGGATGCGGTGGAAATCTTGACGGCTACCCGCACAGCGTTTTGCGGTATTGCAATGACGAAAGTTCATAGTTTGTGACGGACCGGGACTCGAACACGTCCTCACTGCTTCTCGTGAGTCGTTGCCTTAACCACCTACTTCTTTATTTTTTATTGGTATCATTTTGTTCGTTATTGGTCGTTGCATCTGTTCCCGGCGGGCGTCCCATCACACCCGTTCGAGTTCACCATTTATCCATTCACTTAGTTTGTTTATACAGAGGGTAGCTAAACCTCTGACCGAGCACTCTGAGCTACCGTGCCGGCTCCGATTCGACCATCAGGACGTGGTCCCTGACAGACTCAAATTTCCAACTTACCATACGTTCTACTACAGAGTCCTTACTCCATTAAATTAACTACTCGAAAATCTTGATTCGCGTAGGAATTCGGATATTTCTGTGTTCGCACTGAAATACACGTCATCGCACCGTCCCGCTCTTTTTTTCAGAAATACTTCCACTGAGGTGACGGAAGTCACAGGATAGCCATATTCACATACACAGATGGCAGTGGTATCGCGAAGACACGGTACAGACGGGGTGTGCATTGGCGGAGCTGTCATTTCTATTCAAGGTGATGCAAGTGAAAAGGGTTCCGACGTGATTGTGGCTACGCAACTGTGATTAACAGACTTTGAAGGTGGAATGGTAGTTGGAGATACACGCATGGGATATATAATTTCGAATATAATTTAGAGAATTCCGGAATACACAGTGTCAAGAGTGTGCCGAGATTAGGAAATTTCATGTATTACCTCTGACCTAGGACAACGCAGTGGCCGATGGCCTTCAGTTAACGACCGATAGCAGCGGCATTTGTGTATAGTTGTCAGTGCTAGCAGACTAGCAACATTGCGTGAAATAACCGAAAAGATCAATGTGGGACGTACGCTGAACATATCCCTAAGGATAATGCGGCGCAGGCGACTGTGGCCGTGAGGTTCAAGGCGCTTCAGTCTGGAACCGCGTCACCACTACGGTCGCAGGTTCGAATCTTGCCTCAGGAATGGATGTGTGTGATGTCATTTCCCCATTACATACAAAGCTGGGCTGCTATTCCAATACAAGAGAGCCTCAGCAATAGGCTGAAGACAGGAACTGAAGTTTGTGTTAGTTTCTAATGATTACTAGCAGATGATACTTGTCGTTCTTTCAGTATTTATAGACTGAATTACAGTTTTGCTTAAGGATGACTTAATGCAGACATTAATATAAACGTTTTGTGTTCCTTGTTCCACATTGCGATGACAACTATTTGTCCTTTCATGTTAGCGGAAGGAACCGAACTCGCACTGCAGACATTTGCCGAATTTATTATCTCCCCAGTATTTTGGGTCCACTTTTCCTGTTATTCTTTATCTGAAACCTTATGTTATTCGTAGCTTATGTAGTCTCTCCGTTCATGTTCACGTTTTGCAGTCAGTGCTGTGTTGGTGTATTTTCATTTGTATCCCTCCGTTTCGGGGATAGTGCCAATATCAGTGTTCTTAATAAAGACATTTTCTTAGTGTGTAACGATCAAAAGACGTTTTACCTACTCATAATGTTTACAGTACAACGTCTGGAGACTCTCCAAAAATGTAAATTGCGTCTGGTGAAACAGTTTTTCAGATATCAGTCCACTGAAGACAAGAAGACAAAAATAATTGCACTCGCAGTTGTGAATAATAACCACCTTCGTCTCAGTACTGGAATGACGACAATGGAAATTAGTGCCGGTCCGGGATTCAAACACGGATTTCCCACATTACACGAGAGGTCATCTTAACCATTTGTGCTATTCGAGTGAGATTCACGGCCGGACCCAAACTTCTATGTATTGTCTTCCATGTATAATACCTGTACACGCACATCTCATTGATGCTACTCCGGTATAGAGGAGACATTTTATTTGGAACATTGCATTGCATTTCTTAATAACACAGGCAATGGTATTTCGTATTTATTCGTCGATACTAGGCCTCGCCTCTCAATAAATATGTCCTTCCTGGACGGGAACATACGTAACGAATGACTGCAGGTTGTGACATATGGACGACGGCATATTGAAGTTTGGGAGTGGCCGTGATTCGTCTTTGTTGGCCGAAGCAGTTAAGGTGACTGCTAGCGTAAATCGGGAAATCCGGTTTCGAGTCCAATTCCGGCACAAAGTTTCGTTGTCGTCACTCTAATATAATGACGAAGGTGGTTCATATTCGCAACTGCGAATACATTTCCTGTATTTCCAGACTACTGTAGTCGCTGCTGTACCTGTTCGTTCGGAGATACATGTATTGCTCATATCCTGTAACCAATGTATAGTATGACAATTGCCAAGACTACAGAAAGAGAACAGACACCTCAGTGACCGTACAGAAAGTTTCGCAGTAACATGGAATCTTTCTTCTTAACAACACATTTACTACAATGTCGTGCATAAATGAATGTTACAGTGCAGCTGTAGTTGTTTACACTATGACGTGCAAAAAATTGACGTTATCGAAACTTGTAATTATTTCTGGTAAGAAATTATTAGATGAGTAGATCGGATAACCATTGAAGAGCTACTGCATCGAATCGGAGGGGAAAAGAGCTGTGTGGTACGCCATGACTACAAGAAGGAACAGCTGGAGATGGCATTAAAGAATAGTTGATTACGAAATGGAGGGAAGTATGGATGGTAAAAATTACAGAGGGAGACGAGGATGCCGGCCGTTGTGGCCGAGCGGTTCTAGGCGCTTCAGTCCGGAAACGCGCGACCACTACGGCCGCAGGTTCGAATCCTGCCTCGGGCGTGGATGTGTGTGATGTCCTTAGGTTAGTTAGGTTCAAGTAGTTCTAAGTTCTAGGGGACTGATGACCTCAGATGTTAAGTCCCATAGTGCTCAGAGCCATTTGAACCATTTGAGACGAGGGTCTGACGACAATAAGTGGGTGTAAGTGGATGCAGAGAAGAAGAGATTCGCCCAAGACAGACTGCACCAAAACAGTCTTGAGACTGGAGACGACAAAAATAATAATGACAACAATTACATTTTCGAAGACAGCCACTATAGTCCACAACAGACCTACTTACAAAGTCGGATAGTGTTCACCAGGAAGCAACTGTGTCATATTTATCTAATTTTGTGGGAGATTCATCACGTAACGGGTATTAGATGATTAAAATTACATCCCATTCGGAACTTAGATCCATCATCTACATTGTTATGACTTGTGAACCGCATGGAAGGAACGCATTCTTGTATTCTTTCTGGCATGGAAGCAAACAGCCGTAAACTGTCATCTTGACTAATTTCTCTTCATGCTTGAAACATTTGCTGTGTGAGGTCATGAATATTGCTGGCTGGAGACAGGTACGAAAGTATGCACCATCCCAGCTCATACCAGTGACAGATCTGGGGACAGTCAAGGACTCGTACATTGCTTAAGGGGTATACCCTGGTGTCCTAGTCATAAACGCTATGACAGTAGTGTTTACTATTCTTGTCACATACCGCTGAACATTCCGCGTCCGTTCTAAAATCACCAAATCCGGGTATCATTCCCAATAGCTGCCTACATCACGATTCCGGAAGTTGGAGAGGTACGAATCTCGAGAATCGCTGCTGCATGCGACCTTTCACCAGACCGTTTGCGGCATGGCATTCGATACAACTCATGAATTTGACACAGCTAGCATGCACACTGATGAGCCAAAAATCTTGTTTCTCCGTCTTGAGAATGAAATAAATCACTGACACTGCGCACCAGGCATCGGACAGTTTGTTGGTAGGTTTGTGGAAGAATGTGGAATTAGGTGTTTAAGAACAGGTCATGTAATTCGTGTAAATAACGGGTCGCTAATTTGCGTACGCGCTGATGCGCCCAGTAGTGACCCAAGTGGGTTCCATAGGATTTACATCACGCGAATTCGTCGCCGAGACATTAACGAGAGTTCGCTATAATGCTTCTCAAACCACTGTAGAACGGTTGTGGCTGCGAGAACTGCTGAAAGATGACGTCGCCCTCGGGGAAGACATCAAGCGTGAAGCGATGCAGATAGTTCGAAGCTGTCAGCGTGTCTTCGATTACTAGCACAGGTCCCATGCAAGAGGAGGAGGATCTTCCCATAACATAATACTGCTCTCGTCAGTCCGTTGCGCGCTGCACGTTTCGAGTCACCGTTCATTTCGATGACGGCGTTTGTGCAGACGACCAGCGACCTAGTGCAGTAAAAATGTGACTCACCGGAATAGCCTACACGTTTCCGTTGATCGACGGTCGAATCCCGGTGGTCTCGTCCCCACAGCAATCGTAATTGACGATGTCGTTGAGTCAACATGTGTGATCCGCTACGGAATTCCATATTCAGCAATGTGCGATGAACGGTGTGCTTCCAAACACTTGTACGAGCATCGGCATTGTGCTCTTTTGGCAGAGATACCACAGATCACCATCCATCCTACTTTATAGAGCAGGTAAGCCTCCGATGCCCCCATTTCGCGGAGAGTCGTGAACGCCCAACCATTTAGCGCCTAGTGATAGTTTCACTGTCCTTCTACCTCTTTACGTAGATGCTCACGGCAGTAGCACGTGAACATTCGACCAGTTTCGCCGTTTTCGAGATACTCGTTCACAGGATCTGCATAATAAGAAACTGTCGTTTGTCAAAGTGGCTTATCTCGCTGGATCTACCCATTTACAGCTCTTATCTTCGTTAGAGTGATTCCCCATCTGTTGTCTTCTTCGTTTACATATTTTTGTTACCGCGTGTCCATAGCGCCACCGGGCAGCATTCAACGTCGCAGTGGTTCAAATGGTTCAAATGGCTCTGAGCACTATGGGACTTAACTTCTGAGGTCATCAGTCCCCTAGAACTTAGAACTACTTAAACCTAACTAACCTAAGGACATCACACACATCCATGCCCGAGGCAGGATTCGAACCTGCGATCGTAGCGGTCGCGCGGTTCCAGACTGTAGCGCCTTGAACCGCTTGGCCACTTCGGCCGGCAGTCGCGGTGACAATTGTCATAACTCATAATGGTTTAGCTTATCAGTGTATATCGTATTAGTCGTTTGTAGTCTGCCTACAAAGTACGAGACTTCCACTTTACTTCAGACGAATGTCGTTGCACTCCATCGTCTGCAGTGTGCTCAGGGCGACAGCTAATATAAACAGCAATTCTGCCTGTAATGTAACTGTGACCGATGGCTGTTTTGAGTTATGACGGACCATCCTGCATGAATCACATCTAACTGACGTTAACAGCAGAGGCATCTATCTTAATATCCAAAGATTGATTGCAGTGTACTTGCGTGTGACGCATTAGCGTGAGCGTAATACCTGCCTCATGACCTCTTGGGTCGCTGCTCAGCTAAACAGCTGCACTTGTGGTCCGTGCCGTATATCTGAACTAGACTAAACAAAATTTCTAAGCGAGAATCGTGTGAGGTATCGTTTACTGTCAGTAGTTCAGTATTAAATAGCAGAACAATCATTTTCCGGGGACTGAACGTGCGTGAATTGCACTTGACGGCTAACTTTGTTTCCCGAGCAGGAAATGGAAAAAAGTATCACAGACAGACCGCAGAACCCAAACTTGTTAGTGAATCTAACTGTATATGAAGCTAGTAAAGATGTACTTAATTCTCTCAACTAAACAGAAAAAGTCATTATTCCACATTATTATCATTTGTGTTTGTAAGCTGTGACTACGATCCAATTCCCTGGTGAAAGTTGCCGAATATCTGCCTCTTAATCAATGTATTGTTGTCTGGTATTTGATTCCTTTGTAAATACTTCGTTATTTGACATATTAAAATTTTAAGCAGAAGCTAGTAACTCTACAAAATACCTACTCCCAGAGAAATCTTAAACAGGATGATTCAGTTGCCCCTAGATCTAGAACCCACGGCTTGCGAGTTATCCGAGAAAAACGTGATGGACGGTCACTTTTGTTCGTTTTTCTAGAGAAAAACGTGTTGGATGGTCACTTTTGTTAGTTTTTGTAGAGTAATTCGAAAATTACGGCTTAGCGAAAACGTAGCCCAGCTAAAACTTAACTACGTTAAATTCTCTATAAAGAGGTCTTGTTAATTTTTTCTGTGGGACTAATATTTTGCGCATAGCAAGTCAGGGAATATGAAAATCTTGTACATGATATTTGAAGGGCGGTGCAGATTGCATAAAATCCAGTGGTAGGCGCAATGGCAGGGGCAACCGATTCACCCTGTATACTGAATTCTCACTTACAAATGCTTTTGTTGTGCTGCAACACCGTTCTCGATAAAGATAATATTCGTTGCGTATTTCTACCTCTGACTTAGTTTTCCAAAAGAATATCTGGTTACAGCTTCAAACAGTCGCACTTCAGGAAGAGCGCGTGCAACAACATTTTTTTTTTTTCGATTTTGTCATTTTATCTGTTATGTATGTCTAATATTGGTAGGGTGTCGCCAGTATTTTAACACACTCGTATTTTTCTTTTGTTGTTCTGATTACACACGCGATCTATCGTTAAGTCAGAGATTTATACCTCAGATTAATCTACAGCATGGGGTTTAAAATGTACCATTGTGGAACCATGGTCATGATGGGAGTGATAACAGTGATTGCTGTTTTGTCGTGTACTAACGAGAGTAAAGCCTTCCTTCCAAAATTACCAAACCAGCCCAGTTTCCATATCCAATATCTCCTCGAACCGTGATTCCAGGAGACTTGTGTTACATGGCCGAAGTGTTAAGCGAGACATAGCAACTCGAGAAATATGTCCATCTTCCAGTAATGTGTTCTTGACAGTTCGTGGTAACACTTTGCGTGTAACCTGTGGTCGGAAGTAAGAGGGTCAATACTAGGCTTCATCAACTAGAAATGAATGAAAGAAAGTTCAACCGACGTTTATGTCAAAGACTGAACAGTGAAGCTGCACGTCTGCTAACGTGTTATGATGACGGTTGTACCGCGAGGCATAGTAAAACATTAAAACGAAGTTTCCTGTTACGATAATCCTAATACATTCACAGTTACTCACATGCTACTGTTACAAGTAGATACCACTACTGGCAAAATCATTCTATAAATAATTCACACGCTAACGAGTATACGTACAGGGAATCTCTGTTAATAGTCTCCAGGCACATTTTCTGTGGTGTTTCAGCAGATATTTGCATTTTTAAAGTGTTTAGCTGTAATCAGTCCAAACAAATACTGCTCGCAATGTGCTACATTCGACGTTTAGTGTCGACAGAATGCTGCTTCGGTTTGTTTCCTGATGCGAACAAAAATATTTTTAAATCGGAATTTCAAGTACTCATTCGATGGAGCATCCCACAAATAAGGCTAGTGCGATATTCGTTTTTGAGTCATCGTCTTCTGACCACGAATTCCTCTTTTTAATGCCGTGGAAGTTAAATCCCTGATGCCTTTAATAGATGACCTATCAGCTGGTCCCTTCTTCTTGTCAGTGTTTTCCATATATTCCTTTCTCCTGGGATTCTACGAATCTGTCCTAATTTCCAACATTCTTCTGTAGCACCACATCTCAAATCGTCTTATCGATGTGTAAAAACACGAAGTACTCCGGACACGACTGAATAACTAGCTAGTGAATATTGGTAGCGGTCAGCACCGGCCAGTGCCTTGCCGTTACTGCCGAAGTACTGGTTGTTCTCCGTGTTTTACCGTCATTGTTATTACATATCGATACTACGATTTGAGATGTGGTGCTATAGAAGAATGTTGGAAATTAGGTGGAATGGTAAGATACGGAATGAGGAGGTTCTTCGCAGAACTGGAGAGGAAAGGAATGTATAGAAAACACTGATAAGGAGAAGGGACAAGCAGATAAGACATCTGTTAATGGCATCACAGAATAACGTCCATGGTACTAGAGGGAGCTCTAGAGGGTAAAAACTGTAAAGGAAGACAGAGATTGGAATACATCCAACAAATAACTGAGGAGATAGGTTGATATTGCTACTCCGAGACGAAAAGGTTGGCCCAGGAGAGGAATTCGTCGTGGGCCGCGTCAAACCACTCAGAAGACGATGACTATAAGAAAGCCGCACTGGATAAATTGGGAGCCGCACGTAAAATTTCGCTTTAAAAATAATTTTGTTCGTAACGGGAAACAAGCCGCCACTTTCTGTGATGAGTAGTGTGTGTGTCTGGGCTGCATATCTAAACACAATTATTCATCCATGTGAGCTACGACACTTCCCTGGAACATATTAGTCAACCAATATTGTACAGAACCACAGGAATTTCTGTCGTCTAGCGAGATACAGCCAAGACAGAAGTTCTGTCCCATGGCTTTTACAGGCTGGGGACCGAATTGTGTTCAGTTTCTCGGTTTGTAATTGAGCTAATAGGGGATCGCGAAACTCCCCACCACAAGCCAAGGTCTGTTCTCCTTCTTACAGAACAGTGACGTGTTATTACTTTTAACTCAAGACATGTGCATCCGTTTAATAAAAATCCTTATGTTTCCAGTTTTTATTTATCAAAGCAGGTAAATGGAAATGAGCGTGTGGTATCATTGGCCGGGAGGCCCCTATTCGAGGAAGTTCGGCCGCCAAGTGCAAGTCTTATTTCCGTCGACGCCACATTGAATAACTCGCGCGCCGGAGATGAGGATGAAATTATGATGAAGGCAACACGTCACCCAGTTCTCGAGTGGAGAAAATTTCCAACCCGGCCGAGAATCGAACCCGGTGCCGCTTGCATGGGAGACGAGCACGTTACCACCCAGCTAATCAGGTGGACATCAAAGCAGGTAGCTCACTGTATTAAGGCAGTTTTCGAACACGCGAATCCGTGTCTTTACCCGCTCAAAGTTATGCTGTCTGTTTGAAATATTCCCCTCTCGAGGGGCGAGTGATGGAAGAAATTGCCTGCCCATCCCTTTTTCGAGAAAAGCAACTCTGGAATACGCCGCCCTAGTGTCGTCCGAAAATTGTTCCTTCTAGACTGGCACCGTAACTGGCTACGTACGGCCTAAGCACAGTCTGCGATCTCTTTACATTACAACGTACCTGAAATGCAGCTGAGTTTTATTGACATTTTGACTGGGTGTTGTGTGAAGTCCTTAGGTTAGTTAGGTTTAAGTAGTTCTAAGTTCTAGGGGCTGATGACCAAAGATGTTAAGTCCCATAGTGCTCAGAGCCATTTGAACCATTTATTGACATTTACTGACGTACGAGCGGCAATCAATAAATATTGCAAGACATTTTTTCCCGGCTAGTTTCGGTTGAAAAAATGCTGAGTTTGTTGTCGGACATAATGGAATACCCCGGCTCCAGCGCATATAGCTTCATAAAGGTCCGATACGTACGAAGGCATCAGAGAGGACCTGCAACAGAGGTGCGTTCCAAGCAGAGACCTGTCATTGAGTTTCTTTTGGCGGAATACCAGAGAATCGCAAATATTCACAGGTGCTTGCACAATGTCTACGGAGAGCTGATAGCGAAAAAAAAATTACGGTGAGTAGTCGGGCGAGGCGTCTGTCATCATCCCAACGAGGTCGCGTAAATCTGTCTGATCTGCAGCGTGCCGGCCAGCCGGACACAGCTGTAATACCTGCAGTGTCGGAACGTGCGACACTCTCATTCGAGGAGATCGACCGACACAATGAAACACCTCGTTGCTCAATTGGACGTCTCCGTTAGTAGTGCAGACAGTCGTCCGCCATTTAGGGTACTCAAATGTGTGTGATCGCTGGACACCTCACCGTGTAAAAAGATCATAAAGAGCAACGAAGGTCCATCTGTGCGAGGTCGCTTGCGCGTTGCAAGACTGGTCGTGACAACATTTTGTCGAATGTAGTTGCAGGCGATGAAACATGGGTTCGTCACTTCGAACCGAAAACAAAACAGCAATCCAGTGAGATGGCGTAAGGCCGTGGCATTGTAAGCAGACAACGCTGGAAAACAGGGTTTTGTACCCAAAAGACGGGGAATAATATGGTGTATCGGAATCCTGAATAAAACCAACCTGAATGAGATTTTCACTCTGCAGCGGAGTGTGCGCTGATATGAAACTTTCTGGCAGAGTAAAACTGTGTGCCGCACCGAGACTCGAACTCGGGTCTTTTGCCTTTTGCAGGCAAGTGCTCTACCATCTGAGCTAGCCTAGCACGACTCATGGCCCGTCTCCACAGCTTCAATTCAGTTTGGAAGGTAGGAGACGAGATACTGGCAGAATTGAAGTTGTGGGAGCGGGTCATGAATCTTGCTAGGGTAGCTCAGATGGTAGAGCACTTGCCCGCGAAAGGCAAATGTCCCGAGGTCGAGTATCGGTCAGGCACACAGTTTTAATCTGCCAGGAAATGTCAAACCCAACCTGCTTTCAGGGAATAAATGTGTTGCATTAGTTATTAAACGCACGTCGTATAAACTTATTCGCCTCCCGTGAAGGTGTTCATGTTACACTACTGGCCATTAAAATTGCTACACCTACAAGCAATGCAGATGATAAACGGGTATTCATTGGACAAATATATTATACTAGAACTGACATGTCATTACATTTTCACGCAATTTGGGTGCATAGATCCTGAGAAATCAGAACCCAGAACAACCACCTCTGGCCATAATAACGGCCTTGATACGCCTGGGCATTGAGTCAAACAGAGCTTGATGGCGTGTTCAAGATACAGTTGCCCATGCAGCTTCAACATGATACCACAGTTCAGGACCTGAAACATGCGCTTGTGCATTATCCTGCTGAAATGTAGGGTTTCGCAGGGATCGAATGAAGGGTAGAGCCACGGGTCGTAACACATCTGAAATGTAACGTCCACTGTTCAAAGTGCCGTCAATGCGAACAAGAGGTGACCGAGACGTGTAACCAATGGCACCCCATACCATCACGCCACATGATACGCCAGTATGGCGATAACTAATACACGCTTCCAATGTCCGTTCACCGCGATGTCGCCAAACACGGATGCGACCATCATGATGCTGTAAACAGAACCTGGATTCATCCGATAAAATGACATTTTCCCACTCGTGCACCCAGGTTCGTCGTTGAGTACACCATCGCAGGCGTTCCTGTCTGTGATGCGGCGTCAAGGGTAACCGCAGCCATGGTCTCCGAGCTGATAGTCCACGCTGCTGCATACGTCGTCGAACTGTTCGCGCAGATGGTTATTGTCTTGCAAACGTCCCCATCTGTTGACTCAGGGATCGAGATGTGGCTGCACGGTCCGTTATAGCCATGCCGATAAGATGCCTGTCATCTCGACTGCTAGCGATACGGGGATGTTGGGATCCAGCACGGCGTTCCGTATTACCCTCCTGAACCAACCGATTCCATATTCTGCTAGCAATCCTTGGATCTCGACCAACGCGAGCAGCAATGTCAGGATACGATAAACCGCAATCGCGGAAGGCTTCAATCCGGCCTTTATCACTGTCGGAAACGTGATGGTACGCATTTCTCCTCCTTACACGAGGCATCACAACAACGTTTCATCAGGCAACGCTGGTCAACTGCTGTTTGTGTATGAGAAATCGGTTGGAAACTTTCCTCGTGTCAGCACGTTGTAGGTGTCGTCACCGGCGGCAACCTAGTGTGAATGCTCTGAAAAGCTAATCATTTGCATATCACAGCATCTTCTTCCTGTCGGTAAAATTTTGTGTCTGTAGCACGTCATATTCGTGGTGTAGCAATTTTAATGGCCAATAGTGTATAACACTTTCCATTTCCATGAGAGTACACCTACGTTTTCCATCCTTCAGTTGTCCCAGTTGTGGCTTCCTTTCCTTCCGTCATGCCAAATATCTGTGAGGAACTAGGGATAAGTAATCCAGTGATCGGCAGCCTATGCAGCTCCTGTGTGTGAAGCGACCATTGGCTGCTGTGGAGACCGTCAGGTGACCGTAAGACTGCTGCCCATTCTGTGAGTGGGCGGGGCGCCTTCCATGCCGAGGATGAATCGGCGCGGCGTGATGGGAGGTTGCGCTCGCTTCCGTGGCCGGCCGGACACGTCACACGGCTGTCGTGTTGGCGGGGCAGCCAAGTGAAACAGGCGCCGGCGGACATCGACCGCATTATACACTGCCGGCTTCCCAGAAGTGATGGAAAATTCAGTCATAAATGTTTCATCGCAGCGCGTAAATACTATCGCGGGTGGACGCCGCACCGCACGACGTGACAAGACGGCAGCGGGAGTCTTCCCCCCACACTGCAGAGCAAGCGTCTCCGACTTCTCCAGGGCTTCGATCTGTCTCGAAAAACTTTCTCAGGACGTTCTGTGTTGTTCTTTACAGTCACTGTTCTGACAAGCAGAAACACTTCCTCGTTTTCAAAAGGAGACTGAGACGCGGAATGCATTCTTATTAACTTTTAGCAAGCCATCATAACTCAGCGTCAAGCACTTAAGTGTACTGTAAAAGTTAACCTCTTGTGCATATTCTACTATCTATGAGAATTTATCTTTTAAAATGTTTTAAAAATGTGAAAACGATCGTCCAGTTCACCCTTCTTCTTCTTCCTGTTCGATCTTCTGTGTCTTTTGATAGCATAATTTTAAAATGAGATAATAGTAACTTCCCATTAAGGGCTGGCGTACTATGTGTGGTGTCACCGCCAGACACCACACTTACTAGATGGTAGCCTTTAAATCGGCCGCGGTCCTTTAGTATATGTCGGACCCGCGGGTCGCCACTATCAGTGATGGCAGACCGAGCGCCGCCACACGGCAGGTCTAGTCTAGAGCATAGAGTAAATATCTCTGGAGTGAGCATTGCGTTCTGCGCACGTTGTCAACATTAAACCAGGATTGTCACGTGTTTTCGGGACTTCGTTGTGCTTGTGTGCTTTTCCCAGAGTTTGAAATTTATAATATCAAGAGTTTTTGTTATGTTTTCACCGGCTCTGAATTGAACTTTTGGGAACGGGCGCTGATAACCTCGCTGTTGTGCGCCCTAAAACACTAATCATCATCATCATCATGTTTTCACCGTTTGTTGATAGTGTAATAGCGATGGTAAATTACTGTTGTTGGTACGGATGCAAAGAAAAATAGGTGAAAGGAGGGATAGTAACTATTCATGGGTACTATGTTTAAAAATTTCGAGACGCATTATAATTAAGGCTTGATTCTGTAGACCTATTTTCCTATATAATAGATATTACGGCTAGTACAAAAGCTTACAAACAATCGCTTCCTCTCTTAAATTTGCTAGTGGAACAGGAAAGGGAATGGTTAGTTGTTTCAGCAAATACTATCCTCCATGCATTTATTGATGACTTGTCGATTATGCATATAGATTTAAAAGACGGGAGACAGATAAATTCAATAGAGTGGGAGTCTGTAATTGTCTTCGTATAATATGTGTGTCCAAACCTTTTTGTGTACTATAAAGTTACAGTAGGAGACCGTGTGAAGTGTGTCTAGGACATGGAGAATGATTGTGTGTGATTCGTATTTTATTTTCCCGAAGGATGAACAACGAGTAAAGTTGTGGCTCCAGAAAATGAGGAGGAGTAATTTTGTCCTCACAAAATATTCCAAAGTATGTTCAAAACACTTTGAAGAGGAATGTTTAGACAGAGAAAAATTTGGACGTGTGTGGCCGAAGGTAGATGCTATACCAACTATTTTTAATTTTCCACAGCACCTACTACCAATTTCTGTGTTCAGCTTAAATACATTTTCTGCACAAGTCAAATAAAAAACACAATAGTGTAGCTAATCAAAGTAAACATTCATCTTCTTTGGCGTATTTTGCCTGCAATTTATTTTCTTCACCATTTGATTAAGAGGTGTAAAATATTAGTAAACATGTCCCCAAACTCTTTCATTTGTGTCATTTTCCACTTCCCTTAATGGTATTATATGGGTTGACTGTTACATGACCAACTGTATTTGCTTTACAGTACAAATATTCTCCGATCGCCTTTTTTTCCCCTTCTTACTCAGTCTACTATTTATTTAATAAACTGGCAGCAAGTACGTAAAATGCGTTAAATAAACACTTCAAAGTGTCACCAGTAAGAAAAATTGTGCTTCAGGTCGCAAAAACGAGAAAATAAATACGCAGAAATAGCAGAAAAAAAGGACGAATTAGCAGGAATATAATCGCTAATGTGTGGCAAATTCGGTGTGTTTCGGACACTTGCAAAAGTACTAGCGTACTGTCAAGTCGTTTTGCAAGACTATCACTGCAAAAATGTACGTCAGGCTCTGTAATACTATAAAGTGCCGTATCATACCGAAAAGCACCAAAAATCGAGTGCATCTGAACTGTGACACCTATCGCAAAGAAGCAGAATGCAATATCACTTGCCCTTAAAAGTTACGTAGCTGGTTTATTCCTGGTATCAATTGGATACTGTTAAAATGTCTGGCAACATATATAAATAATCCACGACACGTACGAAAAGAATCCGTCTGTAGTAGGGATGTAGTGACATTCGAAATATACAGGGTGCGGACAGACACACGACGTCCCGAGATCACGTGACCAGGCCGGCAATGTATGTCGACAACACAAAATCTGAAACTTCCTGGCAGATTAAAACTGTGTGCCCGACCGAGACTCGAACTCGGGACCTTTGCCTTTCGCGGGCAAGTGCTCTACCAACTGAGCTACCGAAGCACGACTCACGCCCGGTACCCACAGCTTTACTTCTGCCAGTACCTCGTCTCCTACCTTCCAAACTTTACAGAAGCTCTCCTGCGAAGTTTGGAAGGTAGGAGACGAGGTACTGGCAGAAGTAAAGCTGTGGGTACCGGGCGTGAGTCGTGCTTCGGTAGCTCAGTTGGTAGAGCACTTGCCCGCGAAAGGCAAAGGTCCCGAGTTCGAGTCTCGGTCGGGCACACAGTTTTAATCTGCCAGGAAGTTTCATATCAGCGCACACTCCGCTGCAGAGTGAAAATCTCATTCTGAACACAAAATCTGTTCTGCGCATGTGAATGCTCACTCCAGAGATATTTACTCTATGGTCTAGAGAGACTCCCTAGCACTCGCCTCAGTTGTACAGCCGACTTTGCTAGCGATGGTTCACTGCCTACATACGCTCTCATTTGCAGAGACGATAGCTTAGCATAGCATTGAGCTACGTCATTTGCTACGACCTAGCAAGGCGCCATATTCAATAATTAGAATGAATTCTGAACGGATAATATTGTGAATCATGTACCGTCAAGAGCGACGTTCATCATTAATGGATTAAAGTTAAGTATCAAACTAATTATGTCCGCTTTCTAAATTCTAATTCCTTGTCATGTTCCAGACTTCACGTCAGTATAGTTCTTCCCTCCTGACGCCCGTCTGCGTGAGCTAAAACGCGTGCATTTCGGCCTCCATTACTAACACGGTGTTGGCTCATCAGACAAATCGCAACATGAAATGGGAATTCCTGTTCCTTGATATGGTGTTGAATGTCAGCACTTGATAACATCGAGAACTAGTTGGAATCGAGAAATTCTCAGTGCTTGGTCATCGGATTGCTCAGTATTAGAGTGGTGTGACAGAAAGGTGAATTTGTTCGAAATGCCCTACCATAACTAATCTACGAGGGTGAGACAAATGAAAACATTAAATATTTTTTCAAATATTGTTTATTGCGTAGAACTGGCAAAAAGCTGTATCACTTTTCAACATAATATCCCAACGCTCGATGTAAGTTCTCCAGCGCTTACAAATTGCATAAATTCCTTTAGAAAAAAATTCTTTCGGTAGTCCGCGCAACCACTCATGCACCGCGTGGCGTACCTCTTCATCAGCACGGAACTTCTTTCCTCTCATTGCGTCTTTGAGTGGTCCGAACATATGGAAATCACTTGGGGCAAGGTCTGGTGAGTATTGTGGATGAGGAAAACACTCAAAATGCAGGCCTTGATTTGAGACCTTAACTTTTCCCGGCGAATTGAATGTTCAAATAATTTATGGGTTTCCTGCCGGGAGACGTCACCCGGCAGCAAACCCATAAATTATTGGTACAGGTCTGTGATTGTTGCAACTGTTGTACGGGCAGTGTGGGGCCTTGCATTGTCATGTTGCAAAAGGACACCTGCAGAAAGCAATCCACGTCGCTTTGATTTGATTGCAGGCCGCAGTTGATTTTCTTAGGAGATCTGTGTATGATGCACTGGCGACAGTGCTCCCTCTAGGCATGATATGCTCCAATATGACGCCTTTTTCGTCCCAAAAGAGTGTCAGCATAACCTTCCCTGCTGATGGTTCTGTTCGATACTTCTTTGGTTTTGGTGATGAGGAATGGCGCCATTCCTTGCTCGCTCTCTTCGTTTCCGGTTGGTGGAAGTGAACCCAGGTTTCGTCCCCAGCAACGATTCTGGCAAGGAAGCCATCACCTTCTCGTTCAAAGCGCAGAAGAATTTCTTCACAGGCATCAACACGTCGTTCTCTCATTTCAGGAGTCAGCTACTGTGGCACCCATCTTGCAGACACTTTGTGAAACTGGAGCACATCATGCACAATCTGGTGTGCAGACCCATGACTCATCTGTAAACATGCTGCAATGTCATTCAGTGTCACTCGGCGGTTTTCCTTCGCTATGGCTTCAACTGCTGCAATGTTCTGTGGAGTCACAACTCGTTGTGCCTGACCTGGACGAGGAGCATCTTCCACTCAAGTCACACCATTTGCGACCTTCCTACTCCATTCGTAGACTTCCTGCTGTGACAAACATGCATCACCGTACTGAACCTTCATTCGTCGATGAATTTCAGTAGTTTTCACACCTTCACTACGCAAAAACCGAATATCAGAACGCTGTTCTTCCCTGGTGCAAGTCGCAAGTGGGACGGCCATCTTTATACTGATACTGCGACGGTATGTGTGCATCTGCACTATGCTGCCACCTACAGGCCATTTTGCACGTTGTTTGTAGCACGCTTACCATCTTACAGGATAACAGCGCGAAATTTCGATTTGTTATTACAAATTTAAGGTTTTCGTTTGACTCACCCTCGCAATATGAAAACTCAATGCGGAACGTTATGCTCTCACATCGAAGCACACGCTACAGACGCACCTGACAGAGTGATGCTATTGGCAGGAGCGTCACGTGCTACACTTCCTGTTGCGACGTTGAATCTCTCCTTCATTAGCCTTCTTACATTCACATCACTGTAGATCAAGGGCGGTCAAGATTTCAGCTTGCACGCTGTACCTGGGCACGAGTGCCAAGGCACTCAGCCTCGCTTCACATTTCCTCCCACTGCCACACCACACTGTCTGAGCGCTAGGAGCGGGAAGAGGGGAAAATTGCTATCGCGTCACATTTGAATGGCAGTGCAGTCACACTGCATACGATGTGGTTTTATATTTCGCTTTTCTCAACGACATCAGTCACAAACAAAACAAATTTTCAGTATTATGTAATTATTTTTGGCATAATGAAGATATAATATAATTTTTATCCGGTACAACCTGTTGGCATACGAACAGACGCAGACACTTTCACAGAGTTTCGCTCTTAAGCTGCCATAGTTTCACAATCGAAAAAAAGTCATTCACAAAAATATGTCCATCGAAATATTGTATCACTTTTGCAACGTCATTATGGAGACTTGGAAACTCTACCTGAGGAAAGCAATGTAGACGTACTGGATAGTTTTAACGTAAAAAGATTTGTCATTAGAAATGGAATTACGTTATAGGTAATGGAAATGCCGTGTGGCTAGGGCCTCGCGTCGGGTAGACCGTTCGCCTGGTGCAAGTCTTTCGAGTTGACGCCACTTTGGCGACTTGCGTATCGGTGTGGATGAAATGGTGATGATGAGGACAACACAACACCCAGTCCCTGAGTGGAGAAAATCTCCGACGCAGCCGGGACTCGATCCCGGACCGTTAGGTATGACATTCCGTCGCGCTCACCACTCAGCTACCAGGGGCGGACACGTTGCAGGTCAGTCATTTACTCCGGCACATACACAGGGACGCTTTCAACTGAAACCGCAAATGGCCTCAAAAACAGCACGGAAACAGATGTAAAATTGGCTGTCCTCAAAATCACTATAAAATTATCCTAGTGATTCTTTCAACGCCACAATGAATCCTTCAGACTCCGCTTTTTCTTTAACGACAGTGAGCTCAGGGAAGTGGACTCTCTTTGTCAGAATGGGTCCGCTCTACTACGCGATTTTCTTCCTAAATCAATCCCCATCGAATCAGAAAGAAGTTACCGTGCAGTTTCTTACTATGGACAGTGTGTAGTCAAATCCAAAATCCAACTAAAATGCGAAGTCTGTAATCCATTACAGATTTTTGTATCTGCATTCCTTTTCTCTCATAAATTCAACAATAGCAAGTTTTAAATGGGAAAATTGTTGCAGGCATCCCTATTAACTTAATCAATGTACTTTGTAGTAATATGTGAAGTCTCCATACTATTCGTTCAGTTCCACTGACTTAACCAGCGTACCTTGCCATAATACAGAGTGTTTCAGGAGGAATAGTAAACATTGTAGGAGATGGTAGTGCACGTGAATTGCAATAAAAATGCAATATAAAATGTGTGCAATTTTTATTGAGTACGAGGATATATCTGTTAGTATGTAACCCAAACAAGCTTAAAGCAATGGCAAATGAGGACGTTCACAGTTCATTTTCAAGAATTCCTCCGCCAACTTCAATGCACTTTTGACTTAACATTATAACCCACATTCTGCTCTCCTGAGGCCGTCTTCCTGTTGTTTTATGAGGGTTGCACTATCCATAATCCAAACGATCAAATCGGCTCTTGTGGCTACTTTTTCTTTATAGATTTCGTCCCTGCAGGCAAAAATCCAATGGGGTAAAGGCCGGGGACCTTGGTGGCCAAGAAACGTGCCTATATCTACCGATCCATCTTCCGGGGAAAGTTAGGTTTAGATGATGTGTCATCTGAAGACTACAATGTGCAGAAGCCCCATCATGGTGGATGAACATATGCATTCTTGTAGCCAAAGGAACATTTTCCAGTAAAGCTGGAAACTCATTTTCACGAAAGTGTAGATAACGGGGTCCTGTAAGACGATCCGGTAACACAACAGGCTCAATCAACTGATTGCCTATCACACCACACCACATATTTACAGAAAAGCATTCTTGAAAATGTGTCTCCACAATGGTATGTGGGTTGTCTTCAGACCGCTGATGGGAATGACGAGTGTTATTGATGGCGTCACTAGTGAAAGTAGCTTCATCACTGAAGAGTAAAAATGAGATTACTTGACGATTTTCATTATCCAGTCACAAAATCCCAATCGTCTATATTCATCTTATGCTCGAACTTGTTGAATGAGCTATAAATGATACGGATGGAACTCGTGTATACGTAATGTCCGCCATACTCTTGCATGTGGCACACCGACACGTGCAGAAATTCTACGTGTGCTTGTAGGATTAAGTTCTACCGACTAGATAATGTCTTCTATGGTCCCGGAGAAGGTTCGAGTCCTCCCTCTGGCATGGGTGTGTGTGTTTGTCCTTAGGATAATTTAGGTTAAGTAGTGTGTAAGCTTAGGGACTGATGACCTTAGCAGTTAAGTCCCATAAGATTTCACACACATCTGAACATCTTAGCATGTATCATTTCGATGCGATGTGGAGGTGCGTGGAGACAGCACATCACGCTCCTGGCTGCTGTTGGCTTTGCATACCTTGGAGCTGCTTCTTTCTAGTCTAGCAGCATCTCAGTTGGCATCACCTGACCGAGTGGACTCCGTCCCAGTCCTCCCACCACGGAGAAAACCCTAGTAGCACTGGGAATCGAACACAGGTCCAGATGTGTTGAGCATTGAGCTACGTAGGCAAACTGTGCCTGTGTTGACCATTGAATATAACTTTTCATGACCGTCACTTTTCAAGAACCACAGATTTCAGTAATAATAATAATAAAAATAAACATAAAATGTGTTAATATAAGTGAATTGGTTAATTACAATCAAATATCTGAAATTATTTCATGTAATAATAATAATAATAATAATAATAATAACAATGTCCCGACTGACGCACTACCTCACTGACTCATTATCACCCACCCCAAACCACTAAGGATACATACTTGAAATTTGCAAGGGGTGCTGGAGTTATACTGCAGGTGTAGTTGAAGCAGGGATTTTTTGATATTTCGTCCCTAAGGGGTTGAAATTGGGGATGAAAGGTTCTTTGAAAGTATGTCGCTATCAAGGCAATTTTTGAAACTAGACCTGCGAAAATTGGTACTTGGTTTCTCGGTCAGAAATAAGGAAATACGTATGTCAGTATTTTTGGCAATTTAATCTCTATGGGAGTGAAATAGTGCGTGAAAGATTTTTTAAAAATAAATCATTATCAAGTAACTATGAACGTAGTTTTGAAGCTACATCAATAAAAACTGATATTTGAGTTCTCAGTTACAGAAAAAAGTAGGTGTTTCAGAGTTTTTGGAAATTCGACCCCTTAGGTGGTGAAATAGGAGATGCTCTGTTTTATGAAAATATTTCATTATGAAGGTATTTTTAAAGCTAAATCTATGAAAATTGGTTTCTGGATTCTCTATTTCTGGAAATCCAACCGCTGAGATGGTGAAATAGAGGATGAAAATTTTAAAGAAAATATTTTGTTCTAATAAAAAAATTAAAGCTAAATCTTTGAAAACTGGTATTTCACTTCTCGGTTGCATATTAAGAAATATGCATTAGGGGATGAAAGTTTTTATGGAATTCTCACCATTTCTATGGAAATATCAGGTGCTGCAGTTTGTGAACAATGTAAAAATTCGATTAAAGACATAACAAAAAAGGAAATCTGTGCAGGCCATGGTCTGGGCGAGGGAAGCTGAGGGAGCTATGCTAGTAATAATAATAATTTGTTTATATAAATGCTTAGCATATCGCTTTCAAATAACGTCGAAGAAAATGAATTTCAGAGAAATACAGCTTTTGAGAAGCATTCATCCAACTATAATATTAATGAACTCAGTAGACTTTCCCAACATCGTAACTTACTTAACACAAAATCGAAGTGTGCACTAACCATAAAAAGTCCCTTCACTGTTTTATTTTGCGGTGGAACTCACTTTCGCGTTATAACAAATACTTTGGATAGCTGAGAGATATCTTTTACACAAATACCGTGGCTGAGCTCCAACTCGTCTGGTGTTCCATGAATATCAGCCCTTGTCTGTATCTTAAGGAGAAAACTGCACAACGGAAATTTAATTAGTGTACTCCAGAACGACAGGTGAAGGTTTACACTTTACTAAACATTTCAAGTAATTTTCTCTCGCAGAGTACGTAAAATAAGAAACTACAGGAGGAGGGAATGCATACCCGTACGCACATTGTGGCTGGGTAATGGACATTATTTATCAGATGGATCGTATTCCGGAAACAGCATTTACATGGAACAGTCACAAAAATGCTAATCCTATCGCTCGATACCGGGAAACAACTATAACACAGCGGTCATTATTAGTCAGCAAGGACTTGTGAACTAGGGAAAAACAACATGGAAACACAATTGGTTCAAATGGCTCTGAGCACTATGGGACTCAACTGCTGTGGTCATAAGTCCCCTAGAACTTAGAACTACTTAAACCTAACTAACCTAAGGACATCACACACATCCATGCCCGAGGCAGGATTCGAACCTGCGACCGTAGCGGTCGTGCTGTTCCAGACTGTAGCGCCTTTAACCGCTCGGCCACTTCGGCCGGCGAAACACAATTACTCACGCACTCACCGAGCAATCGAAAGCAGAGTTCAAAACTTTCCATTAATAAATGAACCATTAAAGCCAGCTCGTGGGTCACTGCGAAAAGAATCATGTGAGATAACTGTGCGCGTGATACATGAAGTGAATCATGATCGATTAAAGACCGAATTTGGTCCGATCTGAATTTATGTAAAACGGCACTGAAATCATCACTCACTAGAATTCCGCACAGCTTCTAACGATGAAGTTTAATTGTTATAGAGAATCCTTACTGAAAACTGACCTAACTCTCATCCAAACATCACTGTTCATGTGTGTAGAAAATCAGCACGTCATACGTACTTGACCACGGGGCAGCGATTGATGCTGCAACACGGCTAAGGACGCGCAGCCGACGGCGGCAACAGACTGTCACGCCATCGGTCGCCACCGGCTTCAACTACTATCCCATGTTGCTATTGCAAAGCTACAGTCAGTTCCGCAAGAAAGTGTACGCCCTTATCCGTATGAAATAAAATACACTATTATAAATATAAGTTTACATGAAAACACATATTATTACTAATTGCACAACTGCCAAATAGACCGAAGACCTCAGCAGTTTGGTCCCATACGAACTTAACCACTACCACTGCCAAATAGTTAATCCAGTCGCTGCCATTATCGATTAAAACTTGGCATGTTCTTGGCATTCCTTTCACGAGATTTTCTGCATATTCTGTCTCTAACGATCTCCATATCGTCCTAATTTTATATCACAGCTGCTACAAAGTATATGTTGGCTTTTCTCTAAGGTTCATCTTAATACGTACGACCGAACATTTCGCTACAATTTGCATCCGGAGACAGTCCAAGCCAATCCATCGTGGACACCCCATTGTCATGTTTCCACGCTGTACATAGGCGGCTGCGATGTTTCGGATAATTATCCTCTTGAAACACTCGGTTTGCCGCATTCGAACCAAATAGCTTCTTAACTGACCTCAGAAAGCATTTTTGATAAATATTGCACATTTTGGAGCACTCATTTTAAACTGCAACTGACAAAACAAAACATTCAACTCTCACACTGTTAATCTATACTCTGTGCAAAAGCGCATTGAGCACAGATTCGAGGCCACTACAAGAGATGTCGCTGCAGACGTTACATTTAAAATTATGGCGTACACTTTCTTGTGGAACTAACTGTACACCAACAACTTACATTTGAACTCGCTTAGGTGCATGTGTTTATAATTACTCCCACATTCATGCAAAACGAGAGACCATCCATGTTTAGGGATACATGGTTGTAGTTACATCTTGTGCTGACTATCAGTAGTAATTTAAATGAGAATAAACATAAACACAAAATTTAGTTTTCCAGCATGATCTTCCTTCCTGACATGGAAAATATGTGCAAATACAGGCAGATAAAATACATTCTGCCGAACTTGATAAAGCAAATAATAGGTGCCCCCCCCCTTACAATAGAACGAGCTCTTCGTCCAGCACATGAAGGCCCAAGGGATGTCCAACGGCCACCGTGTCATCCTTTTACTTGGTGCGTCATGCCTAAGCAGTCTGTAGGGGCATCTCGTGAGCGCACTGCTTTCCCGACCGCTTTGCAGACTTTCCAGGTGGTTGAATCGCTGCTAGTCGGTCACGTAGTTCCTCTGTTGCCATCAATAGTCTGAGTCAGTCCTTCCATCAAGGAAAAATCCTTGGAAATACCGGGAATCAGACCCGGGTCCTCCGCATGGCAGCGATCTACACTGACCACTCAGCTGTGGAGGCGGACCGCCTATTTCACTGCCTCCAGGAAAAAGCTCATTGAGCACAGATTCGAGACCACTACAAGAGATGTCGCTTCAGACGTTACATTTAAAATTATGGCGTACACTTTCTTGTGGAACTAACTGTACACCAATAACTTACATTTGAACTCGCCTAGGTGCATGTGTTTATAATTACTCCCACATTCATTCAAAATGGACAGTGTCTTGAAAGGAGGATATAAGATGAACATCAACAAAAGCAAAACAAGGATAATGGAATGTAGTCTAATTAAGTCGGGTGATGCTGAGGGAATTAGATTAGGAAATGAGGCACTTAAAGTAGTAAAGGAGTTTTGCTATTTGGGGAGCAAAATAACTGATGATGGTCGAAGTAGAGAGGATATAAAATGTAGACTGGCAATGGCAAGGAAAGCGTTTCTGAAGAAGAGAAATTTGTTAACATCCAGTATTGATTTAAGTGTCAGGAAGTCATTTCTGAAAGTATTTGTATGGAGTGTAGCCATGTATGGAAGTGAAACATGGACGATAAATAGTTTGGACAAGAAGAGAATAGAAGCTTTCGAAATGTGGTGCTACAGAAGAATGCTGAAGATTAGATGGGTAGATCACATAACTAATGAGGAAGTATTGAATAGGATTGGGGAGAAGAGAAGTTTGTGGCACAACTTGACCAGAAGAAGGGATCGGTTGGTAGGACATGTTCTGAGGCATCAAGGGATCACCAATTTAGTATTGGAGGGCAGCGTGGAGGGTAAAAATCGTAGGGGGAGACCAAGAGATGACTACACTAAGCAGATTCAGAAGGATGTAGGTTGCAGTAGGTACTGGGAGATGAAAAAGCTTGCACAGGATAGAGTAGCATGGAGAGCTGCATCAAACCAGTCTCAGGACTGAAGACCACAACAACAACAGGAAAAAGTGAAGCACTCGGTAAACACTGTGGGATGTCAATGAACTTGGTACACGAGCACACAATAGGCAGGTATGTAAATAATTAGAGATGAGGTTGTCTGTGACAGGTGGAACGGCCACCAGGGTGCAGTAGTGTTGTTCGTGTCAAATGTTGTCACCAGGCCTGGTCCCCCCAGCGGGTCCGGGGTAAGAATAAGCCCGAGGTATTACTGCCTGTCGTAAGAGGCGACTAAAAGGAGTCTCACTCGTTTCGGCCTTTATATGGTGGTCCCCTGTAGAGTTTGACCTCCATTCTTCAAACATTTTTTCTTCAGAGCGAGGCAATTGGGGGAGGATGGGGTCATGGGCTCTAGCCCACGGCTTCCAGTATTCAGCTGCGAAGTCGTGTGTCATGCACTTCTGTCGGCATCGTACCATTCATCTGGAACTTGCTGACGATCCACTCACTGTAGTTGAGGCATATCGATTCTTAGGACTGGTTTTCGATGCCCGATTGACTTGGCTACCTCACCTTCGTCAGCTTAAGCGGAAATACTGGCAGCAACTCATTGCCCACCGCTGCCTGAGCAACACCAACTGGGGTGCAGATCGCTCTACGCTGCTGCAGTTCTACAGAGCCCCTGTTTAATCCCGTCTTGACTATGGGAGTGTGGTTTACGGTTCGGCGGCACCCTCGGCGTTGCGTTTACTCGACCCAGTGCACCACTGTGGCGTTCGCCTAGCGATAGGTTCTTTTAGAACGAGTCCAGTGACCAGTGTCCTTGTGGAGGCCGGAGTCCCTCCATTGAAGGTTAGGCATATTTTGTGTTGGCAGAAGAGCCAACACTGTGTTACGAGTGGAGGCCGAAAGGCACGCGTTTTAGCCCACGCAGGCTGGCGAGAGGAGGGAAGAACTATACTAACTTGAGGTCTGGAACATGACAAGGAATCAGAATTCAGAAAGCGGACGTAATTAGTTTGATACTTAACTTTACTCCATTAATGATGGACGTCGCTCTTGACGGTACATGAGTCACAATATTATCTGTTCAGAAGACATTCTTGAAGATAGTTACTGAATATGGCGCCTTGCTAGGTCGTAGCAAATGACGTAGCTGAAGGCTATGCTAAACTGTCGTCTCTACAAATGAGAGCGTATGTAGACAGTGAACCATCGCTAGCAAAATCGGTTGTACAACTGGGGCGAGTGCTAGGAAGTCTCTCTAGACTAGACGTACCGTGTGGCGGCGCTTGGTGTGCAATCACTGATAGTGGCGACACGCGTGTCCGACGTATGCTAACGGGCCGCGGCCGATTTAAAGGCTACCACCTAGCAAGTGTGGTGTCTGGCGGTGACACTACAGCATACACAAGTGCTCGTCAGTTACGTTGCACACGTTCGTAGTTCTCCTACACGTTCAAATTACCTTCTCCTTTTCCCACGCGCAGCAGCCCCTCTCCTGCATCGGCGGCCCAGGTCAAGGTTAACGATTGCGGTTCACGTGCGATCCCTTCTGTCTGAACTGGAGTCCTACCTTTTACCACCTATACTTGAGGTCCATTCACTTACATCTCCATGGTGTACACCTAGGTCGCGACTTCGCCTGGACCTTTCACATGGCCCAAGGACTCAGTTAACCCTGCTACTCTCTGATGTCACTTCCTCTCGATTCTTGACATGTACGGCTCGATGGCCGATGGTCACGTTGGCTTTGCCTACGTTCATGGAGGACATAATAGAACAGCACTCCCTGCCCGATGGTTGCAGTGTTTTCACCGAAGTGCTGGCGGCCTTATCTCGTGTTCTTGAGCACATCTGCTCATGCCCAGGTGAGTCATTTCTCCTGTGTACTGATTCCTCGAGCAGCTCACAAGCTGTCGACATGTGCTACCCTCGTCATCCCTTGTTAGCGACCATCCAGGAGTCCATCTACGCCCTGAAAGGTCCAGTCGTTAAGTGGTGTTTGTCTGAACCCCAGGTAGGAATCCTAAGCAACAAACTGGCTGACAGGCTGGCCAAACAGGCTATACAGAAACTGCTTTTGGAGATGGGCATCTCTGCACCTGACTTGCGTTCTGTCTTACGCCGCAGGGTTATTCGGCTTTGGGAGACGGAATGACATAACAGTACACACAACAAACTTCGCGTCATTAAGGAGACTACGAATGTGTGGAAGCCTTCCACGCAGGCCTCTTGCAGGGAATCAGTTGTCCACTGCCGGCTCCACATTGGCCACGCCTGGGCGACCCACGGTTACCTCCTGCGCCATGAAGACCCACCTAAGTGTCAATGCGGCGCCAGGTTGACAGTGCCCCATCTTCTGGTGCACTGTCCCACTTTGACTGCCCGGAATCTTGGGTTACCGGACTCGTTGCCGCTAATTTTATCTGACAAAGCTTCAAGGATCAGGGCTGATCTAGTTTTACGTTTTATTGGTGAGGGTGAATTTTATCATTTGATCTAAGTTTTAGTGCATGTCCTTTGTCCTTCAGTGTCCTCCACCCTAGTTCTTTTAGAGTGGAGATTTTAATGTGTTGCAGAGTGGCTGGCTTGTCCTTTTTATTCTCATGGTCGGCAAGCCACGGTCATCTACGATGTTGTTTTACTCTCTTCATCCTGTTTCTTGCGTTTCTGTGGTTTTCTTGTCCCTCTTTTGTCCATTTACACGTTTGTTTCCCATTATCGTTCTTGTAATTTTTCCTTTCATTCCGTTTTGTGTTTTCAGTCTCGTTTGTTTTATTCTCACACTTGTGGCATTGTTTTATTCGGAACAAGGGACTGATGACCTCATAGTTTGGTCCCTTCTCCCCCTCTTTTAATCCAACCAACCAACCAACAAGGCCTGGCAAGCGACATGAAGAGCGTCAGATGTTGAGTGACCACTGTGAAACAGACGGAGATGCTGTGTACTCGTGTGAGGCACCGTTATCAGCATGTGGGCTTTCATTGTAAGTCTCCATGAGGCCGGCTAGGCGAATAGTGCAATATCCAGGTTTGTGGGCCATTCAGATGTGACAGTCGGCGGAGTTTAGTCTGCATGGGAACGTGAGGCAGGCATACTAGTCGTCAAGGATCCGCTGAAATACGTCTGATCAGCATAAGAACGAATCGCAGTACTGTGCAGCAAGCACATCGTAGCCCGTTCACATCTGCACCTGCCATCTGAGAACAAGTAATGGACTCCCTGGCGATTTCTGTGTCATCGCACACAACTGGTTGAAAACTAGCATCATCTAACGTAGGGACTTATCGTCCAATGCATAGACTGTCGTTAACTCCACAACACAAAAAGCTGTATTTGGAGTGGTAGTGTGAGTGTGATTGATGTACAGTTGGCGAATGGCGTCGCACTGTGTTTAGCGATGTGTTGCGGTATTTGACTACGTCAGATGACCATCGTAGTTGAATATGGTGAATATGATGGCTACATAGGGGGAGATCCCATTCTTCCGATATTTTGTAGCGACGGAGCGGCGTTACTCCTGGCATCATAATGTAAGGAGCCATCGGATATTAGTTCTTGCACGGCTCACGGCTGGTAGTGACCAAGGGATCTCTGACAGCACAACGGCACTTCACTGATGTCCTACTTGTCATGTGATAGCGATCATGTAACAATATCGTGATGCCATTTTTCAAGAAGACAATGTTCATCAGCGCTTGGGACACGTCTCTGTCTGCCCAGTGTTGAGGTACTCCCGTGGCGAGCAAGATTCGCTGACGTGTCCCCATAGAACACATGTGGGATCAGTTCGGACATCAACTATACCACAGTGCCAGTATCCAGAATAACAATAAATAGTCGTAGAGAGCCACCTTGCGTCAGGAGAAGATACAACGGCTATACGACACCTTTCCCAACCGAATCAGTGCATGCTTCCAGGTCAAAAGGGGTGGCAAGTCATACTTATGAATGGGCTCTTGCTACCGACTTATTGTAAATATTACTGGATTTCGTAATCACTGCAATTACATCACATACACTCTCAGCCCGTGAACTTTAACACTACTGGCCATTAAAATTGCTACACCAAGAACAAATGCAGATGATAAACGGATCCATTGTATAAATGTATTATATTAAAACTGACATGTGATTACATTTTCACGCAGTTTGGGTGCATAGATACTGACAAATCAGAATCGAGAACAACCACCTCTGGCCGTAATAACGGCCTTGATACGCCTGGGCATTGAGTCAAACAGAGCTTGGATGGCGTGTACAGGTACAGCTGCCCATGCAGCTTCAACAGGATGCCACAGTTCATCAAGAGTAGTGCCTGGCGTATTGTGACGAGTCAGTTGCTCGGCCACCATTGACCAGACGTTTTCAATTGGTGAGAGCAGCAGCAGTTGAACATTTTCTGTATCCAGGAAGGCAGGGCAGCAGTTGAACATTTTCTGTATCCAGGAAGGCCCGTACAGGCCCTGCAACATGGGGTCGTGTATTATCCTGCTGAAATGTAGGGTTTCGCAGTGATCGAATGAAGGGTACAGCCACGGGTCGTAAGACATCTGAAATGTGACGTCCACTGTTCAAAGTGCCGTCAATGCGAACAAGAGGTGACCGAGACGTGTAACCAATGGCACCCCACACCATCACGCCGCATGATACGCCTGTACGGCGATGACGAATACACGCTTCCAATGTGCATTCACCACGATGTCGCCAAACACGGATGCGACCATCGTGATGCTGTGAACAGAACCTGGATTCATCCGAAAAAATAACGTTTTGCCATTCGTGCACCCAGGTTCGTCGTTGAGTACGCCATCGCAGGCGCTCCTGTCTGTGATGCAACGTCAAGGGTAACCGCAGCCGTGGTCTCCGAGCTGATAGTCCATGCTGCTGCAAAACGTCATCGTACTGTTTGTGCAGATGGTTGTTGTCTTGCAAACGTCCCCATCTGTTGACTCAGGGATCGAGACATGGCTGCACGGTCCGTTACAACCATGCGGATAAGATGCCTGTCATCTCGACTGTTAGTGATACGAGGTCGTCGGGATCCAGCACGGTGTTCCGTATTACCCTCCTGAACCCACCGATTCCATATTCTGCTAACAGTCGTTGGATCTCGACCAACGCGAGCAGTAATGTCGAGATACGATAAACCGCAATTGCGATAGGCTGCAATCCGACCTTTATCAAAGTCGGAAACGTGATGGTACGCATTTCTCCTTCTTACACGAGGCATCACAACAACGTTTAACCAGGCAACGCCGGTCTACTGCTGTTTGTGTATGAGAAATCGGTTGGAAACTTTCCTCATGTCAGCACGTTGTAGGTGACGCCACCTGCGCCAACCTTGTGTAAATGCTCCGAAAAGCTAATCATTTGCATACCACAGCACCTTCTTCCTGTAGGTTAAATTCCGCGTCTGTTGCACGTCATCTTCGTGGAGTAGCAATTTTAATGGCCAGTTGTGTATTTCGTTTCCTTCTCCTCTTCTGGATGCTCCTTTTTTTTTTGGCCAGCCAGCGTATTTGCGCCAGTGTGGCGGGGTCTCCTAGCGGCGCAGCGAGACAGGCGCCTTCTCAATGGCGGATGTGGCGAATTCCCGCCGGCGACGTGAACGAGAGATAAAAATCGGCTGGTGTTGACGTCTGGGGTCTGGCGCTGACAGGCAGTCGGGCGAGCACGTGCTCCGCGGCCGCCGGCCTCGCCTCGGTGCGGGTATCGATTGCGCTTCGAAGAAGAGCAGCGAGGCGACGTCGAGTCTCGCCCGCCCGTGTTGCGGCGGCCCGCTGTCTGCGTTGCGCAACCTGCGGTTCGCCGCGCGCCGGCGGCAGGCGAGCCCACAGCCAGCCGCTTCCCACGGCGATCTCCTACCGCCGTGGCAGCGCCCCCTGTCGCTGCACCAGCGGAACGCTTCAGCAGCCTCCTCTCCTGCAGCAGTAGCATCACCATCAGCCGTAGCACTAGCAGGCTCCATTCTCTAAGTACCTGAAACATGCGATGCTGTCTATACTCTGTTCATCATTAGACCACGGACTTTTAGGTCGTAAAAAAGTGTGTTTTAGGCAGCTAAACTAAGCTTCTTCAGTAGTTCATTTAGGCTACATAAAACCTAAAATGAGTTCTAATAAAAATGATGCAGAGAAAATAAAAATAAATTAAAATATACAGTGTTGACAGTATGAACATCTTATTAATGGCCGCCTCTTCTGATTCCATATCGACCGGTGCTTCAGATGAAAACATCTCACTACTGGTAAATTATTTTTCGACCCGGAAAATTCACGTATTAATACCTTTCACGAAACAGAGTAGTTCGAAAAGACTGCCTGTAGACAGCAGCGAGAAAATGCAGTAATTTAGCTATAGAGGGCGTCTACGATTAACATTGTGATTTTTTAATCCGTGCTCAGCTTAAGGCCTATGAAACCGTTTCTTTGCGAAAATACACAGCTGGCCAGAATCCTACGAACGAAATATTTTCAAATATAACATTTAGTACTCCCACGTTCGATTCTAATGTGTAACTCAAATCTTTGACCGGTTCCCATTCGCTCACCGAAGTTAAGCACTGTCGCGCGCGGCGCGTACTTGGATGGATGACCATTCAACCGTGCCGAGTGCGTTGGTAGTAAGGCAAGCAAAGGAATTGTGAACAGTCTCTAACGACCTTCGCCTTCGACGAGACGTAAAGCCCTAAGTTTACTTCCTTTTTCTAATCTTTGAAAACACAAGAACTCTATGTCACATTAACGAAATAGGTACTTTTCAGGATTTTGATGCCGAAATAGGCAAAATTAGGCGTCAACGTCGAAATACGCAATTTTAGGTCCTATAGAACTAACGGTATTCAGTTTAGTTAGTCATGAAACGCACAAGTACCATCGTATATGCAAATTGGAGCTTAGGAAAAAAATAGATTTTAACCTAAAGATCTATGATCTATTTTTTACATATGAATAATGAAACACCTATAAAGAGTATTTGGTATTAATAGGGATAGCGATATAAAAAAATTAAAAAAAGACCGAATGACGAAGCACGAGCGCATATCAACTAGCCACCTTGCTGCACGCTGGGCAGAAAATATTTTTTTCCATCTGTCGTATAGTGTGGAAAAACTTGGAACCCCTGTCTTATATGATGAAATAGACACTTTTTAGGATATTAAAGCCGAAATAGGCAAAAATAGGCACTAACGTCGAAATAGGCTTTTTTAGGTCCTAGAGAATTAACGCTATTAAGTGTAAATAGTCATGAAACGCATAAGTACAACTTTTTATGCAAATAGGAACTCAGGAACAAAATAGGTTGCCGGCCGGTGTGGCCGTGCGGTTAAAGGCGCTTCAGTCTGGAACCGCGTGACCGCTACGGTCGCAGGTTCGAATCCTGCCTCGGGCATGGATGTGTGTGATGTCCTTAGGTTAGTTAGGTTTAATTAGTTCTGAGTTCTAGGCGACTGATGACCTCAGAAGTTGAGTCGCATAGTGCTCAGAGCCATTTTAACCATTTGAACAAAATAGGTTTTTACCTAAAATCCGGGGTCTATTCATCATAAGAATAAACCTAATGTAAACAAGCCCCTACCACGCCGTAGCGGAGAAGCGAGGCAACTGTCCCCCAATTGAAGCAGCTGATCGCCGCCATTTGCAGGGATGAATCCTAGTACTGGGGTTGTGATTTGACGTATATGAGACGCAACAAGAGCAAATTGAAGCACAAATCAAACACATGTTTGTTTAAAAAAAGTACTGAGTATTCGAGTCTATTTTAAAAGTATACTTAAATGAATGAAGTTTCCTAATTTCCGAAATACGTCTGCATAGAGACGCGAGATTTAAGAATGTAAGGCTCTTTCCTGACAAGGTGGAGCGAGTTTACATGGAGTTATTTGCATTAGATAATTACATCAAACTTTTAAAGTAGCAGACAGTACGATTATTATTTAATTCACGTAATTTTCCTGTCAGGTTCTGTTTGCTTTTTGCCGACTACTGTGCACATTTTGCACGCTTAAATTGTTTAGCACAGTATTGTCTTGTGGTGTGCGTACTGTAAGACCTTCGGTGCACACACCATCAGATTACTTGACTTGTCCCTCTAACGAAGTAGGCGAGTGTCAGCAATACGTGTCGTGGTCTTATCGTGGCGTGTTTATCTTCTGCCGTTAGGTCAGACGATAGAAATGCCACTTGCACGCTTAGAGTAGCAGATTGACAGTGACCCACTTTAAACAGAACTTGATTAATTTTCATACACATTTATTAAAATAATAACAAGCATAAAAATAACTTAACTTGGTTCTGGATGCTATTTACAATTGACAATCTGAAGTTCCCTTGGTCTTGGTACGTTAATCTTATTCTCACATATCTCTGATACTTGACAAAGTGTCTATTCATTTATCTTCATGGCTATGTACAGGAATATGATAATCTTATTAGGCGCAGACTGAAATGCAGACTAATTCAGACTGACTAATCGGAGGTCGGTACACTCGTTATAATACCTCGCGCGTTCAGGTATCACTGCGCGAGTGTGATCCGCGAGGAGAAAAGGTTCTACGTTAGCAGCAATCTCATTGGCTGCGTGACATATTAATACGCGGATCGGCGGAAGCAGAATTTGGTCCGTCTCTAGGACAGCGCCATCTCGTGGTGCGGACGAGCGCAGCGCCTGCGCTGTTGTGCTTAGCTGGGCGCGCTCTAGTGGGAAAGTTGTCTACGCGCTGACTACGCGGAACTATGTGCACAACATATCTACACTCGATTTTTGGTATGATTAGTTGTAATAACCCATATCAATTTAAATACGGTAGGAATTTCATTCGCACATTAGTTTTCAACACTGAATGCACCTCTAAAAGTGGTTGAGTTTGCAACATTTGATCAAATATTTGACCAATTAGGAAGTATAATCACCACCTGACAAAACATGTTAAGTATCTAAACACAATTATTCGACCTACCTCTGATTCATACTTAATATATATTTGATTGCCTTGGTAACCTGGAAGCCGGCCGGTGTGGCCGTGCGGTTCTAGGCGCTTCAGTCTGGAACCGCGTGACCGCTGCGGTCGCAGGTTCGAGTCCTGCCTCGGGCGTGGATTTGTGTGATGTCCTTAGGATAGTTAGGTTTAGGTAGTTCTAAGTTCTAGGGGACTGATGACCACAGACGTTAAGTCCCATAGTACTCAGAGCCATTTGAACCATTTTTTTTTTTTTTTTTGTAACCTGGGAAATGAACGTTCAAAATTATACACACTGACAGTATTTCTACACTATTTAACCTAGGCCTATATTGCACGATTTCCAGGACACTATACCTTTTTTCAAACGAGTTGGAAATCCAAATACTGTCGGTATAGCATCGTCCTTCAGCTGACGTCTGTTTACATAGTTTTCCATGTAACAATTCTCTTCAAAATGAAGAGAGCGCAGCAAATGATTTGCTGTTGGTTGGAAGTTCTCTCTCCGAGTAGCAACTATCCATTTCCGATTTAGAAAATCGCTCATGATGTATTATTTCTCCATGAAAATACTATATACAAGTAATAGAAAGTAGCAAACAACTAGAAATGACTGACCTGTTAAATGTAACATTGTTTCCGTCTTCGTCTTTGCTTCCATTATACTGTTACAATTAAAAGCAGCACACGAACGAACCCTGTTTACGCACTGTTTCCCTGAAAACGGCGGCTTCTATCACGTTCATTGTGGGGACGCAACACTAGCGTCAATGCGCGGTCTAATTTTTATTTAGTAAGTCTATGGATGTAAACATCACTCCATGTATTCATGCGCGTTTCCTTGAATCTCATCGGGTATCGTTTCACGTGGAGCGGAAGCCAAACAGTGTCTCGTACAGTCAAGTACGATCCTAAGCACACGTTGTGTGCTTATTACACGCACACAGATTGAGCCATAATGCGGGAAGTCAGATTACCAGCGCATTAAACCTGGACTGCACTGATCAGACAGCTGCAATGATGCGAGCAGTTGCATTTCAGACTAGCAAAGAAACAACTAGCTTCGAATGTCACTAGTAGATAATAAATGTATGTTCTGGGACACTAGGACAATTTTACGAAAATAATAAATATCGTTCGTTAACACTCACAATATTTGTTACTTTCAGATACGTAAGAAAAGTACTTTACTTTACTTTCATCTACCTAGATTCAGCTACTTTTTCAAAACAATTAATTTTTGTGATTCGGGTTCTAACGAAGAAAGTGAAGAAGAAGAATATATTGATAAATATTATAAAGATTATTTTCCAAATAAAGAAGTTGTAAAAGAACACAGTGGTGGACGATTTTACGGAAGAAGATTTTAAATTTTTATATGTTTTACAATATTTTTAAAAACGAAATGACAATAAAACAACCAAATGTTAAACAAACGTTAAACTAATTTTGTGTGTTAAGCTAAACATAAACACTATACATAAATTTTAACAACTAACATTCGTTAAACAAATGTTAAACGTTAACGTTATCATTAAAATAAAAATAAACATAAAGATGTATGTTAAAATTAACATAAAAAATAAATATAAAAAACATATGTTAATGTATGTTAACATGTTAAATATTAAAACATATGTTAATGAATGTTAACATCAAACGTATATTAACATACATTAACATGTTTTTAAATTTATTTTTATGTTATTGCCCACTGTTCTGCACTCAATTATTTAACACCAACTCAACTTCTATAATAAAGAAACTATTTAAAAAACATTCAGGACCACAACAAATCACCTCTTTCCACGAAAATAGACAAAGCCCAGTTTCATTTAGTTTAATGAGCAAAATCGGTATACTTTTTTACGTTCTACTGCACTCACATCTCATTATTTTGTGACATCCAGCAAAGTGTACCGCCACCGAGCACAAATGATCAGCAGAAACAAACTTAACTCGTCTGCAAAGATCTTTAAAGGGAAACTCGAAAAAAGAAAATAGAGGAAACTGATATTTCCGCTCACGAATACCGATGTCGGTGATGTAGTAAATTCCAAATCACACTCATAATTTACAAAGTCAAATAAGGTGTTTCTCATGTCTAGAGAACCGGCAACCAAGTCTTGCTCCTGCTAGATGCCCACACCACAATCGATGTTCTCTCATCTAAATAAAGATGCGAAATGTGAAGAAGCAGTCAACCGAAAAATTTACATGGAAGGGAATAATGCCCCAGCGCAAAAACACGACCATATTGAATCTTCTCAAATTTCCACTTGATCACGAAAGCTGTCCAACACATACCAAGTATGCAAGCACGCATAGACATTATCAGCCTACTAAATCGACACACACATAATATATATATATATATATTATATATATATATGTGATTATATATATATATGTGATTATATATATAGTGTTCGTACGCTTCTCAACAACAGATTCGGTGACCGATGGATTTGTAGAGGCGGACCAATTCCATGGCCTCCACGCTCTCCTGACCTCAACCCTCTTGACTTTCATTTGTGGGGGTATTTGAAAGCTCTTGTCTACGCAACCCCGGTACCAAATGTAGAGACTCTTCGTGCTCGTATTGTGGACGGCCGTGATACAATACGCCATTCTCCAGGGCTGTATCAGCGCATATAGGGTGTAACAAAAAGGTACGGCCAAACTTTCAAACTTTCAGGAAACATTCTTCACACACAAATAAAGAAAAGATGTTATGTGGACATGTGTCCGGAAACGCTTAATTTCCATGTTAGAGCTCATTTTAGTTTCGTCGTATGTTCTCCCACCTACGCTCAATGGAGCACGTTATCGTGATTTCATACGGGATACTCTACCTGTGCTGCGAGAACATGTGCCTTTACCAGTACGTCACAACATGTGGTTCATGCACGATGGAACTCCTGCACATTTCAGTAGAAGTGTTCGTACGCTTCTCAACAACAGATTCGGTGACCGATGGATTTGTAGAGGCGGACCAATTCCATGGCCTCCACGCTCTCCTGACCTCAACCCTCTTGACTTTCATTTGTGGGGGCATTTGAAAGCTCTTGTCTACGCAACCCCGGTACCAAATGTAGAGACTCTTCGTGCTCGTATTGTGGACGGCCGTGATACAATACGCCATTCTCCAGGGCTGTATCAGCGCATCAGGGATTCCATGCGACGGAGGGTGGATGCATGTATCCTCGCTAACGGAGGACATTTTGAACATTTCCTGTAACAAAGTGTTTGATGTCACGCTGGTACGTTCTGTTGCTGTGTGTTTCCATTCCATGATGAATGTGATTTGAAGAGAAGTAATAAAATGAGCTCAAACATAGAAAGTAAGCGTTTCCGGACATATGTCCACGTAACATATTTTCTTTCTTTGCGTGTGAGGAATGTTTCCTGAAAGTTTGGCCGTATCTTTTTGTATATATGGTGGTCCGTTGATAGTGACCGTGTCAAACATCTCCGGAAATAAGCATCAAACAAAAAAAAATTCGAAGACGCAACTTGTCTAGCTCGAAGGGGGAAACCAGATGGCGCTATGGTTGACCCGCTAGATGGCGCTGCTAGAGGTCAAACGGATATCAACTGCGTCTTTTTAAATAGGAATCCCCATTTTTATTACATATTCGTGTAGTACGTAAGGAAATATGAATGTTTTAGCTGGACCACTTTTTTAGCATTGTGATAAATGGCGCTGTAATAGTCACAAACGTATAAGTACCTGGTATCACGCAACATTCCGCCAGTGCGGACGGTATTTGCTTCGTGATACATTATCCGTGTTAAAGTGGACCGTTTACCAATTGCGAGAAAGCTCGATATCGTGTTGATATATGGTGTTGTGATCAAAATGCCCAACGGGCCGTGTGCTACGTATGCTGCTCGGTGTCCTGGACGACATCATCCAAGTTTCCTGGCCGTTCGCCGGATAGTTACGTAATTGAAGGACACAGGAAGTGTTCAGCCACATGTGAAACGTCAAACACGACCTGCAACAAATGATGATGCCCAAGTAGTTGTTTTAACTGCTGTCGCGGCTAATCCGCACATCAGTAGCAGACAAATTACGCGAGAATCGGGAATCTCAAAAACGACGGTGCTGAGAATGCTACATCAACATCGATTGCATCCGTACCATATTTCTATGCACCAGGAATTGCATGGCGACGACTCTAAACGCCGTGTACAGTTCTGCCACGGGGCACAAGAGAAATTACGGAACGATGTCAGATTTTTTGCACGCGTTCTATTTAGCCACGAAGCGTTATTCACGAACAGCCATAACGTAAACCGGCATAATATGCACTACTGGGCAACGGAAAATCTACGATGGCTGCGACAAGTGGAACATCAGTGGCCTTGGTGGGTTAATGTATGGTGTGGCATTATGGGAGGAAGGATAATTGGCCCCCATTTTATCGATGGCAATCTAAATGGTGCAATGTATGCTGGTTTCCTACGTAATGCTCTACCGATGTTACTACAAGATGTTTCAATGTATGACAGAATGGCGATGTACTTCCAACATGATCGATGTCCGGCACATAGCTCGCATGCGGTTGAAGCGGTACTGAATAGCACATTTCATGGCAGGTGGATTGGTCGTCGAAGCACAATACCATGGCCCGCACGTTCACCGGATCTGACGACCCCAGATTTCTTTCTGTGTGGAAAGTTGAAGGATATTTGCCATCGTGATACACCGACAACGCCTGACAACATGCGTCAGCCATTGTCAGTGCATGTGCGAACATAACAGAAGGCGAACTACTGGCTGTTGAGAGGAATGTCGTTACACGTAATGCCAAATGCATTGACGTTGACGGACATCATGCTGAGCATTTATTGCATTAATGTGGTATTTACAGGTAATCACGCTGTAACAGCATGCGTTCACAAAAATGATAAGTTCACAAAGGTACATTTATCACATTGGAACAACCGAAATAAAATGTTCAAACGTGCCTACGTTCTGTATTTTAATTTAAAAAACCTACCTGTTACCAACTGTTCATCTAAAATTGTGAGCCATATGAAACTTCCTGGCAGATTAAAACTGTGTGCCCGACCGAGACTCGAACTTGGGACCTTTGCCTTTCGCGGGCAAGTACTCTACCATCTTTTTTTTTTTCGCTGCATCTGCTCGGGGCGGACGTCGTAAGACACCCATATATGTTTGTTGTTGATCGATTAACTCAGTTTTTTTTTCTTATTACAGAGGGCAGCTAGCTCTCTGACCGAACACGCTGAGCTACCGTGCCGGCGACCATCTGAGCTACCGAAGCACGACTCACGCCCGGTACTCACAGCTTTACTTCTGCCAGTATCTCGTCTCCTATGAGCCATATGTTTGTGACTATTACAGCGCCAGCTATCACACAGCGAAAAAAGTGGTCCAACTAAAACATTCATACTTCTTTACGTACTACACGAATATGTAATAAAAAGTGGGGGTTCCTATTTAAAAAAAAACGCAGTTTATATCCGATTGACATATGGCAGCGCCATCTAGCGGGCCAACCATAGCGCCATCTGGTTTCCCTCTTCAAGCTAGACAAGTTTCGTTCTTTGTAGTTTTTTCGTTTGATACTTATTTCGTGAGATATTTGGCCCGGTCACGATCAATGGACCACCCTGTATATATATATGTATATATACTAGTGGCCATTAAAATTGCTACACCACGAAGATGACGTGCTACAGACGCGAAATTTAACTGACTGGAGGAAGATGCTGTAATATGCAAATGATTAGCTTTTGAGAGCATTCACACAAGGTTGGCACCGGTGGCGACACGTACAACGTGCTGACATGAGGAAAGTTTCCAACCGATTTCTCATACACAAACAACAGTTGACCGGCGTTGCCTGGTGAAGCGTTGTTCTGATGCCTCGTGTAAGGAGGAGAAATGCGTACCATCACGTTTCCAACTTTGATAAAGATCGGATTGTAGCCTATCGCGATTGCGGTTTATCGTATCGCGACATTACTGCTCGCGTTGGTCGAGATCCAATGACTGTTAGCACAATATGGAATCGGTGGGTTCAGAATGGTACCACGGAACGCCGTGCTGGATCTCAACCGCCTCTTATCACTATCAGTCGAGATGACAGGCATCTCATCCGCATGACTGTAACGGATCGTGCAGCCACGTCTCGATCCCTGAGTCAACAGATGGGGACGTTTGCAAGACAACAACCATCTGCACGAACAGTACGATGATGTTTTGCAGCAGCATGGACTATCAACTCGGAGACCATGGCTGCGGTTACCCTTGACGCTGCATCACAGACAGGAGCGCCTGCGATGGTGTACTTAACGACGAAACTCCGTGCACAAATGGCAAAACGTCATTTTTTCGGATGAATCCAGGGTTCTTTTTACAGCATCATGATGGTCGCATGCGTGATTGGTGACATCGCGGTGAACGCATATTGGAAGCGTGTATTCGTCATCGCCATACAGGGGTATCACCCGGCGTGATGGTATGGGGTGCCATTGGTTATACGTCTCGGTCACCTCTTATTCGCAATGACGGCACTTTGAACAGTGGACGTTACATTTCGGATGTGTTACGACCCGTGGGTCTACCCTTCATTCGATCCCTGCGAAACCCTACATTTCAGCAGGATAATGCACGACCACATGTTGCTGGTCCTGTACAGGCCGTTCTGGATACAGAAAATGTTCGACTGCTGCCCTGGCCAGCACATTATCCAGATCTCTCACCAATCGAAAACGTCTGGTCAAAGGTGGCCAACAACTGGTTCGTCACAAAACGCCACTCACTACTCTTGATGAACTGTGGTATCGTGTTGAAGCTGCATGGGCAGCTGTACCTGTACACGCCATCCAAGCTCTGTTTGACTCCATGGCCAGGCGTATCAAGTCCGTTATTACGGCCATAGGTGGGTGTTCTGGGTACTGATTTCTCAGGATCTATGCACCCGAATTGCGTGAAAATGTAATCACATGTAAGTTCTAGTAAAATATATGTGTCCAATGAATACCCGTTTATCATCTGCATTTCTTCTTGGTGTAGCTATTTTAATGGCCAGTAGTATGTATCGCGGCAGTTCACTATGTTGCAATGGCATTGTTTTCTGAACTATGCTGTAATTCATCACAATTCAGACAATTTGTACAAATTATTTATAAATTATATGCAAAAATCTTCCTCGCTTATCAGCATACCTATTAGCCAATCCCTGTAGCAGTGTCCTTGATCAGGCTGCATATACCGACGGACGTGAATAAGCGACTTCAATTTATATATTATAATGCCATGCTTGAGCTACTGCATCTTTGCTCAAGTGAGACGTGAAGAATAAAAGTTATGGATACAAGAGCCAGAAATGTTACAACCAACGATGTTTTCGCTGGCAGTTTTGTGTGACGCACATCTCGGGACGACTCGCCGCAGCGAACGACTGTCCGTCAGGTGCCGGACGCGCTACGCAGGTCGGATTTATCGCCGATAGTCGGCCGCTGAACGGCTCGGCCACAAATCTTGGAGCGGCGCGACGTACGGCCCCCCGGTGGCCGCGGCGGCGTCGGTCTGTTTCCCCGGAGCAAACAACCGCGGGACGCCATGACGTACGGCCGAGCAAGCGGCTCGGTAGCACCAGATGTGCGCCGGACGGGACCCGCACAAAAACGCCGGATAATAAAGACGAGTTAGCGGCGCGCCAGTAAATATTTACGCTTCTTGCCGCAGCGCGGGACAGAAGCGCTGGCCCGGAGACGAGGCGGGACGGGTCGCCCCTTTCCTTCCAGGGCCGAAAATCGGTGGCCCGGCCCCGGTCTGGTAAATTATGCCGAACGGAAGCGAGGGCGAGGGCGGGACACGGAGCTGCGCTCCCCTGGGGCACCCTCCGCTAATTGGCTCGGGGGCGGAAGAAGCCGCCTCCACTGAGAAACGGCCCGAGAGCCATCTCGTCCCGATCCAAATGGCCCGTCTTGTCGCCGAGCGCGCTGCTTGCACGGCGTCAGCTACAGGCCGTCTCGGTTGACACATGGAGGCCGATCCACACTGTACGTCAGCCGAATGTCATGCACCAGGGACGGCCGGAGTGGCCGTGCGGTTCTAGGCGCTACAGTCTGGAGCCGAGCGACCGCTACGGTCGCAGGTTCGAATCCTGCCTCGGGCATGGATGTGTGTGCTGTCCTCAGGTTAGTTAGGTTTAATTAGTGCTAAGTTCAAGGGGACTGATGACCTCAGAAGTTAAGTCGGATACTGCTCGGAGCCATTTTTTCATGCACCAGGCGAGGCTGCGTTTGTTTGAGAAATGCGGGGAGCTGATCGTGAATGGCAAATAGCAGTTGTAACGAGTGATCGAGGAATGAGTACGAAACAGGTCAAAATCGCTCTGAGCACTATGGGACTTAACTTCTGAGGTCATCAGTCCCTTACAACTAAGAACTACTTGAACCTAACTAACCCAAGGACATCACACACATCCATGCCCGAGGCAGGATTCGAACCTGCGACTGCAGCGGTCGCGCGGCTCCAGACTATAGCGCCTAGAACCACTCGGCCACTCCCGCCGGCGAAACAGGTCAACTGTAGATAGTGTCGGAAATTCCATGCGGCTTTTCGCGGATGACGCTGTAGTACACAGAGAAGTTGCAGCATTAGAAAATTGCAGCGGGTAGGCACTTGGTGCAGGGAGTGGAAACTGACGCTTATCATAGACAAATGTAATGTATTGCGAATACATAGAAAGAAGGATCCTTTATTGTATGATTATGTGATATCGGAACAAACACTGGTGGCAGTTACTTCTGTAAAATATTTGGGAGTATGCGTGCGGAACGGTTTGAAGTGGAATGATCATATAAAATTAATTGTTGGTAAGGCGGGTGCCAGGTTGAGATTCATTGGGAGAGTGCTTAGAAAATGTAGTCCATCAACAAAGGAGGTGGCTTACAAAACACTCGTTCGACCTATACCTGAGTATTGCTCATCAGTGTGGGATCCGTACCAGGTCGGATTGACAGAGGAGATAGAGAAGATCGAAAGAAGAGCGGCGCGTTTCGTCACAGGGTTATTTGGTAAGCGTGATAGCGTTACGGAGATGTTTACAAACTCAAGTGGCAGACTCTGCAAGAGAGGCGCTCTGCATCGCGGTGTAGCTTGCTGTGCAAGTTTCGAGAGGGTGCGTTTCTGGATGAGGTATCGAATATATTGCTTCCCCCTACTTATACCTCCCGAGGAGATCACGAATGTAAAATTAGAGAGATTCGAGCGCGCACGGAGGCTTCCTGGAAGTCGTAGGTGTAGATGTAGATGTGTTAAAATTTTGATTAGTGCTCTACAGATAATATGAGTGCAACTGCGTAGAGGAGCATGATCTCACTCATAGGTTGCCTGTGTGTTGGGAATGTAGCAGCTCAATGCCTCTGTTAATTCAGCCGAGACTTTCACTGTAGCAGAAAAATGTTTAATTTCGTTCATCATATTAGACGTTTCAGCAGAGCCTGCAGCTGTCATTCGTGTTTTAAATAATGTACCGCACCAGTTACTAATTTTTTGATGCTTAGCACAATGCGTTTCGAGAATTTATTCTCAAGTGCAAATGAGCACTTATTTACGTGAGCATGTTTGGTAATGTCTGCATTTGTGATTTTCTGCCTCTTGCATCTTTTTGAGAAGGTATCGTGCCTCCTCCATTATACAAAATCATCATTTACACTGTTTATTTACAAAACAAAGATATTACAACACTATCTACATACGAGACTACAGTGTCGTAGTACGATAATATTCTTCTCGGGTGTGCAGCCGGATCATAACGTCATATTGACACAATATTTCCGCGGTCCAACTGGCTGCCATCTTCAGGTGAGAATGCTGGTACACGATCACGCCGGAACTGACTTATCAGCGCAAGCGGCGGCCCCTATATAGGCCGCAGAAGGCCCACAACGCGTGCCCGAGAAGGTGCCGTAACTGCCCTCTAGCGCAAGTAAACATACCGCGCCGCCAGTGGTGGAAACAGGCGAAATCGAGATACCGCTATCAAAAAATAAAAATTATTCCGACGATCGAAACACAGGCCGTTGTTTTTTAATGTCTGATAACACCGGCTTCCAAGACTTACTTAAAAGGTAACCCTTGTCTCTATTAATAAGATTATCAGATAAACGAACCTCTACGGATTCTTTTAAAACACAGGCCCAATAGCGAGATGCAGGGGCAACCATTTGTATCTCGTCATACAGCATTCTGTGTCCCTCGGGGCGACAATGCTCCGCCACTGCCGATTTCTCAGGCTGGAGCAGCAATGTGCCGCTGGTGCTCAACATATCGGTCCTGGATCGTCCGGATTGTCCGACCAATATAAGCCTTCCCACAGTGGCAAGCGATCTTTTACACACTTGGCTTCCTCAAACCCAAGTCATCCTTAACAGAGCGAAGAAGCGCTTTAATCTTGGCTGGCGGGCGAAAAATACTTTTGATATGATATATTTTTAGAATTCTCCCTATCTTCGAGGAAATGCTCTGAGCAAAAGGTAGAAAAGCCACCGATTTGCAGGTATCTTCTGGTGGTTCAGGCAAAAGTCCAAACTGGAAAGCACGACGGATCTGTTTATCTGTATAGCCATTCTGCTTGAGAGGTGGTTCAATTCTTGTGTCAAGCTCTCTCCGTCTGAAATGGCGTAAGCTCTTCTCGCCAACGTCCGCAGGACGCCCGTACGCTGGAACGATGGATGACAGTTAGAAGCATGCAGGTAACGGCCCGTGTGCATAGGCTTTCGATAAACACTGTATTCCAGTGTCCCATCATCCTTTCTGTACACCAGTTTTTTGGAGGATTGACGGCTTTCCCTATTGGCTGTCTATGTTATCAGCGGACGTATACGTGCTCGAGGAAGTGGTACGGATGCAGGAAGAGGTCAGCGTTTGTGAGCTCCATCTGGGAAACCGCTGCATAGAGCTGGCAGACGCCAGGAGGGTGGTTGCGCCACTGTCGTGGCGGCCTCTAGTATTTCTTATGTACTTATTCCCTGCTACACAGCTATCTACTGGATTCCAGAGCCAACAAAAATTTTATTTCCAGTATTTCATATAACTGTTGACCGAATTTAACAGTCTAAGATGCTGTCATAAACTACTCACCAACAAGTACATGCCTCTAAGCACTATGGGACTTAACATCTGAGGTCATCAGTCCCCTGTACTTAGAACTACTTAAACTTAACTTAAGGACATCACACACATCCATGCCCGAGGCAGGATTCGAACCTGCGACCGTAGCAGCAGCGCGGTTCCGGACTGAAGCGCCTAGAACCGTTCGGCCACCACGGCCGGCACCAACAAGTATACTGTTACGTTAAATCTGTAATGCAAAAAGTGCCGTTTTACAGCTGGAAACTGGGTATCTGAGGTAGCATAACGTACGGCGTACAAATTTCCCAGACTATATCCATCCATTATTTTAGAATGAGAGCACTCAGCGACTTCCAAGAAACGTTACACATAATTTCAGGCCTTTTCGAAAGTTTCCTCGCTGACAGCTCCCAAAAAAATAATGAAAGAAAAAACGGTTATCGCTTACTACGTTTTCGCTGTTCGTGCAGAAAACCTTGATCGAAAGGAAGTACCTTTTAATTTATTATTTCTTTACCAGCATTCACAACAAATTTTACAGACATATCTGCGTATACCACCGAATGGGCTTGCAAAATTATATTATTGTATGACGCTTACACTGAAGTGACAAAAGTTATGGGATAACGATATGTACATATACAGATGGCGATAGTATCGTGTAGATAAAGGGCAATGCATTCGTTTGTACTCAGGTGATTCATGTGAGAAGGTTTCCGATGTGATTGTGGCTGCACGACGGGAATTAACAGACATCGGGTAACTGGAGCTATAGGCATGGGACATTCTACTACGGAAATAATTAGGGAACCCAATATTCCGAGATCCACAGTGTCAAGAGTGTGCCGAGAATACCAAATGTCAGGCATTACCTCTCACCACAGACAACGCAGTGGCCGATGGCCCCTCTTGACGACCGAGAACAGGGGCGTTTGCGTAGAGTTGTCAGTGCTGCGAACGCGTCTGTTAGGACAGTGTGGCGAAAGTTGCCTTCAATGGGCTATGGCAGCAGACGACCGACGCGAGTGCCCTTGCTAACAGCACGACATCGCCTGCAGCGCCTCACCTGTGTTCATGACAATATCGGTTGCACCCTAGGCGACTCGAAAACCGTGGTCTGGTCAGATTTCAGTCGGTAAGAGCTGATGGTAGAGTTTCCAGTGTGTCGCAGACCCCACGAAGCCATGGACCCAAGTTGCCACTGAGGCACTGTGGAAGCTGGTAATGGCTACATAATGGTGTGTTCTTGGCTGCTGATACTTTTAAAAATATCGGGAATCCGATATTTCGACACTTAATATGCATAATTATTTGTTCTCGATGTATCTAAAAAATGACCGACGTATTTGCGGAAAAAATGTCGACGTACCTCCCTGCACTGAGGATGCACGTTTTTGGTACTGTGTATTTAAGTATTGATTTGTTATTAGATATTCTGTAAAACGACTCACTTAGAGTAAGAATTGAAGAAAAACTATGCACGTTGACGTTTGGCGATAACAACGTTGCTAAAAATGATAACTGCATGTAATTGGCAGAATAAAAGGCGCCTGATGAGTCGATCGTTCGGTTTCGTCACATACTGTTTAATGCATGTTCGTCTGCGGTCGTGACATCCATTTTAATAACAAGCAAGTTTGGTGCAAATTGACAGTTACCACAGTAGTTTATTCAGGGAGGCTTCTGAAATGCCGAAGTACGGCAGAGGTTTTAACAGGAAGGATGAACGCCTAAAAATAAAGATTGTCGCTGTCACGTCAGAGCATTGCCGTAGAAACCAAATACAAACACAACGACGGCATAGAGTCCATCCACATGCCAATACATTACTACCAGTTTGCTGCCGTAAGTTAGTGTCTACGACGCTTCCTCAGCATTTCACGGTGCTGATAGATCACTAGAGAAGTGTTGCTCCTGGTCAGATGTGAGAGAGAGCCGTAAGTCCTTAACCTGCTCAGGCTAAATAAGAAGCAAACAAATAAGTAAATATTTAGAAACATTGCTGCATGATTCCCTATTGGTAACTCCTCTCATTATCGTTATTGTTCGTTTTTTATTTTTTAAAAGTTGTTTTACAAAACTTCTCCGGAGCATGACACCATACCGTAACAGGCCGCACACCTTAGCATAGTAATCAAATGGTACTGTTTGTGTTACTGTATCATTAAGCGTTCTTAAAACACAGCAGTATCTACTGTAGCAGCACTTCACTATATTATTCCCCAAGTTAAATGAGCATCTAACCAAACTCCTAGAAACTCCGTGTATAATATTTCTTCAATGCTACTGCCTCCTAATTATAGGACTATAGACATGAAATCCCGTACGAAAGAGTAATAAAAAAAGCCCAGGAAATTAAATTGGAATCTTCAGATGAAAGGCGATATACTTCTCGCCATACTCTGTCTATTAAATCGAGAGAACCAGTATTGTAGGCAAAAGAATTAATGCACAGTGTCTCATGTGGTTCCTGAGGATTAGATAAAATGGCTTAGTTTTTAGAGACAGTTATTTTTTCCTTGCTCCATGCACGAATGGAATACAAAAAATTCGCTACCGTAGTACGAAATACTCTCCAACAAGCGTTGACAGTATCCTGCGGCTTGTAGGTGTAGAAACAGATGGATGGTTACTGCTGCGAAGGTTCGCCTATGTAATAATGGTACTTAAGGCAGACTGTTTGAGTAAATGTAAACTTATTGAAACTTGCGTTTTCTGCAACGTAATTCGATCAATCAAAAATTAAGACGTTAGAAAACAGTTATCCACCCTGAAGCCTTATACACAGCAGAAAGTGAGAACAGGGTTACGTAGGAGTGTAGAATCTGTGGAACTAATGATTCTCAGGGTAATACTGGGACCTGGAAGACGAACGGACCAAGAGGTGTATAACCAGTAGGGGAGTGAATCTCGGACGCCTTCAGGAAAACGACAACTATGATCTTCGGGTATATTCTTATAATGGGCCAGGGAAGACTGACAGATCAGATAATACAGAGTCTCGTGAACAAGTGAAGCAAAGTACGATGCATCCAAGAGATCTGGAAGAAATGGGACTACAAGGAAGAAATTTACAGTAAGGTGGCTTTCAGTTTAAAAGATCAGGGTCCCATACGTATCCAGGAAGGAATTAGAACCACGACAAAGACATCATGGGCTGAAGAACCAAGAGTATCCCAAATAAATAGAATCAAAGAATACGGGCAAGAATAAATATCAGAATAATCGAAGCTGATCCGAATTAACATGTTTCCCAAAAGGTCATAATGAAAACAAGAAGAAAAACACTAATCTATAGACAACTGTTGTAAATATCTGTTCTGTGCACCTTCTTCCATTCCTAATCTCGTTGGAGAATATCATGATGAATTTTGAAAGGCCTCAGATGTCCATAATTTTTAAAAAAAACTTAAATTGTAAATAACTATTGTAAATATCTATTCTGTGCATCCTCTTCCCTTCCTAATCCCGATGGAGACTATCAAGCGGGATTTGCTAGTAGAAAGGGAAGAGAATGGACAGGACAGATAATATACCATGAATCAACTTAAAGAACAAAAAGAAGGTAGTAACCTTTTGAACTTCACGAAAACATATGACTCATCCACAAACATTCATTTGGAATGATCCTGAATAACAGAAGACTAGAGTGTACTACACGAGCCGGTCGATGTGGCCGAGCGGTTCTAGGCGCTACAGTCTGGAGCTGCGAGACCGCTACGGTCGCAGGTTCGAATCCTGCCTCGGGAATGGATGTGTGTGATGTCCTTAGGTTAGTTAGGTTTAAGTAGTTCTAAGTTCTAGGGGACTGATGACCTCCGAATTTAAGTCCCATAGTGCTCAGAGCCATTTGAACCATTTTTTTGTACTACACGAGAAACAATAACAAAATTTCTGAGACACAAAGATGAAATTCAGAGGACCACTATCGGAAGAGCTGGAGATCAAGACTGATGCCAATCAGGGAGATGGACTATCATTAGTTTTGTTCAAGATAGCACTGGACGAAGTGATGAAACGTTGGAGATCAATAAACGGGATAGTGAGAATACCAAACATGCACATCGGGGAAAAAATAGGCAATAGAGCTCAAGAGGACTGCCTATCTTTTAGGGAAGATATAGCGACAGCAATAGAGGTGAAAGAAGGCGCAATGTCACAACTGAAGAGCCTAAGCAAGATAATCAGAAGCGTGGAACTGGGAATCGCTTACGACAAGGACAGTGAATACCACTGGGGATTGGAAAATACCAGTAGCCACCGTACAAAGGGTGGACAAAATTAAATACCTGAGAGAATATACTACAGGAAGAAATAGCAGCAGTGAGGGATTAATAGACAGGATGAAAAAGATAAGGTTAGCCTTCTGAATGACCAGAAATATATACTATAAAATAAATATATTTAGAGATGCAAAGATCAGACGCTACACGGCAACAGTGATGCGGTGCTGTATGAGGCTGAGACGATAAAACTAGGAAGAAGTGGGGCAGATCAAGTAGAGAAAAAAGAGAGAAAAATAATGAAGAAAATACTATGCCCTAAAAGAGGTGCTTGGAGGCGGATGGATGCAAAGATCTAGGTAAGAATTGCACCGGAGTGTGCGGACTCTATCAGGAGAAACGAGAATGAAAAGGGCTAGGGTTGCCGGAATGTAATCAAGATAAATAAGGACAGAATTACGAAAAGAGTATGGTAAAAAACAGGGGGGCAAGAGTAAAAACAAGAACCAAGTGGATTGTTGAACTCCGGAAGGAACTAGGGATCAAGGTGAAAGGAAAGGAAAATAGAAGAAACAAGTACACATCGACCAATATATATCATAGTTCGACGACAGGGAAGGATATAAGTATATGACGGAGTCAGCAGTGGAGCAGACTAGAGTAGAGTATACTGAAGATCTCGGAAGGAGAGCGGGAGAGAAATGGGGAGAAAGAATGAAGAAGTTGTGGGAGGGAAAGGGAAAAATGCAACCAATGAAAGGGCTGCCCGTGGTCCTACAGAAGGCATAACACAAGAGGAAAAGTTCTTGTTATTAATTCTGAGAACCATACGGACATCTCAGTCATGAAACTCATAAACAGCAGTTTCGTTCCTTCAAGAAAATGGTCCTGTAGGAACGACGATTGCCCATGGTAGTTTATGGTTCAAATGGCTCTGAGCACTATGCGACTTAACTTCTGAGGTCATCAGTCGCCTAGAACTTAGAACTAATTAAACCTAACCAACCTAAGGAAATTACACAAATCCATGCCCGAGGCAGGATTCGAACCTGCGACCGTAGCAGTCGCTCAGGTCCAGACTGTAGCGCCTAGAACCGCACGGCCACTCCGGCCGGCCATGACAGTTTATCGGTTATATCTTGTAATACTGGGTACACTAGACGCTGTGATCTCATTTAAAAATATAAATGACTCTTCGGCGAGTCGAGTGATAGGGGCCGGCCGCCAGGACACACTTCTTCCTAGAGTACCCATGTTCGCTGTGTTGCCTTTTATTGTAGGAATGTGCAGAGCCTTAGTCAAACGTAGCAGGCAGGCTGCACGTCGGGTACACTAATCGAGCAATGGCTACCTGGCCAGAAGTATTTCTCCTTGTTCTGATTTCGGGAATCATTACTAATTCAAACCAGCAAGCACACCTCCCTTCAGATTTACCACTTACAATCTGATATCTAATAATCCAAGCTTAAATTCGTAGGACGTTAGTATCAATCACACTCAGACTGAAAAATCTACGTAGCCTGTGGAGATTGCAAATGACTAGTTTGTTACACACTGATTTCAGAAATAGGGTATTTTGCTTACTCTACAGTTTCTCCTCGTCCGTTATGGATGTAGTTTCCATCCGAGGACGAGTTTGATGCAAGACTGCGCTAATGAAACCTCTGCAATTCTCTTCATCTGTGCATAACAACTGCAACCGATATCCATTTGTACCTGGTTGTTGTCAATCCTTGGGTTTATCAACAATTTCTACTCCCACTGCTTCTTTCCATTACCAAACTGACGTGCTTTTCCGCCTCTCGATGTGTCCATTTAACCCACCCATTTGTTGCTGAAGTTGTGCTATTCTTCCCTTTCTTCAGAATTCGATTCAGTGTCTTCTCATTAGTTATTAGAGTTACCCATCCAATCGTCAGCATTCTTCTGTAAGCATCAGATTTCAGAAGTTTCCATTTTCGTCTTAGGTACTATTTATCATCCACGGTTCAGATCCGTACATGACTACTGTCCAGACAAATACCTTCAAAATATACGCTGGTGTGCAAAACCTAAGGACAGAAGTAACTTTCTCATGACGTGTCACTGCCAAGTAACATAGCTCGACGGAAGTTGTACAGTATAAGACAGTATAACATAAGAGTTAACTGAAAGAAATACTCATGCTTCACACTTCGTTCTTCTTACAGTTTCCCAATGATTCTTGCCCCTTGTGAAATCATCCAAATGTTGTCTCTACGCCACGTTGTAACGAAGAACACCACTACACTGCACCGTAACTGCTTGCTGACAGTCACACACTGTCTTTTCCCGTTCCGTCAACTGACTCCTGTTGCGGAGCCAACCCCATTGGCCGCTGTAGTCACTCTGATCTCACGCCATGTGCGTCCAACTTCTTGTGTATGTCTGGGAGACCTCTGGCAACATGCTCTCGCACATCCCTTTCCACCGACTAGTTAATATGTTATTTTACATTATGTAGGTCGTCCGAAAGTTTTGTCGTTTTGTTTTGCGGAGCAGTGGACTTCTGAACACCTCTTTTTCAGAAATGCTTTCCTCGTTGATGCCAGTCTTCATTTTATATCCTTTCTACTTTGGCTATAGTTAGTTATTTTGCTGCCCAGATAGAAAAAACTCGTGTACTACTTGTAGTGTCTAATTTCCTGATACAATTCCCTCAGCATCACATGACTTACTCCGACTGCGCTCCATTACCTTACTCTGAAGTTTGTTGATGTTCATCTTATTACGTCGTTCCAAGACATGGTCCGTCCTCGATATTCCTCTTATAACTTGTTTCCGCTATTCTGTTCCATTGAACTGATCTTCAAAGTCCTTTGGAGTCTCTGAGAGAATTACAATGCGAACCTCAAAATTTGTATTGCTTCTCTTTCAACTTTGATGTGTCTCCTTGATTTTCTTTACCTCTTTGTCAAGATACAGATTGAATAAATAGGCAGATAGGCTACAAACATGTCTAACCCCGTTTTTCACCAGTACCTCCCTATCATATTCTTCGTCTCCTAGGCAAGAATCTGATTTCTGTACAAGGTGTAGATATCTTTTTGCTCTCTCTCTTTTTTTCTCTGCTACCTTCATAATTTTAAAAAGTGTATTCCACTCATTATTGTTGAAAGATTTCTCTGAACCACAAATCCTATAAATGTCTTTATTGAAATCTAGCTTATAAGATACGTCGTAGTGATGAATCACAGATTGTGAAGGTGCAGTTCTCTGACAAATCATAACACGAAGGCAGTTATAATTTTCGCTCCATTGACTTTTGACGACACTAGCAACGCAAACCGTTTCGTTAATTATAACTATCAACTTCAGAGACTTATTACGTAACAGAGACCAGTGACTTCAAATTTTATGACGGAAACGAGTTTCTTGAGCTCAAAACAATTAACGGCGGCAATTTTCAAGGGCAGAAAATAAAGCTTATGAAACGAGCAGCTACGTCTCTTGTAAGCGAAAATGTAGCAGGGGAAACAGAAAAAAGTTGTCAGACGCTGCGCGAAGAGAGGGGTCTCTGACAGGGCAATTATAAAGCTCCAGCATCAAGAGAAGGGCGTCGTTAGCAAGCCAGAGAAGGGGTAAAGGTTGTTGTAGGACCAGGGTGATCGCTACGAGCTGTGCCGAACCCTTCCCCAGAATCTCAGCAGGCTACTATGCACGTGGATATTAAGCTCTTCTGAGGAAACAGCGCCTTCCACATAAAAGGTGTAAAACCAAGCATACAGCCATAAATTATCCAGATATGTATTAGTGGATATTAATATAGGATTTTCCCACTGTTCGCATTTATGACGGCTTCAACTCTGCTGAGGATACATTCAATGAGGTATATGAATGTCTGTAGAGGAATAGCACCCAATTCTTCCTCAAAAGCCTAAACCGGAAAATATGTATCATTACGAAATACCTGTGGAATAAGCAATTAGTCTTTATCTGATTTGGAACTAATTATACGAGGTATGTCCACATAAGTAAGTTCCGTTTGGTTATATAAAACAGACGTGTACAAATATAGAAAACATATTTATTGTACAAAAATCTACAACTGTTAAACTACTTTTCTACATATCTTCCGAAATTTTGTAGGTATTTGTCATAGCGTGGCCTTTTTCGTAGAAGGTTGCCGTGTGTTCAACCATGTGGTAACATGTTCTTCCAGCTCGTCATCATCGTTGAAGTGTTGACCACCAAGGACAAATTTTAGGTGCAAGAAAAGATGAAAGCTGCTAGGAGCCATGCCCGGGCTGTACGGAGGGTGATCAAACGCGTCCCAGTAAAATTCCCGTAAGAGTTTTTTGGTCACATTCGTCGAGTGAGGTCGGGCATTATCGTGGAAAAAACACCTTTTGACAGAAATCCTCGGCGGTTGTTCTGTATTGCGCGGCGCAATTTCTTAATGGTCTCGCAGTAACCATGTGTATTGATTGTTTGGCCTTGTGGTAAGAAATCAATCAGCAAATGCCTTTTCTGTCCCAAAAAACATTGCACATGACTTTTTGAGCTGTCAAGATTTGCTTAGGCTTAACCTTCATTGGGGATGAAGTGTGCCTCCATTCCACTGATTGCCGTTTTGTTTCAAGGGTGTTGTACGACACCCAAGTTTCATCCCCCGTGACTATCCGAGAAAGGAAACCATCGCCTTCTTCATTGTAGCGTGTCAGCAACTGAAGTGCACTGCCGATTCGTTGTTTTTTGTGTTGTTCAGTAAGAATTTTCGGTACTCAAAGTGAGCAAAGTTTTCGAAATTTCAGTTTTACAGTAACAATTTCATGAATTAGTGATCGTGAGATTTGCGTAATTGCCACAGCAAGGGCACTAAGTGTAAACTTACGGTTGTGCTTAATCTTCTCTTCAATTGTGTGAACCAGTTCATCAGTAACCACAGATGGGTGTCCACTTCATTCTTCATCGTGCATTTTATCACGACCTTCATTGAACAGTCTAACCCATCTTCTAACCATTGAATCACTCATAGCATTTTGTCTTTAAACCTCACAGGTTTGTCGATGAATTTCCTTTGGCATAACTTTACTTGCATTTAGAAAATGAATCTGATTTCACACGCGGCGGCATTTTTAATTACGGCTGACATTACAAAGAAGCACTACAAAGCAGACGTCGGCTGCAGCGATCTGAAAATGGCGTACATGTCTTCTCCTTGAGTCAGAGTAACTGCCGCGCATGCTCGGAACTACCATCGTAGCACTGCCGCGGATAGAAATAGAAACGGAACTTACTTTGTGGACGACCCTCGTATATGGTGTTCCTCAAGGTTTTGTCTTGGATCTGTTGCTTTTTCTTGTGTATATTCATTACCTCTCGTCTGTTATATTGCCAGATGCTAAGTTTCTTTTGTTTGCACATGATACAAGTATTGTAATAAGTAGCAAGTCAAATACAAATTTAGAAATTTTCACTGACATTAATAAATGGTTTTTTAAGCTAATTCACCATCATTAAACTTTGAAATAACCCACTATATCCAGTTCAGAACCTGTAAGAAATTTCCTTCCAGCATGTGCATCTCATATGAAGAGGTACAGGTAGAAGAGGTTGACAGTGTTCAGTTTCTGGGATTACAACTAAATAATAAATTCAGTTGGGAAGGGCACACCAGAGAAATGCTAAAGCGGCTAAGCAAATCTGTATTTGCAGATGCACAAGATTTCTCCAGATGCGCCCATGTCAGGGAGGTTAGCACCCATTATCGGTGTATAGTAGTAGATTTGAAACTGTTGTGATGTAATAGCAGATGGTTAAGAAGAACAAGAAACAGGTGGTTTTAATGCATGACGGAGCTCGAGGCATTTTATGTAAATCAACTACACTAACAATTTTAAAGTATTGTTCTAGTGTCTGATATCAGTACCAGGAGGGTATTGGTATGACAGAACATAAACACACGCACTCTTAAGGCTACAAGGATCTGCACTTAAAACAGGCTATACTGTTAGATCACTTCAGCTTCTGACCTATATTAGACATGTAAGGAATATATTTCCAGCACATGACATACATACTTCCTGCAGGTTTCTCTATGATAAACTATGGTAACCAACTGTAAAATGAAAAAACTACTTCCTTAAAATATCGATCTTGCTTAATACATGCACAATGTAGCTTTCCAGTGATGTACAGCACCCACTGTTCACATGCGATCATGGTTCAGAAATTATACTATGTTCGCATCAGTCATTTATAAAATGGAGAATACCTGTTATAGGGAAACAGATAAGTGTATAGCAGAGGAGTTTGAAATGTGAAATTACATGCCATGCCACCACTAACGTTGTAAATAGGACATCTGTCAAGCAGATGTATACACAGGAATTGCAGTGCCTATTTTCCTGATCGGGCAGCATAGTATAGCACTGTAGTCGATTGCATCCATTCGCCACCACCCACATATTCTACATTTGCAGTGCATTTGCTCTGTTTTATGTATATCTATGTATGTGCATGTGTTGTGGACAGCTCCCAGGAACTGGTCCTCCCACTGGTGGACCCAATTTCGAACACAGAACAAATCTTCAGACATAATGCATGGTTGGTTCACCTGAAAGCCCTATTCCCAATGTGACTCGTGGTGATCCGCCTCTGAACATCGCTTTGGATATACAATGCATGGCAGAGCCACTCATATGTGGTATGTTGGGGAACTGCATCCCAACATCGCTCCAGACATTGTGCAAGGCGGATCCACCTTCAAATCCTGTCTTGCACATGGCATATTGTGGATTCGCATACCAACATCACTCCAGACGTATTGCGCAGCGGATCCATACTTGAATGCTAACTCGGGTCTGGGTAGCAGAGATTGGATGTAATCGAATACAGTGCCATACTTTGCCACCCAGTCAGAAAAATATTGTTTTTGCGCTAAATGTTGGCAGCAGTACTATATTTACAAGCAATTTTAGAAGAAGGAATGAGAAGTGATGTCATGATCGCATGGGTAGAAGCGACATAAAATCAACAGAATTACGAAAAATGACAGAAAGTACGTATAAATTGAGGGAAAATTCTCCGAAATGTGGGGAAGTTGAGGAAGTACTTCCGTGTCTTCTGGTTGGCACAGAACAATTCTTATACATGGTAATGAGTATGTGACAATAAGTGGAATCTGAGAAACTGTTCACATAGAAACGCTGTGAATCAGGGAAACAGTCACTTTCTTTTCCGTCGAGGCAGCGTTCTACTGTATGTCTATTGAGGTAAGAGTGGTACATGCGAGTTGAGTACCGTATTTGACGCTTTACAGGAAAGCAGAGAACCATCTTCCTCCAAACTTACATGCATCTGCGTTAAAGGATGACAGAGAATGGGTGGAGTGATCGGTTGAGATGGAGCTGTAATGGGGTACGATTTAATGTCAGACAGATGATGCATTCTAGAGAGGGAGGGACATGTTGCTGCAGAGCATTTGACCATTTTTTTCTGTTGTCCTATCAGGATGCCTCAGTTATACAAGATATGTCATACATCTTGCACTCTACTCATATACAACCACGTGTTCTGTGTGTGACTTAGAGTACTGTCTACTTGCAATGGCCGGTCGAGGTGGCCAAGCGGTTCTAGGCGCTTCAGTCTGGAACCGCGCGACCTCTACGGTCGCAGGTTCGAATCCTGCCTCGGGCATGGATATGTGTGATGTCCTTAGGTTAGTTAGGTTTAAGTAGTTCTAAGTTCTAATGGACTGATGACCTCTGATGTCCCATAGTGCTCAGAGCCATTTGAACCATACTTGCGATGGTTAACAGTAAACCTCTGTCATTAGAGGACTTCCATCTCATGTGTGATGAAACGTGACCATCCTGTTTCGATACATTCCTCTAGACGAACGAAGATTTATGTGACATACTCCACTGCCCTGTCACGTCTTGGGTATAAAATCGAGACTTCAGTTTCATAACTAAGGTGATTCTAAGTGTAGCGACAGGTGTTTGTAAGGCACTGCAATCCCCATGTGTACAATCGTTTACAGAGTTAGTGGCGGCATGACATGTGATTTCTCATGTCAAATTCCTCTGCTATGCATTTATGTTTCCTTGTAAGAGGTGTTCCGTTACTAACGATCATTTTATAAAGGACTGATGCGACCATAGTATAATTTGTAAACTGTGTTAGGATGTGAACAGTGGACGTTATACACCTCTGGAAAGCTATGTTGTGCATGTATCACACACAATCGATGTTTTAAGATAGCAGTCTTTTCATTTTACAGTTTGTTACCATAGTTTATCGTAGAGAAACCTGCAAGAAGGATATATGTCATGTGCTGGAAATATATTTCTTACATTGGAATGTAAACAGTGTTGCATTCCACATGTCTAATATAGGTAAAAAAATGAAGCGATCTAACATTATAGCCTGTTTTAAGTGCGGAACGTTGTAGCCTTATGAGTTTGTGTGTTTATGTTCTGTCTTACCAATACCTTCCAGGTACTGATCCTAGACTCTGGAATAATACTTTAAAATTGATAGAGTAGTTGATTTACATAAAACGCCTTGAAGTCCATCTGTCTTGAGCTTCATCATGTATAAAAACCACCCATTTTTTGTTCTTCTTAGCCATTTGCTATTACATCACAACAGTTTAAAATCTACCACTGTACACCAATAAGGTGTGCTAACCTTCCAGACATGCGCAGATGCGCATCTGGAGAAATTTTGTGCAAATGGATAGGCGCAGACTCGGCAAGCTCCATTCACTCAGAAGACGTGGAATGTAGCGGTCTACTTCTGGTCAGCTGCAAATTAAATCAGTAACGGTGCTGCAGGATGGGTTGGTCAATGACAGTGAGAGGGGATCTTTCAGCCTCTAATTTTATCTTAAGACTGCGAGATTGCTCTGTGACTTCCATCTGCATAGAGACAGATCGTAAATTATTCACTGTGCTCGAGGTGCTAGAAATATGAAGAGAAGTAACAATGAATGGATGTATTGCACAGTCATCTATCTACATTCGCAATGATACTCGCATAGTAGAGAAGGGGCGGTATAGCAATGGTCCTGAAATTGAGAAAGACAGTGTCGCATCATTGGTTGGTGTTGAAATTACTGTAAAATTGCTAAAATTGTTGGCGCTATCAAATGTGATGCTTTTTATTACAGTACATCGACGGTTTATTTTCCAGCCCATCTGTATACTGGTACGCTGTTGGCTACCACATAATGATTGACTAACATCACTTGTTTGAGATGGAGAAAGAGTTTTGGTGGAGGGCCAACACCTTCTTGGGATGGCTAGCATCAAAACAGTGATCACGTACATGACTGCAATATGAGGAATCAATCGAAATGGAACACAGAGTCGTCAAGTATCCTGTCACTGTGACAGACTAGATTAAATGTAGAGACAGCAGTTTGGAAACGCTCCACAATACTGCCAAACTCTTCCAGTTCCCTTATGTTGCAACTGTCTTTTATTTGAAATCATCCAATGTTTGTGGTGTGTTGCGGTAGCAGCAGCAACAACATAATTTACACCGTGCAACTTCTAGTTTTCTGTGAGAGGCAATGGATCGGAACGGAATGTGTTAATGTGAGCTTATAACCTGTCACAGACCTCAAAGTCATGGTGGAAAAAACAATATGTATTGCAGTGTACAAGTCATGTTACAGCAGAAAAAAAGATGTTTCAAACAACAACATGGGGTCACAGGGAGCATTTCTTGCGACTTATGGTATAGTTTGTGGGATACGGTCATCCTCCTACAGTACAGGCGATGTAACTTTACACTGGTCTGTGCAATGGATCAATATCTGTATATTTAATAGGCTCATCACATGTGCTAAATTCCGGCACACAGACAGTATTTGTTTTCGATATAGGGGAGGAGAGAGATGCTGTAAAAATCCTATCAAGTTCTCTATTGGATGAAGTTAGTGGAGCTTTCATAGTTCGTAATTTTTCTCTGTTTGATAGTACAGAATAACGATGATAGCATTTTGTGGTGATAGACCTGAATGGGCCCAGAACTACAACAATACGTTCCTCTTCCCACTGAATGGTCAAAACACGGTCCTGTTGCACTAACTCAGGTCACTTTTTTCCTTCATGGGTTGCAGAAGGTCGTAGATATAGCTCTCTCTGACTTTCTCTCAGTTCCAACTTATATTGGAACAATCACATGTGCAAGGCTGCAGAAATGGCAGCAGTTGCAAGAGGCATAGGGACTATCGAAAATTTTACTTTAGCAGATACGTTCGAACAGCGGGACTCGTTTCGAGATATGAGAGTTCCAGAAATATGATTCACTAATGGCTGTAATCATTAAAAGACTTCTCCATAGGATCCAACGCAAGTATGTAGTTGAATGGAAAGACTTGATTCCAAACCACATACAGCATTTCTACTGGCAAGCGTAGCACTAGCGATCTGAAAAGCCTGTATACATTTCTTACACCTCAATCAGCACACCATCTGCTGTTTGTGATCATTCTAAATCAACCATCACCTATAACCCAGTGGATATATCACAAAACCTCTGATGTGGCATCGAGACAGAATGCGCTACAAATACTCGAGGAATACCTAGTGGCGGCATGAGGAAGTTGCAAATACCGGCTTCATATTGCATTACTTAGCCGAATCACTTTCTAAATTCGGTGATTATATTATGAGCTTACACCGTCGGCGACGTGTAACCGCGCTTTCAGACTGTTAATATACACTCCGGCGATTCCCATCTATATTCAGTATCGTGGTATTTGTCTGGAAAAACCACTTCCTTAAGAGGTAATGCAATACCTCGATTTATAAAGCTAGTACAGCTTTTAACATGGATACTTATGAGCACCTGTCGAACCAAGACCACTTGTGACAGTAGCATGGTCGTTGCGATTGAGTTTTATTTTAACATCTGGCGGATTGTAAGACGATTACGGCTCTCTTTTTAAGACACAGTGGTACCAGTCGCAGGCAAAGCTTATGAGACATCTGAACCAACGCTGATTTTCGCTCAGTATTGTTTCATATCGCCAGAAATCAGTTGTTGGCGAAGTATTGTACTTAGTATAGTAGGGGATGCCTGATAGGTTCGCTTTGAGCACAAGGTGTATGAAGTATGTGTGTGAGTTCGACACGTGCAAAAAAAAGTTACTATGTCCAGTTGTAAGGAAGGTATCGATTGACGTGGAATACTGTGATAGCAAAAGGAAAAGTATGTCAGATCATTAGAATGGTGCAGATATTTCTATTTCCAGAGCCACAGCCGTCAGCAAGGTGTATTAACAACACTTCACTCATTGTCGAATGTCGCCCAATTCGTCCGCAGCTCGTGGTCGTGCGGTAGCGTTCTTGCTTCCCACGCCCGGGTTCCCGAGTTCGATTCCCGGCGGGGTCAGTGATTTTCTCTGCCTCGTGATGACTGGGTGTTGTGTGCTGTCCTTGGGTTAGTTAAGTTTAAGTAGTTCTAAGTTCTAGGGGACTGATGACCATAGATGTTAAGTCCCATAGTGCTCAGAGCCATTTGAACCATTTTTTTGTCGCCCAATTGGCCGGCCGGGGTGGCTGAGCGGTTCTAGACGCTTCAATCAGGAACCGCGCGACCGCTACGATCGCAGGTTCGAATCCTGACTCGGGCATGGGTGTGTGTGATGTCCTTAGGTTAGTTAGGTTTAAGTAGTTCTAAGTTCTAGGGGACTGATGGCCTCAGAAGCTAAGTCCCATAGTGCTCAGAGCCATTTTTTTTTTGTCGCCCAATTGAGACCACGATCGTAATATTTAATTGTAAGTATAGTGTAAAATATGTATGTAGCCAGTTTCCTAGGACGATTCTGTCTGGGGCTGCATGGCACTCAGGGGCAGTGACTTGTGGCGGGAATGATTCACGTTTTCAGCGAACGGCAGAAGCCGTCGAAATGGAAAGGCCCGTTGGGATACAGGAATGTACATGACCTAATCGTGTCGTCCTCTAGCCGGCTGAATAGTGAACTAATGCTAACTATGCGTTGGACAGCCATCGTTATCACATGTGTCCTCAGCAGAAATTTGAGAAAATTCAATATGGATGTATGTTTGCACTGCACCATTATTCCCTCCCATGTAAATTGTCCAGTTGACTGCTTATGCGCATTTCCCATCGTTATTAGTTTGAGAGAACATCGACTGTGATGTGTGATGTGTGCATTTAGCAGGTGGAGGATGGGTGAAAGACACGTTTGCTGATTCTCTAGATACGAGAAACACCTTAGTTGACTTTATGGATTATATAGATGATTTGGAGTTTGTTATATCACTGCAATCGGTATTCGTGGGTGGAAATATTATTTTCCTCTATTTTTTTGAGTTTTCACATAAAGGTCTTCGCAGACAGGATAAGTGTCTAGTTGCTCAGGGGTTTACAGCATGCTGCACGTTGCTAAAGTTTCAGGTTTGTAGAGAAATAATTTACGGACTATATCTTCGGAATTATACTGTGCAAGCGATACTGCCATGCAAGCGATGTTGCTAAGTGGTTGTTATCGAGAAGTATTGCGAAAATGGTATAATATTCTGGCAAACCATGTGAAAATACATGTGTTCTTGTAATCCCGGAGTCTGGAGATGGGTGTAGAAAGAAAGCAAGCAAGCAGGTAGAGACTAGATACAGTGTCGCCTTTGCGCTGAGGGGAACCGACCCAGCCTTTGCACATCAGTCTCCTGAGTATATGTACAAGTGTCCGGTGGTGGCTAGCTATATGCAGTATGCAGAAGTGATGATTTTGTATGGTGCACGAGACGAACTGCGTGTTTACTACATCGATACAGTGATATATAGCCGGTTTGGAGATCGGTTTCACGCTGCGATGTTCAATCTTCCATCATCAGTGGCAGAGAAGTGTAATTGAGGAAGTATCTTCCTGTATTTGACGATCTGTAGACCACTTTTTCAGGGTTTAACTGTAAGTGCAGTATGGTGATCTGTAAAAAATAGTTTTGTTGCTGCAAGTCTCGTCTACAGAAAGAAAGACAGACAGTGCCCTCACACCGGCAGCATCAGTAAATTGACAGGTAAATTCAATAAGAGTCAATCAGAATGCTGCATTCATTCACAAGACATCGTTTGTACTGGGCCATAGGAGCCTCTACAGACTGGTCCTAGCAAGATGGGGGCAAGGTATCCACAGCAGGATGGTGTACCCCATCCGCCGTTGTGGCATTGGGACACCTCCAGCAGCTGTAGGACACCGAAAATTCAAGCCATTTTCCTTTTCTGCAGGACAGTGCTTCAGATTCTGTTTGCGCAATAGTTCTGATTTTCTCCTCTGTCGTTAGACAGTGCTCTCTTTCCTAACAGCAAGAATGCTTTTATGATTAATGGTGTTTACTCACGTTTGCACATACATGATGAAGGCTTATAGCAGTGAGAATATTTACCATTTCTGATATGTATGTTGAGAGCAGGGCATCACAGTTTCCAGGAAGGGTAGCATGGAATGCCTTGTTAGGACCATCACAAAGAATGCAGTCGGATTTATCCTGGACTATTTTCGTAAACAGGTCCTCTTAGGGCGAGAATTTCCATGCAGACAAACTGAGACATCACCAAAGTTTCTACAACAACAAAAGCGACACTTTCCGATTTCCTAGAGATAAACTTGGCTCTTATTTACACAGACGTGTGACGTCAGAATAACACTGACAGCCTGTTAGCTGCAGCTGCGATGGTGAGCCGCTATGCAAAGGTCTCCCACTGGACTGCAGGTACAAAAGCTATGCATCATCGCGCCCACAATGGTAAACATGTGCACGGCTAGATGCACCTCGCGTGTGGGACAGCTGTCCCATTAGAATCGCTAAAAACAATGTACCCTGTGCTATTCTGGGAAGCACTGCAAGACACTTCCATAGCGCATCCAGAGAGAGACTTGATTCTTATTTAGATATACTTGTGACGTCAGTATAACACTGACAACCTTTTACCTGTGCTTACAATGGCGAATCTCTCGACAGTTCGATCTTTGCTGGGCCGCAGGTAGAAAGGCATCATGCCAGCAACGGTACACACTTGAGCGCATCCCAGAGGCGTCTCGCGTATGGGACTGGCTTGAGCTGCCGTCCGGTGTGCATGACTTAGGACCTTTGTAGAAAATAGTTCGCTGATATGTTGCAGTTGACGATAGTTCGAAAGCCTTTTTACGTGCAGTGATTGTTTGTGCACTGCACTATTTTCAGTTGTTTAAGCATTGTGAGCACGTTTGCATAGTGTTACACATGCATTATCTTTTGACAATTTACGAGTTGTTTTTGTGTCTTTTGCATTATTTCGTTAACATGTCTGTAGGCATTATTTCGACAGTTTGCAATTAATGGAAACATTGAATCTGATGTATAACGCTCAGTAAAATGGAAACGGGGCAGTAAAGAACAAGTGCGTCAACTGTTTATTGTTTCGAAAGCAGACGCCATAAGCGTTAATATTTTCATCCCACTGTGAGACAAAACTGTCAGTGCCTTCATGGAGAAATGTTGGAGGTTGCCTGCAGAGGTATGACTGTACCTAGGAGTGCACGTTTTCATCCGAAGAAAACTCACGAATGTCTTTATTCAGGGCTCCAAAAATATTGAAATCACATGGGGAGAGTTAGGGACTGAACGTAAGGTGTGTAACGACTTCCCAGCGAAATTATGCAGGGTAGTCGAAACAACCTTGGCAATATATGGGTCTGTCTTTGACATAAAGGCATTGACCGACTTGTCTCACTGTGCGATAAATGTATTAACATTTATGACGATTACTTTTGAAGTAATAAACAGTTTACTTAATGTTTTTCCATCGGTCTTGTTTTCATTTTACTACCCCTTATACATAAAACATATGTAAGTTTCCTACTCATTAATTACTGTAGCTTCTGAATTAATTTTTAGTGTCGAATGCTTCATTTTCAATCATCTACAAAATTCTAAAGTTTTGTTCCTTTTACTTGAGGCTGTGGCATCACTACGAACGGTAGCATCATAGAGTAAGTAAATAAAAAGACTTTCTCTATTATACAGGCTGACCGTGTGGTTTAGACGCCTTGCCGTGGTTCGCGTGGCTGCCCCCGTCAGCGGTTCGAGTCCTCCCTTGGGCATGGGTGTGTGTGTGTGTGTGTGTGTGTGTGTGTGTGTGTGTGTGTGTTCTCTGTAGCGTAAGTTAGTTTTAGATTAAGTAGTGTGTAACTCTAGGGACCGATGACCTCAGCAGTTTGCTCCCATAGAACTTATCACAGATTTCCTTTTATACAGGCTGATTTTGCCGATTGGCGATAAACAGCAGCGAACAATCCCTCGGAAGATAGGGAGCAATAAAAGTCGTATGGAAATATGACCGAAAACGCGTTGGCTCGTACAGCCGTTTGAAGATCAAGATGAAGGATCTTCGACAGTGTAAGTTCCAGTGGTTGAAGGCACAAATGAGAACACCGGCAAATGGGAATGTTCTGTCCGTACTAGTGTTTTAGTGGTATGGTGGCAGTGGAGCATCATCAACGGTTCTGTCACGGTGTGTGGTCTGAGTCGATGATGTCGAGACGCCTTCGCACGGAAATGTGCACGTGAACTAGAGCACCATCATGTGCAGCCACATTATTTCTTGTACTATCAAAGGCACGTCTTCTAGCAGGGGAGGCAATGTCACTCTTTGGAGGTGCAGATATGCCTTTCCTGTGTAGCGCTGAGGAAGGATGACTGGTCCCTCTAAGCAGTCGCCAATAATCCCCGACCAAACATTAAGACTAAACGTGTGCTGATGGTTCACTGCCTCTGCACCTCTAAAACAGTAGTACAGACAGCAAATTCCCACTTTCCTGTTGTGTTCTTATATGTGTTTTGAATCATTGAAATGTACGTTGTCCAACTTTTTTACTTCTACCTTCAAGTGGGTGTATCTCCTTCGTAATGCCTTTGCAAAGATTCATCCATATCACCTTGTTCGCTGCTTATCCTCTGAGGGACTGTTTCTTGTAGTTTGCCCACATTTATCAAAATCAGCTTGTATGTTTCAACATCTCAGGCAACATGACCGGGCCGGCAGTTGTGGCCGAGCGGTTATAGGCGCTTCAGTCTGGAACCGCGCTGCTGCTACGGTCACAGGTTCGAATCCGGCTTCGGGCGTGGTTGTGTGTGATGTCCTTAGGTTAGTTAGGTTTAAGTAGTTCTAAGTCTAGGGAACTGATGACCTCAGATGTTAAGTCCCATAGTGCTCAGAGCCATTTGAACCAACCTGACCGGACTTGAGGTCGAATACATAGCAAAATGTTTTACAAGAGAGTTACTGTTTTTTTCCCTAAGATCTAGCATGTCCCTAAGGCAATACGACTGGCATGCGTAGGAGAAAAAGACATCCTGTAACACTGCACCATACTGGTAGTATTCTGTTTCATCCCTGTGGTTGTCTGCCTGTAAATTAAGAGTTGGTGTTGCGATCCAGAAGTTTATTCTTACGCTTTGCAGACATATCGGCGTAACTGTGGAAGCGGAATCCGGCCAGGATACTGGCCAACGGATAGCCCAAGGGGAACTGAGGGTAGGGAATAGGGGTGCCGTATAAGAGCCGAAGACGCGCCCTCAGGTAGATAGACGGAGGACCTCCTCCTAGCAGCGGATGAACTTCTACTGACTAGCTTCAAGAAGCTAGCCATTGGCATCTACGAAAAAGTAATTCGCTTGTACGCGAACTCGAACACGGGCCATACTGACTGGAGTCTTTACGGCTAGACATGGTGCGGAACTGAAAACAACGCAGCACACGTCATTAACAAGACGTGTACGACGTAGGACAACTTATGCTACCGACAAGCTTAAAAACTAATAAGAATCCATAACCTACCGGGGGAAGAAAACCATCGAGCGGGAGCACCTATGTAAAAGTGCGCAAACAGCAAATAACATTATTTTTTTATCGTTCCAATGTTCCTAGCCCGCTTCTATTCCTTCATTATTGCTTCAGCTAACACGGTGATAAGCTGTGTTATGCGCCCTAGTGTGCAGTAGTAATACACTACTGGCCATGAAAATTGCCACACCAAGAAGAAATGTAGATGATAAACGGGTATTCATTGACAAATATATTATACTAGAACTGACATTTGAATACATTTTCACGCAGTGTGGGTGCATAGATACTGCGAAATCAGTACCCAGAACGACCACCTCTGGCCGTAATAACGGCCTTCATACGCCTGGGCATTGAGTCAAACAGAGCTTGGATGGCGTTTACAGGTACAACTGCCCATGCAGCTTCAACACGATACCACAGTTCATCAAGAGTAGTAACTGGCGTGTTGTGGCGAGCCAGTTGCTCGGTCACCATTGACAAGACGTTCTCAGTTGGTGAGAGATCTGGAGAATGTCCTGGCCAGGGCAACAGTCGAACATTTTCTGTATCTAGAAAGGCCCGTACAGGACCTGCAACATTTAGTCGTGCATTATCCTGCTGAAATGTAGGGTTCGCAGGGATCAAATGAAGGGTAGAGCCAAGCCATGGGTCGTAACACATCTGAAATGTAACGTTCACTGTTCAAAGCGCCGTCAATGCGAACAAGAGGTGACCGAGACGTGTAACCAGTGACACCCTATACCATCACTCTGGGTGATACGCCAGTATGGCGATGACAAATACACGCTTCCAATGTGCGTTCACCGCGATGTCGCCAAACACGGATGCGACCATCATTATGCAGTTAACAGAACCTGGATTCTCCCGAAAAAATGACGTTTTGCCATTCGTGCACCCAGGTTCGTCGTTGAGTACACCATCGCAGGCGCTCCTGTCTGTGATGCAGCGTCAAGGGTAACCGTAGCGATAGTCTCCGAGCTGATAGTCCATGCTGCTGCAAACGTCGTCGAACTGTTCGAGCAGATGGCTGTTGTCTTGCAAACGTCCCCATACGTTGACTCAGGCATCGAGACGTGGCTGCACGATCCGTTACAGCCATGCGGATAAGATGCCTGTCATCTCGACTGCTAGTGATACTAGGCCGTTGGTATCCAGCACGGCGTTCCGTATTACCCTCCTGAACGCAACGATTCTATATTCTGCTAACAGTCATTGGATCTGGACCAACGCGGGCAGCAATGTCGCGATACGATAAACCGCAATCGTGATAGGCTATAGTCCGACCTTTATCAAAGTCGGAAACGTGATGGTACGCATGTCTCCTCCTTACACGAGGCCTCAGAACAACGCTTCACCAGGCAAATGCTGTATATGAGAAATCGGTTGGAAACTTTCCTCATGTCAGCACGTTGTAGGTGTCGCCACCGGCGCCAACGTTGTGTGAATGCTCTGAAAAGCTAATCATTTGCATATCACAGCATCTTCTTCCTGTCGGTTAAATTTCGCTTCTGTAGCACGTCATCTCCGTGGTGTAGCAATTTTAATGGCCAGTAGTGTATGAAAGAAATAGAGAGACAGGTGAGAAAAATTTAGGACCCGTGAAAGGAAATGACCGCAGATTCTGAGGTAGCAGCACAATTCCCAACGGGACACTTGCCTACGAGATAATTAGTAATTGAAAGAGTGTTTTGGCGGGGATATGATGCAACTGCGCTGTTAAATACTTCGTGCGGGTCATTACCGTGGGGTAACACATGAATGCGGCAACAGAGTTATACAATAAAAGTTTATTTTGTTATTCGTTACCTAAACAGTGATTTAACTCATATAAATAAGTCTGTTATATCGTTGTTTAATTAAATTAAAATAAACTCTGATTTTGCTCAAACTTGTTTATCTTGGTACCATAAAGACGGCTAACCTTTATATGTGTACTAAGCACGCCGCACCCCCGCTTGTGTTATGAAAATCGGCGAGGCCATTCGAGGGTTAATATTCCACTACAACAGAGAGACCACATTCAGAGCTGGTTTCGAACATGATGCACGAGTTCTTGTAGACATCCTTCAGCTTTGCGGACGGCGTCCACCTTATCCTGACAGATAGAGGCTCGACGTCACAGTGTGTCTGATTAAGGTCGATCTAGTCTTGAAAGAGCTGAACGGAACGTCAAAACATTCCATCATAATGCGCTTGAAATAATGGGATTCACACAGGCCGTCAACGGAACGGAACGGCGCGGAACGCCAGCGGCAATGTCTCTCGAGGAGAAAATTTGACATTGGCATTATTATTGGAGGGAGAGGGGATGCATCGTCGCCTGCTGACATCAGAAGTTAATCTAATCAGTAGTGGATTTTGTGCTTTCGCGTCTTCTTAGTCTTCATTGACACGCAGCAATGAGTGCTATTGGTAGGGGATCTCAAGTTAATTCCATATTTATAGATTTCCAAGAGAATTTTGACACCGTTCTTCTTGTATATGGAGTTAAACATTTCAGAGGGAGGCCGAGGCCTGACCTGACTAATCCTTGATGCCTCACGACGTCTCTATTAACCAACCTTTCTTTTGGTCAAGTTGTGTCACAAATTTCTCATCTCGATGACTCGGTTCAGTACCTCTTCATTAGTTATCCGATCTACCCATATAATCTTCAGTATTTGTCTGTAGCAGCACATGTTCTAATCATCAGTTCCCTAATATGTTTATTTTATGGCCATCATCTGCTATAGTAGTTTTATATCAATTATTATAGTTTTTCCGTCAAAAGCTTACTGGAGTTTAAGAGCATTATTCAGGAGAGGCGTTTCGGTTTTATTTACAAAGCATCTTCTGTAATCGTTCCGTGAATATGGTATACTGTAGATAATATGTTTCCAGTTTCCTAATTATAGATTAAGAAACAGTTTTTCGGTAGAACTATGGCGTACAGTTTACTTACGGTGTTCCTCTTTCTTGCATATATTGAAGTCAATGTGCAACCAAGTTTCTTTCGATCTCCGTTAATAACAAGAGAAAACCAGTGAACTTCAAAAATATAAAAAAGAGGAACAACGCTAAACTGGCAAAGAAAAATGGTTTGTAATCCATAAAGAGCGAAACGCGAATATATTTTGTACCATACGGCATAAATAGAATGGCCACTGAAAGTGACTTGTAAGAGCTAATCATGTCTAGTGAAAAACGTACTCAAATTGCAGTATGCTTGAGACGAAAAAAACTATATGAATTGATTCTTCGCTGTACTGTTTATCGTCTATCTTTCACTTCTGTATGAGGCTACACTCCACGAAAATACTTTCAAAACCGATTTTGTTACCCTTACATCTGTATCAAATGTTTAATTAATTCTATTTCTTCAGAAAATCTTTTTGTATTATTGCAGGAGTGCATTTTATATCCCCTCAACTTCTGCCATCAATAGTTATTTTTGTTTCGACCAGATGAAACTAAAATCGTCTTGGCGTAACTGTGCTTTCTTTGATTGCTCTGTGAGGTCGCTCAGCTGAATTACAACGTACAATACATTAGTTCGCTTTATTACATGAATGATAAAAATATTTACTTTATTTGATACAATCCTTTGCCACAGGAGTGCTTGATAATTCATAACTATCATTGACTATTAAATCATCACTTGGATTTTTTAATAATCGCTAATTAACCAATTCTTATCTGAAGGTACAATTTCAACACTTACAAAAGTACCTTTTCAACCTGGACTTGGATAACATTGTAGCCCTGCTCAACGATGTTGGCTGCTTGAGCTGAGGTCACGAACTAGGTTGAGCAATTCCAAGCTCGGCTCTATATTGATGTCTGTGTGATGGCGCTGCCTGCTGAGAGAGAGAGAGAGAAGCATGTCTTCATCAGCCTCTCCCATTCGTCCTTGCGGGTTGCAGCGATGCATCGTTAATACCTGTGATATCGACGCGCGTTGCCGATTTTGGTGTGGAACCGTGGTCTTTCGACGATGCCACAGTTTTCATCCCCAAATTGCAAAAGTCAGTTTAGTGCATAGTTTCCTGATTTGATTCCCTCTACATCACCGTATTTGATGCGGCTCAAAAAAAGAAAAAAAGAAAAAAAAGGGGTTTCAAATGGCTCTGAGCACTATGGGACTTAATTTCTGAGGTCATCAGTCCCCTAGAACTTAGGACTACTTCAACCTAACTAATCTATGGACATTAGACAAACAGCCGGTGTGGTCGAGCGGTTCTAGGCGCTACAGACTGGAACCGCGCGACCGCTCCGGCCTCTGGTTCGAATCCTGCCTCGGGCATGGATGTGTGTGATGTCCTTAGGTTAGTTAGGTTTAAGTAGTTCTAAGTTCTAGGGGACTGATGACCTCAGATGTTAAGTCCCATAGTGCTCAGAGCCATTTTTGACATCACACACATCAATGCCCGAGGCAGGATTCGAACCTGCGACCGAAGCAGTCGCGCGGTTCCAGACTGTAGCGCCTAGAACCGCTCGGCCAGGTCCGGCTCCATTTAATTACTCTTGGTTTACTTCTGTCGACGATGATCTCATAACTTTTTTAGGGATGCTGAAGGTAATTGTACAATTCGTTTTGCTCTGACTGACTGATGAGCGGAAGGGAAAACTGATTGGAAATCGACGGAGATTTCATTGACACGTGTGACACATGCAATTTTTCTCCAAAACGTTAGCACGCGGTACGAGAGGAGGGGCTATTTTTATGGACATGAGAAGAATAGACAAGTATCACAGTTGCAACAGCACTGCTGTCTGTATCGTTTTTCAACGGACATCCAAAGACGTGTCACTTCAAAGCTTCTACCTCTCGCACAATAAGCCTTTTATGACAAAAGCTTCATAGTTGTTGCTACGAGTGTACTGTAACCAATGGAATTTTTTTTGAAAGCAAATAAAGTTATTTTGTTTGTATCTTCCGTATCCTCCGTTTTTATGTCACCAGACGCAGAATTTTTCAGGGGAAAATTGTCCTCGCGTGCCCTGGCGTGCAAATGTCACCGTTCCGACCTTAACAGCGCGGTGGGACTGCACTGTTTGACGCATTGTCACGTTTGTATGTGACAACGTTGTACACGGATATGAAAACTCTCTCAGCAGTCCCCACCCCACAGAGGCCAGCCCTGAACCCTGACGTCGCGGCGCCGCCGTCTCTTAGTAATTACGCCGTCACTTTGGTAATTAGATCCGGCCGCTGTGGCGTAGTCAGCTGCGGCTGGCGCCTCGTCGTATTTTCATTCAGGGGTGGAGAGGGATGGGGGGAAAAAAAGACGTCCCAGTTGCCGCCCACATCTGTTTCGCGTCTCTGTCTCATTGCCACAACATGGGGACAGATCGGGACTTGGACTTTTTCGACCGAAAATCTTTGTCTCACTGCTACGCAGGTACCCATCGAGACTCCTGAACAAGCGCAGAATATGTCTGTTCCACTTCGAGCGACCCGTTTTCGAGTCACGCGTGCATTCTGAGAGGACACACAGGAGATCCCAAGGCCATAATTTTAAGTATGAATGAATCCTTCAGTTGTATGTAAAGGTCATGCTTTTTTGCTATCAATTTCGGCGTAACTATGTATGTTTGTCACAAAATTGCTAAAGCGGTCACCTGGACACCGCCACCAGTTGCAGGTTGCTCCCAGAGGAAGAAAAACTTTGATTTTCAGGAGTTAGCATAGTTACTGACCAAATTTAAAAATTTATAATATTGTCGTAATCGACTTACTAAGAGGTATACTTTTAAGTTGAAGGTTTAACGCAGTTAAGTTTTAAAGTTAGAAACTTCCTATACAGGGTGTTCGGAAATTCAGACTTCTAGGACCTGCAATGGGGAGTGAGTAGATAGTATTTTGAATTGGAACCCTTGTCCGAAACTTACGGTTTCCGTGCGACAACCATTCGAAAATATGTTGGTAACGAGACGACATTTACAAGTAACTTTTTATGTGTGATCCAGTACATCATTTGTCTTACAAGAACCAGAGAAGCATAAAGGAAACGTGATGCAGTACGTCCTCTTGCAATTCTGGTTACGGCAAGAAAGGAAGAATGAATTGATTGTTGGTGTTAATAACGATCATCCTCCTTTACCTCCTCTGCATTGCTGCAGATGACGTGTCACTGAGCACATTTGTTCTGTGCATCCAATACACGTGAGGCGCCTAGTTGTTTCCACTGCACTGTGTGGAATACGAAGGCTCTGTTATAGTTCACTAACCTCCTGTCTTCCAGTTGATGTCCCCAGCGCAGAAAACAGCACGCACGTCGTAGGTTTTATATCTTGAGGCTGAAATTGACTTTTAGCGAGGTTCTGATCTGAAATAATGTATCACTTCTATGAGACGCCACTCGCGTATTTTAATATAGCCACACGAGAAGACTACATGATCTTAATACAACACCTTCTGATACAGCAAAATACATGACCAACACAATGTTTACGAAAATGTATCTTTACACTATTTGGGGCACGTGTCTGTGCCTCATGACTACCGGAGTGGATCTTTTAATACTGTATAGTGGCAAACACATCCTGCCACAGACAACATGACTGTACATCTGGACTGCCTAATCCAGAGTGAAGAACAGAAACTTAAATAAAAATTGGAAACACATCCTACGACAGACAACATGTCTGTTCTTCTCGACTGCCTAGGCGAACAGCGCGAAACACTTCGCACGCCATACCAGAAAAGGCGTGACCCGAACTCTTCTGCAATTTCGTCAGTCTTTTGTTTTTAATTTAAATTGTTTTTAATAATTCTAAAATGAGTGATAGATAGTCAGCTGTTGAGAGATACTTATATTAAAAAGTGAAGTCATTCCAATAAGTAGTTTAACTAATAATAATAACTATACTTTAACGTTTTGGTGCCCTTGCTCCGAACACAGCAGCCAATCACAGAGCAGTGGCATTATGCAGGCGGTCTTTCTCACGAGAATAGTACCGAATCTAACATCTGTCACAGGTACCTCACACCACATTTCGTCATCTATATACTTCTTGCATCTCCACTGCTCTGTGAACAGCTTCTTGGAGTCTAATATGATGGCTGACTAAGCCAGAAATATTACAGGGTGTGCGGCGTCTCCGTTGAGCACCACAGTCCTGGAAGCCGATGCGCAATTGTGGCGAAAAGGGTATGCGGTGGTGTTGGACGTTGTGGATGATCTTGGTAAAGGTGACGACCAGCTGTTCCATTACCTTGAGCTTCGCCATGCAGAAGGATCAAGTAGGTGTGTTCTACAAACGAGTACTCAAACATGTGGTTCTAGCACTCACAGACTCGTGAATGAAGCTGGAACCAGGTCAGAGAGGTAGGTTAGACGTCAGCCGATTCGTCGTAACCACCACCACCACACCTGTTGCATACCTGCCTAGCAAACATGTTTTCAAACAGCTGTAACACGGAAACGATACGTTTCCTGACATGGGTTCCTTTTACAGCTTATCGAATTCTTTTACAGACCGCCTGGGTCAGGAACACTAGGGCTAGAGTGCTCCAGACAGAACTTATCATGCCGTTGCAATGGGGAGGGGACTTCAACTTACCAGGTATAGATTGAGAGTGTCGTGCTATCAAAACTGGCGCCAGAGACAGGGGTTTGTGTGATTTTGCTCTGGATGTCTTGTCCTAAAATTATTTTGAGTAGATAGTTACAGAATCAACACGTGAGGATAGCGTCTCGGACCTCCTGGCAATGAACAGACCTGAACTTATCGAATCAGTTAACGTAGTGGAAAGGTATCAGCGATCATAAGGTTGTGATAGCATCTATACCAATGGTCTTACAAAGAATGTTGAGAAAGGTAGGAAGATATTTTTGCATAGCAAGATGACAGGATACAAATGTCACAGTATCTGAGCTGTCAGCACCAAATATTCGGTGATGAGGAGGAAGATGTGGAGAACAAATGGAAAACATTCAAACGCATCGTGCAGTATGCCCTAGACGCGTATGCTCCGAGTAAGGTCTTAAGCGATGGGAAAGACCCAGCATGGTTTAATAACTGCCGGCCAGAGTGGCCGAGCGGTTCTAGGCGCTACAGTCTGAAATCGCGCGACCGCTACGGTCACAGGTTCGAATCCTGCCTCGGGCATGGATGTGTGTGGTGTCCTTAGGTTAGTTAGGTATAAGTAGTTCTAAGTTCTAGGGGACTGATGACCTCAGAAGTTAAGTCCCATAGTGCTCAGAGCCATTTCAACCATTTTAATAACCGTGTTAGAAAACTGCTGCGTTAATAAGGAGAACATGATCTCAAATTCAAGGAAAGTAAAAACCTAGCCGACAAACAAAAGCTGAATGAAGCGAAAATGAGGGTAAGTAGAGCAATGAGAGAAGCGTTCAATGATTTTAAAAGCAAAACCTTGCAACAGATCTGAGTAAAAACTCGAGGAGATTTTGGTCGTATGTAAAATCAATAAGTGGGTCAAAATCATCTGTTCGTTCACTCAGAGACCGGACTGTCACCGAAACGGAAGATAACAGAGAGAAGACCGAAATACTAAATTCGATGTTCCGAAATTCTTTCTCCGCGGAATATCATATCACGGCCCCTCCTTTCAATCCTCGTACGAACGTCGAAGTGGCAGATAGTGGGATAATCGATCGCGGAATAGAAAAACAACTACAAACTCTTAGTAGTGGAAAGGCGTCATCACCAGATGAGATACCAACGAAGATCGTTCAAAAGAACTTACTCTCCCTCTAGCAGCAATTTATCGTAGATCATTTGAGCAACGGAGGGTACCTAGCGACTGGAAAAAGACGCAAATCATTCTCTTTTTAAGAAGAGCCTTCGGACGTGTGCATACAATTATGGACTTATATCGTTGACGTGTTGTAGAATTATGGATCGCTTTTATGCTCAAGAATTATACGTTTTTGGACAATTAAAATCCCCTCTATGAAAACAACATCGATTCTGCAAACAGAGATCCTGTGAAACTCCGCTCGATCTGTTACTCCATGAGGTCCACAGTGCCGTAGACAACGGCGCTCAGGTTGACGCCGTGTTTCTTGAATTCAGGAAGGCACTTGACATCGCCCCACACTGCCGTTTCCTGAAAAAAAACAAAAGGAGCTTGTCGAGTATTGGAAGGGATTTGCAACTGGATTCAAGACTTCCTTACAGACAGAACTCAATACGTCGCTCCTAGCGGAACACAATCACAGGTGTAATTTCCGGAGTACCCAAGGTAGTGTGATAAGACCGTTTTTCTTGTTTTTAATGGTTTGGCGTGCTAAGGACGGCATAAAATAACTTATGTATTCTTTCTTTTCGCCCTTCTCAAATTTCAGTAATTTTACATTCTTTCTCTGCTTTCTTCTGTTCATATTGCTCCTGTATTTTTCTTTGTTTTCTCCTGGAAGCTCTTGAAAAGCTTTTACATTTGCTGTGAACCTTTCTCTCCCTCCTGTTTCTTCCTCCATTATTTCCATTTCCATCAGGTTTGCTTTAACTACTTTAATCCACGTCATTGATGGTTTGGGGTTTCTGTAAAAGAAATTAAAAATTCAATTTGTTATCCTGTTCCCATCTAATCTTTTTAGGTGTCAATAGAATGCAACTCTCCTCTTCCTCATCGTGTCTTATATATTTTCATAAACTTCTTTATTACTTCTTAATTTCCATTTACCATTCTTATAATTTCTACCCGATGTTTTCCTGATTATTTTCCTTTCCTTCTTTTCTATTTCACCTGATTGTCTGGCTGTACTTAACGAAAGGTATTCTGATGCATAGTGGCACTCTGGTTTAATGATAGTACTGCAGTATCGACGTATCGCGTTTATGAAAACAGTTGTCTTACCGTACAGGTTTTTTGTCAGTTCAAAAGTCACCTCCATTTCCCTTGGCTTTGCTAGATTCGCTTCTTCGTCTAAAGCATTTGGTTGTACTATTTCAACTACATACTTACATTTTGTAGCCCTTTTTATTCTACCACAATCATTTTCTATATATTTCGGTGCCTCCTTCACATCTGTCGTGTACTCCGTTTTTTCAGACCTATATATTATCCTGCTTTTGAAGCTGTCTCGTGTAGGAGATTTAACTGCATTGCAGCATCTAAAGATTCTCCCAGTTGTGATTCTTCTATTTCCTTCTTCTTCTGTTATTTTCCCCCATTCCTTGATTACCTTTCCTAGCATACAACTGAGCAGCAGTGGGGACAGTCCATCTACATGCCTTAAGCCAGTTTTGATCTCAAACGCCTTGGAGATTTCGCCCAGAAATTTAATTTTGCATTTGTTAGCGTGTCTCTTATGATTGCCACTGGCTTGTTATCATCTCCAAACTCTTTTTAAAATGTTGAATAATGTTATCGTGTCAATTGAATCAAATATTTCGTTGAAAACAAATACTATACAAATGCCTTTAGATGCCTTTAGATCTCATTCTTCTATACCTGATTATGAATCTAAGATTTAAAATTTTTCCACACAGGATCGTCCTTTTCTAAGCCCCCTTGGTACTCTCCTAACTGCTGGTCCAGTTGGTTTTCCAGACTGTTTTGTAATGCTTTTGAAAGAATTTTGTAAATCGCTGGAAGGAGGAATATTCCGCTATAGTTGCTGGGGCCAGTTTTATCTCCTTTTATGTGGATTCGCTGAATTAATGCTGTTTCCCAGTCTTTTGGTACAGCTTCTGTTTCCCAGATTTTTTAAAAGATTCCATGTAGCTTTTTAACTGTTCCAAAAAATGCCATTTTCCGCATTTCAGCCGTTACTGAATCTCTCCCGGGGGCTTTGTCATTCTTCAGTTCTTCACTGATATTTTGGATTTCATCCATGCTGAGTGGTTCTGAGTATGTGGAGTGTATCCTGGATTTTGCTCTTGAAAGTTTTCTCTTGGTACCTCACAATTTAACAACTTATTGGTATTGATTGCTAATATTTCACAATTTTCTTTGATTTTTGGGGCTAATTTTCCTTTATTGCTTACATTATATATATATATATAATTGCTACACCAAGAAGAAAAGCAGACGATAAACGGGTATTCATTGGACAAATATATAATAGTACAACTGACATGTGATTACATTTTCACGCAATTTGGGTGCATAGATCCTGAGAAATCAGTACCGGAACAACCACCTCTGACCGTAATAATAGCCTTGATACGCCTGGCCATTCAGTCAAACAGAGCTTGGATGGCATGTACAGGTACAGCTGCCCATGCAGCTTCAACACGATACCACAGTTCATCAAGAGGCGTATTGTGACGAGTCAGTTGCTCGGCCACCATTAACCAGACGTTTTCAATTGGTGAGAGATCTGGAGAAAGTGCTGGCCAGGGCAGCAGTCGAACATTTTCTGTATCCAGAAAGGCCCGTACAGGACCTGCAACATTTGGTCGTGCATTATCCTGCTGAAATGTAGGGTTTCGCAGGGATCGAATGAAGGATAGAGCCACGGGTCGTAACACATCTGAAATGTAACGTCCACTGTTCAAAGTGCCGTCAATGCGAACAAGAGGTGACCGAGACGTGTAACCAATGGCACCCCATACCATCGCGCCGGGTGATACGCCAGTATGGCGATGACGAATACACGCTTCCAATGTGCGTTCACGGCGATGTCGTCAAACACGGATGCGACCATCATGATGTTGTAAACAGAACCTGGATTCATCTGAAAAAATTCGTGCACCCAGGTTCGTCGTTGAGTACACCATCGCAGTCGCTCCTGTCTGTGATGCAGCGCCAAGGGTAACCGCAGCCATGGTCCCCGAGCTGATAGTCCATGCTGCTGCAAACGTCGTCGTCGAACTGTTCGTGCAGATGGTTGTTGTCTTGCAAACGTTCCCATCTGTTGACTCAGGGACCGAGACGTGGCTGCACGATCCGTTATAGCCATGCGGATAAGATGCCTGTCATCTCGACTGCTAGTGATACGAGGCCGTTGGGATCCAACACAGCGTTCCGTATTACCCTCCTGAACCCACCGATTCCATATTCTGCTAACAGTCATTGTATCTCGACCAACGCGAGCAGCAGTGTCGCGATACGATAAACGGCAATCGCGATAGGCTACAACCCGACCTTTATCTAAGTCGGAAACGTAATGGCACGCATTTCTCCTCCTTACACGAGGCATCACAATAACGTTTCACCAGGCAACGCCGGTCAACTGCTGTTTGCGTATGAGAAATTGGTTGGAAGCTTTCCTCATGTCAGCACATTGTAGGTGTCGCCCCCGGTGCCAACCTTCTATGAATGCTCTGAAGAGCTAATCATTTGCATATCACATCATCTTCTTCCTGTCGGTTAAATTTCACGTCTGTAGCACGTCATCTTCGTGATGTAGCAATTTTAATGTCCAGTAGTGTATTATGATCGTTAATTCAGTTGCAATTCTAATAAAGACACTGTTCTTTTTTTCAGGTTTAATATTATGTTTTTCTTGCTTGTTTCCTTTACAGCTTTCACTGGTTAAGTTTGAAATTTTTAACCACATTACCATTGCACTATGAAGATGACATTTATTCTGTGCTCGTATTTAATTTTCGATTTATAAGTTTTTTTTTTCTTCTTTCAGTGTTGTCAACGAGTATCGTATCGTCTCTGACTGTGATAGTTAAAGTGTGATGTAGACTACACACAATACCGTGATTTTCATTTATAATAACGAAGTTATGCTACCAAGAAGCGACGGAAGAATCACTTAATATAATCTTTTACAGCTTTATCTTCGATCCCTGAAAGGAAGTTTCCATTTCTTACCACAGGAAAAAATGCACGAATAACATAGTAGATTCAAAAGCGTGCAGTAGCGAGCGTCTGAAAATTGGTTTTTTATCGTTTTCATCTGCATTGCCTAGCCCAGCCGCGCTCTCGGCGCAGTGTTATTTTTTAATTTAGTCGCTGATTGAGGGAGAGAATCGGTTAAGTCGAAAATTGGCTGTGCCCAGATCCTTATCTAGCTTTCAGCTCCACCACCCTATCGTTGTCTGTAAGGACATCCCAAAAACATACTGTGTATCAATCTGAGAAAGTGTAGTCTTCGTGAAATGAGCAACTGCTGCCCGGACTATGGTTCAGGATATGTATTTCCATCTGAAGAGTCAGATACAGTTATTATGTGTTACATTTGTGGAAACGGCTGTTTGTGGAAATTTCTCGCAGTTATATGAAACTTAGGACAGAAAACATAAAGAGAAATTAAGCTTTTTTAAGAGATAATCTGAGATTTTACAACTCTGATAGGTTTCAGAACATGTTACGTATCAATGTCAATGTCACCCTAAGTCTCGAATAATTAGCACGAACAAGCTTTTGTTGCCGGTTGATGTTACTCCGTACACAATAGAAAGGACAACAGGTGCACTTCTGACAATTATCTGCTAATAACCAGTTTCTAAGAATATCTACAACTTCAAAGTAAAGGCTTGTTTAGGCGTTGGCAACTGCATGTACAAACTTTACAAAATGCAAAACACTGTGCTGTCTGTAATAAATGGTTCAAATGACTCTGAGCACTATGGGACTTAACATCTGAGGTCATCATTCCCCTAGAACTTAGAACTACTTAAACCTAACCAACCTAAGGACATCACACACATCCATGCCCGAGGCAGGATTCGAATCTGCGACCGTAGCGGTCGCGCGGTTCCAGACTGAAGCGCCTAGAACCGCTCGGCCACACCGGCCGGCTGTCTGTAATAATTTTACTTTACTTTGCTACTGGTTTCGGATCTGCACCATCAATAACTGCAAGAAAATTATCATAAATGTATCAGATGTCATACATGCTCTGACATAAATTACCAAAGAAAACCATAATTGCCAAGAAAAATTAAAAAATTGTGACAAGATTAAAATATGCTGGCACATTGAACATGCCAACCCCTTTGGTTATCATCCATCGCATTCTTACCCTTACAGCGCAGCGGTACATCGACGATATTCTATGTTCGGTTTTATTACCCTTCATCGCAAGTTCATCTTAGGCTCACATTTCGGCAAGATAATGCCCGCCCGCACACAGTAAGAGTTTCTGCTGTCTTTCTTCGTGTTTTCCACACCCTAAAGTTCAAATGTTCAAATGTGTGTGAAATCTTATGGGACTTAACTGCTAAGATCACCAGTCACTAAGCTTACACACTACTTAACCTAAATTATCCTAAAGACAAACACACACACGCATGCCCGAGGGAGGACTCGAACTTCCACACCCTACCTTGGCCATCACGGTAGCCGGATCTCTCCCCGTTTGAGAACCTCTGGAATATTACAGGGAGGACCCTCCACTCAGCTTGGGATTTTACCGAGCTAACGCGCCAGTTGGGAAGAATTTGTCACGATATCCCTCAGGAGGACATCCAACAACTCTGTAAACCAGTGCCAAGCCGAATAACTGCTTTAGTAAGAGCAGAATCAGACCAGCGCGCCGGCCGGAGTGGCCGTGTGGTTCTAGACGCTTCAGTCTAGAACCGCGCGACCGTTACGGTCGCAGGTTCGAATCCTGCTTCGGGCATGGATGTGTGTGATGTCCTTAGGTTAGTTATGTTTAACTAGTTCTAATTTCTAGGGGACTGATGACCTCAGATGTTAAGTCCCTTAGTGCTCAGAGCCAATTGACCTATTTGAACCAGACCAACGCGTTATAGATTTCCTAAACTTGTGAAGCTCTTTCTCGTGGGTAAATCTTAAACTGTAATCATTCGTTTGTCTGTACATGAACATCCCACCTCCGATTTCCGTCCCATTCGGATAATCCCTTTGTGGTATGTCGTGCTCTTTTCTTCCTTTAGAATGCACGTGACGTACTAAACCTTTGACGTAAGAACTGTACACTGAAATGCCTGCCACACTCATTTAGACTGATGTAACTGAGTATCAGTGCTGAGGTTTGATCCAGGTCCACCAGTAAAAGATTCAGAGGAACTCTTCGGATGAATACGTCGTGTACACTATAAGGAACAATCAAAAAGATTCCGTTTAAGGTTGTTGCTGCAGAGTATATGCAACTTCACGCGACCCCCGTTGCGAGTATAGAGGGTGCTCCATTGATAGTGACTGGGCCAAATATTTCACGAAGTAATCATCAAACGAAAAAAAACTACAAGGAACGAAACTCGTCTAGCTTGAATGGGGAAAGCAGATGGCGCTATGGTTGGCCCGCTAGATGGCGCTGCTATAGGTCAAACGGATATCAACTGCGTTTTTTAAAACAGGAACCTCCGTTTTTATTACATACTCTTGTAGTACGTAAAGATATATGAATGTTTTAGTTGGACCACTTTTTTCGCTTTGTGATAGATGGCGCTGTAATAGTCGCAAATGTATGCGTACGTGGCATCACGTGACATTCCGACAGTGCGAGCGGTATTTGCTTCGTGATACATTACCCGTGTTAAAATGGACCGTTTTCCAGTTGCGGAAAAGGTTTATATCGTGTTGATGTATGGCTATTGTGATCAAAATGCCCAATGGGCGTGTGCTATGTATGCTGCTCGATATCCTGGACGACATCATCCAAGTGATCGGATCGATAGTTATATCATTTAAGGAAACAGGAAATGGTCAGCCATATGTGAAACGTCAACCACGACCTGCAACAAATGATGATGCCCAACTAGGTGTTTCAGCTGCTGTAGCGGCTAATACGCTAATAACTGCGCGAGAGTCGGGAATCTCAAAAAGTTCGGTGTTGAGAATGCTACATCAAAACTGGTCCAAATAGCTCTGAGGACTATGGGACTTTACATATGAGGTCATCAGTCCCCTAGAATTTAGAACTACTTAAACCTCACTAACCTAAGGACATCACACACATTCATGCCCGAGGCAGGATTTGAACCTGCTACCGTAGCGGTCACGCGGTTCCAGACTGAAGCGCCTAGAACCGCACGGCCACACCGGCCTGCAATGCCACATCAACATCGATTGCACCCGTACCATATTTCTATGCACCAGGAATTGCATGGCGACGACTTTGAACGTCGTTTACAGTTCTGCCACTGGGCACAAGAGAAATTACGGGACGATGACAGATTTTTTGCACTCGTTCTATTTAGCGACGAAGCGTCATTCACCAACAGCGGTAACGTAAACCGGAATAATATGCACTATTGGGCAACGGAAAATCCACGATGGCTGCGACAAGTGGAACGTCAACGACCTTGACGGCTTAATGTATGGTGCGGCATTATGCGAGGAAGGATAATTGGCCCCCATTTTATCGATGGCAATCTAAATGGTGCAATGTATGCTGATTTCCTACGTAATCTTCTACCGATGTTACTACAAGATGTTTCACTGCATGACAGATTGGCGATGTACTTCCAACATGATGGATGACCGGCACATAGCTCGCGTGTGGTTGAAGCGGTATTGAATAGCATGTTTCATGACAGGTGGATTGGTCGTCGAAGTACCATACGATGGCCCGCACGTTCACCGGATCTGACGTCCCCGGATTTCTTTCTGTGGGGAAAGTTGAAGAGTATTTGCTATCGTGATCCACCGACAACGCCTGACAACATGCATCAGCGCATTGTCAATGCATGTGCGAACATTACGGAAGGCGAACTACTCGCTGTTGAGAGGAATGTCGTTACACGTATTGCCAAATGCATTGAGGTTGACGGACATCATTTTGAGCATTTATTGCATTAATGTGGTATTTACAGGTAATCGCGCTGTAACAGCATGCGTTCTCAGAAATTATATGTTCACAAAGGTACATGTATCACATTGGAACAACCGAAATAAAATGTTCTGTATTTTAACCTATCCATTACCAACTGTTGGTCCAAAATTGTGAGCCATATGTTTATGACTATTACAGCGCCATCTATCACAAAGCGGAAAAAGTGGTCCAACTAAAACATTCATATTTCTTTACGTACTACATGAATATGTAATAAAAATGGGGGTTCCTATACCAAAAAAAGCAGCTGATATCCGTTTGACCTGTGGTAGCGCCATCTGGTTTCCCCCTTCAAGGTAGATGAGTTTCATTCCATGTAATTTTTTCGTTTGATGCTTATTTCGTGAGATATTTCGCCCATTCACTAACAATGGACCATCCTGTATAAGAACGGGCATGTGGGTAAGGGATTAGTGTGGCATTCGTGTCTGTCGGAAGCGTGTGCAGAATATGAAAAATTGTGAACTGCAAGTGGCGTTATCATTAACTGTGACCAAACAGTACCAGCGTGCTTTTATTCTTTTCTTGGCTGCCGAAGAACAAATACCGGTAGACATCCATCGAAGAATGAAGAAAGTGTATGGCGCATCAAGTCTGTCAAAGAGCACTGTTGTGGATTGATGCGCCAAATTCCAAGCTGGTGATTCATGATTATGCGCGTTCCCAAATCGCAACTGTCGCGATGCAGAAGTTAGGCCAACTCAAGTCGGAGACTCTAGAGTACCCGCCCTATGGTTTTGATCTCTCCACAGTGATTATCACCCCATCGATCCCTTAAAAAAGGCCTTGAAGTCTCGAACATTCCCGCCGGACAATTACGTGAAGCAGGCAGTTACGTACTTCTTCACGCAGCAGGACATCGTGTTTTACCAAACAGGTGTCTTCATCCTGGTGCGTCGGTGGGACGATTGCCTCAGTGGTCACGGCGACTTTTTCTGATTGTCATACAGATTCAGACTCTACGGCCTTTGAACGGTAACGTTTTGATCGCCCCTTACACGTATATTAGCAAACGGCCAAGACGATCACCCAGTTCCAGTTGCAGGTTGCATATTTATCGGCTTTCAGGGGGAACAGAAATTGGATTTTCAGTATTTTATGTAATTATTGACCGAAATTAAAAATTTAAAATGCTGTCATAATCTACTCATTAAGAGGCACCTTATAGGTTTACTACGATAAGGGAAGTATTAAGGTTAAAAACAATTTGTATTTCTTCAGACTGTGTAACTCAATGTGTGCAAATGACGCAGATTTTATTCAGCCAGTCTATGAGAATGACAGCAATTGGCGACTTACAAAGCCTCTTCTTCTTCTTCTTCTTCTTCTTCTTCTTCATCTTCTTCTTCATCATTTCATGTATAAGGCAAATTGACTGTTTACGGTACTCAGTATTTGCTTGGTCCTCCGACATTCCTTCTTCCAGTGAGAGCCTTTACCAGAAGTCTTTCTTGACCCATAAGATCTACATATTCTTTGAATTTTCACCTATTTTCCTTCATTTTTCATTTAGGCTGTATATTCCTAAATCTTCCTGTAATCTTCATATTTTTTACGATCTTCTCTTGTACATCCTTCCACTTTTCTTGCAAATCAGATTTTTGAGCGTGCACTCTGCTCTCTTGGTGTCTTCTTATCATCCATGGGCGCTCTCATAAGTAACGGTTCGTATTGCTGTGGTTTTGTAAAATTTCATCTGTTTTGTGGTGTCACCGCCAGACACCACACTTGCTAGGTGGTAGCCTTTAAATCGGCCGCGGTCCGTTAGTATACGTCGGACCCGCGTGTCGCCACTATCAGTGATTGCAGACCGAGCGCCGCCATACGGCAGGTCTAGAGAGACTTCCTAGCACTCGCCCCAGTGGTACAGCCGACTTTGCTAGCGATGGTTCACTGACAAAATACGCTCTCATTTGCCGAGACGATAGTTAGCATAGCCTTCAGCTACGTCATTTGCTACGACCTAGCAAGACGCCATTACCAGTTACTATTGATGCTGTGAAACATGTACCGTCAAGAGCGATGTTCAGCAATTATGGATTAAAGTTAAGTATTCCAGCAGCTACGTACGTTTTTTGCTAGTCTAATTTCCTTGACCTTTTCCAGACCTCACGCCAGCCTGCGTGAGCTAAAACGCGTGCCTTTCGGTTTCCTCTCATAGTGGGTTGGCGCTCTTGCCAATCCACAACATGTTTATTTCCTCGCTTTAGTCTGTAACTTTCTTTTGCTCGTTCCATACATGAAAATATGTCCATTTAAATTTTCATTCACGTCATTCATATGTGATGTCGCATCCTAGTTTATTAAAATGTCGAACTTGCACTATATTTTATCATTCAAGCCCATTTTTAATCTAACTGCCCATATGTCGTGAAATGCCATCAGTTCCGTTCTATCTACAGAAAATTTTAGGCTGTAACTTGAGGCTAACTGCTGCAACTTACAGACCCCCATCTGAAGGTCATCGTCGTTCTCTGCAATGAGAGCTCATCTGCATATAAAGATGCATGAAGTCTAGTGTCACAATCTAAAAATTCTCCTTTTTTATTCAACATTTTCCGTTTACTGATCACTTCACCTATGTATATATTCAAGAATGTTGGAGAAATACAGCACCCATGTCGGACATCTTTTTGCTCGTCGTAGTGCAGCAGTTCGACGTGGCATGGACTCAACAAGTCGTTGGATGTACCCTGCAGAAATACTGGGCCATGCTGCCTCTGTAGCCGTCCATAATGGCGAAAGTGATGCCGGTGCAGGATTATGTCTCATAAAGATTGGATGAAATGCATATCAGGCGATTTGGGTAGCCAAATCGTTCGCTCGAGACGTCCAGAATTTCAAACTATCACGAACAGTCGTGGTCTAGTGACATGACGCAATGCTATCCCTAAAAGTTCCATCGTTGTTAGGGAACATGGAGGCCTGGAGCTGATATCTAGTTAACCGAACAGTCATTTCCAGTCAATGATTGGTTCGATGTAATGTAAACACAGCCCACATCATAACGTAGCGTCCACAAACTTGCACAGTGTCCTGTTGACAACTTACGTCCATGGTTATGTTGGTTCTACGCCACCCTCGAAGCTTACCATCAGCTCTTACCAACTGAAATCGGGGCTCATCTGGCCAGGCCATGGTTTGCCGGTAGTGTAGGGTCCAATAGATACGCTCAGGAGCCCAGGAGGGGCGCTGCAAGCGATGCCGTGGGGTTAGCAAAAGGACTAGCGTCACTGGTCTGCTGCCACAGCCCATTAACGCCACATTTCTCCGCACTGTCCGAACGGATACGTTCGTCGTACGTCCCACATTGATTTCTACGGCTATTTCACGCAGTGTTGCTTGTCTGTCAGCACTGACGACTCTACGAAAACGCCTCTGCTCTCGGTCGTTAAGTGAAGGCGGTCGGCCACTGCATTGTCCGTGGTGAGAGGTAATGTCTGAAATTTGACACTGGGAATCTTGGAATACTGAATTCCCTGACGATTTTCGAAATGGAATGATCCATGCATCTAGGTCCAGCTATCGTGCCGCGTTCAAAGTTAATTTCTGTTGTACGGCCACGATCACGTGGGAAACCTTTTTACATCAGTCACTGAAGTATACATGACAGCTCCGCTAACGCGGTACCCATTTATATCTTGCGTCCGTGATACTACTGCCGTCTGCATATGTGCAAATCGCTAACCCATGACTTTGTCACCTCAATATACATTCCATAGAATTTATCTGTTCGCATTATTCCAAGAAAGTTTACATATGATTCAAACTTTTTCAAAATTTTTCTCACCCATGACGGTCACAAAATAATGAGTGGGAAAAACTATATCTCTTATTACATTCTCCCTGTTCGTGCACTAAAATTTCAGCATTGTGAGTGACGTTTTCATTTGTTACTTCTTTACTACTAACAAGGGGAGGCCGCCAATTGTGAAATTCAGATTCGATTCATACTGCGCATAATAAAAGCTCATGGCCAGAGGTGTAATGTGGGAAGGCACCAAGATGCACTTCTCAGCCATTGTCGAGAAAATCGACAGTTAAAAGAAACCGTTACGGTGAAATACTCTCTACAATTAATAATTTTCCAGAGCGTCCTGGCGCAGCGGTAAGCGCTCGGGTTCGTAGTCTGAAGGTCGCCGGATCGAATCCCGCGCCATGCAACTTTTTTTTTATTATTAGTTTTTTGTAATTCAAATATATATATATATATATATATATATATATATATATATATATATATATATGAATTGCTTATGCATGTTGGTGAAAGCGGATCGCTCTCCAATTGTACCGCCTCCATTTTTCCGTTTGTTTAACAGGGTGTACCAAAGCTCTCCCGTCCGCACTGATTTTCGACGATGTTATAAGTTGCGCTAGGGACCGCATCTATCTTCTTTCGAAGTTAGCAGGCAACTACGCTGTTAAGCGGCGGCTCGTTTCGTCCCATCCAACATCTGTCCTTCAAGTGCAACGAGCGAGTAACGGAGTTTATGTTTCATAGCTGCCACAGCAAATTTGTGTTCGTGGGGTTTCTATTCTAATTCGAACGTTTGACTTACGCTATACGCATTCGTTTCGGAATATCGTTTCTACGTCTTCCGTTAACTATATGTGGTTAACATTATGAAGACAATTAATAACATTTGTGAAATACAACTTTGTTTGCGGAAAACATAATGATGTTCGAAGTCGCCAGTTTTTCCACGACAAACGACTTTGAACAGCTTATTATATGCATAATTGTTGCAACTGATTGCCGAGAATTATATATATATATATATGAATTACAAAAAACAAATACTAAAAATAAAGTTTGCATGGCGCGAAATTCGAACCGGCGACCTTCGGATTACGAACCCGAGCGCTTACCGCTGCGCCAGGACGCTCTGAAAAATTATTAATCGTAGAGAGTATTTCATCGGAACGGTTTGATTTTCTCGACAATGGCTGAGAAGTGCATCTTGGTGCTTTGCCACATTACACCTCTGGCCATGAGCTTTTATTATGCGCAGTGTGAATCGAATCTGAATTTCACAATTGGCGGCCTCCCCTCGTAAGTGTATTCGCAATACATTCTGCTGGCAGTATCGAAATGTACCACTGAAAATACTTACTGAGCCGTGCGCGGGTCGTGTTCGTGCCGTTTCTTGCTTGACGGCCTTTAGTATTGTTAGAGTTTTCACGGAACAGTGTGTAGCTTGTGCGATTTCGACTGAGCAGTTACGTTAATGCTGTCTGCAGTCGGTCGGTTGCGACAGAGCAGCGAGGAAGTCTCCGCAGCGCGCGGTCAACCGGGGCCGCTGGCGGCGTGCACGTGCGGTCGGATTTGTGAGGCACTAGCTGTGAGAGCTGCAGAGTTCGTCGCCCACCGAACCTGGATACTGGAGTTGAAAAATCAGTTAACCTGTTATGAAATCTCAACTACTGCGACATCTCTTCACTGAGTACACCATCCTGTCTGTGATGCAGGGTCAAGGGTAACCGCAACCATGGTCTCCGAGCTGATAGTCCATGCTGCTGCAAACGTCGTCGAACTATTCGTGCAGATGGTTATTGCAAACGTCCCCATTTGTTGACTCAGGGATCGAGATGTGGCTGCATGATCCGTTACAGCCATGCGGATAAGATGCCTGTCATCTCGACTGCTAGTGATACGAGGCCGTTGGGATCCAGCACGGCGTTCCGTATTACACTCCTGAACCCACCGATTCCATATTCTGCTAACATTCATTGGATTTCGACCAACGCGAGCAGCAATGTCGCGATAGGCTAGAATCCGACCTTTATCAAAGTCGGAAACGTGATGGTACGCTTTTCTCCTCCTTACACGAGGCATCACAACAACGTTTCACCAGGCAACGCCAGTCAACTGCTGTTTGTGTATGAGAAATCGGTTGTAAACTTTCATCATGTCAGCACGTTGTAGGTGTCGCCACCGGCGGCGCCAACCTTGTGTGAATGCTCTGAAAAGCTAATGATTTGCATATCACAGCGTCATCTTCCCATCGGTTAAATTTCGCGTCTGTAGCACGTCATCTATGTGGTGTAGCTATTTTAATGCCCAGTAGTGTACAACCACACTACACAGAGTACGCGGAAGAACTTGCCCCCTTCTAACAGCCGTGTACCGCAAGTCTCTAGAGGAACGGAAGGTTCCAAATGATTGGAAAAGAGCACAGGTAGTCCCAGTCTTCAAGAAGGGTCGTCGAGGAGATGCGCAAAACTATAGACCTATATCTCTGACGTCGATCTGTTGTAGAATTTTAGAACATGTTTTTTGCTCGAGTATCATGTCGTTTTGGAAACCCAGAATCTACTATGTAGGAATCAACATGGATTCCGGAAATAGCGATCGTGTGAGACCCAACTCGCTTTATTTGTTCATAAGACCCAGAAAATATTAGATACAGGCTCCCAGGTAGATGCTATTTTTCTTGACTTCCGGAAGGCGTTCGATACAGTTCCGCACTGCCGCCTGATAAACAGAGTAAGAGCCTTCGGAAGATCAGACCAGCTGTGTGGCTGGATTGAAGAGTTTTTAGCAAACAGGACACAGCATGTTGTTATCAATGGAGAGACGTCTACAGACGTTAAAGTAACCTCTGGCGTGCCACAGGGGATTGTTATGGGACCATTGCTTTTCACAATATATATAAATGACCTAGTAGATAGTGTCGGAAGTCCCATGCGGCTTTTCGCGGATGATGCTGTAGTATACAGAGAAGTTGCAGCATTAGAAAATCGTAGCGAAATGCAGGAAGATCTGCAGCGGATAGGCACTTGGTGCAGGGAGTGGAAACTGACCCTTATCATAGACAAATGTAATGTATTGCGAATACATAGAAAGAAGGATACTTTATTGTATGATTATGTGGTATCGGAACAAACACTGGTAACAGCTACTTCTGTAAAATATCTGGGAGTATGCGTGCGGAACGGTTTGAAGTGGAATGATCATATAAAATTAATTGTTGGTAAGTCGGGTGCCAGGTTGAGATTCATTGGGAGAGTGCTTAGAAAATGTAGTCCATCAACAAAGGAGGTGGCTTACAAAACACTCGTTCGACCTATACATGAGTATTGCTCATCAGTGTGGGATCTGTAGCAGGTCGGGTTGACAGAGGAGATAGAGAAGATCGAAAGAAGAGCGGCGCGTTTCGTCACAGGGTTATTTGGTAAGCATGATAGCGTTACGGAGATGTTTAGCAAACTCAAGTGGCAGACTCTGCAAGAGAGGCGCTCTGCATCGCGGTGTAGCTTGCTCGCCAGGTTTCGAGAGGGTGCGTTTCTGGATGAGGTATCGAATATATTGCTTCCCCCTACTTATACCTCCCGAGGAGATCACGAATGTAAAATTAGAGAGATTAGAGCGCGCACGGAGGCTTTCAGACAGTCGTTCTTCCCGCGAACCATACGCGACTGGAACAGGAAAGGGAGGTAATGACAGTGGCACGTAAAGTGCCCTCCGCCACACACCGTTGGGTGGGTTGCGGAGTGTAAATGTAGATGTAGATGTAGATGTGCTTGTTGCTATCCAATTTCGTCGCCTCAGTATAAAACTGCCGAAAACCTTGAAGATCAGGTACCGCAAGGAGACCTGAAGGGAAGTGTGCAGAGCCGCGCCCATAGCTGGCAGAGAGGAGCGTGGAGAACCGCGGCGCGGGTGGAGGAGAGGCCATTACAGCGCGCCGTGTTGCGCGGGGGAGAAACCGGAGTGGCGAGGCAGGGGCCCGGGGCGTCGGGGGCGACGCGCGCCGCCGACAGCCGATACTGTTGCAACAGGCGCCGCCGGGCCTCCACCTGCCCGGCCGCCGGCAACAAGTCCGGCCGCACCCACACCACACCACAGGCAGCAGCGCGGGCCGTCTCGCGTTTCACCGCAGCCTCAAATAACCTCACCTCTTCCTCTGTCGAGAGCGAGCCATTGTTCTCCCCACGGCGGGTGCACCTCTCAACAAGGTCCGTTGGCTCTGTTAAGCACTGCTAGTTGTAAATTAAGAAACATACGGAGTGCCACAAAACACTAAAACTGAAGTATGAAACGTACGATAGTTGCCCAGAAAGCAATGTGTAAGTATGCTGTTTAGGTTTTTATGTTGGTAACGCCACGTAGCGCTGTGTATGAAAATCACTCACTGCGCTCTGTGCAGTCTGTGGCTGGTTGGCATTGTTGAAATATTCGCTATTGTAGTGTTGGGCAGCTAGATGTGAACAGCGCGCAGCGTTGTGCAGTTGGAGGTCAGCCGCCAGCAGTGGTGGATGTGGGGAGAGAGATGGCAGAATTTTGAGAGCGGACGATCTGGACGTCTGTCCACCAGAAAGAGTAAATTTGTAATACTGTATATCATGAACTGACATTATATATATATATATATATATATATATATATATATATATATATATATATATTAAGGTAAATACATTGTTTGTTCTCTATCAAAATCTTTCATTTGCTAACTATGCCTATCAGTAGTTACTGCATTCGCATTCCGTACTTAGAATCTTTTATAGTAACGAAGATTTTTGTGAGGTAGGTGATTCATGAAAGGTATAGGTTATTGTCAATCAGGGCCATACTTTTGTAGGGATTATCGAAAGTCAGACTGCGTTGCGCAAAAAATATTGTGTGTCAGTTTATTGATGATCAGAATAAGTAAAGAGAGAAATGTCTGAGCACGTTCAGTTTTGCTCAGCTGTTTGAAAATCAAATAACGTAAGAGGTTTACCAGCACAGAATTTACAATTTTCAAAAGGGAACCTTTCAAATGCTCTTTTTTTCTTCAACAATTCCCTATTGAACATAATGAGAATTACACACACGAAGAGATGGTCTTTTATGCACACGTCCTATTTTTCCACGTAATGTCCATCCCGTTGTATGGCCTTCCTCCAGAGCGAAACAAGGGCGTGTACGAATCCTTGTGCTGGCCGCGGAGCCAGTGCTTCACTGTGTGAGTCACCTCCTCCTCGTCCTCAAAATGTCTACCCGAGGCGCAGGACGTCTGCCCTCAGCTCGCTGCAACATGTCAGGTGGGACAGCCGTGGATGGGCTCCCCGACCGCTGCAAATCGTGGAGCTTCGCCGAATCGCCTTCTCATGAACTCACCTTCTGTCGACAGCAGATGCTCTATGGACTTTGTACAAGCGTTTGTGAAAATTCCGCACAGTTTCTACCTGTGCAATGAGAAACTGAATGACGGCACAATGCTTGCAACGTACATCACCTACAGACGCCATTTTGAAACTGTACTGCTGCTACGCTATCTGTTGGAAGTGACGGAAACTTGGCGCTATCACTCAGGAGACTTCAAATAATACATACGTAACGTTTGGCACTCGTAACATTGTTTTTGGCTGAGAAAAAATTGCGTTGCATTACTTTCTGGGCAACCCTCGTACCTTCCGTCCGTCCTCGGACGTTCCGCACCGTCGCGCCAAATCCCACCCGTGTCCGCTGGCACGACATCCACACTCTATGCGAGCAAATCAGAAATCACTTAACCCCGATTCTTTAAAGGATCCAACTCCCATGAATAAATCAGCTTTAAACGACTGAGTACTTTACGAATGCGTTAACGTGTTAAATATTTGCTGTTTGCGATATTCTGAAACGTATAATATTGTAAGTGAAATCTGGTTTCGCAGCACAGAGCGCATCAAGTTGTGGAAAGGGGCCCAAATCAGTTGCTGATGGATGCAGAAACATACAAACTTTATTTTCCTAAAACACTTAATGACACATGCCCTTAAAGAATTCAGAAACAATACAGCTGAAGGCAAGTTATCAAAATTGCCTTAAAGAATACACACGGCTGAAGGCCTTAGTCACAAAATAGAAGAACTGAGGGCTTAAGGGATGTATAACAAGAATTTCAATAAGAAAATTTGAAAGGTTTTAAACAAATGACCTTTCAAATTTTAATTTCAGACTGCTGAAGGCCTTATCTTAAAATATTTCACGTAGAAGTTCGGCTGAAGACCACATACTGAAAATTAAAACGAACTAAATTAATACACGGCTGAAGGTCTCGCACAGTACTTGAGACTAAAAGAAAATCACAATCCAAAACAACAGGACATTTGTGCTGAGAAGTGTTCCAAGGGTCGACCTGGGGATAAAACTCTAACATAAGTTTAGGTGAGACAGGCAGCCAAGCGTAATAGTAAATAATTGGATGGAAACACGGCCTACGGACGGCTGAAGAACCAACCATCAACCTAATCAATTCCCTTCAACCCGCCCAACGACACAACAACTGAAAATAAGCGAGGACGAAGATACAAGCAGCCCTGCGTCTTGACAATTGGCGTCTAAATACAGTCAAGGCACAATAACCACTCAAAAAAAAAAAAATGAACAACACCAAGGCTCGCGAACTACACGCCGTGCCAGACAACATCAACATGGGAGGAAAACACACTGCCGGAAAATTATGCTAACGACCAGGGCAGGTAACCGGGACGTTAACGGCCACAAGGCAGATGATACCGCTGGTGCACTTCAATAATAAGTTACAATCAATTCAATAGTTAAACACCATACAGGAAGACGGCTGCAAAATTTTGCTGATTCCAGCACACCATACGTTGCTGCAAGTGGGAATGGCCCAGGAAGCAACAACCGCCAATGAACGAATGGCAAAACGTCACTGTTTCGGATGAATCCAGGTTCTGTTTACAGCATCATGATTGTTACATCCGTGTTTGGCGACATCGCGGTGAACGCACATTGGAAGGGTGTATTCGTCATCGCCATACTGGCGTATCACCCGGCGTGATAGTATGGGGTGCCATTGGTTACACGTCTCGGTCACCTCTTGTTCGCATTGACGCCACTTTGAGCAGTGGACGTTACATTTCAGATGTGTTACGACCCGTGGCTCTACCCTTCACTCGATCCCTGCGAAACCCTACATTTCAACAGGATAATGCACGACCGAATGTTGCAGGTCCTGTACGGGCTTTTCTGGATAAAGGGAATTATCGACTGCTGCCCTGGCCAGCACATTCTCCAGATCTCTCACCAATTGAAAACGTCTGGTCAATGGTGTCCGAGCAAGTGGCTCGTCACAATACGCCAGTCACTACTCCTGATGAACTGTGGTATCGTGTTGAAGCTGCATGGGCAGCTGTACCTGTACACGCCACCCAAGCTCTGTTTGACTGAATGCCCAGGCGTATCAAAGCCGTTATTACAGCCAGAGGTGGTTGTTCTGGGTACTGATTTCTCAGGATCTATGCACCGAAATTGCGTGAAAATGCAATCACATGTCAGTTCTAGTGCAATATATTTGTTCAATGAATACTCGTTTATCATCTGCATTTCTTCTTGGTGTAGCAATTTTAATGACTAGTAGTGTACTATCGCGTACGCAAGGCATAAAAGATCAGTGCATTGGCGGAGCTGTCATTCCTACCCAAGTGATTCATGTGGAAAGGCTACCGAAGTGACTACGGCCGCTCGACGGGCATTAATCGTCACTGGCACAGAGGCAGAACCGGCTTTCATCAGAAAACACAACAGACCACCACCCTGCCCTACAATGATCTCTCGCTTGACTCCACTGAAATCACAAATGACGGTGGTTTGGAGTCAGTGGAATATACGCTACAGGGCGTCTGGCTCGCGGCTGTTCGATGTGGCACTGTGATGCCAAGCGTCGCACAAATTGCTGCTGCAGATGCAGTACGATGCCCTCTCGGTAGAGCCAGGTGGCCGACCAGAACCCAGTCTTGACGCGACAGTAAATTTTGTTGACCGAGCCACCGGTGATCATGTACAATGGACACATTCCTGTCAAGTCTTTCTGCAGTATCGCAGAACGAACATCCAGCTCCTCATAGCCCCATTACACGACCTCGAACGAAGTCAGTGAGGTGGTGATAATGGCGTCTTTGTCGCCTTAAATCCATTCTTGACTAACGTCAGCTCACCACGTCCAGTCTCAATGGTAACCAGCACTCACGACTGTTACAGTGTATATTTAGAGCAAATCTGACTTGCACCGTCATAGTTGCACTTCTAGCAACACTAGTAAGCGACTGGCGAAAAATTTCAATAGACATCACCTTTCAGATGTAGAAACATGACCACCAACTTTCGTTTACGTCGCACAACTCCTTGGTGTTACGATTTATTTTTGTCATCGTGTGTAAATGCTACGGAAAATGTGCAAATGTAGCTGATGAATGACGTCAGTTACAGTCATCTGTAATATAAAATACACTACTGGCCATTAAAATTGCTACACCAAGAAGAAATGCAGATGATAAACCGGTATTCATTGGACAAAAATATTATACTAGAACTGACACGTGATTACATTTTCACGCAATTCGGGTGCATAGGTCCTGAGAAATCAGTACCCAGAATAACAACCTCTGGCCGTAATAGCGGCCTTGATACGCCTGGGTATTGAGTCAAACAGACCTTGGATGGCGTGTACAGGTACAGCTGCCTATGCAGCTTCAACATGATACCACAGTTCATCAAGAGTAGTGACTGGCGTATTATGACGAGCCAGTTGCTCGGCCACAGTTGACCAGACGTTTTCAGTTGGTGAGAGATCTGGAGAATGTGCTGATCAGGGCAGCAGTCGAAAATTTTCTGTATCCAGAAAGGCCCGTACAGTACCTGCAACATGCGGTCGTACATTATTCTCGTAAAAAGTATGGTTTCGCAGGATTCGAATGAATGGTAGAGCCACGGGTCGTAACACATCTGAAATGCAACGTCCACTGTTCAGAGTGCCATCAATGCGAACAAGAGGTGACCGAGACGTGTAACCAAAGGCACCCCATACCATCACGCCGGGTGATACGCCAGTATGGCGATGACGAATACACGCTTCCAATGTGCGTTCACCGCGATGTCGCCAAACACGGATGCGACCATCATTATGCTGTAAACAGAACCTGGATTCACCCGAAAAAATGACGTTTTGCCTTTCGTGCACCCAGGTTCGTCGTTGAGTACACCATCGCAGGCGCTCCTGTCTGTGATGCAGCGTCAAGGGTAACCGCAGCCATGGTCTCAGAGCTGATAGTCCATGCTGCTGCAAACGTCGTCGAACTGTTCGTGCAGATGGTTGTTGTCTTGCTAACGTCCCCATCTGTTGACTCTGCGATCGAGACGTGGCTCCACGATCCGTTAGCCATGCAGATAAGATGCCTGTCATCTCGACTGCTAGTGATATGAGGCCGTTGGGATCCAGCACGGCGTTCCGTATTTCCCTCCTGAACCCACCGATTCCATATTCTGCTAACAGTCATTGGATCTCGACCAACGCGAGCAGCAATGTCGCGTTACGATAAAGCGCAATCGCGATAGCCTACAATTCGACCTTTATCAAAGTCGGAAACGTGAAAAAATGGCTCTGAGCACTATGGGACTCAACATCTATGGTCATCAGTCCCCTAGAACTTAGAACTACTTAAACCTAACTAACCTAAGGACAGCACACAACACCCAGCCATCACGAGGCAGAGAAAATCCCTGACCCCGCCGGGAATCGAACCCGGGAACCCGGGCGTGGGAAGCGAGAACGCTACCGCACGACCACGAGATGCGGGCTCGGAAACGTGATGGTACACATTTCTCCTCCTTACACGAGGCATCACAACAACGTTTCACCAGGCAACGCCGGTCAACTGTTGTTTGTGTATGAGAAATCGGTTGGGAACTTTCCTTAATCCAGCACGTTGTAGGTGTCGCCACCGGCGCGAACCTTGTGTGAATGCTCTGAAAAGCAAATCATTTGCATATTACAGCATCTTGTACCTGTCGGTTAAATTTCGCGTCTGTAGCACGTCATCTTCGTGGTGGAGCAATTTTAATGGGCAGCAGTGTAAGTTATTAAATCTCACGGCGTTAAAGAAGGTTGAAATGAGCAACGACCGAAAGCTCGGGTAATCTGCAGTCCACCGTTTGCAACTGTAGTGGACAACCACTACAACTGATATGCAGTTATGAAGTTACCCTTACAATGATTAGAGAGTCAAATAAATAAGACCAACTATGGAGAGACATTCGTCTACGTTTTGAGCATGGCAGATGGAGTTAAAAGGTATATTAGACTCAAGGACGCAGCAGCGAGGTACAAGGGGGACAGTTCATCCCTAAACGCCCCCCAGCTCCTCCCCCACACTTAAAAATTAAAATATGGTCTTAGGAAATAGTATCCTGCCCCGCCACAAAGACAAACATATCGTTGCAGTATCAGTTTGAACATAGCCAAAATATCCAGGAAACCTGCAGCTGAAAATTCCAGTAGGCTGTGGGTTCCAAAAGCTTTCAGAAGCATTGTACCTACAGTTCGCAATATTTCATCAGTTGTTACCAGCCTATGCAAGAAGCTACAACAAATGTGAATGTTGAAAATGTTCGGACGTGACTCAACGTTGTCTGCCAAACAGTAAATTAATATTTGCAAATCTCGTACAAACTCTACTCACTCAGTTAAGATCACTGTAGTTTTAGTTACCTGGAATACAGGGTGTCACAGGAGGAATGGTGAATATTCAGGGATAAGAGAGGAACGATCATTCGGAGCGAAAACGTTCAGTTATCATGGCCTCTAAAATGCACACCTTAAGGTGTATCAGCGCTTCTTCATCTTCGCTGCAGTGAAACACAACTCTTCTACTGAACGAGTGCTCATAGCTCTTAAGGTATGCACTTTAGAGCCCATGTTTACTACACAGATTTCTTGTCTTGGTCCATACTGCCTCTTTCCAAAACATGGTAAGCAAAGAGCCGGCGCGGTGGTCTAGCGGTTCTAGGCGCGCAGTCCGGAACCGCGCAACTGCTACGGTCGCAGGTTCGAATCCTGCCTCGGGCATGGATGTGTGTGATGTCCTTAGGTTAGTTAGGTTTAAGTAGTTCTAAGTTCTAGGGGACTGATGACCACAGATGTTAAGTCCCATAGTGCCCAGAGCCATTTGAACCATGGTAAGCAAAGAGCCTGCAGTTCAAAAGCTTTGTTTCACAGAATCGAGGATGAAGAAGTGCTCATTCTTCTTAAGCGATGTATTTTAGATATTTTTGCTAGACTTATTTGCTTCGAACAATCATTCCTGTCGCATCTCTAAATATTGACCATTCCTCCTGGGATTTGTGTTGGGATTAGTTTGCTTCAGAATAAATAAAAACCGCTTTTCTATAGTTTTCTCCCTTAAGGCCTTACATTGACTTGACTATAATTATAAAAAAAAATTACAGTGCTTATTTTTCGTCTCAGTTGTACATTTCGTACGATATGACTAGCTTCGATCATACTTAGTATTTAGTTGCATAAGTAGCCAATGGTATCTGTAAGGGAACTACAGGATGCCGGTACGACATGCAGCTCCTGTATATACACAACAGGATGCTTAAGTAACTACACAGATCTCCTGATGCCATATGTGCTCTAAACTATTCATACAGTAAAAAAAAAAAAAAAAAAAAAATGCGAAGTTCAGACGGGAAAAAGACGATATAATTTTTTTATATGAATACAGTTTTTAGCGCTCACGATGAATAGTTATCAGCAAAAAGGATCAAATAGCTTTCCTCATTCAAATAAAATGGTATTTAGTTAATATAGAATGAGAATAGTGTTGGATCTATTATAAAGCCCTGGGCAACGCGCTTTATATTTCTTCTCCCTGGAAATAATGTGGTTTCCCTCCGTGAATTGCCCGAGCAACCTAGTATAACCACGAATGTACATCCTGAAAAGGAGAATCATCATTATTTCAAGACTCTTGAAGGAACGAGTCTTAATACACTGCTTACCATTACAATTGACAACATTAAGCCAGCATACAACAAAAGCAAATTAGCGTCAAATGTGGTAAGTACTTGGATACACAAATGATTAGCATCTCACCGCAGTCATACAATGTACGTACACTAATCCATCTACATTTCGTATACAAGGAAGCATTGCACACCGAGTTTCTCATTGAAAAATTTCATTAGAATGTTGTTGCCTCTGGTAAGATCTATTATCCCTCGACTACGAAGAAGAAAGTCTACTATAACGTGTCTGAATTCCACAGCTTCGTGATCGTAGCTTATAGAGGGAGTTGTTTATTGTTCCGCGATAGTTCTCCTCCCATTGGTCAGGTTTCCACGATTGTCATGCGAACGTGTAGTCAATGGATTTAGTACGGTCGTACTCCACTCTGTGTATTATCTCAGCGGCCCCGTGCGACAAACGGTCGAGGGCACAGGCATAATGTTTGTTCGGTCATGCTGGTTGGTAGGAACGCGTCACGTACCTTAAGTAAGGAAAGGACTTGTTCGCAGCACATGTGTTCTTGTGGATAGTGCGACCGTCTTGAGACACCGAGAATGGTGCGGCCACCAACGACACTGCACACACAAGAATAGCATCGACCAGGTACCTTTGACGAGTCCCAGTTCTCTACAGAGCAGCATGATGGACGTATCCGTACGTGCTGTCTACGAGGAAGACGAACGTTGCCACTAAGGCATTCGTCATTGTTATACGGGATTCGCGCTTGGCGTGATGCCGTGGGGTGCCATTGGTTACACAAATCGATGCTCTCTCTTCCGCGTAACCGGAAATATTGAGAGCAGGCTGTACATTTATGACACACAGGGTGGGTATAATTAAACTTTCGCTGCTTGAGCAGTGTAGACAAAAAACACATTTACTGTACGGGTATAAACTATAGGGTGACAATTATTGAACTATATGAAGAAAACGTAAATTAGTTACGAACTACGGCGTGCACACACTTTATTCAACATGTAAATGTCGCTACAGCTATTCGGATTTGGGTTATGACATTTTCGACATGTCTGCCACCATTGGCGATTGGTTCAAATGGCTCTGAGCACTATCGGACTCAACATCTTAGGTCATAAGTCCCCTAGAACTTAGAACTACTTAAACCTAACTAACCTAAGGACATCAGACACACCCATGCCCGAGGCAGGATTCGAACCTGCGACCGTAGCGGTCCCGCGGTTCCGGACTGCAGCGCCAGAACCGCACGGCCACCGCGGCCGGCCCATTGGCGATGGTGTGGCGCAGACGAGTAGCGAAATTCTGCATGACCCGCTGAAGTGTCGGACCATCGATGTTTTCAGCTCAGCAGTGGTTTTGGGGTTATTACTGCTTACCTTGTCTTTAACATAGCCCCACGAAAAGGAGTCGCATGTGCGGAGAATTGGCGGCCAATCGAGGCTCAGAGCCAGAATGCGGTCCCCAAAGTGCTCCTGCAGGACATCAAGCACTCTCCTGCTTCGATGTGGTCGAGTTCCGTCCTGCATGAACCACATTTTGACGAAATCAGGGTCACTTTGGATAATGGAGATGAAATCATCTTCCAAAACCTTCGCGTACCGTTCGGTAGTCACCGTCCCATCAATGAATATCGCACCGATTATTCCGTGACTGGACATTGCACACCACACAGCCACCCGTTAATGGGTGAAGAGACACTTATATCGCAAAGTGCAGATTCTCTGTCCCCCAAATGCATCAATTTCGCGTATTGATGAATCAATCCCAATGAAAGTGGGCTTCGTCGCTAACTCAAAGCATACTAATTCCCATCATGCCCCGCGGCCAACTGTGCCGTTGGAACGTCCCTATGCAAACTTATCAGAAGTTATGACGATTTTTATTTCATATAATTAAGTAATTGTCACCCTGTACATACAGTGAAGCGCCAAAGAAAATGGTATAGGCAAGCGTAATCAAACACACATATGTGTAAACAGGCATAATACGGCTCTGCGGTCGCGAAATGCCTATGTAAGACAACAAGTATCTGGCGCAGTTGTTAGATCGGCTACTGCTGCTACAATGGCACACTGTCAAGATTTAAGTGAGTCTGAACGTGGTGTTATAATCGGCGCACTAGAGGTGGGACACAGCATCTCCGAGGTAGCGATGAAGTGGGGATTTTCCTGTACGACCACTTCAAGAGTGTTCCGTGAGTATCAGGAATCCGGTAAAACATCAGATCTCCGACATCGCCCCATTCGGAAAAAGATCCTACAAGAACGGGAACAACGACGGCTGAAAAAAATCGTTTAGTGTAACAGAAGAACAACCCTTCCGCAAACAGCTGCAGATTTCAATGCTGGGCCATCAACAAGTGTCAGCGTGCGAACCATTCAACGAAACATCATCGATATGGGCGTTCGCAGCTGATGGCCCACTCGTGTACTCTTGTTGACTGCACAACACCAAGTTTCACGCCTCGCCTGAGCCCGTCAACACCGACATTGGACTGATGCTGGATGGAAACATGTTGCCTGGTCGGACTCGGACGAGTCTCGTTTCAAATTGCCGCGCGGGATTAGCCGAGCGGTCTGAGACCCTGCGGTCATGGACTGTGCGGCTGGTCCCGGCAGAGGTTCGAGTCCTCCCTCGGGCATGGGTGTGTGTGTTTGTCCTTAGGATAATTTAGGTTAAGTAGCGTGTAAGCTTAGGGACTGATAACCTTAGCAGTTAAGTCCCATAAGATTTCACACACTTTTTTTTTTCTCGTTTCAAATTGTATTGAGCGGATGGACGTGTATGCGTATGGAGACAACCTCAGGAATCCATGGACCCTGCATGTCAGCAGGGGACTGTTCAGGCTGGTGGAGGCTCTGTAATGGTGTGGGTCATGTGCAGTTGGAGTGATATGGGACCCCTGATATGTCTAGATACGAGTCTTAGGTTGAACGTACGAAAGCATCCAGTCTGATCACCCGCATCCATCCATGTCCATTGTGCATTTCGACGGACTTGGTAAATTCCAGCAGGACAATGCGACGTCCCATACTTCCAGAATTGTTACAGAGTGGCTCTAAGAACACTCTTCTGTCGTTGAACACCTCCACTGGCCACCAAACGTCCCAGACATGAACGTCATTGAGCATATCTTGGAGGCTTTGCATCATGTTGTTCAGCAGAGATCTCCACCCCGTCGTACCCTTACGGATTTATGGACAGCCCTGCGGGATTCATGGAGTCAGTTCCTTCCAACACTACTTCAAACATTAGTCGAGCCCGTGCTAAATCGTGTTGCGGCATTTCTGCGTGCTCTCGGGGGCCCTGTACGCTATTAAGCACCTGTACCAGTTTCTTTGGCTTCAGTGTACATTGTGGATGCAGATGGTAACCACGTAGAGCAACGTTTGTAGCCTGGAACGTAAACATGCTACGCTGTTAACAAATGCTACATTCTCATTAGAAATTAAAATTTTTATCTTCCAGCACTTTAATGGTTATGTTATTTCTGTTCGGCATGTACTTGTTTCCGCAAAGTTCCATTGTCTATGATCATTAGTTTTTCATGGTGGCCCTTCAAGTAGCGAACCACCTTGCGTTATCACTGGTTGCTGTGTCACAGCTTCGAGGTCTCCGTGACGTCATATTTCAACACGATAATAGGAGACCGGATGTTGCTGTGTTGTCCAGAGCTGCGTTGATATAGAGGATGTCTGAGTGTTGCCCAGGTCACCGCGTTCTCCACATCTCTCAAACACTGAAATATTCCCCTCAAGGGCTGTTGGGAGATGGCACGTAACTAGTAGGGATGAAGTACTCTGGCATAGAGTTGAAGCACCACGGAAGGAACTCAGTTCTTCTCTATACCCAGCCGGTTAAGATAGTTGTTATTGCTAGAAGTAGCTCTAAAAATTAATTAGTGTACTCTACCTACAATACTTTATTCACAGAATTCATTGCAATTGGAAGGGCCAGCAGTGTAGGACAAGAACAGTTTTGAGCCCATTGTCAAACCCTGGGGGCAGTGCATAGTACTTTCTGCAATAGGGTGAAGGGGTTCCCTCTGTGAATTACTCGAGCAGCCTAGCCTAACTATGAGACTGTACCTACAAATGGAGAATCCTTATTATTTTCAGGCTCTCGAAGGCAGGTTTTAAATTTAACATTTGAGAAATCTTTCACGCAGGAGGAACGTACAAACATACCGTCGTTTGAGTCTCGTACAGATTCCCGTATGGAGGACATAGTGATAGACATCCCTGGGGTTGTGAAGCAGCTGAATGGGTTGAAAATAAATAAATCGCCAGGTCCTGATGGGATTCCAATTCGGTTTTACAGAGAGTACTCTACTGCATTGGCTCCTTACTTAGCTTGTATTTATCGCGAGTCTCTTGCCCAACGTAAAGTCCCGAGCGACTGGGAAAAAGCGCAGGTGACGCCTGTATATAAGAAGGGTTGAAGGACGGATCCTCAAAATTACAGACCAATATCCTTAACATCGGTTTGTTGCAGGATTCTCGAACATACTCTCAGTTCGAATATAATGAATTTCCTTGAGACAGAGAAGTTGCTGTCCATGCATCAGCACGGCTTTAGAAAGCATCGCTCCTGCGAAACGCAACTCGCCCTTTTTTCACATGATATCTTGCGAACCATGGATGAAGGGTATCAGACGGATGCCATATTCCTTGACTTCCGGAAAGCGTTTGACTCGGTGCCCCACTGTAGACTCCTAAGGTACGAGCATGTGAGATTGGTTCCCAAATACGTGAGTGGCTCGAAGACTTCTTAAGTAATAGAACCCAGTCGTTGTCCTCGATGGCGAGTGTTCATCGGAGGTGAGGGTATCATCTGGAGTGCCCCAGGGAAGTGTGGTAGGTCCGCTGTTGTTTTCTATCTACATAACTGATCTTTTGGATAGGGTGGATAGCAATGTGCGGCTGTTTGCTGATGATGCTGTGGTGTACGGGAAAGTGTCGTCGTTGAGTGACTGTAGGAGGATACAAGATGACTTGGACAGGATTTGTGATTGGTGTAAAGAATGGCAGCTAACTCTAGATATAGATAAATGTAAATTAATGCAGATGATAGCAAAAAGAATCCCGTAATGTTTGAATACTCCGTTAGCAGTGTAGCGCTTGACACAGTTACGTTGATTAAATATTTGGGCGTAACAGTGCAGAGCGATATGAAGTGGGACAAGCATATAATGGCAGTTGTGGGGAAAGCGGATAGTCGTCTTCGGTTCATTGGTAGAATTTTGGGAAGATGTGGTTCATCTGTAAAGGAGACCAATTATATAACACTAATATGACCTATTCTTGAATACTGCTCGAGCGTTTGGGATCCCTATCAGGTTGGATTGAGAGGGGACATAGAAACAATTCAGAGGCGGGCTGCTAGATTTGTTACTGGTAGGTTTGATCATCACGCGAGTGTTACGGAAATGCTTCAGGAACTCGGGTGGGAGTCGATGGAAGAAAAGAGGCGTTCGTTTCGTAAATTTAGAGAACCAGCATTTGAGGCTGACTGCAGTACAATTTTACTGCCGCCAACTTACATTTCGCGGAAATACCACAAAGATAAGATAAGAGAGATTAGGGCTCGTACAGAGGCATATAGGCAGTCATTTTTCCCTAGTTCTGTTTGGGAGTGGAACAGGGAGAGAAGATGCTAGTTGTGGTAAAAGGTACCCTCCGCCACGCACCGTATGGTGGATTGGGGAGTATGTATGTAGATGTAGATGTAGAAATATTTATCTTCACCGCGTCACAGTTCTTTTGAACAGCGGTCCAGGACAACACGGCTGGCTACGAATCTTCTCAATCGTTGCCATGATTCAACTGTTTTGCGCACTATTCGATGGTGCCCTCGGCCCCTCTGCGTCTCGGTCCTGCGAGAAAAAGCCGTTCCTCGGAGAGGTCCACGCCTGTTGTCTCGGAGGAGGGCGACGCCCGCAGCCCAGGTCGGCAGCACAGCGACGCGACGTGCCGGTGCGGTCCTCTGGGGACAGCGATTGGGGCGCACCGCTGAAAGGCCCCCTGATTCGGACGGAATAACGTTACACGCCAGACAATGGCGCTCCCCGCACACGCCACAATGGCTGCACCGCTGCATAAAGCAACCTTTCTTGTCGCCCCCTCTTCCTGTCACATAGAAATGTCACCCCTCAGACTACGCGAAATAACGTTACGTAAATACATGCACCCACAGCCTGGTCCTCGTTTCACATTACGCTTCTGTCTGTCATAATTGTGCCCGCTTTCCTGCTCTGTCGTCTCCTGCTTCTTCTCGCTTTTCATGGAGGTCTGCCTACAATAAACAAAGAACATGACGAAACAGTAGCCGGCCGCTGCTGGTTTAGCGGTTCTAGGCGCTTCAGTCTGGAACCGCGGGACCGCTACGGTCGAAGGTTCGAATCCTGCCTCGGGCAAGGATGTGTGTGACGTCCTTAGGTTAGTTAGGTTTAAGTAGTTCTAAGTTCTAGGGGCTGATGACCTCAGATGTTAAGTCCCATAGTGCTCAGAGCCATTTGAACGAAACAGTAAATATCTGGAAATTTGTGGTAAGTTCCTACGGGACGAAACTGCTGAGGTCATCGGTTCCTAGGCGTACACACTACTTAATCTAACTTAAACTAACTTACGCTAAGGACAATATACACGCACATGTCGCGAGGGAGGAGTCGAATCTCCGACGGGGGAACCGTGGCAAGGCGCTTGAGACCGTGTGGCCAAACAGTAGATGGAGGATACAGGACAGTGGTCCGCTACAAGTAAGTATCCTGGCGCAGACACTGTGCACCGTGGACACAAGCGATCAGCAAATGACACACGCCAGGCACTTCATTTAGGGTGACTAACCCAAGTCTTACACCGCAAATATTTCGGAGATGGAAACTGCTACTGATGTGCGGTTTTCACATAATGGCTTGGTAGTCAGCGACTGGTATCGTTAACCAGTAAACAGATTGTAATATCACTTAGGAAGTGCATTTTTTTGTGCAAACATGCTCATTTTTAAATGGAACAAATACCTTTTGACATTGTTGTTGTTGTGGTCTTCAGTCCTGAGACTGGTTTGTGCAGCTCTCCATGCCACTCTGTCCTGTGCAAGCTTCTTCATCTCCCAGTACCTACTGCAACCTACATCCTTCTGAATCTGCTTAGTGTATTCATCTCGTGGTCTTCCTTTTACGATTTTTACCCTCCACGCTGTCCCCCAATACTAAATTGGTGATCCCTTGATGCCTCAGATCATCCTCTCTACGTCGACCATCATCAGTTACTTTGCTCCCCAAATAACAAAACTCCTTTACTACTTTATGTGTCTCATTTCCTAATCTAATTCCCTCAGCATCACCCGACTTAATTCGACTACATTCCATTATTCTCATCTTGCTTTTGTTGATGTTCATCTTATATTCTCCTTCCAAACACTGTACATTCCATTGAACTGCTCTTCCAAGTCCTTCGCTGTCTCTGACAGAATTACAATGTCATCGGCGAACCTCAAAGTTTTTATTTCTTCTCCATGGATTTTAATACCTACTCCGAATTTTTCTTTTCTTTCCTTTACTGCTTGCTCAATATACAGATTGAATAACATCGAGGATAGGCTACAACCCTGTCTCACTCCATTCCCAACCACTACTTCCCTTTCACGTCCCTCGACTCTTATAACTGCCATCTGGTTTCTGTACAAATTTTAAATGGCCTTTCGCTCCCTGTATTTTACCCCTGCCACCTTCAGAATTTGAAAGAGAGTATTCCAGTCAACATTGTCAAAAGTTTTCTCCAGGTCTAGAAATGCTAGAAACGTAGGGTTGCCTTTCCTTAATCTACCTTCTAGGGTCAGTATTTCCTATTGACATTAACAGAATAAAATAGGCAAAATTACAATGTGGTTGTTGTAGCATTCTGGTGCGATTTGTTTACAAGATACCGCACTTTGAAAAGTTTCCACACCGACGCTAGTACAGTACCTTCACAGTCGTAACTGCACTATGAAGTAGACGACGTCTGTCTGTAGAATTTATCTGTTTTGTGTCCACGCATCCACACTTCAATACCAGACCTTCTGCCCAGGGGAATGCATTTAACGGCTTACTGTTGCCACCGGTAGTTGGACGTACTGCCCAAACTAAAAACGTACGACTTGAAATTATTAGTCTGCAAATGACTTGAATACTGATGTAATGTTGTTCAGTACTCAGTCCTAAGACACCAATACAAATATCTGCACTGACACCCCTTACATCCTGCATAAGAGTTATCTAGAATGAGATTTTCACTCTGCAGCGGAGTGTGCGCTGATATGAAACTTCCTGGCAGATTAAAACTGTGTGCCCGACCGAGACTCGAACTCGGGACCTTTGCCTTTCGCGGGCAAGTGCTCTACCCTCTGAGCTACCGAAGCACGACTCACGCCCGGTACTCACAGCTGTACTTCTGCCAGTACCTCGTCTCCTACCTTCCAAACTTTACAGAAGCTCTCCTGCGAACCTTGCAGAACTAGCACTCCTGAAAGAAAGGATATTGCGGAGACATGGCTTAGCCACAGCCTGGGGGATGTTTCCAGAATGAGATTTTCACTCTGCAGCGGAGTGTGCGCTGATATGAAACTTCCTGGCAGATTAAAACTGTGTGCCCGACCGAGACTCGAACTCGGGACCCTTGCCTTTCGCGGGCAAGTGCTCTACCATCTGAGCTACCGAAGCACGACTCACGCCCGGTACTCACAGCTTTACTTCTGCCAGTACCTCGTCTCCTACCTTCCAAACTTTACAGAAGCTCTCCTGCGAACCTTGCAGAACTAGCACTCCTGAAAGAAAGGATATTGCGGAGACATGGCTTAGCCACAGCCTGGGGGATGTTTCCAGAATGAGATTTTCACTCTGCAGCGGAGTGTGCGCTGATATGAAACTTCCTGGCAGATTAAAACTGTGTGCCCGACCGAGACTCGAACTCGGGACCTTTGCCTTTCGCGGGCAAGTGCTCTACCATCTGAGCTACCGAAGCACGACTCACGCCCGGTACTCACAGCTTTACTTCTGCCAGTACCTCGTCTCCTACCTTCCAAACTTTACAGAAGCTCTCCTGCGAACCTTGCAGAACTAGCACTCCTGAAAGAAAGGATATTGCGGAGACATGGCTTAGCCACAGCCTGGGGGATGTTTCCAGAATGAGATTTTCACTCTGCAGCGGAGTGTGCGCTGATATGAAACTTCCTGGCAGATTAAAACTGTGTGCCCGACCGAGACTCGAACTCGGGACCTTTGCCTTTCGCGGGCAAGTGCTCTACCATCTGAGCTACCGAAGCACGACTCACGCCCGGTACTCACAGCTTTACTTCTGCCAGTACCTCGTCTCCTACCTTCCAAACTTTACAGAAGCTCTCCTGCGAACCTTGCAGAACTAGCACTCCTGAAAGAAAGGATATTGCGGAGACATGGCTTAGCCACAGCCTGGGGGATGTTTCCAGAATGAGATTTTCACTCTGCAGCGGAGTGTGCGCTGATATGAAACTTCCTGGCAGATTAAAACTGTGTGCCCGACCGAGACTCGAACTCGGGACTTTTGCCTTTCGCGGGCAAGTGCTCTACCATCTGAGCTACCGAAGCACGACTCACGCCCGGTACTCACAGAGACGAGGTACTGGCAGAAGTAAAGCTGTGAGTACCGGGCGTGAGTCGTGCTTCGGTAGCTCAGATGGTAGAGCACTTGCCCGCGAAAGGCAAAGGTCCCGAGTTCGAGTCTCGGTCGGGCACACAGTTTTAATCTGCCAGGAAGTTTCATATCAGCGCACACTCCGCTGCAGAGTGAAAATCTCATTCTGGAAACATCCCCCAGGCTGTGGCTAAGCCATGTCTCCGCAATATCCTTTCTTTCAGGAGTGCTAGTTCTGCAAGGTTCGCAGGAGAGCTTCTGTAAAGTTTGGAAGGTAGGAGACGAGGTACTGGCAGAAGTAAAGCTGTGAGTACCGGGCGTGAGTCGTGCTTCGGTAGCTCAGATGGTAGAGCACTTGCCCGCGAAAGGCAAGGGTCCCGAGTTCGAGTCTCGGTCGGGCACACAGTTTTAATCTGCCAGGAAGTTTCATATCAGCGCACACTCCGCTGCAGAGTGAAAATCTCATTCTGGAAACATCCCCCAGGCTGTGGCTAAGCCATGTCTCCGCAATATCCTTTCTTTCAGGAGTGCTAGTTCTGCAAGGTTCGCAGGAGAGCTTCTGTAAAGTTTGGAAGGTAGGAGACGAGGTACTGGCAGAAGTAAAGCTGTGAGTACCGGGCGTGAGTCGTGCTTCGGTAGCTCAGATGGTAGAGCACTTGCCCGCGAAAGGCAAAGGTCCCGAGTTCGAGTCTCGGTCGGGCACACAGTTTTAATCTGCCAGGAAGTTTCATATCAGCGCACACTCCGCTGCAGAGTGAAAATCTCATTCTGGAAACATCCCCCAGGCTGTGGCTAAGCCATGTCTCCGCAATATCCTTTCTTTCAGGAGTGCTAGTTCTGCAAGGTTCGCAGGAGAGCTTCTGTAAAGTTTGGAAGGTAGGAGACGAGGTACTGGCAGAAGTAAAGCTGTGAGTACCGGGCGTGAGTCGTGCTTCGGTAGCTCAGATGGTAGAGCACTTGCCCGCGAAAGGCGGGTCGGGGGTTGGGGGAGGGGAAGGACGAGAGGTTTTGCTGATTACATACTAAATCGTAATGGAAAAATTCTAATTTTTACGTGAACCAATAAAATTAATTAAACGATGTATAGAATGCAAACACGGGTACCATTCCTTTGTAGGTTTCTCTTTACATAGAAGAAGTAAAGAAACAGTGACGTTGAAACCGGGACAGAGAGGACACAATGACGTCTCAAGGGGTGTGGGAACTGCCCTGTCTATAGCCGCAGTCTGACTGCAGACAGCAGCTTATAATTAATTAACTGAAATTGTATGAACTGTACTTTAGAGTCAGATGGTTATTTGACAATGCTGTTTGTTGACATTTAATTCAACTGTGTCAATCAAACGTCACAAAAGTTTGAAGCACAGCTGCACGTGTTGCGTAGGAACATTTGTGCTCTGAGAAAAATTCATCTAGTCTTTTGTGTTGTGTCTCCATGTTATTTTGCTTCGTTACCAGTTTCCTATTCTTCAGCAGTGGACATTTATGTTCTTCCTGCTCCAGGTAAAGTGGCAATTTAGCTTTCAGTGTATGTCTGCATCATCTTAACGCGATTAAATTCTTAAATTAAGACAAGTTCTTTCAGTTTCCCCCAAATTTCTTTCCGCTCTTGAATTTTAGCTGCTTTTTGGTACGTTCCGTATGTGATTTGTCAGTTACTGCAACATCATGTATTTCCACGACGAATATTACTTTACAACATATATTGCGGGCGTGTACTATTTAAGAATAATGATTCGGATTCAGTCGTTATTACGAATTTCCGAAACTGGTTTCTGTTAAGTATTAATCAAGAAATCTTTATGTCCAGTTTTTGAAGTTGTTATGCCAAAGAGATTACACAGACTTATTCTCAGATTTCGGCATTCTCCTTAAAGCAATATGCATGTTCGTAAACTTTTGACCACTCGCCCTCCACAAAGCATCCTGTTTGGCGTCAGGGCGTGTGTCACTGTACACTTCTCTCAAAGGAAGATATTACACTAAACGGTGTTCTTGGAGCGTCGCTGTTATTCGGATGTGACAGTGAGCCAGAAATAATACAAGAACAATCAATACCATCGTCATCATTATTGCTAAGAGCATAGCTGACTTTCTTCAGTATATTTCTTAGCCGTAAGTGTAGCATTTCTGTGTGTCCGTATTTCTTTTATTATCTAGCTATGACCATTCTTCCTCGTTTCGGATCGAACTATCCCAGTCATTTTCTTCTATTTCTGCTTGTTATTGTTGACTAGATGTTACTTTGAGGATTTTTCCTGTCTGTGTATATTATATGATGCCTACAGTTTTAGGCTATTTTTATTCATTCAATCCATTTTATAGTACCTGCTTTCGATTTACTGGTGTTTTGAAAGAATTTTAAAAAATTTTGTTTAGTGACTCGTCTTGTTCTGTTCTGTTGCTATAGCTACAAAAAAAATTATCTGTGTTTTCTACTGTTCTTATTAATGTATATGTACCACTTCATCTTTTTTTTTCTTCTTATCTTAACTGAGCGTCTATGAAGTTATCTGTAAAGTTATTCGTTGTCTTCTTCTTCGTGTTTTGCGATATCTTGTTTCCGAGTCAAAAATCAGTTCTTCGGCTGCACATACGATTTTTCATTCAGTGACCTATTGTCATGATTTTTATTATTACTAGTGCTATTACTATTATTATTATTATTATTATTATTATTATTATTACTATTATTACTTGCATTTTCCGTTTCTGAAATCCATTTTTATGAGATACTTAATATTTTCCGGATGGTACCGAGAGGAGTAGTTTATTTTATGAGCTCACTCACTTTTTGATGAGTTGTGATGTCAGGTGTCAAAACTGCGAGATCACCTCTAAATGAAAGATTTTATTCCTGTTTTTCACCAGCTTCTGCATAAGGAGATTGGCTATCAAATTGTAAGGATGAATTTTAGCTTTTTCCTATTTTGTATTACAGTCTCAATGATTCATTTGAAGAGTAGTATTCATAAATGATTATTCTCTACAGTATTTTGAACCAGAGGTTAATGAACTTTATTTCAGATTTCTGTCGGTCCCTACCAGTACCTTGAAGTTTCTTGAACACGTCGTTTTGATGATGTCACCTGAGAATAGTGTAACTTCCCTGAAAAAGGAAAGAACACATTTTTGTTTAATAGATACTTTTGCTCTCTGATATGCAAAAAACTTCCTTGAATGGCGCTGGAAAAGGTTTACACTACATCTCACTCACGAATCCTATAATTTGCAATGATGGCTCACATAAAGGAGCACGTTAATCTGATCAAGGAAATATGAGAGCGTGGTCTCCATAAAAACATACTCTCCTTATTTGAAACTGGAGATGAACAGCTATGAAATGAAGCTACATTTTTTTTCTGAAGCAAAATCGATGTAGTTTGCATTCAGATTCTGGTGCCACAATCTATGATATTATTCTGGCCGCCGAAAATAACGCACTATGCGTGGGTATTTGCATTGATCCCGAAAGTACCTCATACAAGACTTTCAACCCTCAGTACAGATAGATACGTGGAGAACAAAGGGCGGCGCAAATGTCAGACTGGTATGAGCTCCAGCCTGACACAATTGGAATCGATTCGGACAGAAGGCCGACAAAAATAGACAGCGATCAGGAAGTACTGAAAAGGAGGGCAGGCAGCTTCACTATAATCGGCGAAAATAAATAAACAGTGAGGCAGAGAAATAACGGAGACGCGTTTCTAGTAGTGTGTGGAAAACGTCTGAGAATTACGCTGAATAGTGTCACGCATGGGAAAATGTTGGCTCAAAAGTGACGTCGCCTATTGTTCCCATTCACAGTCCTGTGCGCTGTTTTACATTTACGATAGCCGTGTAAGGCAGAAATCTGACTGGTCAATCAGCGGAAAAATATCAATAAAATTAATAGAAATAAAGTTTGTAGACGTTGAGACACTTTTGATTTGTTAATCATTTTGATGAAACTTTTTTTGCATCTACTTATACAGGGTGAGTCACCTAACATTACCGCTGGGTATATTTCGTAAACCACCTCAAATACTGACGAATCGATTCCACAGACCGAACGTGAGGAGAGGGCTAGTGTAATTGGTTAATACAAACCATAAAAAAATTCACGGAAGTATGTTTTTAACACAAACATACGTTTTTTTAAATGGAACGCCGTTAGTTTTGTTAGCACATCTGAACATATAAACATATACGTAATCACTGCCGTTTGTGGCATTGTAAAATGTTAATTACATCCGGAGATATAGTAACCTAAAGCTGACGCTTGAGTACCACTCCTCGGCTGTTCGATCGTGTGTATCGGAGAGCACCGAATTACGTAGGGATCCAAAGGGAACGGTGATGGACCTTAGGTACAGAAGAGACTGGAACAGCACATTACGTCCACATGCTAACACCTTTTTATTGGTCTTTTTCACTGACGCACATGTACATTACCATGAGCGGTGAGGTACACATTCGACGGGCGTTTCATAGGACGTGGAGGACGCATAAATTGGCCAGCCCGTTCTCCTGATCTTACACCTCTGTACTTCTTTCTGTGGTGTACGTTAACGGAGAATGTGTACCGTGATGCGCCTACAACCCCAGAGGATATGAAACAACGTATTGTGGCAGCCTGCGGCGACATTACACCAGATGTACTGCGGCGTGTACGACATTCATTACGCCAGAGATTGCAGTTGTGTGCAGCAAATGATGGCCACCACACTGAACATCTATTGGCCTGACATGTCGGGACACACTCTATTCCACTCCGTAATTGAAAACGGAAACCACGTGTGTACGAGTTTCAAATTTAAAATACTCAGTTTATCATAACTTTGCAGGAACCGAATTTATTTATTTATTTACTTATTTTTACGGCCTGCTGTAGATATTGTAGAACTGGTGCCAGACTCTTGTGATCCTCCACCAGTGACGTAAGTTTTGGGAGTAAAGTTGAGTACATGTGAGAATCGCTTGTGTGGAATTAGCATAGTAAGGTAGGTCGACGAAGAGAGTGACAGAAGGGCAGAAACTAACTACGGAATTTGGACGTGTAAAGTTTTTTTCTGTTCTCCTTGAACTTCAAATCTTTTTCCGAATATTTCCTTGGTTTCATTGAGGATAGACTACAAAAAATGGTTCAGATGACTCTGAGCACTATGGGACTTAACTTCTGAGGTCATCAGTCCCCTAGAACTTAGAACTACTTAAACCTAGCTAACCTAAGGACATCACACACATCCATGCCCGAGGCAAGATTCGAACCTGCGACCGTAGCGGTCGTGCGGTTCCAGACTGTAGAGCCTAGAACCACTCGGCCACCCCGGCCGACGATAGACTAGAAACCTGTCTCACTCCCTTCTCTACTACTTTTTCTTTTTCGTATCCTTCGACTCCTATAACTACAGCGTGATGTCTATTCAAGTTATAGATAACCTCTCAGTCTCTCTACTTTATCACTGCCACGTTAAGAATTTTTAGGAATGTATTACAGGACCATTGATTAAAGCGGTGGAATATGGTACATCCGTTCGTATGCCTCTAAGTTTCGCGTTTATCATGTCGATATTGATTGAGTTCTTTTGTGAACTTCGTACAATAACACAGTTTTCTTATGAAAAGTTGGAACTTAAATAGTGGCAACACTGCTGTGGAGACATTATGCAATGGAATCTATTATTGTCGCTGACAGCACACGTTGTTGACATACCTACCTTACCTCCGAGGAAATGTTGCCCGTCTCACGTCACCGGCGTACGCACAGTCGAGGGAAACACTGTCACTTGTGAGCGAGCGTCTAACGTAACGATGTCACTATGTTTTCGAAACAGGACCACCGGAATTGGATCAAGATTGAATGTGCCAGAGATCGTGCATCACGACAGTGTCATCAAGGTCTTCAAGAGGCGTGCGGGGAATCGGCATTGCCGTACAAAACAGTGGCACGTTGGGTAAAACAACGAAGGTCGGCAAACTGTGGCAGACATGCATCGGGCAGGTCGTCTGAGGGTCTCTGAAGAAGAAGTGCATGCTGTTGCCGCGTTAGTGGACGGTGATCGACGTCATACGATTCGTGAGCTCGACAACGAAACCGGATTAGCGCATACCACTGTGCTTCGCATCCTGAAGGAAGCATGAGAAAAATTGTATCACGATGGGTTCCGCATGACTAGATGGGAATGCAGAAATGGATGCGTTACGACGCTGCTCAGACGCACTTGGAGCATTATGAGCGCGAAGGAGAGGCTTTCTTACGCCGTATCGTAACACTGGATGAGACATGGTCCACATCGTACGAGCCAAAACTGAAACGCCAATCCAACGAATGGCGTCATTACGGGTCTCCGCGAAAGTCGAAAGTTCGTCAGAGCCCCAGTATGGTGAAAGTTATGGTGATTCTCATGTACGACTGTGACGGTGTTATCCTAACGCATTACGTTCCTCCACGGCAGACCATCAATGCACAGTATTACTGTTCGTTTTTGGAGCGTCACCTGCGACCAGCTTTGCGAAAGAAGCGGCGACACTTTCTGCGCAAACCACCCATCATTTTGCACGACAAAGCGCGGGCGCATACAGCGCAAGCTGTGGCTGCTCTGTTCGGTCGATGGGACTGGGAAGTACTGCACCATCCACCATACTCCCCGGACTTAAGAACTTGTGACTTTGATTTGATTCCGAAGATGAAGCAACCACTCCGTGGCATTCGCTTCAGAACCGTTCCAGAGATTCGACAGGCAGTAGACCGCTCCATTCGCACCATCAACAAAACAGGCTCTGGTAACGGTATACTACGACTTCCACATCGCAACGCTGGTGACTACTTTGAAGGACAGTAACAGGTGCAACTTTTGTATCGGTAGTGAATAAATAGTTGCCACTATTTAAGTTCCAGCTCTCGTAACGACAGCGTGATGTCTATTCAAGTTATAGATAACCTCTCAGTCTCTGTACTTTATCACTGCCACCCTTAGAGTTTTGAGAAGTGTATTACAGAATGATTGGTTAAAGCGACGGAATTGTTGCATCTGTTCGTATGTCTCTAAGTCTCGTATTTATCATGTCGATATTGATTGAGTTCTTTTGTGAACTTCGTATAATAACACAGTTTTCTTATGAAACGTATTCGCAAGTTGTGAATACGAATGTACAACAGCTATACGATTTACTAGTAAAGTACGAAAATTTGTGCCAGAGCGGTACTTGAATCCGGAATTCCCGCCTTACACGAGCGGTCGCCGTAACAGCCTTGGCTATCCAGGCGTGCCTCTAGGACCGACGAAAACTCCAGCATGTCTCAGTGTCTGCGTTCCATAATGCTCTACTGCTCGTACACAAATCGTGTGATTCCCGCACAGGGAAAGACGTTATTTTATTCGTCAGACTCCCTTGCTTTGTCGTGTAATATGGTAGACCAGTGTCTGTATTTTACAGTATCCTTATAGGCAATGTGCCTTCAGATGTGAACGCATGTCTGAATGAACATTGCACCGAACTACTCACACACTGTGAAATACAGACACTGCCCAACTGTAACTTAGTTTTCGTTACGTCATAGTCTCGAATACCCGATCTCAGAAGTAATATCTCCTGTTGTTGTTGTGGTCTTCAGTCCTGAGACTGGTTTAATGCAGCTCTCCATGCTACTCTATCCTGTGCAAGCTTCTTCATCTGTGAGTAACTACTGCAACCTACATCCTTCTGAATCTGTTTAGTGTATTCATCTCTTGGTCTCCCTCTACGATTTTTACCCTCCACGCTGCCCTCCAATACTAAATTGGAGACCCCTTGATCCCTCAGAACATGTCCTACCAACCGATCCCTTCTTCTAGTGTTGTGCCACAAACTCCTCTTCTCCCCAATTCTATTCAATAGCTCATTAGTTATGTGATATACCCATCTAATCTTCAGCATTCTTCTGTAGCACCACATTTCTAAAGCTTCTATTCTCTTCTTGTCCAAACTATTTATCGTCCACGTTTCACTTCCATACTTGGTACACTCCATACAAATACTTTAAGAAAAGTATCGAGGTATGTCAACAACACCTGCCGGCAGGTTTGGGTTTCAATTCCTTATCATTTACTTTAAGAAAAGACTTCCTGACATACTCGATGTTAACAAATTTCTCTTCTTCAGAAACGCTTTCCTTGCTATTGCCAGTCTACAATTTATATCCTCTTTACTTCGACCATCATCAGTTATTTTGCTCCCCAAATTGCAAAACTCCTTTACTACTTTAAGTGTCTCATTTCCTAATCTAATTCCCTCAGCATCACCCAATTTAACTCGACTACATTCCTTTGTCCTCGTTTTGCTTTTGTTGATGTTCATCTTATATCCTCCTTTCAAGACACTTTCCATTCCGTTCAGCTGTTCTTCTAAGTCCTTTGCTGTCTCTGACAGAATTACAATGTCATCGGCGAACCTCAAAGTTTTTATTTCTTTTACATGGATTTTAATTCGTACTCCGAATTTTTCTTTTGTTTCCTTTACTGTTTGCTTAGTATACAGATTGAATAACATCGGGGAGAGGCTACAACCCTGACTCACCCCCTTCCCAACCACTGCTTCCCTTTCGTGCCATTCGACTCTTATAACTGCCATCTGGTTTCTGTACAAATTGTAAATAGCCTTAAGCTCCCTGTATTTTACCCCTGCCAACTTTAGAATTTGAAAGAGAGTATTCCAGCCAACATTGTCAAAAGATTTCTCTAAGTTGTAGGGTCAGTATTGCCTCACGTGTTCCAATATATATCTCCTAAACCTATTAAAATCAAATATACTTTCTTTTGAATCCAGTGCAAAGCATACTTAAAACTGGCACGGAATTGATTCTTTTTTCAGTCCGAGACACAGTCCTGATTGAAATTTATTAAACAATAGATATTTTCTGTACACATCATATTCACAGTACTCAGTCTGTAGACAAGTGCTGGACGTGAACTGTGTTGCGGAAGTGATCTCTAGCGCAATACCTTTGCAAGCGTGGAGCCGGGCGTGGTAAGGTGCAATGCACAAATACGTAACACGCCACTCAACAATTTGTAAATTTTTTAAAGACTCTTGAGGTTTAACAACGCCAAACGAATGTAAGAAGGGAGAAAAATATTTAATATTTGAGAACTTAGTAACTTTCAGCTGATCTTCGAAAATCTGAGCTCCTATCAAATTAATCACAATAAAGAACAATATGTAAATTACGTATCGCTAGGGCGTAAGGACAAAAAATTTTCAGTTGTTTCAGAAAGAAATTGCGAAATTGAGGCATTACTAGAAAATACAAAGTGAAAAATTTCAGTTAATTCTTGTTCTAAAGGAGGAACATTATTGAACATATAATAAAGACGTGAATAGACACCTGCAAGCCCAGCAGTTCAAAACAACGAATGGAAAATTATAAAATAATGTAAAAAAACATCGGCTTTACTTAAATCAGGGAAATGTTACGAAAGCTTTAAGCAGCATGCGAATGATTCAGACTAGTTCTGTAAGTCAATGTCGACCCCGATAGCTGAATGGTCAGTCGGCTTTCAGCCGTGTTACCGTGCAGACGGGCTCGGCGCGCCGGGCAGTGCTCCGCAGGTGTTGTTTACCCGCTAGCGCGCGGTCGCGTCGTTGTATTGCCATATAGTACTTGTACCGACCCGACATGGCGTTCTCATATCGAAAAGCTACAATTAAACTAACGTTCAACGCATCGTACACGAGACCGAAGGCCCATGAAATTGAACGGTTTCTACGAGACATCATGCACATCGCACCACAAGAACTGATAGGAATTCATCTGTATATTGTAACCAGCACAGTGTACCTCAAACTGACTGACGAAGCGGCCTGCGACAGATTACTCCAACGATCTGCAAACGGCTTTCGCTTCTGTCACGCAGACGGTAACGTGAGCGTGGTAGGAGTTGACCATGCTGGTCTGGGGGTGCGTACCGTCCGCATCTTTGAACTACCGTTCGAAGTTCCTGCCAACCTAGTAGTTGATGCGCTGCGGCCATACGGCACAGTTCTGAGCCACACAGAGGAGAAATGGAACACATTCGAAACGTACCCTATCCTTAACTGGGTACGACAAGTGCGCATAGAACTTAAGAAGCACGTTCCATCATATGTTTTCGTTGGTGGCTGCCGCGCAATTGTTATATATGATGGACAACCGAGGACCTGCTCGGGCTGCGGCCAGGAGGGCCATGTTAGAACTGAGTGTCTGCAGCGCCGCCTCGTTCAGTTGCCCCGCAATGAACTTTTCCAACGATCCACTCTGACCTATCTCCCGCTAACGTATGTGGAGGCGGCACGACATGATGTGATGGATGATCAAAACCTGCTACCTCCTCAAGCCGTTGCCAGCTCCGTTGGAGAGTCAGCACCGTCGACGAAGCCGCAGCCCAACGGTGCAGAGGTTCCTACAGCCTCTGCCCACCGCAGCGTCGTGGGCACCCAGCCACCGTCACTGTCGGGATCAGTCACAGGGGTTCCTAGCGACCGAGACTGTGTCGAGGCCCGCCCTCCAGTGGATGTCGAATCTCGGACCCGAAAGCAAAAATCACCCAAGCGCCACAAGAAGAGGCGATTGTCAGCTGAAGAGCAGGACAGGTATGTGAAGCCGGCGGAAGACATCGACTTCGTTGACTCGCCCACAATTGCAACGGACTCCAGTGGCATCATTCACCAGAAGGTGCCTGAAGACAAGGAACACTCTCCTACATCTGGTGGCCCAGAAAACGAGGCGCACTGCGTCGACTCCCAAAATGTGGGCTCCTGTGAAAGCGACCAGCACCCAATAACATCACAATCGTCTCTTGGTGATTGGGCAGACGATATGGAGGCAGATGATGCACAGCAAACATCTATATCTCCACCAGAGCCCATGGCTGACATTGAGCCCGGAGGGCTCTGCCAGTCAGGGACTCATACGGCACAGTAATCCACAACATGCAGATGGATGGCTGTGTGGTGTGTGAGATCACTGTGGGCTTGCACCGGCACGCTGCCTCCGCCACTTGATATATCTCAGTCATACCGTGTAGAAACAATCAATGTAAATGGTGTCCACTCCACTGTCAAGACCCGCATGTTACACGACATGATCAGAGCGGCAGACTTGGACATTGCCCTTCTCCAGGAGGTCCGGCCCGAGCTGTGTTTAGACCTACACTCCTGGAAATGGAAAAAAGAACACATTGACACCGGTGTGTCAGACCCACCATACTTGCTCCGGACACTGCGAGAGGGCTGTACAAGCAATGATCACACGCACGGCACAGCGGACACACCAGGAACCGCGGTGTTGGCCGTCGAATGGCGATAGCTGCGCAGCATTTGTGCACCGCCGCCGTCAGTGTCAGCCAGTTTGCCGTGGCATACGGAGCTCCATAGCAGTCTTTAACACTGGTAGCATGCCGCGACAGCGTGGACGTGAACCGTATGTGCAGTTGACGGACTTTGAGCGAGGGCGTATAGTGGGCATGCGGGAGGCCGGGTGGACGTACCGCCGAATTGCTCAACACGTGGGGCGTGAGGTCTCCACAGTACATCGATGTTGTCGCCAGTGGTCGGCGGAAGGTGCACGTGCCCGTCGACCTGGGACCGGACCGCAGCGACGCACGGATGCACGTCAAGACCGTAGGATCCTACGCAGTGCCGTAGGGGACCGCACCGCCACTTCCCAGCAAATTAGGGACACTGTTGCTCCTGGGGTATCGGCGAGGACCATTCGCAACCGTCTCCATGAAGCTGGGCTACGGTCCCGCACACCGTTAGGCCGTCTTCCGCTCACGCCCCAACATCGTGCAGCCCGCCTCCAGTGGTGTCGCGACAGGCGTGAATGGAGGGACGAATGGAGACGTGTCGTCTTCAGCGATGAGAGTCGCTTCTGCCTTGGTGCCAATGATGGTCGTATGCGTGTTTGGCGCCGTGCAGGTGAGCGCCACAATCAGGACTGCATACGACCGAGGCACACAGGGCCAACACCCGGCATCATGGTGTGGGGAGCGATCTCCTACACTGGCCGTACACCACTGGTGATCGTCGAGGGGACACTGAATAGTGCACGGTACATCCAAACCGTCATCGAACCCATCATTCTACCATTCCTAGACCGGCAAAGGAACTTGTTGTTCCAACAGGACAATGCACGTCCGCATGTGTCCCGTGCCACCCAACGTGCTCTAGAAGATGTAAGTCAACTACCCTGGCCAGCAAGATCTCCGGATCTGTCCCCCATTGAGCATGTTTGGGACTGGATGAAGCGTCGTCTCACGCGGTCTGCACGTCCAGCACGAACGCTGGTCCAACTGAGGCGCCAGGTGGAAATGGCATGGCAAGCCGTTCCACAGGACTACGTCCAGCATCTCTACGATCGTCTCCATGGGAGAATAGCAGCCTGCATTGCTGCGAAAGGTGGATATACACTGTACTAGTGCCGACATTGTGCATGCTCTGTTGCCTGTGTCTATGTGCCTGTGGTTCTGTCAGTGTGATCATGTGATGTATCTGACCCCAGGAATGTGTCAATAAAGTTTCCCCTTCCTGGGACAATGAATTCACGGTGTTCTTATTTCAATTTCCAGGAGTGTATATGGCTACACCACGTACAGCCTACCCGTAGGTGATGGCGCAGGAGGAACGGCCATCCTTCTCCGAGATGGCATAGACGCGAAGGACGCGACGTACTTGCCTAACGGGCGAGGCATCGCACTCACACTTGGCGCAGTCCGCCTCATTAACGTCTACGCTCCCTCCGGTAATTCGCACCGTGGTGACAGGCATGTCTTCTATTCGGAGGAGGTAGCCCCACTTTTACAAGGAAATATGGACCATTGCATAGTGGGCGGCGATTTTAACAGTGTTCTGCGGCCCGAGGACCAGATACCGCATTACGTCCCATGCTCGGCTCTACAAGCATGGATACGTGACCTCGCGCTCCACGACACATGGCTCTTACATCATGGGACCCATAGTGGATATACGCACTTTACCAGCCATTCTGCCAGTCGTCTGGACCGGATATACGTCTAGCGTGCCCTTCGCACAGCAACCCGTGATGCAGAACTCTGGCCGACGGCCTTCACGGACCATCTCGCGTACATCTGCACTGTCACCTTGCCCCGACAACTCACAAGACGCAGCAGGGGCCCGTGGACGCTGAACGTCTCCCTCCTTCGCGAGGAAGCGTGTCGGCGAGCAGTCACTGTCACGTGGCGTCGATGTATCAGGCGCCTGCCTATGTATGCTTCCACGTTGCTGTGGTGGCTGGAATGTGTCAAACCTGCACTCCGAAAGACATTGATGGCCTACGGGCGTGACAGAGCGAACTGGCAAAGGGCAACATCGGAATTTTACTATACAGCGTTACGTGAGCTGGCGACGCAACCGCCGTCTCCCGAACGTCAGATGTCCGTACAACGCATCAAAGCTCGTCTACGTCGCATCAGGACAGAGCAGCTAGACGGTGTCCGCATCCGTGCGCGAGTGCAAGACTGTATCCCCAACGAAACAGCGTCAGTGTATCACATTGTGCGCGAGAGGCGCCACCGCAAACGTCAGCTCATTACGGCGGTAAACACGGAGGACGGCGGGCGCGCAGTGACACAAACGGACATCGCGCACACGTTCGCCAGACACTATGGGACCTTGTACATGGAAGATCCGCGAAATGTACCTGATTATGACGAGCTGTTGCACGATTTTCCCGCCCCTCGGGACGTGGCAACCGATGACAGTCTGCTGTTGCCCTTTACACCCGATGAGCTGACATCGGCCTTGGCACGTGGAGCACCGAACAAGTCGCCTGGACCGGCGGTTTACCCCTGGAATTCTACCGTACTTTTTACCACCTTATGGGTGACAAGTGGCTCCAAATGTTTCAAGACCTGATCCGCTCTGATTTCACTGTCCCCACAGAATTCACAGAGGCATCTTGATCCCAGTTCCGAAACCGAATGGTGGCTGTAGGTGGCAGGATTTTCGCCCACTCACACTCCTCAACAACGACTACAAGATCTTCGCCCGTATCCTCCGCGCGCGTCTCCACACCGCTATCGGGAAAGCCATCCACACCGATCAGACATGTTTAGGTGGTGTCAGCAACATTCATACGGCGTTAGGAGCATACCGCGACGTAATTGCTTTGACGGCGGCCTGCAAAATACGAGGTGCCCTTGTCGCCGTAGATTTTGACCACGCATTCGACCGCGTCGACCACGGCTTCTTACGCGCAGTTTTGCAACACATGGGCCTCTCTCCGGAGTCTGCACAGGTGGTCCTTCGACTGGTCCACGGAGCGCGCTCCCGCATGATGGTCAACGGTTATCAGTCTGGTCACATTGTTGTTCGACGGTCGGTGCGACAAGGGTGCCCCCTGTCGGGCATATTATTTGCTGCAGCGCTTGAACCAGCTTTACATGGTCTACCGCAGCGATTAACTGGTATCTCCTTGCGGGACGTGACCTTTTGTTGTGGTGCATTCGCCGACAACGTGGTGTTCCTGGCCAGATCAGAGGATGAAATGCATATGGCGCTTCAGTGGCTACGCCAGTACGGGGCGGTCGCTGGGAGCGTCATCAACGTGAAGAAGACAAAATACATGGATGTCGGAGGGGGGATTTCCCACACAACGGCGGTGCCCTTTGACAAGGTGCCCGTACTCAAGTGTTTAGGAGTGCAATTCTATAGCAATGTCTGCCGCACGGCGGCGGCTACGTGCCGCCGGCTCCTACACCAGACACGTGCTCTGCTGCAGGACAACAAACTGCGTCGCTTGGATATGCTCCTCAGAACACGTTATGTCAACTCCTATCTTGTCTCAAAACTGAACTATTTTGCGCATATCCTTCCCTTGACTGCTACGATGGCCGACAGATTTCAAGCAGCATATGGACATTTCGTAAGCACCGGTCTGGTTTTTAAAGTCCGATACGCCACCCTGACACTGCCGCAGCGGGCGGGCGGTATCGGTTTAATTCACGTATATAACCGTGCGCGATCGCTTTATCTCAACACTATGCGTCGCACGTGGACCTCTGCCCACGCCACTCTGACGGGCACCCTGATAGCGGAAGTGGCACCACACTCTCTGCACCCCCCGGTTTCTGTAGGACACATTCCACCGGCACTCACCCACATCAGAGAGTTCTTTATTGACTTCAGCTACTTACGGTCAGAACTTCCGACGACACGGAAGCCCAGCACAAAAGACTATTATCGCCTCTGTCAACAGCAGCAACCTGTAAGTACCGTCACCCACAGACATCCTGAAGTTGCCTGGAACGCGGTGTGGCGAGCGGTACACACGCCTTTTCTACCTACGACGGTGCGTTCATTGTGGTACGTGGTTGTGAATGGGAAGTTCGCTACTCGTCAGAGGTTACATTCCATACATCTGACGGACGACCCCTTGTGTCCGACATGCTCAGTCGCTGACTCGGATGCACACCGTCTGACGTGTGCCGCGACCAGCGAGTGCTGGCTACTGACGCAGCGCATGCTGGCATTACTCTTGCGGCGATTGCCGGAGTCTATCTCCCCTGATGACGTATTGCGCCCCGACGGCGTACACTTTCCATCAACCAGAACGAACGCCGTTAACTGGCTAAAATGCATGGCCGTTTACTACCTATTTTGCGATGCTTCCAAAGGCACACTCGACTTTTGGTCCCTATTGATGACGACACATGCAGCTTTCAGCCGCCACCCGAAGTACAGAACTCGTTTCGCAAATTATTTAGGTTCATTATTTGCGGATCCTCCTGCTCACTGGGGCGTTCCGGGTATGAGACGCTGAAAATGAAGAAGAATCCTGGAGCATATTGATCCTCTACGGACGGAATAGGGGGGAACCCCTCCCAACAGACGAGAAGACGACTCGGACGCTCGGCTACGGCAGTTGTAGGATCTTTCTTTGTAATGAAACAAAAATAAAACTATAATACAAAAAAAATGTTATAAAAATTAAATAAATAAACAAATAAAACAACATCGATAAACCCACTACATACTCTTCCTGATCCTTCGATCCTCGAACTCGAACACGTTGCTTGGGCGTGGCGGCGGGGTGGCCAGGCTTCGGGTGTCGACCCCTGCCCTACCCGTCGCTGCTCCTGCAGCGGTTCATTAGATTAAAAAAAAAAATGGTCAGCCTGACGGACTGCCGTCCTAAGGGGCCCGGGTTCGATTCCCGGCTGGGTCGGGGATTTTCTCCGCTCAGGGAGTGGGTGTTGTGTTGTCTTCATCATCATTTCATCCCCATTTGGCGCACAGGTCGCCCAATGTGGCGTCGAACGCAATAAGACCTGCACCAAGGCGGCCGGACCTGCCCCGTAAGGGGCCTCCCGGCCAATGATGCCAAACGCTCATTTCATTTTATAAAACAATGTGTAAATAAAATTTTACAACAGGTATCCAGAAACCGTTAACCATGCATATGCCTTGACTTTAAATTGAGATTACTCAGTCTAGTCCAAAGATTGCATAGGAAGAGTTTCAACGAGAACGTCCATATGACTTCAAATAAAACAGCAGGCAGTGAATCCAGAGTGTACAATAAATTACAGGAAGAATTCATAAACTATCAACAGGTCTCATAGCTGATAGAGACAAATAACGGAGGGATAAGATAGTCCAACTGGTAAATTGGTTTTGTCTAAAGGCAAGAAATAAAGTAGATTAGAGAAACCTTTGACGCCCCCTTGACTGTTGCTGGAAATCACGTACAGCGAACGAGGTGTCGACTGAGAATTTAAAATTCAGTGCTTAACTTACAATTTTAAAGTGTAGTATATGATAGAAACATGTCAAGCCATACAATAGCAGACTGATGGTCTACATAATCCACCATACAAATATCCTCTAGTTCTCTAGTATTTTCTAACATTCTAAGTTAAACATCGAATTTTAAATTCTGAATTTTTACCTCATTTGCTGTACGTGACTTCGAGCGCTATTCACAGATGCGTCAAAGACAAATCATTTCACAAAACTTTTGATCGCTTTTTCAATTTTTTATATAGGGCCTATCTAAATTGTTTTTTTGCTCGACTTTAGCTGTTATAACTTTTGGTTTTGTTTTTGCCACCAGGTAACTTGATAATGACCAAGGTTGCGAGTTAAAATAATCGCTAAATTATGGAATGAAATGGTTATTTGAGAATAAACCAACAGCCTGCACAGGAAAATGGATTTCTTCAAGAATTAACGCTAGCAATACCAATACATTTTTCATAGCGAGTATTACCGAGGGGTGGGGGGGGTGGGGGGGGAGGGAGGAGGGTCTGTACTCCACGTTTACCATTAATTGTTGTTGACATATATTGAAACATCCTTTTTAAAGACGTACAGGTGTGTAACAAGAGTCCAGAACCTGAGAATATATTGTAGCACACTCTTAGCGAGATCAACGCACATTCAATAATATACAGGATGTAAATTTGAAGTTGACAAACCAGAATAACTCGAAAAATAAGCTTCACACGAAAAAATGTGTAGAATCCAAAGTTGACTATTTTCGTGGTGGAGCGGGAGGCAACTTTAAAATTTCAAATGGGAACCCCCATTTTTTACTTCAGAATCAGATTCTACATAAAAAAACTACGTACATTTTGTCTTAAACATTTGTTTTGATTCTTGGTATTTGGCGCCGTAATTCAAGAAAATCCATGTTCTCATTTTTGCATGGAAAATGGTTACGGATAAGTAACAAATACTCCTTTACTTCGTAAATTTTGATTTGCTAAAACTAAAACTCTCCTTCTCTCCCCATAGAGAGGGTTTGAGAGGGAGGAATTAGAGCTTTACAAATGTTGATCCAAATATTTGTGTCAACCTTTGTTATTTATCCGTAACCATTTTCCACGCAAAAATGAGAACATGGATTTTCTTGAATTACAGCGACAACTACCAAGAATCAAAACAAATGTTTAAGACAAAATCTACGTAGTTTTTTATGTAGAAACTGATTCTGCAATAAAAAATGGGGGTTCCCATTTGAAATTTTAAAGTTGCCTCCCGCCCCACCCCTAGGGGACTGGGATGACGGGCTAATTTTAGCAACAGCAGATGTCCCCCTCGAAAATAATCAACTTTGGATTCTACACATTTTTTCGTGTGAAGCTTATTTTTCTAGTTATTCTGGTTTGTCATCCTGAAATTTACACCCTGTATACACTCCTGGAAATTGAAATAAGAACACCGTGAATTCATTGTCCCAGGAAGGGGAAACTTTATTGACACATTCCTGGGGTCAGATACATCACATGATCACACTGACAGAACCACAGGCACATAGACACAGGCAACAGAGCATGCACAATGTCGGCACTAGTACAGTGTATATCCACCTTTCGCAGCAATGCAGGCTGCTATTCTCCCATGGAGACGATCGTAGAGATGCTGGATGTAGTCCTGTGGAACGGCTTGCCATGCCATTTCCACCTGGCGCCTCAGTTGGACCAGCGTTCGTGCTGGACGTGCAGACCGCGTGAGACGACGCTTCATCCAGTCCCAAACATGCTCAATGGGGGACAGATCCAGAGATCTTGCTGGCCAGGGTAGTTGACTTACACCTTCTAGAGGACGTTGGGTGGCACGGGATACATGCGGACGTGCATTGTCCTGTTGGAACAGTAAGTTCTCTTGCCGGTCTAGGAATGGTAGAATGATGGGTTCGATGACGGTTTGGATGTACCGTGCACTATTCAGTGTCCCCTCGACGATCACCAGTGGTGTACGGCCAGTGTAGGAGATCGCTCCCCACACCATGATGCCGGGTGTTGGCCCTGTGTGCCTCGGTCGTATGCAGTCCTGATTGTGGCGCTCACCTGCACGGCGCCAAACACGCATACGACCATCATTGGCACCAAGGCAGAAGCGACTCTCATCGCTGAAGACGACACGTCTCCATTCGTCCCTCCATTCACGCCTGTCGCGACACCCCTGGAGGCGGGCTGTACGATGTTGGGGCGTGAGCGGAAGACGGCCTAACGGTGTGCGGGATCTTAGCCCATCTTCATGGAGACGGTTGCGAATGGTCCTCGCCGATACCCCAGGAGCAACAGTGTCCCTAATTTGCTGGGAAGTGGCGGTGCGGCCCCCTACGGCACTGCGTAGGATCTTACGGTCTTGGCGTGCATCCGTGCGTCGCTGCGGTCCGGTCCCAGGTCGACGGGCATTTGCACCTTCCGCCGACCACTGGCGACAACATCGATGTACTGTGGAGACCTCACGCCCCACGTGTTGAGCAATTCGGCGGTACGTTCACCCGGCCTCCCGCATGCCCACTATACGCCCTCGCTCAAAGTCCGTCAACTGCACATACGGTTCACGTCCACGCTGTCGCGGCATGCTACCAGTGTTAAAGACTGCGATGGAGCTCCGTATGCCACGGCAAACTGGCTGACACTGACGGCGGCGGTGCACAAATGCTGCGCAGCTATCGCCATTCGACGGCCAACACCGCGGCTCCTGGTGTGTCCGCTGTGCCGTGCGTGTGATCATTGCTTGTACAGCCCTCTCGCAGTGTCCGGAGGAAGTATGGTGGGTCTGACACACCGGTGTCAATGTGTTCTTTTTTCCATTTCCAGGAGTGTATTATAGAATGTGCGTTGATCTCGCTAAGAGTGCGTTACAAGATATTCTCAGGTTCTGGACTCTAGTTACATATCTGTACGTCTTAAAAAAGTATGTTTCAATATATGTCAACAACAATTAATGGTAAACGTGGAGTACATACCCTCCCCCCCCCCTCCCTGGTTTGTCAACTTTAAATTAATACCCTGTATACTACTGATTTGGGGAAGGGGCGTACTTAAACCCATCTTTAAAAAATTAAAAAAACGCAAAATTCCTTAATTATTGTTGAATTTTACTAGCAACACATTTTTTTAAAAAAGATATTGATGTGTAAATAAGGTCCTGAACCTGAGAACTTTGAATATAGACGGTCACTGGCGGAAGTGACATCTACCATTAAGACTTAAATTGTTGGATTAAGTTTAAGTGAAAAATTGAAAACATCGATGGAATGTGATACAAAAATCATTAGAAAGAATAAACATTTTTCTCTAAATTTCAAAATATAAAGTGACAGAATAGATTTCAATATTTTCAAAAGCCTGAGACAAAATCCCGTCCCCCGCCCCCCTTGGTATTGAGTGGGTTAATATAAAAACTGAAATCTGAATTGATTTTGTCGAAGCAGTTTTTCGCAGAACTGTAAAGGAAAATACAGGTTTTCTCAACTGATTTGGTGAACGTGAATCTCGGACACTCCCTCACGAGGCGGCATCCGGTCGAAACGTCCGCTAGCGGCAGGAAGCCAGAAGCCAGCCGGCTATAGCAGTGCGAGGCGAACAGCGACCACAGGACACGACACGACGCCGCCCCCTGGTGTTCCGACGACAGCGGCAGCCGCAGCCCCGCCACCAAGACATCGGAACCCGCCTGCGGCGGAGTAGACGGCAGATGGCAATCAATCACAATTGAAGAATGTATTGACCCAGCTAAAAGCGACCCCAAGATCAATCATCCGACTCTCCACGGCTCGGGGAGCGCCCTCGGCGGCTCGTGACGGAGGAGGGAGGAAGGTGGGTGGGGGTGGTGGTGGGGGTTCGGATTTGGGAAGGGGCTGAACGGGCGCCTCTCGCCTGGAAACACTGCGCGGCGCAACACGGGTGTGGAAAGCGGAAAATTCGCCCCCGTCTTCTGCCTTGCCGATCACTGCAAACTGTTATCCATCCTGTGGTGGCTGCCTTTCGCAATGGAACAGACAGCCCTGATCCCCAGTGATAATTTCTGGAATAAAATTTAGGTACGATATAATTCTGCTTCAGGAAACCACAGCCTTTAAGAAATCTGACAAACTCGCCAGGTTACTGGGATGCTGTATCTTCGAGGGAATGTCAAAAAATAAGTTACACATTATAATGTCAGGCCAAGTAACTTTCATTGGATGAATGCTGCACTGCACTACAAAGTGTCACGGATACAAAATATTACAGTAGTTTTCAACACAATCACCAAATCCCTGTAAATATATTTCAGAACACTCCCGTTCCGCGCCGACCAGGGTGGCCGAGCGGTTCTAGGCGCTACAGTCTGGGACCGCGCGACCGCTACGGTCGCAGGTTCGAATCCTGCCTCGGGCATGGATGTGTGTGATGTCCTTAGGTTAGTTAGGTTTAACTAGTTCTAAGTTCTAGGCGACTGATGACCTCAGCAGTTAAGTCCCATAGTGCTCACTTGAACCATTTGAACTCTCCGTCCGCCCCCGGTAGCTGAGTGGTCTGCGCGACAGAATGTCAATTATAAGGGCCCGGGTTCGATTCCTCGCTGGGTCAGAGATTTTCTCCGCTCAGGAACTGGGTGTTGTGTTGTCCTAATCATCATCATTTCATCCCCATCGACGCGCAAGTCGCCGAAGTGGCGTCAAATCGAAAGACTTGCACCCGGCAAACGGTCTACTCAACGGGAGGCCCTAGTCACACGACCCTTTTTTTTTTTTCGAACACTCCCCAGTCACTCAGTTCCTCAACGACAGAAATCCTCTCCTTGATCACGGACTCATCCAATAACTACTGAGTGAACGTGCCCTCCTCCCTCCCCCCTCCCGCAGGATCTTCTTTCAGCTTGCCGACTGCCTAGACGCTATTCGTCTGTGGTCGATGCCAGCTTCACCCACGTTTGTGCCGCCTTGGTCAGACTGTTGGAACCATATCACTACCCTGGCTGGATGCGACATTGTAATTGGTCCACATATCGCCAGAATTTCACGCTGAATCTGTGTGAAATTTAGATGCTTCACCCACATGAATCGTACCATGCTGTGTACTTCATCTTTCGAGTGCTTTTCCAATTGCTCCGGCATTTCACTTCCACACTGTGATCCACCTTACCTGTACCGCAGCAGATCTGTCTCTGCAGGAAACCTGGAACACGTACTCTGCCACTATTCTTCTACAAGGATCTTACTGTGGCACGACATATGTAAGCCGGCCTTGTGTCCGAGCGGTTCTAGGCGCTACAGTCTGGAACCGCGTGACCGCTACGGTCGCAGGTTCGAATCCTGCCTCGGGCATGGATGTGTATGGTGTCCTTGGGTTAGTTAGGTTTAAGTAGTTCTAAGTTTAGGGGACTAATGACCTTAGATGGGACTGAAAGGGCAGATCTCGCAGCCAAGGAGGCGTGTCTAGATCCACAAGTATCTCAGTTTGCTATACCCCTGCACGCACTCACCTCGCTGTTAAGCTCACGAGTCATGCGTCGGTGGGAGGATGAGTGGCTGGAAGTGACTGACAATAAGCTCCGTGTAGTCAAGCCCACAACGCGTGTGTGGTGTACTTCCTTTCAGCCCCGTCGACGGGACGAGGTTCTCCTCACTCGGCTTCCGATAGGCCACAGCCCTGTGACGCATGGCTTCCTGCTCCAGCGGGAGGACCCTCCAATGTGTGGTGCTTGTGGCGTCCAGATCACTGTGCGCCACGTTTTATTGGATAGCGTTTTATTTTCTGACCAGCGGGCCGCGGCTGACTTGCCAGCGGACCTACCATCTCTTTTAGGCAACATTCGGACGAATGTGGTTAGAATTTTAAAGTTCTGTGCCATGTCAAATGTTTTTACAAAGATTTTAGCGAGAGGATCTTAATATGCTCACTGTGTGACAAGCTCGCCCATATTTTATGTAAGTCGCCAGCCAATGCCAGTTTACTGTGGCATTCTTGTTGCTACGTTTTCCTTTACTTTCTTATGTTGCATTTTCCTTCTTTTCCTGCTTTCTTTGAGTGTGTACTTCAGTTTTATTAGGTCTGTCCACATTCGTTCCCTTTAGTGTGTGTCAGGACGCTGATGACCTCGACGTTGAGCGCCCATAAGTCCCAACACACACACACACACACACACACACACACACACACACACACACACACACACACACACACACAGTCTTATAGTGCTTAGAGCCATTTGAACCATTTGACATATGTAACATACATTCAGAAGCCCCTGAATGTGTTATTAATTTTTACTTAATTACATTATGTTTGGCACAACTTATTATTGCAGTATCACATTCCATGTAAAATGAGTAACATCATATTTAAAAACTGCAAGCACGCTGTGTACATCTGCACAGGATCAAACTTTGCAATGAAAATTTCAATGAAAATAATCTGGAAGCCACAGAAAATTAACACTGTCGACAATCACACAAACACTTCGTCGAAATACGCGCTCCTCGGCGTCAACAAGGCCACAGCAACTAACTCTTGTACTGTAATCCATGCCATTATATTTCCATTTCTGGAAAAAAAAGAAAAGAAAACACCATACTCAACGCATCACCTAGCTTTTCTCAGACTCCAGACACGATGTAAGACGCCAGTGCACACTCGCTCTGCACTCCAGAATCCACAGCCCATGCTCATCCTCACAGCGGCACCCTTTGCTTTCTTCAGGTTTCTCTTGACACCTTCACGGCTACCGCAGTGGTCCTGGGGCTCTCAAGGTCCTGGGCATACTTCACCCTCAGCAGTGATCCCCTACATCAGCATTTAGTTAGGCTTGGTGGGAACGTAGAGTTTGCACCTTGGTGCAACCCGGCAGTGTCCTTTGCTTTCTTCAGGTTTCTGCTGCCGCCTTCATGGCTACCATAGCGGCCTCAGGGCTCTCGAACTCCACACTGTTCTTCACCCTCAGCAGCAACACTCTACTTCAGAACTGTCTAAGGGTTCGTTGGCTGTGACCTTTACAGGTGCAGGATGATGAAGCGTACAGCATTGTGGTCAGGACCTGTCAGGCGCCATGGACACTAATGAGACAGTATTATCGGTTTAGACATTTATTAGTTTTGGTTTTGCCACTGAATCATCATCTCTGTGACAGTAGCAAGGACAGTGGATGTGGCCCATGTGAGTTGAATACACTGATACGTCCAACTCAGTAGCGTCATGGCTCTCTGTGTGGTGACAGCCAGTAAAACGAGCAGAAACAGTGCTGTGCAAGGTGGTCAGCCCGATTGGCAGGTTCGAATCCTGCCTCGGGCATGGATGTGTGTGATGTCCTTATGTTTAAGTAGTTCTAAGTTCTAGGGGACTGATGACCTCAGAAGTTAAGTCCCATAGTGCTCAGAGCCATTTGAACCATTTGAACCGATTTGCAGCAGGTATTGCTTGTACAGCAGTGGAACTCCACACTTTTTACTAGGATGTTCTAGTAGACGTCTAAATACTGCCACAGTAAAGTTTCCAGCAGATCTGCACGGGATGGTGGTGAACGTGCAGAGCTACTTCCCGGCTGCTCCGCCGGAGGAATGCTGCAGTGTCCGCTTGTGGATGCAAGTCAGGGGGAAGCAGCAGTTTGCACGCCTCCCCAGTACAGCAACAGTTTGACAGTGCACCGTACACCACCAGTTTGGTCACCAGTGAGCTGGTGGTAGAAGACTCTAAGTCTTCACATCAGCAGAGGAGAGCAGCTCACCGTGGCTAAATGCAGCAGACCAGTCTCAAAAGTCGTAGTCATCTAGCAAATGGTAGCTAGCCCCCAAGATCCCTTCACTTAACATCGTGTGATTTTTATTTGTGCAGCACACTAAAAATCAATGTGTATGCTGACAATCCTTGCACAATAGGAGATCTTAAACGGAACATCACTATAGAAATTAACATCACTCCTGCAGAACTACAGCGTGTTGCTGGCATCGTCACCACACCAAGTCAGCGATGCCCGGATGCCCATGGCCACCACTCACAACATATAATCTGATAACTACGTATTTTTAACGTTACTATTATCCATTCTTTTTTAGATACTTCACTGTTACTTGAATCTCGGACGTGAGGCGTACCGTTTTTGTGTGCGTCACCCTGTGTTAGAAAAGAGGAATGTGTGCGGCTACTTTCAGATAAATTTTTCCAACAAGGACATAACACACAGCACATGATGTTACGCAAATTATATTTATTTGCTCGGGAACCGGCTTTCGGTGTCTTAGGCCATTGTGAGACTAAATGTTCCTGGCGATATGTGGGCAGGTGAATCGGTAAGATAAGCTTTGAAGCTTCGAGCGTTGGCGGTTTGACGAGCGTTATCGGATAAAAGAAATAGTTCGAGATCATTTCCTTTTTGACTGTATTCTGTGTGTGAATTTTACGCATACTTTACCCTTTCTCGTTAGCGCCGTTTGGTCCGGCAGCCACGTTGACACTACTTTTAAATGCAGTTCAGAAATTTTGACACATCAAATTTTTTCTTTTGTCTTTAAAATAGCTTGTAAATTTTATCAGTCACTGCTCACGAATAAAAGCCCGAAGCATACGAGACATCCTGTGTTAGTCACAGGGTGTAAATTTTTCGTTTTTACTTTCTCTACAGATGTGCAAAAACTGTTTCCACTGTTCGCGAATCAATGTGTATGTCGTTGCGCAACAGATGTCGCTTAGCACATTTGTCGCTAACTTCATTTACATTGTATTGGCAGTGGCATTAGGTTATTTACAACAGTTTGGGAACATGGCGTCGATGACATTTATAATGCCTGCGTACGCGAGGGTTTTGTTTACAAATGTAGTGAAAAGGAACTTGCGGAATTGTTTTTCAGGGAAAAAACACAGAGAAAAATAGTTTTCGCCTGTAGAGCACTCGATTATTTTACGTGTTTGGCATTTGTTGTGTGGTGTGACAAGCGGAAATACGAATTTCAGGCACTATCCTCAGAGGTTGTACGATCAGGGATGTTTTTAGCATCAGTCGCAGACTGGACGTGCGACTCAGTAATTTCAAAATAACCTACCACACTCGATAACGTAGCGGGTTGTCTGTGTGGTTACAATAAACATTGTGAACCTGAATAAGCTGTCTCTTAGATGTATCTTTGTTCGTCAAAGGTCACTAAAACTTAACTGAGGGTTTGGTAACGATATATCTTCACCAAACATAACTTGTAAGGTGTCAGGCAAATCCAACACCTCCATGAAAACCCTGACATGATAAGCAAATCCGGCAGTATGTCACATAGCTCCGAATAAATCCTGACATTAAATTAACCAAAGTAATACGATCAACGAGTGAGCAAATGGAATACCACAGACTAACACAAGAACACCTAAATGCATGTCATACCTTCCCACCGTGAAACAGACGCAGTTCCGAGGGAAGAAACGAGAAGCCGAGAGCAGAACCGTGTTAAGCTAAAAGGCCCTACGATAAGGGACGGACACCCACGTCGCCAGCCAACCACCAGGACCACCCCCCAGCCCATGTTAAAAGATAGAACCCTCCAGAAGAACAGTATAGATCTTACGATAACACTTAAAGGGCCACACCAGATGCAAGTTTTAGCGTGAGACTTTTTCGCGTCTCTGTTACGTTGCAAACGTTAAAAACATTGCCCCACCACGAAAAGAATAACGTTTCTCATTGGATAGACAGAATTTTTGTAGGTGGAGCTTAAGGTTAACATTGAGACCCTGATTGGTCAGATGAAAACACACCCAACGTCGGTAAATTATAGTAAGGAGAAGTTAGGAGAGAGTTTCTTCCGAGACGGCGAGGTGCGTGGAGCTGTGCCGTCCGCCGCCCCCTGACGAACACCGACAAGGTAATGAGCGCACGCGATGCCATATTTTTGAGCGCATAAGGCTTCACTCAGAACTGCAGAAGTCTCATCTATTACACCCCCTTTTTACGTAATACTAGTGTCGATCGTCAATTGAAGCTCATGGTATTCACATTTGCTACGTACGTTAAAATCTGAAACGCAATGATTTTTCTGTCATATAATTATTGAGAAGCCACATCAGCCACTGTAATTTACGACAAGTTAGATAAGTAATTAAAGATAATTGAGGGTCACTGTAGACCATTTTGATAGTTTTCTCTTTTGTGAAACTTAATTTAAACCTAGATTATAGTTGTGATATGGTATAGGTCATCCTTCGATCCATTGTAGAACTTGGAAACCCACTTAGGGAATATTCTTCACATTTTTGTTGAACGCAGTTGGTTTTTATCATCCTGTATTAAAAATTTCCTTTTATCAATAGTGCAATTTATAAACAATGTTTTGTGAGTAGAATAAAATTTCCAATGGTAAACTTAACTGCTTTTTCGACGTTATTTTACCAGCTAACTAAAAATAGGAAAGCCTTGAACCCCCTCCACTAAATTTAGTTAGTATTAAGATTTTTTTAAAGGGAGTGCAGTGGAGCTGACGCTGAAATCTAGCGATGATATATCCAAATACTCACTGAACTCTTCTGAACTCTACATGTCATGTGTGGTCTGGCGTCTCCTTACCAGCAACAGGTCCCAGGTTCAAACTAGTCAATTCCCTAAAAAACACGCTCAGAGCGTCGTTGCGCGAAAGCGGTAGGGAGACACGACTTAGAACAAACAGACACCACGCAGAATGTTAGAAACATAGTCAACATTTCGAAAAACGCAATCTCCAGTTGTAATACGAAGGACATATAGGCAGTTACTCTTTAACGACAAGCACACTCCTGAAGGTCTGATTACAATACAATAATGGTAGTAACATTGTTAAAGATTTTACCTCAGAATTCAGACTTTCCAAATTTTCTGAACAGGATGTCCCGAAAATAACTACTTTCCTTACTGATTCCTATTTAAGCTTCTAGAGAATCTCTAATACACTGTGAGATATACCGACTGCCACCGAGCGAGGTGGCGCAGTGGTTAGCACACTGAACTCGCATTCTGGAGGATGACGGTTCGAATCACATCCGGCCATCCTGATGTAGGCGTTCCGTGATTTCTCTAAATCGCTTCAGGCAAATGTCGGGGTGGTTTCTCAGTAAGGGCACGACCAACTTCGTTCCCTATCCTTTCCTAATGCTGTAGTATCGAAGACCTCGTAATTTGGTCCCCTCCCCCAAATCAACCAATAAACTCATACCGACCAGTCAAAATCCCAGTACTGTAATGCGTTTACGTTCTATAACACCCAAACCGAAGGACCAGTACTATAGAACAGATGGCACTAACACTACTGTATAAGGTTTCATTAACAGGTGAAATGCCATTTTCTAGAATTCTCGAAGTGTCGTTTAGAAACAGGAAAAAGAGATTGATTTTAAGACGTCGTTTTCAATTTCAATGACAACGTGAACTTTGCCAGAACTTAACGTTCCCTGGAAAGGTTTTGCGTGGAAGAACGTCCCTTGGTAAGGTTTTGTGTGGAAGACAGTAAGTCGCTGTGCACCGTGAAACGTCTCCGGCCTCCGGTGCTGCCCTGAAAACGAGCAAAACCTGTCTTAAGTCCAGAAACATCCTTTAGTCTTTTACGCTGTATTCACCATATGAATGTGATAGGGAGAGAACCCTCTACCAGCGAGTAGTTGTTGTTTATGAGGTGGGTTGTTTGCAAGCAGCCACTGTAACCTACAGTGGAAACGTGTCACCTGATTGTATAAATCACGTTTCTTGTTACACCAGATCTACAATCGTGTCTGTACACTCAGCTATTCAGGTGGACGGCTGTTCGAAATATGCACTGCGTCGTGGTAGCGGCCAGTGTGGGCAATATTGTGCTATGAGGTACATTCACGGCGCTTCTATGGCACCTTTTGGTCCGACTGAAGGTACTATGACAGCTGTCACCCTACGTGAACATTACTGCAGACCACCTTCATCACCTCACCGTTGATGTCTCCCTTACGGGGATGGCGTCTTCCCACAAGATGTCAGAAGGCCTGAACCGACGTATCGTGATTTGAATGGGCATCATTCTGAATTGACGTTGATTACGGCTTACAAAACACTCGTTCGACCTATACTTGAGTATTGTTCATCAGTGTGGGATCCGTACCAAGTCGGTTTGACAGAGGAGGTAGGGAAGATCCAAAGAAGAGCGGAGCGTTTCGTCACAGGGTTATCTGGTAAGCGTGATAGCGTTACGGGGAAGTTTAGCAAACTCAAGTGGCAGACTCTGCAAGAGAGGCGCACTGCATCGCGGTGTAGCTTGCTGTCCAAGTTTAGAGAGGGTGCGTTTCTGGGTGAGGTATCGAATATATTGCTTCCCCCTACTTATACCTCCCGAGGAGATCACGAATGTAAAATTAGATTCGAGCGCGCACGGAGGCTTTCCGGCAGTCGTTCTTCCTGCGAACCATACGCAACTGGAACAGGAAAGGGAGGCATTGACAGTGATACGTAAAGTGCCCTCCTCCACACACCGATGGGTGCCTTGCGGAGTATAAATGTAGATGTACATGTACATGTAGATGATTTCCTGGTGACCAAATTCGTGTGATCTGAACCCAATGAAACACATCTGGGACGCTATCGGGTGCCTCCTCCGTGTCTAAAAACCACCGGCCTGTAATGCATAGAATTGCGTAACCTGCGCCTAAACACATGGTTCCCATACCTCTTATAACCTCTTGTCGAATACATACCACGTAAAATCATTTATGTATTGAATTCTAAAGGTGGTCCAATACGCTACCAACCACCGAATCATTAGGCCCTTAATACATTACTTCTAGGGGCGTTTAATAAGTAATGCAACACTTTATTTCTGAAAACGGGTTAGTTTTATTCAGGATTACTATACACCATGTCCGCTCCAATAGCTGAGTGGTCAGCGTGACGGACTGCCGTCCTACGGGCCCGGGTTCGATTCCTGGGATTTTATCCTCTCAGGGACTGGGTGTTGTGTTCTCTTCATCATCATTTCACCTCCATCCGGCGCGCAGGTCGCCCAATGTGGCGTCGAATGTAATAAGACCTGTACCAAGGCGGCCGGACCTGCCCCGTAAGGGGCCTCCCGGCCAATGATGCCAAACGCTCATTTCCATTTCCACTATGCACCATACTATTTCCCACTCTTTTCGCTACAAAACCCTATTCTCCAACATAATCTTCGTTCAATGCGACAGCCTTACGCCACTTTACTTTGAGGGCCTCTATGCTCGCACCGTACCCCTCTACTTGGCGTCACGGTAGCGGCCAGTCTGTGCAATATTGTGCTGTGAGGCACATTCACGCGGGGTGCATCCACCATTGGGCCAAATAGGTGGAAATCCGGGCTGTAGGGAGAATGAGGAAGAACAGTCCAATGATGTTTTGTAAGCTCCTCTCGGGTGCATAGACTTACGTGATGCTCTGACTTATCATGGACAAGGAGGAGTTGATTTGCGCTTTGGTGGCGACGAACACTTTGAACTCGTTTCTTCGGTGTCCTGAGGGTAGTACAGTGCACTTCCCGGTGTGGCCATGTGGTTCTAGGCGCTACAGTCGCAGGTTCGAATCCTGCCTCGGGCATGGATGTGTGTGATGTCCTTAGGTTAGTTAGGTTTAAGTAGTTCTAAGTTCTAGGGGACTGATGACTTCAGCAGTTAAGTCCCATAGTGCTCAGAGCCATTTGAGCCAGTGCACTTCCAGGTTGATCGTTGCACCATGATGGACAACATGAAACAGAATAATCCCATCAGAGTCCCAGAAGACCGTCGCCATGAGTTTACCGGTGATAGTGCGGCTTTGAAGCTTGGTCTTGCGCCTCTCCACGGATTCCTGTTTCGTTTCCGGTTCGAAGTCTTAGCTCATGTTTCATCGCCAGTGAGGATGATCGACAAAAAGCGTCCCGATCAGCCTCGTAACGTGCAGACAATCCCACGCGCAGATGTTCCTTCGTTGTTCTTTCTGGTCTTCTGTTAGGTGGTGGGGAATCCAGCGGGCACACGTCTTCGAGTACAGAAACTGGTGTGCGAAGATGTCGTCACTACCAATACAAACGTCCAGTTGAGCAGCGAGGTGTTCGATTGTGATGCGTCGATCACCTCGAATGAGAGGGTCAGCACGTTCCAACACTACAGGAGTCACAGCTGTGTGCGGCCGATCGGCACGCGAGAGTTCTGACAGATTTGCGCGACCTTGTTGCCATGATGACAGACTCTTCGCCCAACGTCTGTGCTTCTGTTCACTGCCAGGTCTCTTTAGACATGAATATCTGTGATGCTAAGGCTTTCCGCGAAAAGAAACGCAATGATAGGTAGCGGATATTCATGAAACTACAAGTGCTGATGCAGAAATATTCCACGACCCCACTACAAATTCGGTATTTTTTCAACCGAAATTGGCCAAGAAAAGTATATGTTGCATTACGTATTGAGCGCCGCTCGTATACCCAGGGATATCGGCTGGTGACAAGATGATGTGTCGACTACACTACTGGCCATTAAAATTGCTACACCACGAAGATGACGAGCTACAGAAGAGAAATTTAACCGACAGGAAGAACATGCTGTGATATGCAAATTGTTAGCTTTTCAGATCATTCACATATCGTTGGCGCCGGTGGCGACACCTATAACGTGCTGACATGAGGAAAGTTTCCAACCGATTTCTCATACACAAACAGCAGTTGACCGGCGTTTCCTGGTGAAACGTTGCTGTGATGTCTCGTGTCAGGAGGAAAAATGCATACCATCACGTTTCCAACTTTGATAAAGGTCAGATTGTAGCCTATCGTGATTGCGGTTTATCATATCGCGACATTGCTGCTCGCGTTCCAATGACTGTTAGCTGAACATGGAATCGGTGGGTTCAGGAGGGTAATAAGGAACGCCGTGCTGGATCCCAACGGCCTCGTATCACTAGTAGTCGAGATGACAGGCATCTTGTCCGCTTGGCTGTAACGGATCGTGCAGCCACGTCTCGATCCCTGAGTCAACAGATGGGGACGGTTGCAAGACAACAACAATCTGCACGAACAGTTCAACGACGTATCAGCTCGGAGACCATGGATGCAGTTACCTTTGACCTTGCATGACAGACAGAAGCGCCTGTGATGGTGTACTCAACGACGAACCTGGGTGCACGGATGGCAAAACGTCATTTTTTCGGATGAATCCAGGTTCTGTTTACAGCATCATGATGGTCGCATCCGCGTTTGGCGACATCGCGGTGAACGCACATTGGAAGCGTGTATTCCTCATCGCCATTTTGGCGTATCACCCGTCGTGATGGTATGGGGTGCCACTAGTTACACGTCTCGGTCACCTCTTGTTCGCATTGACGGCAGTGGACGTTACATTTCAGATGTATTACGACCCGTGGCTCTACCCTTCATTCGATCCCTGCGAAACCCTACATTTCAGCAGGATAATGCATGACCGCATGTTGCAGGTCCTGTACGGGCCTTTCTGGATACAGAAAATGTTCGACTGCTGCCCTGGCCATCACATCCTCCCAATCTCACACCAATTGAAAACGTCTGGTCAATGGTGGCCGAGCAACTGGCTCGTCACAATATGCCAGTCACTACTCTTGATAAACTGTGGTATCGTGTTGAATCTGCATGGGCAGCTGTACCTGTACACGCCATCCAAGCTCTGTTTGACTCAATGTCCAGGCGTATCAAGGCTGTTATTACGGCCAGAGGTGGTTGTTCTGGGTACTGATTTCTCAGGATCTATGCACCTAAATTGCGTGAAAATGTAATCACATGTCAGTTCTAGTATATTTGTCCAATGAATACGCGTTTATCATCTGCATTTCTTCTCGGTGTAGCAATTTTAATGGCCAGTAGTATATTTCTGAATGCTATACGGAACACCATCCCTTCCCTCTTTTTCCATCACCTGCAACCAATCATGCAGGACGGCCTACGAAACTGGTGCGCAGGAGACTAAATGGGTATAGTGTATACGAAAACTGATACCAGTAAAGACTCGCTACCGTCACTGAACGCTCTTCAAGTCGACGGGGAAGACAGTGAGTAATTGGAAAACGTAATTAGTAAACTCGACCGGTGCCGCAGCGCCACGACGCCGTTTCCGGGAACACAGGCCACTAAAGCTGATTAGTGTAGCGGCGATGGTAATCATGGCACCGCGCAGCCACGCCCCGCTCCAGGCTGTGTGGGTGTGTATCTTGTGGCCATCTGCGCCGCGTTTCCAGTCCCGGGAGACGGACTGCCGTCATCGCTTGAAAAGCTAAGCCCTTAATGCGTGCTCGTTAATTCTCCTGCACGTGTTCGTTTGCCCTCGGGCTGCGCTTCCAGCCAGCAGTGACAGACCACTGCTGCGTTTTATAACTGCAACCATACGGCAGTTCGAGTCTTTGAGGACTTCACTCAGTATTGCAACACTTCAGCATTAAGAACAGACTGCTAAGATGGTTTTGTTCTATAACATCGTATGAGTTACTTTTGGACACATTTATATGTCACTTTCTTGTCTGCTTATCTTTTCAGTATAAGTTTTGCAATTAATTTTAAACTAACTTCCCAATGAACTAGAGACTTCAGATTTCAAAATAGCTCAGAACAGAATGCCAGTGTAACATCAGTTCGCTCTTTTGTCAGGAGGAGGATACTTTGTTCTTCTCTGTTTTTCTGATCGGTACAAATTTTGCGATTCATTTCAACTAAGTTCCCAATGAGCTAGGGTCCTGAAACTTTCAACATAGCTCAGAACTGGATGACGATGGAATGGTAACTCGCTTTGTTGTTAAGTGTGTGGTTGAAGGTCCTTTTTGCATCGCACTAATGCTAATTCCCATTTTTCCTATTTTCCTATTGAGTGGTTTTACTGACAACATGACTCGTGCATGTGATGTGATTTATATGTATTTGACGATGCTGGTGTATTTGACGATGCCACTAATGCTGCACTACATTAGGACTTCTTTTTACGAAACAGATCTGATGATGGTCATTAAAGACCGAAACCGGTAATCTGTTAAACAAAAAAGATTGTGACCATAGACGTAAATTAAAGGAAACTTATTTCCTACTGCAGTCACGAAAGTTTCGCTTAAGCACCATCGCTGGTAAACCAACGTGTGGACTCAAACGTTTCTAATTTTTACCTCAACGGTCCTTTCGCCTGGCACAGGTAGGAGGAAGGGAGATATTGCTTGTCCCAGGTGAAGAGAAACTGAAATGTGTGCTTTGTAATCTCATCAAAATGTTTGGAATCGGTTGTAATATTTCACATATACAAGACTTAAAAGCAGAAAATAGTTATTTAAATAATTATTTTTGACATAACACGTGCTTAAATCAGACTAAAAGTATGAAATAATTTTTGCCATCACCATTCAGAGTGTCCCCAACAGTTTTGCTTGTGAATACTTGTAAAACTTAAAAGGAAAAATGTGGAGCGCCTGCAACAGGTAACAGTAGGGAGTGTAGGGAGTAGCTGCCGTTTAAGACAAAACGCACAAGAGTTCGTATCATTTCCAGTGCAATAAAATTGTTACTGACTTAGGTAAATTAGTAATGCATCAATTATTCATTGCTTTTGCCCCATGCTCATTTTACAAGTAATGTCACAGCTACTAAAAATTCACTAGTACAAATCCTCATGAACATCTGTGTGCAGTTAGGAATCATTTGAGGCTAGGAGAAAATATTTTACAGTTTTTAGTCCTAAATCGGACTAAAAACGTGTTATATTTAAAAGTTTTTTATTTAAATATTTTAAGTAACTGTTCAAAACGGATGGCGATGGCGCAAATGTAACATTAGTTCGTTTTGTATTGAAAAGATACACGATTGTCAATAGCATACAGTCTTAAAGTGCCTACATAAATTTGCTATCTGCATGTTTCGTAAATTCTGTGACCTCAGTGAAACCTTTGATAGTATGGAAACAAAATTCGGCCTCGCAAACGAAAACGTTTTGGTGTTAACAACATCCATCTATCATGGATGGAACCATATCTCCATAACCCAAAACACAGGATGTCATTAGCATTCTGAGTCACGAGAAGAAATCTAACAGTAGATTGATGAACACAGCATAAGTATCCATACACTGTCAGGTCTAGTTCTTAACCTACGTAAGGGGCTATATGGGAGTGACACTGGCATACACTCAAAAGAACCCAGAATCAGGGTGATTAACCTGCCCCCTACCGCTGTCGTTTCATACAACCTACAATGTCATATATGGCCTTCGCAAATCGCTCGTGAGATTTTCATATTCTCTCGCTCGCTACGCGGAAGCTATCAGTCTTTCCTAAAAATGAGCTGGACCCTTTTGGAGGAAATTTAATGTAGTTAAATATTGTACGGGATATGTTTTCGCTCGAGGATACGGTTTTCGAATTATTTCAGAAAAACCTACAAAAGCGACCCTCAAACGCACCTCCATCCCACACATATGCCTCACCTGTCAGGATTTCTAGTAAGTTGTTCGTGGCACTCGCTCCTACCACAACACAAAAATTCTCAGCTACGAGAATTATTCATGATATCCGATCTCTTTTGGTCTCTGTGGCTATTACGCCACCAGCATAGTCAGCTGCTTCGTTAATATTATTAATTTAAAAGTGCCCGTGGGGGTAAAGAACGAAAAACGATTTTTGTAGACGTTACGCTAAAACTAATTACGTTGGACTCCAAACGCAACCCTTACAAGCAGTACAGTTTCGTAGTCAGAAGGCCTGACGAATGCAATGACGTAATTCTTTATTTTATGATGTTAAAATTCATAATACTGCTAGGTAAAATCTACACAAACGTTAGTTTACCATAGTGATTAAAATTCTTCTGGGTATTGTGCCGCGTCATTGCTAAAAACTAACAACAATAATAAACTAAAACCGAAGAATTGCAATTCGGCCGAAACGTCGGTTTTAGTTTATTACTGTTGTTAGTTTTTAGCAATGACGCGGCACAATACCCAGAAGAATTTTAATCACTATGACACGGGCCGCGGAAGCCTACGTTCTTATATCATATCAGTTCACCAGTTTGTAATTGTTCGACTAAGCCGGTGGCATAATAAGGCCAGCAATGAAGAGCAAAACAAAAAAGTCCAATTTAGGAAACAATTCATGGAGTCTCAAATATCTGTACAGTGGTAAGAAGGAGTGACTTAAACAACATACTAGAAATCCTGACCGGAGAGGGATGAGTGTAAGAATGGGCATGCGTTTGACGGTCACTTTTGCACTTTTTCTTGAAAACTACAGGGTCTAGCGAAAGCGTATCCCAATATAAAATTTAACTACATTAAATTTCCTACAGAAAGGTCTTGTTCATTTTTTTCCGTAGGGCAAATAGTTTGCACTTAGCATGCGAGAGAATATGAAAATCTCACGCGTGATTTATGAAGGCCATACATAACATCGGGAGTTGCATAAAACGACAGCGGTAGGGGCAGCTGAGGCATCGTATATACCACCAGGACTACAGCTGAATTTCGCAACAGTTGGCTCATAGCACAGCTTGCAAAAAATCATATTATGCAATTTCAAAGAAGCGAAAATGATCACCTAGTTTTGGAGGCAGACGTTAACTGCAATACTCTACGTGACATACTTTGAATAAAATCCCTTGTGATCCACCTGATGACAAGTTAAAACGCGTACAGCACATAATCAAACTAACCAACAAGCTCAACTGTGGATGTTCTGCATTTTAGAGTATCCCCGCTGTCTTTACCTCACGCTTAGTGTGTGTGCTTATTCAGAGCGTTTTCATTCTCCGTCGGTTTACGAAATTGTCTTATGGGACAACGCATTGAAACTAAGTAAGGTAATTATTCAGCATAAGCGAGCAGTTAGAATAATGTTTGAAATAGATAACAGTACATCTTGCAGAAACCACTTTCACGTGTTTGGGGCTATTACACTCACTCTTCAGCAGATTTACTACGTAATGGTATTTTTCTGATACTAAAATCAATTTTACGTGAACTTTGATAGCACAATTACAATAAAACAAATAAAAATACTTTTCATATAGATTCTGCACCCTTGTATAGGATTTATGGGGATCGAATTCAAGCTATGTTTTATGGTGCAATTGTTATCTGATTATTTAGAATAAAAGACTGAAAATCACCTTACGCTTCATGGGAAGTGGTAATGTCCATTGCAGAATTACATAGTAGCAATGGATCGTAGTCCTTTGTCGTTATGCATGTAGGTTGATGTTTTAATTGAAATGTTAAAGTCGCTACTGCCTATATATTCTTAGGGGGAGCTTCAGCAAACCGTTTGGATCGTCACAATATTTCATTAATTTTGTTGTCTCTGTTGTACACTTATTTTTTTGGAATGACTCATTTGGTAATCTTCGTATGTATGTAACTGCATAAGCAGCCGATCATGTTCACATGGAATTAGACATTAGAACAATCATTCTTATGTGTAGTTCCATATGGGCACAAGTTCTCTTTCACAAAATATTATCTGCTGTTGATACTGCAATACTTAGACCTCTTGTTGCTGTGGGGACGATGTGTCTTGTACGAGGGTTGACCGAAAAGTAATGCCTCCACTTTCGTAACTCTTTAACAGTTCGCAGCATTGGTTTGCGGCAGGTACTGGCTTGTTCCATAGCCTCTTCTCTACAGGTCCAGTTGGCGGGAAGCCTTAGCATTGTTCAGTTGTGGTGTTAAGTGTAAAGCCGGCCGGTGTGGCCGAGCGGTTCTAGGCGCTTCAGTCCGGAACCGCGCGACTGCTACGGTCGCAGGTTCGAATCCTGCCTCGGGCATGGATGTGTGTGATGTCCTTAGGTTAGTTAGGTTTAAGTAGTTCTAAGTTCTAGGGGACTGATGACCTCAGATGTTAAGTCCCATAGTGCTCAGAGCCATTTGAACCATTCGTTAAGTGTAAAGTATGGAACCCTGCGCAGACGGTCGGTCAATGCGATTTAAGCAACGTGTAGTCATTGAATTCTTGACAGCAGAAGGTGTCTCCCCAAAGGAGATTCACGAGAGAATGAAAGAAGTTTATGGTGATTATGTCGATGTCAGTACTGTGCAACGTCGGGCGAGTAAGTTTAAAGATGTTGAGGCGGGAACATCTGACCTGCGTAACAAAGAGTTGGACGTTCTTTGACAGTAACCACCGAGTTTCATAAGCAAAATGTTGACAGATTTATTTAAGACGATCGTCATATCACTCAGAGAGAAAATGCAAGCACAATCGGCATTTGAAAAGAACGTGTGGGTCACATTATTGCTTTGCTTGGCTATCGGAAGATATGCGCACGTTGGGTACCCCGGATGCTGACTCCTGAAATGAAAGCGCGCAGACTTGAAATTTGCCACGAACTCCTCTCACGTTCAGAGAACGTAGGTGAGCTTTTCTCCATTCAAATGTGACAGGAGACGAAACGCGGGAACACCATTACGACCCGTGAGACTGTGGTTGCGGAAACAGAGTGTCGACTTCTTCCGTGACGACTTCAGAAAACTTGTTCATCGTTGGTAGAAATCTGCCCAATTGGCTAGTGATTATGCGGAAAAGTGAATACTGCTAATTAAATATCACATTCTAAGGATTGTTTCTGCGTTTGATTTATTAAAATATTCCCATCCGAACACAATTAACGAAGGTGGAGGCATCACTTTTCATTCAACCCTCGTAAATAAGTGACACTATCGTTTCCATATATGAAGGTGCCATAAAACTGAACTTCTTTCAAAGTATTACTTTTATGGGCTTTTTGTCACAAATATTATTGAATTTATCTACGCTCTGAGATCTTTAGGAAATTGCCTACGTGAAAGTTTGATGTAAATACCATCATTTACAATTCGACAGTTAGCGTTCAGCTAATTCCATGAAGGATGATCGAAAATGTCAGTACTCTCAACAGCGGCCGCAATATCCAGAATTCGTTTCATCCTAGCGCGTCATTCTTCAAGCTGAATGCCAACAGAATAATTCCTCTACAGTTTGTAATGAATGTCCAAGTCTAGTTCCACGCGCAATACAAGACTAAGTGGAAGAGAGTTTAAGGAAACAAGCACGTGCTCTTGTGTGTGTGTGTGTGTGTGTGTGTGTGTGTGTGTGTGTGTGTGTGTATGTGTATGTGTAAAGGGGGGGGTTGTATAAGTGTACATGTGTGTGTGTGTGTGTGAAAGAGAGAGAGAGAGGTGGCACTGTGTGTGGGTGCATATAGGTGTGTGTGTGTTTTAGTCTGAAGATGAAAATCATTTATGGTAGCAATATATTGCTATTATGCTTTCGCTACATGACTTTGGTTGGCTGGTTGATTCGGGAGAGGGGACCAAACAGCGAAGTCATCGATCACATCGGATTAGGGAAGGATGGGGAAGGAACAATCCCGGCATTTGCCTGAAGTGATTTAGAGAAATCATGTAAAACCTATATCAGGATGGCTGGATGCGGGTTTGAACCGTCGTCCTCCCGAATGCGAGCCCAGTGAGCTAACTACCGCGCCACCTCGCCGGTTCTAGATGACTTTCCGTCAGTTATTACGAACTGCGACCTTTTCGACGAGAAATCATGGGACTAGTCACGCCTCTGATGCGATACCCAACAAGTACACAATTTGATGAGAAGCCCCTTGTGAGGAACGGTGCCAAGAGCCTTCAGGAAATGTAGAAATATGGACTCAACCTGAGATCTCCATCAGTAGCACTCATAACTTCGAATGGATAAAGGCTAAGAAGACACGAAAGCGCCGTACCCACTATTATTCCATGAGTGAGTGTGTCGAGAATATAAGCAGATGGCACTACCACTCTCGCTCCCTCTCCTACCAACGCCAATGTCAAAACTTTTTCTTCGAGTAACATCGACGCTAATGTCCCGTTCCACTCCGTTGACGGCCTGATTGAATGCCGACTTTTGAAATGCATTGTGGGATTTTTTGACGATCCGAACGGAATCGACCTTAAGCCGTCGGGCAGTGTCGTCGATACTCTCTGTTAGGATCCGGAAGATGCCGTCCGGAGACCAGAAGGGTGCCTACCTGCGGGAGCGTCTTCCGCTCTTATAGGTCACCTCCATCCCCGCCTTCCGATGGCTGGCATCCTGACCGATTTCCGCTTCCTCCGCCACGCCGACATTTCTGCAGATGATAAAAATAAACCGCTGGGTCGCAACACCAGACTGAATTTACAAGCACAGAACCCAAATCTGAAACAATATACTGCCAGTACGGTGCGGTGCTACAAGAGGCGTTTTGTCTTGCAAATGCTAGCCATACTGCCTCAGGGACAGGCCTCAGGGGAAAACCAGTGATGGCCATGTAAATTTTTATGTTTTTCGGGCTAAGGCCTGTTCTGTTTGTGTCAGATGAGGCTCACGTACAGTGTGACCTAAAAGACCGTTAACGTTAGAAAATTCAATAATTCGTGGAATAAATTAGGTTGAGAAGTTAAAATTGACACACATGCGTGGAATGATCTGAGGTTCCATTGAAATAAAAAAATGTACAAAACGAGCGACATATGGCGTTTCATATGACAGGAAAGCAATAACTATCATCACAATTGTCTTTTTGCAGACACAACGTCCTTTATAACAAATGTTCAACATTCCGGCCGTGATTAACTAACAATACCAATAGTTGAGGGGCAATGTTGTGAACAGCACTGTACAGCGTATCAATAGGTACGGTGAGAAACTGCCTTCGGATGTTGTCCTTTACCGCCCCTAATGAGGTCGGATGATCGCGGTAGACTTGTGTCTTCAGGTAACCCCACAACCAAAAATCACAAGCATTGAGGTCTGGGGGACCTGGCAGGCCAAGCACGACGGAAATGGCGGCTCAGCACGCGATCCCCACCAAATAATGTGTGCTAAAGATCTTTCACACGTGTAGAAATATGGGGCGGAGCGCCATCCTACATAAAATTCTTACGTTCCAGCAGGTGTTTATCAGGCAGGCTAGGGATGATGCGATTCTGTAACATATCGGTGTACCTCGCACCATTCACGCTGACAGGAAATATGTTGCCGCGAACATACTCCTACTTGGTGCAGATGTAAGATCTTTGACACTGTAGGCTTCAATGACTGAAAGAGCACACCAGACAAATGGGTATGTTCCGTCTGTAACAGCGTTTCCGTGGTATGGAGCGTTTCCTCGAAGAAGGGTCAAATCACGATCGACGTGGTAAATTCACACCGCATCGTGACTTTCTTGTCATGAAATGGTGTTGCCACGACTGTATAATGATTTTCGGTAGCCCAAATTCTGCAGTTGTGGACGTTCTCATGCGGCGTTACTGACGTGTTGCTGTCCAGTGCCCTCTGCTGGCGGGTTTTGGCACACGATTTTGGTTTCAATAAAACCCCGTGTCATTTCAGGCATGTGCCTCAAGTTTTACCTCTCTACCTAAATTAATCCGTAAATTAGTGCATTTTCAAACGTTAACGGGCTTATCCTTTATATCGGTTGAGTGAGGACTAACTGCGGGACACGATCCCTCAGAGGATATCGAGCAAAAAAGGATCACATGGACACATGACAGGAAGTGCGATCTCTTGGACATACTCCCACTTTGACACTGCAGGTTTCAATGACTGAAAGAACACACCAGGCAAATAGGAATGTTCCGTATGTACTAGCGTTTTCGTGGTATGAGCCGTAAGTGATTAGCACTGTTTTAGCCTCAATGTGTGGTCGAGGATTTTTGGCGACAACACCTTGGGACCAGTTATCCCTCGAGAACGCTTCACAGGTGAGGCATATGCGCACTTTCTGTCGTGATCCTGCCTCCCCTGATGGAAGACGTGCCTTTGGTTGTGCTAAGGGCGCTGTGGCTGCCTACCCTGCGTAGCTGAGTGTACAGCGCGGCTGACTGCCATGCAGGGGTTACAGTTTCGATTCCCGGCTGGGGCGGAGGTTTTATTCGTTCGGGGACTGGTTGTCGTACTGTCCTCATCAACATCAACGCCCAAGTCCACCCAATGTGGTGTTAAATAAAAAAGACTTAACTAGACGCCGAACACCCCCAGATGCGGTCTCCCAGCTAATAACACCATGCGATCATTTCATGTCATTAACATGATACTGGACCAGCTCATTTCCGTATTATCGTGCGTAGGCATCTCGATATCTGTCCATACCACACATTGAGGCTGAGCCGGTGCTGATGGTTCACTGCCCCACACCTCTAAAACACTAATACAGACTTAACATTCCGACTTGGCCGGTGTGTCCTCACGTGCGCATCCAGTCATCTTTCATCTCCACATTCAAATGGGCGCACCTTCCATAGAACGCATTTCCGCCCATATATCTGTATGTCATTCTCTCAGTGATCGTTTCCTACTGTTTCTCACCATTCAGTAAACCATCCTGTACAATAGAAAAGTTCTTTTCTTATCTATTTACTCTATCACTCTGCCACCCATTACGATACCACACTTTCAAGGGTTAGCGATATAACTTCAGAATTAAGTAGATAACAGAAAGTGAAGCACTTTAAAGTAAAAACTAATTCAGAAGCTACAGCATTTACTGACGCGGCAAACTTGCTTTCCTTTGTGTATGATGCAAAGGCTGCCAAGAGATAATTAATAGATAATGATATTTACTTCGATTTTTACCATGATAGCGATTTTTATCACACCCAAGCATCTGTAGAAACATGAAAGGATACACGTACAAGGCGAAGTTGGCCATCATGAGACCCTAGGACCTAGTATGCCAACGTCCATTGAGAGCTGCTGCAAGAGACACAGATAGGTTGGCCATTAAAATGAGTGCAAGTTTGGCCTCTCGAGTATTTTCTTTGGAAGCCAAAGTTTTAAATAACCCAAGCAAGCAGTGGCTCTCGCATGCTCGTTTTTTGATCTCCATGAAGAAATCAACGCGTGCTTCCACCTACGGGCCACGTAATACACCAAACGTTTAGGCATCATGTTACAGCAATACACCTGAGAGCTAAATACTGACGGGTGTAGGGAAGGCTACGTTTTCAACGAGCAAATGGTTACAACATCTGGTTGCTCATTCGTTACCACATATTTATTTATAAATATCACACTGACAGCACGAAAGTGCAACCGCATCTCACCTTCTGGGTTACCCATGCTGGAGCTCAGGTAACACTAAAAGTTCTGCTGCCACCGTACGCAAGCATCCGTGAGGAGGGGCAGGGGGTTGTAAGAGATCCGGAGTAGACTTCCTTTTCATTACAGAATTCCCCCATATTTCTAGAAATAATTCTACTAAACAGCACGTTTAGCACTGCCGAGTAGATTAGTAAAGACTACGCTGCTTGATTATCAAGTTTTTCATGGGAAATACAACCTTTTCTTTGTCGTGGCCGCGGTTTCGGCTTTATTTTGTAATAGTAAAGTAAGTCTTTACGAATACTGATGAAACAGAGTACCCGATCTTTTCTGTCTCGCCTTCTTCTATAGCTCGTAACGAGATGCTTCCAATACCCAACACGGTACAAACATAGCTGCAGAATACATATCAGATAGCCGTTACCAGTTCTCTCGAGAACGGCCTTCCGTCTACTGCTTCGTCTTAATCTCTACAGCAGGTTTCCGTTTGACTCGTCCCGGCTTGCGAAGATTTCAGTCAGCTTTACACCGTAGAGCGATTCTTGTGAAGTAAGAAGAACACGGCCATGCTATATTGTAGGTGTATTCATCTATACTTAATCTGTGGACCTAAATTCAGAAGAGAAATTAATTTCTGCACCGAAAGAAAGGAAAAAAGTCGGAATATCAAGGTCTAAAAGGTGTTTAGGGTTCTTAAACTACATAGTTTTTAAGCTATATGTGATGCAACACCTGCGAGACACCGAGGTTTAGAGCTATGAGTTCTGTGGTTCAGTTTTCCCGGTTTTATAATAACGTGCCGAACCGGTGAGGTGAGGACCATTTTGGCCCAGACCTATGTTGTTAATCGTTAGTTCTACCAACCAATTTGACTGATGTTTTCGATATTTTCTGTACTCATATTCATATTAATAATATAAAACTATGTACTTAGAATATACTGATAAAATATGCTTACCTAAATATAACAGTAAACTGTCTTCAAAAAACTAATTACTCGATAAGTATTAAACGTTTAAGATATTGTTGAGCGTTGTGGACTTCCTGCTAAATTTACTTTTGTGGCATGGCACATTCCCAGACTCAACTAACAAGTTATATAAAAAATGACACTTTGGAAATGTTGCCTCCTCTTTAAATTAATTTATGCTGAAGCTCATCTCACCCTAGCACCGCATGACAAAATTTTCTGTCTTTCACCTTCCGTATTTTTCGGTATAGTCCATCATTTATTGTGTGTGATTTTCTTTAGCTGACAAAGTGATTGCCAACTCAGTAACCGATACAGATTGAGCAGCTTCTGTGTGCTTTGTTGCTCACTCCAGTGTTCCTTTGAGTCTGTGTACGATTCTCATAAACGCATCTGAAATCTCCCTCTCCCAGTCCTGTCCTTAATTTCAATCAGTAGCTCGATTGTTATCACAGTGGTTAAGCCACAGGCAAGGGGGGAATACACCCTGCCGCCCCCCCCCCCCCCCACACACACACCCACACACCAGCTCTCAGGGAAAGGAAAAAATGTCGTGTAGCCAGCTGTTTTTCATTCAAGAAAATGATGTAAAAGTAGATATTGCGCAGGTCGGGTAGGAACTGGAACATTTTTAGAGGTACTTGTAAGTCATCATTAGTCTTCCAAAATATTAAAAATATTGCATAGCCCCATGTTTTAACCCCCCCTCCCCGTTCCCCGCCCCAACAATCGTATGGGAGCCGTTGGCGAACGGCCAAAGGCAATTACGCCTGCAAATACGACAGGAGGCTGATGCCAGGACCGTAACCAGGATAGAAAGATGTAAGGCACGCAGATGACCATTTTAGAAATAACAGGCGACGCTCAGGGGGTTTATTAACACGCTCTTTTGTACCATTGGCGTTGGGACAATGTGTGATGTAAAATCAAAACTTTGGTCCATTCTCTGGGTTGGGGTCCAACACACACATGGGTAATATTTTTTTTTATCCTTGAATTTCAAGCATTAATATTTAAGATTTTCAGTAGCTGAAGCAAATACAGATCTTTGGTACAAGCCGTATGCTATAAATTACTTTAAACGACAAAAGTAAATGTATATTAATATCTTTTTATTGCGTCACTTTCTTGTCTGTCTGATTCGTACAAATTTTGTAACTCGTTTTAGACCAACTACCCAATGAGCTAGAGACGTGACATCCTAAACATAGTTCAGAACTGGGAGACAATGCAATATTAACTCGGTTTCTTGTAGATATGGTCAGTAGGGGTGGGGGTAGCGGTGGAAAAGGTCTGCAGGACCGGCGTGTTGTGCAGGTAGCACAGCTGTATAGAGACAGAGGGATGAAGAGATAGACAGAGAGAGAGGTAGGAAGAGATGCGTGCGATATACACTACTGGCCATTAAAATTGCTAAACCAAGACTAAATGCAGATGATAAACGGGTATTCATTGGACAATATACTATACTAGAACTGACATGTGATTGCATTTTCACGCAATTTGGGTGCATAGATCCTGAGAAATCAGTACCCAGAACAACCAACTCTGGCCCTAATAACGGCTTTGATACGCCTGGGCATTGAGTCAAACAGAGCTTGGATGGCGTGTGCAGGTACAGCTGCCCATGCAGCTTCAACACGATACCACAGTTCATCTAGGGTAGTGACTGGCGTATTGTGACGAGCCAGTTGCTCGGCCATCATTGATCAGACGTTTTCAATTGGAGAGAGATCTGGAGAATGTGCTGGCCAGGGCAGCAGTCGGAAATTTTCTGTATCCAGAAAGGCCCGTACAGGACCTGCAACATGCGGTCGTGTATTTTCCTGCTGAAATGTAGGGTTTCGCAGGGATCGAATGAAGGGTAGAGACACGGGTCGTAACACATCTGAAAAGTAACGTCCACTGTTCAAAGTGCCGTCAATGCGAACAAGAGGTGACCGAGACGTGTAACAAATGGCACCTCATACCATCACCCCGGGTGATACGCCAGTATGGCGATGACGAATGCACGCTTCCAATGTGTGTTCACCACGATATCGCCAAACACGGATGCGACCATCATTATGCTGTAAACAGAACCTGGATTCACCCGAGAAAATGACGTATTGCCTTTCGTGCACCCAGGTTCGTTGTTGAGTACACCATCGCAGGCGCTCCTGTCTGTGGTGCAGCGTCAAGGATAACCGCAGCCATGCTCTCCGAGCTGATAGTCCATACTGCTGCAAACGTCGTCGAACTGTTCGTGCAGATGGTTGTTGTCTTGCAAACGTCCCCATCTGTTGGCTCAGGGATCGAGACGTGGCTGCACGATCCGTTACAGCCATGCGGGTAAGATGCCTGTCATCTCGACTGCTAGTGATACGAGGCCGTTGGGATCCAGCAAGGCGTTCCGTATTACCCTCCTGAATCCACCGATTCCATATTCTGCTAACAGTCATTGGATCTCGACCAACGCGAGCAGCAATGTCGCGCTACGATGAACCGCAATCGCAATAGGCTTCAATCCGACCTTTATCAAAGTCGGAAACGTCATGGTACGCATTTCTCCTCCTTACACGAGGCATCACAAAAACGTTTCACCATGCAACGCCGGTCAACTGCTGTTTGTGTATGAGAAACCGGTTGGAAACATTCCTCATGTCAACACGTTGTAGGTGTCGCCACTGGCGCCAACCTTGTGTGAATGCTCTGAAAACCTAATCATTTGCATATCACAGCAACTTCTTCCTGTCGGTGGTTAAATTTCGCGTCTGTAGCACGTCATCTTGTTTTAAGGGCCAGTAGTGTATACGACATACGCTTGCACGAGCAAGGCTACAGATAAAAATCTAATGCATGTATAAAAATTGTTGAAATAAAAAAGTGATTTCATCAAAATGTTAAAATCCACTGAGACGTTTCACACACACACAAGACTAAAAACCAGAAACAGGTAGTTAAATAAAAATAAATTTGTAATGTAACACATTTAAAAATTTGACTAGAAAAGTACAGAATAATTTCTCCTACTCCCATCCAGATTCCTTAACGCATATAGATAATTCGGAAAATTTGCGCTGCTTCACGACCACCAAAATAATTTTAAATAATATAATACCCGTTAATTGTTGATGAATTTTACTCATACATACTTCTTAATCTGACATTGAAGTGTAGGTAGCGTTCTGAGCCTTAAAATATTGGATATGACATTCATTGCGACAAGTCACATCTAGTAATAAAATTTAAATTTCTGGGCTAAGTTCAAATTAAAAATTAAAAACATTAATGGAATCTGGTAGGAGACTTCACTTAAAACAATAAATATTTTTCTTTCAAAATTTTAAAATATGAAGAATCTGACTGGATTCCAATATTTTCAAAAGGCGGGTACAAAGTAACGTTCGACAACGTATCATTTACTCATGATTTGTTTGCGTTGATGTTCCCCTTTTAAGACACTGACTATTCCATTCAACTGCTCTTCCAAGTCTTTCACTATTTCTGACAGAATTACAATGTCACCAGAATTCCTCAAAGCTTTTGTTTTTTACTTCTCTTCGAAATTTAATTCCTTCTGCAATTTTTTTCTTTGGTTTCCTTACTATTTGGTCAATGTAGAGATTGAATAACAGCGGGGATAGACTGCGCCTCCTAATCACCTAAGAATTAATCACGTACTGTATACGTACAACAAGTAAAATTCCCTTATTTACTGTTCTGTTTGATGTTGTAGTTATATTGGCCACCAGTTTATTGACCGTAGCGTCTGTTTGTATGATGCTTCTTGCTTACAGCAGTTTGTGCGAGCGGACCAGCCGTTGAAAACAGACTGCTCAGAACGCGACAGACTAGGGTCCAGATGGTTGCACGGAGCTCCTACAGTTGCACAATTTGGTTCTAATTACTGCCTGTTCCTTCCGGCCACTCGCTTTGTTCGGTTCGCGAGATAATGACCTCTTTATGCCATTAGCGAAGTCGCGCAACGAGACCCCTTCCAACCGTAGGCGCGCCTTTTCCGGCATTCTCTTTTGAGCCGGCGTTTCGGCCGCGCTGCCCGACGTCCATGAAATATGCGCCAGCTTACACGCGCTGCGAGGCCAACAGGTTGCAACGGGGCGCTCGTGCTGAATTTTGCAGCGCGGGCGCTGCGACACCGAGTTATGAGGGCGACACAAATGCCAGGCTCCTCTGCTATGCGGACCCTAGAGGCGCCACGACACGTTACGGTTGTTTCTGTAGTCACAGGGGCATCTGCAGCTGTAGCGCGCCATCCACGTTCCAGTTGTTAGCAAGAACGGACTCATCAGCACTAATTTTTACGTCGTTCCATATAAGCATTCCCCCCCCCCCCCCCAGGGGGCTACTGCTGACATGCAAATGCACTGAAGCGTCAAATACTCTGGTACAGGTATGCGTATTCAAATACAGAGATACGTAAATAGGCAGAATACGGCGCTGCGGTCGGCAAAGATTATATAAGACAACAAGTGTCTGGCGCAGTTGTTAGATCGATTACTGCTGCTGCAATCGCAGGTTATCAAGATTTAAGTGTGTTCGAACGTGGTGTTTAGTCAGGGCGAGAGCGATGGGACACAGTATCTATGATGCTGCGATGAAATGCATATTTTGTCGTAGGAACATTTCACAAGTGTACCGTGATTATCAGGAATCCGATACGACATAAAATCTCCGACACCGCTGCGGCTGGATAAATATCCTGCAAGAACGGGACCAACGACAACTGAAGAGAATCTCTCAAGGTGACAGAAGTGCAGGCTTTCCGCAGACTGCTCCAGATTTCAATGCTGGGTCATCAACAAGTGTCAGCGTGCGAACCATTCAACGAAACATCATCGATATGGGCTTTTGTGTTCAGATGTCGGTGCTAACAGACAAGCAACACTGCGTGAAACAACCGTAGGAATCAATTTGGGGCGTACGACGAATATATCCGGTAGCACAGAGCGGCGGTATTTGGTGTTAATGGGCTGTGACAGTGGAAGATCGACGCTATTGCCTTCCCTAGACAGAACCACATCACCTGCAGCGCCTCTTCTGGTCTCTAGTCCATATCGATTAGATCATAGACGACTGTGCAACCTGGTAGTGGTCCCATAATGGTGTGGGGTGTGTTTACATGGAACGTACTGGGTCCTTTGGTCCAAATGGGCCTACCATTGACTGTAAATGGTTATGTTTGGCTACTTGGAGGCCATTTGTAGCCATTCATGGGTCTCATGTTTCTATTCAACGATGTCACGTCACCGAGCCACAACGTTCGCGATTGATTTGAAGAACATTCTGGATAAATGCAGCAAATGACTTGGCCACCAAGATCGCCCGACATGAATCCCATAGAGCATTTATGAGACATAATCGCGAGGTCAGATCGTTCACAATATGCTGCACTGACAACACTTTCGGGGATATGGGCGGTTGTAGAGGTACCATGGCTGAATATTTTTACATGGGACTTGCGACGACTTGTTGAATCCACGCCACGTCGAGATTCTCCAATACGCTGGGCAAAAGGAGGCCCGACACGGCATTACGAGGTATCCCATGACTTTTGTCGCCTTAGTCTATTTGGATGACTTCCAATTATCTAGAGAGATATGACCATCGTAATAAACTAAAAGAAATCAGATGACATACTAAAAGGTTTAGGTCTTCAGACTTCCCACGCGCAGTTTGCGTCTGAACGGCCAATAAATAGTGTGAAAGTTGTTCTATGAAGCCTCTGCTTAGCACTTAAGTGTGAGCTACAGACTACTCACGTAGTAACAGATGTGTTGAAGGTGCACTTAGCGAACACGGCGATTGTAGACATACAGATGGGTTAGGGTAGGGAGAGTTGATGAATTTACTTGTTTGTAGCTGGTTTACAACACGCTTTCTACCTAGAAATTAAACCAGACTGTAACATTCCGTAGCGTGCAATAACTACAATGAAGCGCCAAAGAAACTGGTATAGGCATGTGTATTCAATTACAAAGGTATGTAAACACGCATAATTCGGCGCTGCAATCGGCAAAGCCTATATACGAGACAACAAGTGTCTGGCGCGGTTGTTAGACCAGTTACTGCCGCTACAATGGCAGGTTATCAAGATTTAAATGAGTTTGAACGTGATGTGTTGGACACATCATCTTCGAGGCAGCGATGAAGTGGGGATTTTTCCATACGACCATTTCACGAGTGTACCGTCAATATTAGGAATCCGGTAAAACATCAAATCTCCAACATCGCTGCTGCTGTAAAAAGATCCTACAACATCGGGACCAATGACGACTCAAGAGACTCGTTCAACGTAACAGAAATGCAACCCTTCCGCAAACTGCTGCAGATTTCAATTCTGGGCCATTAACAAAGGTCACTATGTGAACCGTTCCACGAATTATCATCGATTTGGGCTTTCGGAGCCGAAGGTCCACTCGTGTGCCCTCGATGACTGCGCGAAACTAAGCTTTACATGTCGCTTCTGCTGGTGAACACCGACGTTGGACTGTTGATCATTGGAAACACGTTGCCTTGTCGGACGAGTCTCGTCTCAAATTGTATCGAGCGGATGGACGTGTATGAGTATGGAGACAACCTTACGAATCCATGGACCCTGCATGTCAGCAGGCGACTGTTCAAGCTGGTGGAGGCTCTGTAATGGCGTGGGGCGTGTGCAGTTGGAGTGATATGGAACCCCTGATACGTCTAGATACGATTCTGTCGGGTGCACGTACATAAGCATCCTGCCTGATCACCTGCACCCATTCATGTCCATTGTGCATTCCGACAGACTTGGGAAATTCCAGCAGGACAATGCGAAACCCCACACGTCCAGAATTGGTACAGAGCGGCTCCAGAAACACTCTTCTGCGTATAAACACTTCCGATGGCCACCAAACTCCCAAACATGAACATTATTGAGTAGCCTTGAACGCAAAGATGAAACGCGATTCTTGTGACGTTAAGCCGTTTATACGATACGTCATACACTTACCTGCCCTTGTTGTCTTCGGGATTGTTAGTATGTTATTTTTTGGGAAGCCTGATTTTATGTCTCCAATCTCTCAGATTGTATAGACTCGTTCCAATATTCATTTGTTTTCCACTTTCCTAAATGATTTTAGAAATTCCGATGATATCCGCGCTTTCTGCAATATTTGATGTGTGTGTGTGTGTGTGTGTGTGTGTGTGTGTGTGTGTGTGTTTGTTTGGGCATATGTGATGCCGCACTGCCAGGTAACAAAGAAAAGTGCTCCACCCGCAGTGAAAGCTGCTGCACAGCTCCTGCAAAGATGAAACGCGAACGAAACGCGCGTCGCGTCACGCTCCACGCGAGTGTCAAGTGCGAACCCACAACCGCGCGGAATTACCTACTCTCCGGGAAGCGGTGTGCTGCAGCAGGGGTCGGGGTATCGGTGAGAGAGCTCTCCAGCGGCGAACAAAGCGGCCTGAGGGCCATTGTTTTTAATGTCCCCTAACGTGGTCGCCACTCGTGCCGTACCTGGAGAATTTCCAGCGAGGGGGACTCACATGCTAGGGGCGAGGGCTCGTGGATCGCGGGATCAGACCTACAGCCGACCGCTGCGGCAGCCGCGAAGGCCTAAGCAGCGTGGGAAAAAATATTCAAGTACATCGGCAATCACTTATGAAAGGCAGCAGATATTTTGTCTCCATATTTTCTTTAAGAACATTTTCCTGCACAGCATATATTTAATAATCACAATAACGGTTGAAATTTCCCGGCAGATTAAAACTGTGTGCCGGACCGAGACTCGAACTCTGGACCTTTGCCTTTCGCGGGCAAGTGCTCTACCAACTGAGCTACCCAAGCACAACTCACGCCCCGTCCTCATAGCTTTACTTCTGCCAGTACCTCGTCTCCTACCTTCCAAAATTTACAGAAGTTCTCCTGCGAACCTTGCAGAACTAGCACTCCTGAAAGTAAGGATATTGCGGAGACATGGTTTAGCCATATCCTGGGGGATGTTTCCAGAATGAGATTTTCACTCTACAGCGGAGTGTGTGCTGATATGAAACTTCCTGGGTGATTAAAACTGTGTGCCGGACAGAGACTCGAGCTCGGGACAATAACGGTTGCCCAGTTTCGATCCCTTTGTCGATAAAACATGTACAGCTCAATGACGTAAAATCATATTATCCTATCCGTAAACTGAATAAGAAATAAAGGAAAGCAAGGAGATATTTAGAAAAAGAAAGTGTCAAGTAGAAGGAAAATTTCTTTAAGGTTTGCCGATGACGTAATTCTGACAAAGAGTGCAAAGTAATTTGGAGATCAGTTGAACTTAAAAAGAGGCAGTAATATGAACATCACGAATGTATTCCACTTAAATTGGGTGACACCGGGGAACGTATACGAAATATTACTTTGAAAGTACTGCAGAAATCAAACAGTAAGTTACACAGTACTATGGAAGGCCAGGTAACTTTCATTGAATTCTGCGCTGCTCTTCAAAATGACACAGATATACGGCACTGTTTCTTAACATAGTCATCAATTCTCTGTAAACTATAGTCGGAATATGGTACTAGTCGTTCAGATGAATAAAAGAAGGGGTCGGTGGATAGCACACATACTGTAATATCAAGGAACAGTTAATGTGATGTTGGAGGGAAGCGTGAATAGTGAGAAAAAGCTGGCATAAAGACAGTTTGTTAGTGCAGGTTGCCTACATCTGGCCCTTGGCCAGGAACACATTCGAGAACTTCTTTGCGAACGTCCCCATCGTTGGAAAATCTCTTTCATCCTAGATGTTCTTCCTTCATTGCCTGGACATTGTCCTGTGTGGTCGATGTCGATGGCTTCCTTTCGCTAACAGCATCACCTACTCTGTGAGGTCATAACCACGTTGTTGGTACCATTTCACTATGGGTGGACGTGACTTTGGACTTGGTCCATAGACCGCCAGAATTTCACTGCGAGTCTGTGAGCAGTTTAGACGTTTTTCCCACAAGAATCATGCTTACCAACGTACTTCCAACACGGAGTAGGTTTCAGCTTGCCACGACATTTCAGTCACAATGCTGTGATGCCTCTGTTATTTGTGTCACAAGAGAACTGTGTCTGTAGGAAACCTGGAACACGTACTCCCTCTTGACAATGAGCCACTCATGTTGTGCAGTGGTCTTGGCTTGGGACAACTTGCTTTCTTTAGTCTCTGCGTAACAGGCTACTCAGAGGAAAATAGTTGGCAAAGAAAAAGGAGGATGTAAAATGCAGACTCTCAATAACAAGAAAAGCGTTTGTGAAAAAGAGTAGACATTCAGTATAAGTTTAAGTGTTGGGAAGTGTTTTCTAAAAGAATTTGCCTGGCGTATATCCTTGTTTATAAGAAAGTGAAATGCCGACGCCGGCCGGAGTGGCCGAGCGGTTCTAGGCGCTACAGTCTGGAACCGCGCGACCGCTACGGTCGCAGGTTCGAATCCTGCCTCGGGCATGGATGTGTGGGATGTCCTTAGGTTACTTAGGTATAAACAGTTCTAAGTTCTAGGGGACTGATGACCTCAGAAGTTAAGTCCCATAGTGCTCAGTGCCATTTGAACCATTTTTTTGAAATGCCGACAACAAATAGTACAGACAGGAAGAGAATCGAAGCTTTTGAAATGTGTCATTACAGAATAATGTTAAGGATTATATGGGTACATCCATTAATTAATTAATTAATCAAACCGACAAGATAACATAATTAATATCAAAGTTCGAATAAAGATGAGATTGGTTGAAAGCACACATTCTCTGATATCAAGGAACAGTTAACTTTGCGTTTGAGGGATATGTGTGTGTGTGTGTGTGTGTGTGTGTGTGTGTGTGTGTGTGTGTGTGTGTGTGTGTGTGTGTGTGAATTGGAAAAGGGGTGGTGTTAAAACGGTGAGGGATAATAAGGCTTGACTACAGGAAGAAAATTCAAATGAATGTAGGTTGCAAGAGCTATGTAGAAATGAAGAGACATCCATTGGACAGATAAGTGTGAAGAACTGCATGAAACCAGTAGTGAATAACACAACAAAATAGTTCACAATAAACAGGAAACTCACTGGACAGACCCGTGAATAAACACTTCTAAAAGCTGTGACTGAAATCTGTGCCAATGACGTAATGCCGACTAGTGGAGTGGAGTCCCCACAGGTGACCAAATAGGCCAAGTCGCATCAGTGATTATTGGTAAATACTATGTATGCATTTCAGCAGTCAAAGTCAATAGATCCCTGTTAAATAATTTCATTGTCAACATGTTACGAAAAATTCTTCGTAAGTGGTACATTACTTTGCAATAAGTCATCAACACTACATTGCAGGAAAGCATTAGTCGAGATGGATAAGATCGCCTGTACCAGCAATACGATACACGAAGACAGTTGGAGGGAGAGGGGGAGGGATGTTAGGAGAAATTTTCATGTTACATTTTTGTTCACATTAGCGTTAAAGCTGATATTTATGTACCGCAGCAAATCACAATGCTTGGATTAGTAATGTAAGGGCATTTAATTACTAGTGACGTGTTTTGAGCTCACCTCCAGACATCCAGGTGTCAAATGATATAAGTTACTTAAAACTATGAACTGCGTAATATTATCCCTCCACGCACAAGGTGGATCCGAAGGACGTTAACAATAATGTCATATGGAATCCCACCTGCGTAGTATGTACCACAGACCAGGTGACCCCTCCCTCCAATACCCAGAACGTGACGGGCGAGAAAGATGCACTAGCCGGGAGGGGGAGGGGGGGGGGGAAGACGGGGATAAGACGTGAGCTACATCTTGCCCGCACACTAAGGTAAATAGGGTAGGCAGGTGGTTTTCCACCCCACCTTGCGGACAAAGGGTTAACTACTTGTTGATTTACCAAGATCTTCATTAGGTCTAGAATGTATGCCCCCCTTCATACAAGAGATAAAAAATGTATGGAATACTTCTTGTCAAAAGAGGTGCTGCTTTGCATCTGTATCTACACTCCACAACCCATCTTCTGCTGTATGGTGGAGGGTACTTTATGTACCACTGGTACTTCCCTGCCACCTCCTCCCCTCCCCCCCCCCCCCCTCCTCTCCACCATTCCTGTTCAGTCACGATTCGTGAGCGGGTAGAACTGATGCTGTAAGCCTCTGTGTGGGCTCAGATCGATGTAATTTTGCAATCGTGGTCTTTTCGCGAGATATATGTAAGAGAAAGAAACAGCAGTGAACACACAGTGTGTTGTGGGGCGATCACTCTGTTGTAGAAACAATTCAAAACCCAAGATCGCTTAAATACTGTTTACTAGATGACCGGTTTCAACACACTAAAGGTACCATCATCGGATCTGCATGTAGCTTAACATGTATAAATCATTTGGATATAACGATACATGAGGCAGGACAGCTGATATAAAATCATTGTCGCAGACATAAAAATTAAAAAGCAACTGCTCTCATGGCCGGTCGGTATCACACTGCCGACCATTGTTAGTCGAGCTGCGGTCATGTGTCAAATGGTTTTATCTTGTGACTGCGGTTTTATACATCTGTCGGAATAGAATGACCATGACAGCAGTTGCTTTTTTTTTAATTTTTATTTCTGCGACAAATACTTTATATCAGCTGGCCTGCCTCCTGTATCGTTATAACCAAATAATTTATACATGTTAAGATACATACAGATCAGATGTTGGTACCTTTAGTGTGTTGAAATCGGCCATCTAATAAACAGTGTTTAAGCGATCTTGGCTTTTGAATTATTTCTAGAAAGGAATAGGTTGAGTCTTCTAGGAAACTGCAAGTTTAACTGAGGCAATACAATATGCGATACGATATGCAATGCTACTCACGATATGATGCAGAAGCGTACTGCATTGATGATGCATGTGGAAGAAGGGTAGTTGAAGCGACTTAACTAGCTCACACTGGAACGACAGAGATACAACACCAATATGATTCTGTTTTGTGTCGCCCAGCTCAACAAGGAGTGCTGGTTGCTCCAACTGTATTACGTGAGACAGGGGCCAGAAAATTTCAAGTTATCTGATGTGACTAAAGATAATTTATGTTCAATAGATGAAGCAATGTTACATCCCTTTCTGCAGTTATTTTCAGACCTTTACTTTTCACACAAAAAGTTAAAAAACACTTTCTTTGGATTCGTGCGTTTCCTCCGCTATTCAGTTTTCCTCATTCAGTTTTGAGGATACTATTAGGCAAAAAACTTATTATCGTTTTTTTTGCCTTTTATAATCAGATATCACAGCTTGACAATAAACTGGATTTCTTTTCACTATTGCTCATAGTTATTGTGACACTTTGAATTAAGTAAAACACTGCACATATTTTGAAAAATTCGCAGCAAAAATGTAGTCACTGGCCACTTTACATTTGGTGCATTTCAGGTCATAGAATGCTGTGTGCAAAATGTAGCTAACATATCGAAATTATGAAACTTCCTGACAGATTGAAACTGTGTGCCGGCCCGAGACTCGAACTCGGGAACTTTGCCTTTCGCGGGCAAGTGCTCTACCATCTGAGCTACCCACGCACGACTCACGCCCCGTCCTCACAGCTTTACTTCTGCCAGTACCTCATCTCCTACCTTCCAATATCAGCGCACACTCCGCTGCAGAGTGAAAATCTCATTCTGGATATCGAAATTGTTTGAACTCTAAATCATTTCACATGTATGCTCCCAAATATTTAATGGATTGTTCATCAGTTGTGTACTAATATGATAAAGGAGATTACCGCTTACTTTATACTCAATAAGTTACGATTTAACTGTGTACAGATGCGAGCAGCCTTGTGGAGCTTCTAGGGTATATGAAATGTTCGTCTGCAATAACGCAAAATCCTTTCTTCCAGGAGTAGTAGTTTTGCAAGATTCGCAGCAGAGCTTCTGTGGAGTTTAGATGGAAGGAGACGAGGTACTGGCGGAAGTAGGGCTGTGAGGAGGGCCGTGACTCGTGCGTGGGTAGCTCAGTTGGTAGAGCACTTACCCGCGAAAGGCAAAGGTCGTGAGTTTGAGTCTCGGTGCGGCACACAGTTTTGATCTGCCATAAAGTTTCATATCAGCGCACACTCCGGTGCAGAGTGAATATTTCATTCTGGAGCTCAGAATTTCTGCATAACTTGCTGGACCAACACTTCTCGAAGAAAGAATACCGCGTAAAAATGGCTTATCAACAACCTACGAGACTGTGTTTCCAGAGAGTGTTCTGCACTGGACTGAACTCTCTCTCTCTTCCTGAAATGAAAGAAAGGCTAGAAAACAAATTGAGGTGTCAGGTCAGAGTGGTGTTCTGAACACAATTTCGACACAAAGCAGCTCAATAGGCTGTGGAGTGGAAGGGCTAGGTTAGCAATAGAACAGTGCATCACCATTGCCTAGACACTCATTTATTGAACACATAAGTCAGGTATTACCAAAAAGGAACAATCAGTACAAATTACAAAATAATATTATTTTCTTTTAAGTCACTCAAACATTTAAACAGGCAAATAGCAATCATTTAACTGAAAGCCTTTTAAGAAAGCAAGACTAGAAAATTTGAATGATGAGTTAAAATCATATTTAAATAGGCTCTGACCGAGCACATATTTTAAAACGAAATACTTCCTTTAAGGAACCAGCGATCAAAATTAATTACATAATCCTCAACAACCATATTACATCCAAGACATTTAAGATTAAACAGTATAACATCAGAGAGCTGCAGTCCCAAGTTTTAAGCAGCACGTTTCAGATGGACTGCACTGCAACAGTACAATACAAGTCCCTCAGAGGATCTCCCCACACAGGAATTTATTGCCGCAATCGACAAAATATCAACATCATTCCATGTACAGACCTAAAACAAACTAAAAGCTCTCTTAAGTTTGGTACAGTTAATTCCCTTTCAACGTAACATACATCACCAGTCTAGCTCTAGGACGGCACCGACACCCCACAATTTAGCACGCGAAAAACTACAGCGATGTACTCATCACGTATCCTTACAAAATCCAAGAACAGAGAGCCGGCTCCCCAATAGCGGGACATTTAACCACACGCAGCGTGCGGGTTTGCGGGATGCTGATCTCGCCCTTAACGTCAACACCAGTTCAAATACTAGTCAGCCTACAACCTTGAACCACCACACACATTCCTTCAGTTACTGCATAGAAAGCCAATGTGATAGGCATACAGACCAGCATATGATAAAAGCTTAAGCAATTTCCTTACTAGACAACCCTTATGAATAGTAGCCGTAAGTTTTTTATTTATTTTTTTTTAACTTGAGCACACCCACAATCAAAAGACAAACAACTCCAATCATAAGGACAGTAGCACATAAGCAAGTAGCAATGGTAACTTCTGCTTAGATTGGCTACAAATCAGCGCGTGATTTAACACCAGAGAACAGTATTTACAACATAACCATCAATACAATAGCAAATATTCACACGTGTGCTCCCCCACGATTTCGATTCGCAAACCCATAGACAAAACGTGGAGAACGTATCACTTAGACCAACATAATGGTGCTCCATCAGTCCCACGCCCGGGTTCCCGGGTTCGATTCCCGGCGGGGTCAGGGATTTTCTCTGCCTCGTGATGGCTGGGTGTTGTGTGATGTCCTTAGGTTAGTTAGGTTTAAGTAGTTCTAAGTTCTAGGGGACTGATGACCATAGATGTTAAGTCCCATAGTGCTCAGAGCCATTTGAACCATTTTTTTACTCCCTCAGTTACCCCAAATAACTGACTCCCTTAGGCAAAGAAGCCCACGCTCGGATGCGTACAAAACCCACGATCCGCGTTCTAGCGTATCCACCATCCCACATCACACAGACATACACACACAGAGAGAGAGAGAGAGAGAGAGATGACAACGAAATCAGAGGAAAAAATGCCATCGGTCGGGCGCCGCGTCCGTGATAAATGCTTACCCTTCGCGCTTCATTTATTTCCTGGAAATCAATGTCGCGCGAAAGCAAAACAAAAGCGTCGGTGCTAATGTCCATATAACTGTTGCACATTAAAGCTAAAATAAATGAGCGCCCCAGAGCGGACAGTGGGCGAAATGTCAGCTGGTCACGCGGTGGCTATTTTCACGTGTATCGGCGACCGCCTGCGTTCGGATTGGCCAAAACGTCGACGTGTGTATCGGGTTCGCTTTGCGGAATATACTGCTCGCCCCGTGATGGAAACTAATCCTTGACAACAGGAAAAGGTTTCGTACATATCATGTTGCGTCATTATCGCGATTGCAATCCACGATCGGAATAAAATATTCCTTTCCTACGCTTCTCGTAATGGGATAAATTAACAACATGAAACTAATAGACACGTTGGCGCAAATGGAATACAAACCACTGCTGCATTAACTCTACATTTCTCCACACAGCATTTATGCAGAAGCACGTGTAATCAGCCAGCGTCAGAATGCTCAAGCATTTCAGAGGTTGTTGTATCTCTGATGTTGACAACTTCAAGTAGACATTTCCGTTCCATAAGCTTTGTGACTAAAATTGTAAAACTACCATGGGGTATCGCAAGTAAGGGTAGACGATAGTAGTTTTCCTGGTAGCTTTGGTCAATTAAGATCGTAACCGCGTTACCTGTACTTTGGGTGTGTTGCATACCTATAGATCCTTACCTCAATTCTATCGCTTTGTTTGCGTGTGCGGTCAGTATCTCACTAAATTCCATTAGCAACCGGAAGCGGTGAACTGTCTGGAAACCGAGTGTGGATATACACTCCTGGAAATGGAAAAAAGAACACATTGACACCGGTGTGTCAGACCCACCATACTTGCTCCGGACACTGCGAGAGGGCTGTACAAGCAATGATCACACGCGCGGCACAGCGGACACACCAGGAACCACGGTGTTGACCGTCGAATGGCGCTAGCTGCGCAGCATTTGTGCACCGCCGCCGTCAGTGTCAGCCAGTTTGCCGTGGCATACGGAGCTCCATCGCAGTCTTTAACACTGGTAGCATGCCGCGACAGCGTGGACGTGAACCGTATGTGCAGTTGACGGACTTTGAGCGAGGGCGTATAGTGGGCATGCGGGAGGCCGGGTGGACGTACCGCCGAATTGCTCAACACGTGGGGCGTGAGGTCTCCACAGTACATCGATGTTGTCGCCAGTGGTCGGCGGAAGGTGCACGTGCCCGTCGACCTGGGACCGGACCGCAGCGACGCACGGATGCACGCCAAGACCGTATGATCCTACGCAGTGCCATAGGGGACCGCACCGCCACTTCCCAGCAAATTAGGGACACTGTTGCTCCTGGGGTATCAGCGAGGACCATTCGCAACCGTCTCCATGAAGCTGGGCTACGGTCCCGCACACCGTTAGGCCGTCTTCCGCTCACGCCCCAACATCGTGCAGCCCGCCGCCAGTGGTGTCGCGACAGGCGTGAATGGAGGGACGAATGGAGACGTGTCGTCTTCAGCGATGAGAGTCGCTTCTGCCTTGGTGCCAATGATGGTCGTATGCGTGTTTGGCGCTGTGCAGGTGAGCGCCACAATCAGGACTGCATACGACCGAGGCACACAGGGCCAACACCCGGCATCATGGTGTGGGGAGCGATCTCCTACACTGGCCGTACACCACTGGTGATCGTCGAGGGGACACTGAATAGTGCACGGTACATCCAAACCGTCATCGAACCCATCGTTCTACCATTCCTAGACCGGCAAGGGAACTTGCTGTTCCAACAGGACAATGCACGTCCGCATGTATCCCGTGCCACCCAACGTGCTCTAGAAGGTGTAAGTCAACTACCCTGGCCAGCAAGATCTCCGGATCTGTCCCCCATTGAGCATGTTTGGGACTGGATGAAGCGTCGTCTCACGCGGTCTGCACGTCCAGCACGAACGCTGGTCCAACTGAGGCGCCAGGTGGAAATGGTATGGCAAGCCGTTTCACAGGACTACATCCAGCATCTCTACGATCGTCTCCATGGGAGAATAGCAGCCTGCATTGCTGCGAAAGGTGGATATACACTGTACTAGTGCCGACATTGTGCATGCTCTGTTGCCTGTGTCTATGTGCCTGTGGTTCTGTCAGTGTGATCTTGTGATGTATCTGACCCCAGGAATGTGTCAATAAAGTTTCCCCTTCCTGGGACAATGAATTCACGGTGTTCTTATTTCAATTTCCAGGAGTGTATATAGGGCCGCATAACCTACGAAAGATTACATACTTATCCTTCTGTCTGTTACTTAAAAATAAAACATATTTATAGCAGAATGGAAATCGTTACTATTCAATTCATGTTGCATTCGGAAATCGTTGATTTGTAACAGAGGGCTGCTATAGTAAAAAAAATTACGAATTCACCCTGTAGCGCTAGGAAACGCAACTTCCTAAAAAAAAAAAAAAAAGATAAAATAAAAATTGCGAGACAAAAACATGTCAAACATTGCTTCAATACTTAACCAACCTTATGTAAAACATGTGTCTGTTATTGCTAAACAAATTTCGCACTTGTCAATTATAACAGAAAACTCTTGCCTTTCATCATGCCGTGCGAAGAGTGGCTAAAATTTACAGACGCGCGAAATTTGGCACGGACTTCAATGCGAGATGCCTTTAATAGGTTCCACAAAGAAACATTGTCTCGAAATTTGGTAGAAAATCCGAAGAAATTCTGGTCGTGTGTAAAGTGCACAAGCGGCAAGACGCAGTCAATACCTTCGCTGCGCAGTGCCGATGGTACTGTTACCGACAACTGTGCCGCTAAAGCGGAGTTATTGAACGCAGTTTTCCGAAATTCTTTCACCAGGGAAGACGAATGGAATATTCCAGGATTTGAAACACGAACAGCTGCTAGCATGAGTTTCTTAGATTAGGTTCCTTTCAGATTACGCTGATACAATAGCTCCCTACTTAGCAATCATATACAACCGCTCGTTCACCGATAGATCTGTACCTACAGATTGGAAAATTGCGCAGGTCGCACCAGTGTTTAAGAAGGGTAGTAGGAGTAAATCCATCGAACTACAGACCTATATCATTGACGTCGGTTTGCAGTAGGGTTTTGGAACATATACTGTATTCAAACATTATGAATCACCTCGAAGGGAACGATCTATTGATACGTAATCAGCATGGTTTCAGAAAACATCGTTCTTGTGCAACGCAGCTAGCTCTTTATTCGCACGAAGTAATGGCCGCTATCGACAGGGGATCTCAAGTTGATTCCGTATTTCTAGATTTCCGGAAAGCTTTTTAACACCGTTCCTCACAAGCGACTTCTAATCAAGCTGCGGGCCTATGGGGTATCGTCTCAGTTGTGCGACTGGATCGTGATTTCCTGTCAGGAAGGTCGCAGTTCGTAGTAATAGACGGCAAATCATCGAGTAAAACTGAAGTGATATCAGGTGTTCCCCAGGGAAGCGTCCTGGAACTTCTGCTATCTATATAAAAGACCTGGGTGACAATCTGAGCAGTTCTCTTAGGTTGTTCGCAGATGATGCTGTAATTTACCGTCTAGTAAGGTCATTCGAAGACCAGTATCAGTTGCAAAGCGATTTAGAAAAGATTGCTGTATGGTGTGGCAGGTGGCAGTTGACGCTAAATAACGAAAAGTGTGAGGTGATCCACATGAGTTCCAAAAGAAATCCGTTGGAATTCGATTACTCAATAAATAGCACAATTCTCAAGGCTGTCAATTCAACAAAGTACCTGGGTGTTAAAATTACGAACAACATCAGTTGGAAAGACCACATAGATAATATTGTGGGGAAGGCGAGCCAAAGGTTGCGTTTCATTGACAGGACACTTAGAAGATGCAACAAGTCTACTAAAGAGACAGCTTACACTTCACTCGTTCGTCCTCTGTTAGAATATTGCTGCGCGGTGTGGGATCCTTACCAGGTGGGGTTGACGGAGGACATCGAAAGGGTGCAAAAAAGGGCAGCTCGTTTTGTATTATCACGTAATAGGGGAGAGAGTGTGGCAGATATGATACGCGAATTGGGATGGAAATCATTAAAGCAAAGACGTTTTTCGTCGCGGCGAGATCTATTTACGAAATTTCAGTCACCAACTTTCTCTTCCGAATGCGAAAATATTTTGTTGAGCCCAACCTACATAGGTAGGAATGATCATCAAAATAGAATAAGAGAAATCAGAGCTCGAACAGAAAGGTTTAGGTGTTCGTTTTTCCCGCGCGCTGTTCGGGAGTGGAATGATAGAGAGATAGTATGATTGTGGTTCGATGAACCCTCTGCCAAGCACATAAATGTGAATTTCAGAGTAGTCATGTAGATGTAGATGATGAAGAACGTTCCATTGAGTATAAAAGAGTAACGATACTTGTATAGGCTTTTTGTTTTTGTGCATGTAGCCGTACGTGCATGAAAAGTGTTGTGTGCTTGTCGCCAAATGTGGGGTCTTGCCCACTCGTCTCGTGCCTAAAGGAAGCTGCGTTCTCGGAATGCTATACAACAATTAAAGCAAATAACATTAGTAGTTTTTATTGCAAATAAGAAAAATGACAATACTTGCCTTGTATTTACAATAAGTGTCGCATGTGATGGTCGACATGCAAACAGTAATGATCTTCGCTATAGACAATGTCCAAACAAGTAATGGATATGGATTACTAATAACTGTTCTCGTAGAACTCTCTGCTAGGCCGTGCTAATACTGTCCACCAATGTCCGACCGAGGCGCGCAGTAGCGGCGCCTATATTCACTTCGGCTTGAGGTCGCTCCTGTCGTGGCGCGGTCCTATTCAGCGCACCATTGGTCGACGTCGTTTCACCGCCTTCTCTGGTCTTGCGTTCTTCTTGTTCGTTCCGGAGCTTGTGGTTACACCAGAACAAAAAGTAATTATTTTGATTACATAAAGGGGCAGAAGTTACACGAGCAGTTAATTTTTTTACTTATAAAATGAAATTTATATTCTGTAAGGATATAAAATGCACAATGGACTAATACTGAACGATGTGCAGTTCTAATTATGCGCGAAATAAACAACAAAAAGGAAACAAAGAGTAGATGTCGGCTCACGGTTCCTCTCACATTCATTTGTTTCTGTCCCTGCCAATGTTATCAGTACTACCGGTATCCTACCATTTACTACGTCATTTTCGTACCGTACCAAAATTACCGAACTGTACTTTTGGCAGAGCCCAACTCTGTGACATTTCTTAACCTTAAACTTATACTGCAGAATTTCAGTATTAATCATTGAGTGATATGTCTGAACATTACGATATCAAATACGGTCGTGGTATGTATGTTGTATCACAAGAATGTAAACGGTGCCCGTTACGTGCCGCCATCACTTCAAAAAATCTTAACTAGGAAACTATTACAGACAGAGACTGTGGTTTGTTCTAAAATGATTAATAGCTCTCCAAGTTTTGTTATTATTATTATTATTATTTTGTAGTGTACTTCACTCGTCGTTCGTAGGACATCAAGGCGGTCTACATCTACATTTACATGGCTATTCTACAAATCACACTTAAGTGGCTGGCAGAGGATTCATGGAACCAGCTTCACAATAATTCTCTAGTTTTCTATTCTCGAACAGCTCGCAAAAAAAAAAAAAAAAAAAAAAAAAAACACGAACACTTACATCTATCCGCGTGAGCCCTGAATTCTCTTATTCCTCGTATTATGATGACTGTTTCTCTCCCTATACAGTTTGGCGTAAGCGAAACATTTTCGCGTTCAGAGGAGAAAGTTAGTGATTGAAAATTCGTGAGAAGACCCTGCCACAACGAAAACCTCCTTTGTTTTAATGGTGTCCACCCCAAATTCTATGTCATGTCCGTGACACTCCCTCCCCTCTTTCGTGATAATGCAAAACGTGGTGTTCTTCTTTGAACTTTCTCGATGAACTCCGTTAACCCTCTCTGGTAAGGATCTAAGACCGCGCAGCAGTACTCCAAAAGAGGGCGGACAAGCACGGTTTAGGCAGTCTCTTTAGTTGACCTGTTCTATTTTCTCAGTGTTGCGCCAATAAAACGCAGCCTTTGGTTTGCCTTCCAAACAACATTTTCTAGGTCTTCTTTCCAATTTAAGTTGTTCGTAGTTGTAATTACTGATATTTATTTGAATTTACAGCCATTAGATTCGATTTATTTATCGTGTAACCGAAGTTTAACGGATTCCTTTTAGCATTCATGTGAATGACCTCACACTTTTCATTTTTAGACTCAACTCCCAATTTTCGCACCATACGGATATCTTATCTAAATCGTTTTGCAATTGGCTTTGATCCATTCATGACTTTACTAGATGATAAACGACAGAATCATCTGCAAACCTAAGACGGTTTCGCAGATTGTCTCGTAAGTCGTTGAAATAGATAAGGAACAAGGGAGGGCCCATAACACTATCTTGGGGAACACCAGAAATCACTTCTGTTGTCTTCGATGACTTTCCGCCAGTCACTACGAACTGTGACCTGTCTGATAGGAAATCACGAATTCAGTCGTATAACTGATATTCCGCATGCACGAAATCTGATTATAAGCTACTTGTGAGGTGTGGTGTCAAAAACCTTCCGTAAATCTAGTAATACAGAACCAATTTGAAATCATTTTGTCGATAGCACTCAGCACTTCGTGCTTGTAAAGAGCTAGTTGTGTTTCACAATAGCGATGTTTTCCAAACCTGCGTTGACTTTGTGTCAATAGATCGTTCCCTTAGAAGTAATTCGTAACGTTTGAACACTATCTATGGTCTAAAATCCTGCTGCATGTCGACGTAATAATATGGGCCTGTAATTTAGTGGGTTACTCCTATTGTCTTTCTTGAATGTTGTTATAACTTGTGTAACTTTCCAGTCTTTGAGTACTGATCTTTCGAGTGCTACCCAAATACCGAACACATTGCAGCATTAACTGTTCTGATTGCGCCATTGATTCGTGAACGAAGGGTAGCAACATCACTGATTGGTGTTGTGTATACACGACCCGTGATGTAACCCCACAAAAGGAAGCCTAATGGCATGGTACCAGAGGAGTGTGGGAGCCATGAGATGGGAGCAACAAGGCCCACTCGCCTCTTAAGAAATGCCATCCACCACACACTGCACGTCCAAACTCAAATGTAGGGGTGCGCCATCGGGCAGGAAGATGAACGGCTGTAGGACTTGGATCTGGGACAGCAGGAACCGTTCGAGCATGTCGTGTTAACCAATTTCGTTATGGGTTTCTCTGTAAAGAAAAGTGGGCTTATCACTTTCTCGTGTCACGCCAAACAATCTTTCGGTTATCATGGACGTCTTCATGTGCGCTGAGTTTCCGGAGCCCAAATCCTAATATTGTGGCACTTCAAATATCCAGAAATGTGGAACGTTGCTTCATCTGAAAGGAGGACACTTTTTCAGGTAGTCGTTGTTAGCATCTATGGAGACCAGCATGGAACACGCGAGTGCATATCACAGGGGACAATCGTTTGGCTGCATTGCTTGGATCATTTGAACTATGTACGTAAAAAAAAAAAAAAAAAACATAACCACTTGTCTAACACTATATTGACAGTTAACACTGCTTCCTGCAATTCACCTGACGAACTGACTTCTGGGGGCTGCACTGAAATGCAGCTTGCACTCCGTCAACAGGTGATAGAGATGATGATGATGATGACGATGATGATGATGATGATGATGATGATTTGAGGCTAGGGTCACTCAACATCATGGTCATCAGACCTGAATAAAAGTCAGCATGTCAGTCTCAGGAATGGGAACAAAGGCTGTCCCCACATGCTGAGCAGTTGATAATGCATTACAGTCCGCCTCCCTTCCCCACCAATTTAGGGATGAAGCCTGACAGTTCACAAATTTTTACTACTCTTATTACACTGGAAACATTATCGTCGAGGATGGTGCGTAGATCTCCATCGATATCGAGGGCTGCCCCAATATCAGTATATAGGACACACATTAACAAAATATGCAGAACAGAAAATGTAAATGTAAATGTCGTGTGACTAGGGCCTCCCGTCGGATAGACCGTTCGCCGGGAGCAAGTCTTTCGATTTGACGCCACTTCGGCTACTTGCGCGTCGATGGGGATGAAATGATGATGATTAGGACAACACAACAACCAGTCCCTGAGCGGAGAAACTCTCCGAGCCAGCCAGAAATCGAACCCGGACCCTTAGGATTGACATTCTGTTACATTGACCACACAGCTACCGGGGGCGGACAACTGAAAATGGCACACCACAAACCTCACAGAGTGATGGATCCTCCCGCTGGAGGAGGAAGCCATGCGTTAAAGGGCTATTTCCGATGCGCATCCTGGTAAGCAAAACCTCTTTCCAGCGGTGAGGCTGACATGAAGTCCACCATTCCTGTGTGGTAGATTTGAGAGACCGCAGTTCACATGCTAGAGAAAGAGAGGGTTCCAATTCGAGAAACATCTTTGACACTGTCTGTCTCTCTAAAGTACGTGGAAAGTTTCATTTTACTTGTTTTTGCCGGTGATACCCTCACTTACTGGCGTCGATAATTCCACTGTACCATTTTCACACATTGAGATTCTGCATACCACATGACACATTCCACCTTCTTCTCGTCTGCCACCACTCTCATGCAATCCAAGTGAAATCTACAACAGAGAACAAAGGAAACAAGTTTGAGGGCTGCTAAATGTTTTACAACAAACCACGATTCTCCATCTCTAATAGTTTCCAAGTTAGAGAGTTTTTTTGTTTTTTTGTTTTTTAATGATGGCGGGATTTTATGGATACTTTGGAAGTTTGGCTTCTCTGTAACAGTGCATAAAATACGTTAGTATACCTTTTTATTGGGTAACAGATGGTAGTATGCGTATCGCTTTTACTTACTTACTTAGTTCCTGTCGTTCCCTCTGGAACATATTGCCGTGACGAAATTCCTCCACCTGGTACGACTTCTAGCAAGTCCCTTCGATTCACTCCAGTTGTTCCCATCCTCTGCAGCTTCTCTCTCGATCGTCCTTTTCCAGGTCTGTTTGGGACGGCCACGTTTTCTAACTCCTTGAGGGTTCCAGTCCAACGCCATCCTTTCAACAGCTTCTAGTATGATAAAAAAAAATTTATTACTATTAAATATATTTCAATTCTTTCAATTTAGATCGGTATTTCATACTAGAATGTCGTGTTCCCAGTTTGGCACAGCTTTGCCACAGGAGACACGAAAGCGGTCGAAGACGTCCGTCTTCTGGTCGGCTCCTGATCGTTGTCAGAAGGAGGCTAGTTTTTGATTACGCAAAGACTTCTATTACTTGGAAAAGAACAACCCGGATTTCTTTACGTAATCAGTATGAATTTTATAATTACCTAAGGGACCTTTAACAATGAACAGTAAGAAAAAATGCATTTGCAAATGAAATCATTCATAAATGGGGCAGCTATGAGTTGTATAGATGACAAGGAGCGGCCTTCTGTCTACGACCAGGATGCCGCAGTATTCTCTGCTGTAGTAAAGGCTGTTTGACATTTACAAAAATAATATGGCATGGAGGATAAAAAAATATAAAGGAAAAAGAACAGAATAAGAAGTCTGGTAAACACTAAATATATTCAAACAATTCTCACTACCAAATTAGGGCTTATTTATAAACAATACAACTTACATAATTACTTTTCTAACAGTATGGTGCGATCAGATTTCAGCCTGTCCTGTGCTGTCTCCTTGGTTCACGTTTTTGTCACAAATTATAGTCACTACTTTTCTCCTTTCGTTGAAGACAATTCTTGCACTGTCCAACACCCCCGATAACAATAGCTTGCCGAGTTACAATTTCGAACATAAATTACTTGAATGTTATTAATTAATAATGTTGTCTGCACGCTGGCAAGACCGCTCACTCTTTTAGCTTAAAGTCGACCTCCTTTACGCTTTCACACCACAAGCAGAAGTACATTAAAATCTGAAGATCTACAAACGTTTTCTACCGTCATCTTTTATTTAGATCGAAGCGGAACGACAGTTCAGCTTCTGTTAAAATGTTTCTTTGACTGCGCAATCGATGTATTAGCGTCCGCGCTAGATGCGCATCTTTACAGTTACGTAAATTATACAAAACAAATGTCTTTCAAAGAATACTCAAAGCTTTCGTAGTACGGAAATACCAATAATATTACATCGCTTCCCGCGTGAGGAGTAATGAGTCTGAAAGATCGTTACGACTCACGCGCAGTCGTAATATTATTGGATTCACGTACTTAGTGAATGAAGTATTTAAGGATCTCTCCTTGTAGGGAGCAAAACAGACATAACATAAGGCACATAGAATTATATGCGTTTCATACTAAGTCGTCAAAGCTACTCACAGTTGCTTGATCATTAACAAACTTGGTTGTGGCACGATGCCATCATAAGTGTTCAAGGATTCCTTTTTTTTTTTCTCAAGAATTACTCTCATTCAGTCAATTGAAACATTGAAATACTAACACAGATACAAGTACAAATTAAATACACATACAGATACATATATACATAAATATTGACAATAAGAAAAAAAAATCTATTACAGTATTGGTGCATTTCCGCCAATTGTGAACAGAACATAAAACTTTTATCAGTCTTTCTCGTAGCGACGTCACTCTTCACTTTGTAGTTGGGAGTATTTCCCATGAACTCGGGTGATTTTCACAGGGGAATTCTTTCATCACCTGTCACTTTTCACTGCACTAAAACTGGGGATCACCTTTTCACATTCTGGTGGAAAAACACTGGGAATTTCACTATGTGAAGGGGAAGTGATATTTCTTGACTCGACGATCCACCGGGTCATGTCGGGAATCAGGAAAGTTGATGACTGGTTCAATGACGAATGAGTCAGTTTGGTGGCTGTCTTAATCTCATTCCAATTCATGTTTCAGCACATGAAAATACAGAAAAAAAATCTGTATTAGGACTTGCTCATTAACTAGCATCTTAATCTAAGGGAATATAGAGTAAGAATTTAAGACAATAAAAATTACTACATAGACTATGTACATATACATTATATATTATTCATATTTTGTGTCTAGGTTTTACATTCTTTCGTTAGCAACTATTAGCAAAACACGTTTCATCTGGTACAGGTCTTTCTTAAGCAATGTATTTAGCAATATCGCCGTAGCAATTTTTATAGTTAAGGAAAAGTCATCATTAGTGTCCTTTAAATGTAAATATAGTAAAATCGTGCGTAGTTTATCAACGTTTTATTATTTTTATGTCCATTTTCATCTCAAATCTGGAGCACGCTTGCGCCCGTTATGGAGAGGAATGCTTATTGTTGAGTACGGGCCGGCGAGCAGCCATTGAATGTTGCCACAGTGCTTCACAGTCACGTGGTAACGAACTGGCGGTTTAACAGCGTTGGCAGTCCGCGTCCTGCACGAGGCAGATAGTTCTGTGGCTGCCAACCTTTCTTTTAACTTGTGCATTTTGTTGAATCGTGGCTACTGGAGCAGCTCGTCAAGGCGACATGGTCAACCTAGACGGTAAATTGACTGCACCAGCGACGAAGAACAGTCATCGATGAAAATGACTACTGTCTCCTATTGCAGTAAGTACAATAGCTTGTCTATCCTTTGACTGATAGTCACTGTATCGTCGTTGCAACGTGAGAATACTTGTAATGCTACTTCACACGCGGCACATCACTCGTGTCCATAAGTTTATTACAGTTCTGATTCACACAAGAGATAACTAGTTTCTCGTGCCCATACATGTGTCAAATTACTATTTTACACACGTGTCCGTCATTTTGTCACAGAGTCACACGCAGCAATCCATACGTGTCCATATAGGTCTCTCTATACCACAGAGTAGCACAGGTAATGCTAAAATTACTTATCATGAAAGGATCATTTACAAAATATACATAGTTTTTTTTTAATTACTGTCCAAGACCTAACGAAAAACGTGTTTGCTATTCTGAATGGTGCTTCTGAAGCACGTTAGATTTTATATATATTTTAAATCTGATTCTTTTCCTTTTCTTATTGTTGTATAACAGCCCCTTTTTTTTCATTTATTCGGTTACATCAATAATCAGTAAATATACCCACTTTGGCGTGCCGAACAGTTCACGTTCAAAACTTCATCTAGCAGAAATCGGGAAAATTATTCCTATTTCCTGGGATGCTTTTGCTCACAGCAAATCAGATTTACATCACGTTCCGATAAGCAACCGCAGATACGCATTAACCAACGAGCCACGATCGTCAATACACACAATATACACACGTCAAGTCTTTTGAACCAATTTCCAAATTTCTTCCCCTACCGGGTAGGGTAGGAAGGTAAGAACGCTAAAGAAGAAAACTACAATAGGATAGTGCAAGGAAATGAAAGATACGAAGATAGATAATAGGTGAAATAATCAGTTGAGCAAATTCATTCTTCGGCTCCACCGTTTTTAATGTCATCCACGTGGCATAACTTGACTTCAGTATTAAAATTTCGCACAAATCCGTTTCCAAAGCATCTTCAAATATATCTCAACATCACGGCATGCGGACATAGCAGAAGAATATAAGCAGATTATCTCAGTCCTCAACTAGGTGTCTTAATATCGAAGGTTTCTGTATAATACTCGTGACATAGGAATAGTCTCTCTAAGTTTCTCCAATACAGGACCTAATTCTTATTATAAATGCAAATTTCTTAACTGGTTGACTCATAGTAACAAATAAATTAAGGTTGCTCTCCAGTTGCGAGTACCATTATTCATTTCTTTGTACATTAACTATATGTTGCTGCTTATACTCGGTGTAATCTACAGATTACAATGTATCAGTTTTGCATCGTACATGATTCTAGCGACTTAAAATATCAACCCTTTGAAAGCTTAACTTAGGTTAATACTTCACATATACGGACATTCTGGTCTGAATGAGGGATTTAAAGAAAACCTTTACTACTTGGTAAAAAGGAGATTTGCCATAACTTAAAACTAAAGCAGCAGGTGGCACTTTGGCACATCCCTTACTCAATCCAACGACTGCAGTCTTCTCGTGCTCAAGAAACTTAAAACTACCTTAAAACTAAAGCAAATCTTATTTTCCAAATCCGTAGAGTACCTTCTTCAATCACTTCATATCTTTCAAGCTCCATCATTACTTTGTGTCCACCTCACTCAAATGATCACGTCACCTGCAGAATACATGTACATGCTGTTGACTCACATACTTTCTAAACAGATCACACTCTTGTTTCAAGTTGCAGCTTAACATAATAAACGATATTTTTTTAATGTTTTTCATGGTACTTCTTTAGGTCAATATGGTGGTAAAGTCCTTTTATTCGTCCACTAACTGGATCTGCCAACACGTAACAACCAATATGTGGCTTCCTGACTATAACAAACGGTCCTTCGTATAGGTGTTGCCACTTACGATTTTTACGTAAGATGAGAGATGCTTTGAGGTGTGTCCTCAGAAGAACACGCTCGTTCAGGCGATACGACAGAACTTTATTGACATGCTTGTCAAATGCCCTTTTTCTTAAATTGGCATGAGTTGTGAGAGAGATCAGGGCTTGTCTTAACTTATTATCTAGGTTGACTTCTGGACCTTCTATCTTGGGAATGGGATCAGTCCATTCATTGCTTTCCCTTTGCCTTGGGATTAATTCTGAAGGTGTGAAACCGGTCGAAGTGTGCGGAAGATTATTTACAATCTCTTCAAATGGAGTAACGAAATCGACCCACCGTGTTTGCTGGTTCGGTACATAGGTGCGAATAAAACGATTAAATTCTTTGAAGACTCGTTCTGTCGGGTTACTTTGCGGTCTAAATCTTGAGATTATTATTATTTTGGCGATCGTTATTGTAGTGATAGCGATCATTGTAATTAACTGGTGAATTACCGTACTGCTGTTGTGTTGTCTGGTATATGGGGTGGTACCTATTTTGATCCTGGAATTTATGTTTCTGCTTCCCGTTACGGCAATAGTAGTTGTTATTATCGCACGGAACGTCGTGTCCTTTACTGTTGTTGGGTTGGTATGACATACCTGAGTCTGCGCCTACACCGTGCGGCTGTGTAGTGTGCGGGCCAAGATTACAATTACTCCGCGCACTAGCACGCACGTCTTCTTGAATCATGTCAAGGTTGTCAAGTACTGACAGAAAAGCCTCCGTGTCGTCGTCACTGACATTTACTAACTTCTCCCTGATTGATACCGGTAGCTTTGACTTAAGAATCATAATTACGTCCTTCGGGGAAATGGGCGTGTCCCAATATTGTATTTTTCGCAGGTATTTCTCGAAGTACCTACGGAGACCAGCACTTCTCGTATTAAATGGTTCAGCATTATATACCTCCTTTCTAAGGCGTTGTTGTATGCCTGAACTCCAGAATTTGTTCAGAAATTGCTTTTCGAGGTCAGCGTAATTATTACATCTGTCAATTACTTCTGCTCCCCAGACAGAACCCTCTCCTTGAATGTAACCTACTATAAAGCGCATACGTTGCTTGTCATCCCAGCTCTCAGGAAAAACACCATTAAATGACTTCAGAAAAACCATTGGGTGGATGTTGCGTTTCTCTGGCAGAAAAGGCTGGAATACGCGGTGCTTGAGAACGCTTTCTTCTTTCATGAGCTCGACAAGAGTTACTTGATCATTCTGGTTGCGTACTAAAGGATTCTTACTACTGTGTCCATGTACAAGTGGAGAGAATTCTACACGAGACACGGGATTATTATTGTATTCATGTTCTGAAGAAAGCAAGTGTGATTGCTCACTTCTATTGTCATTAGGAAAATCATTGACTTGTCGTTTCAACTGCTCGATTTCCTCAGTGAGGTGTCGTTTCCACTCGGGAAGATCTCGGTGAAAAACTCTACGAATCTCTCCTAATTCGGTGAGAATCGTATCTCCTGATGTACCTGGAGCAGCTAAAACTTCAACTGTGGCTGACTTAACAGCTTCTTTTAAGTCGTGTTGAACCTTGTTTCCTATGTACTGTTCCTTAGTCTCGACCCATTCTACAAATTCTTTTCCTATCGTGGAACGTACGTTGGCTGCAGCATCATTCACCCTCTTTTCAATGTTTATTTCGGATAGCGCCTGTGTCAGATCGTTGACCTGGCCTTGCAGAGTGACGACATGGTCTGCAAGCTTGTTTACTTTAGCTCCGACCTCAGCGGATTTTTTTGAAACTTCTGTTGTAACTGCCTGGCAACTTTCGATTTGTACTTTGATGTCTTTGTGCACGTTACCTACTGTGCTCTCACATGCATCTGCCTTCTGCAGAATACCTTCTATCCTTTCATTAACTTTACTACTTAATTCCGAGATATATTCCACCGTGACTGTCCTTATTCTTGCCTCTAAGTTGGCATCAATATTATCTAACCTATTTTTCATTGTACCAATCATGGTATTCAGGTCAACCCATTTTCGCTCTGTCTCCCGTTCCTTTTCCCTTTCTTTTTGTTCCCTTTCTTGTCTATCTCGTTGTTTTTGTAATTTATAAGCTTCCCTTTCCCGTTTCTCCTGTTCTCTTTCTTGAAAAAAAATTCTCATCATTTCAACCATCAAATTTTCTCCCGCTTGCTGTGACGATGATTGCTGTGACGATACGTCACGCACACCATCATCATCTGCCGTTCTCTCCACTCGCGATTCGGGTCTGCCTGTTACCGTTCGCGAACGTAGTGGGTATGACTTGACAACTGTGTCATCACCGTCATCCAGACTGTTTGTCGGCTTTCCTTTGTCATCTGCCATGTTTATTTTCAAGTTTGTGACGTAACTGCTCAAAGAAATATTTCGCGGTACGCCGATCGTCAACTCTCAGATGCGCGCGCTGATAGTCAAACGTCACACCGCGGTAGGTGACAATTGCAGAGCTATACCGGGTAGAAGACAAGATGGCACCTAACTTTGAAAATAAGTGACAAACACCTACTAGACACTGAATCCTGCTATTATGGCATCTATCTTGTGTTCTTAACCGTAGCAACAATGAAGATGCTCATAATACTAACAAATAAACTTTGCATGAAGAGATGATCAGAAATGAATTCTAACTACGTAAATAAGCAACTCTGCAAGGAAATAACAGCGATAGGATAAAATGAAGCAGTAAGGAAAGAAATTCCGGAAATCAGTTATATTATACAAGACGCGAGATTTTATGCGTAATGAAAACCGTACTTACATCAGTCGTTTTGCGCACTGCTGTTATTTTTCGAATTTTTCTCTTTGTTTTTTATACTTCCTCGATTTCGTTCAGTACTTCCTTTACGGCTTCCCGATGTCCACCGGATGATGTCATGAAACAATAACAGAACAGATTAAAATTTTTTTATCAGGTCCCTGTTCGGGCGCCAGATCTAGTATGATAAAAAAAATTATTATTACTATTAAATATATCTCAATTCTTTCAATTTAGATCGGTATTTCATACTAGAATGTCGTGTTCCCAGTTTGGCACAGCTTTGCCACAGGAGACACGAAAGCGGTCGAAGACGTCCGTCTTGTGGTCGGCTCCTGATCGTTGTCAGAAGGAGGCTAGTTTCTGATTACGCAAAGACTTCTATTACTTGGAAAAGAACAACCCGGATTTCTTTACGTAATCAGTATGAATTTTATAATTACCTAAGGGACCTTTAACAATGAACAGTAAGAAAAAATGCATTTGCAAATGAAATCATTCATAAATGGGGCAGCTATGAGTTGTATAGATGACAAGGAGCGGCCTTCTGTCTACGACCAGGATGCCGCAGTATTCTCTGCTGTAGTAAAGGCTGTTTGACATTTACAAAAATAATATGGCATGGAGGATAAAAAAATATAAAGGAAAAAGAACAGAATAAGAAGTCTGGTAAACACTAAATATATTCAAACAATTCTCACTACCAAATTAGGGCTTATTTATAAACAATACAACTTACATAATTACTTTTCTAACAGTATGGTGCGATCAGATTTCAGCCTGTCCTGTGCTGTCTCCTTGGTTCACGTTTTTGTCACAAATTATAGTCACTACTTTTCTCCTTTCGTTGAAGACAATTCTTGCACTGTCCAACACCCCCGATAACAATAGCTTGCCGAGTTACAATTTCGAACATAAATTACTTGAATGTTATTAATTAATAATGTTGTCTGCACGCTGGCAAGACCGCTCACTCTTTTAGCTTAAAGTCGACCTCCTTTACGCTTTCACACCACAAGCAGAAGTACATTAAAATCTGAAGATCTACAAACGTTTTCTACCGTCATCTTTTATTTAGATCGAAGCGGAACGACAGTTCAGCTTCTGTTAAAATGTTTCTTTGACTGCGCAATCGATGTATTAGCGTCCGCGCTAGATGCGCATCTTTACAGTTACGTAAATTATACAAAACAAATGTCTTTCAAAGAATACTCAAAGCTTTCGTAGTACGGAAATACCAATAATATTACAAGCTCCATCTGGTTTCCTCAATCTATGCCCAATCCAGTTCCACTTTCTTTCCTTGATTTGTATATTGATTGGTTGCTGATTTGTCTCCCTCCAAATATCTTCATTTGTCATTGTATCTGGCCATCTCGCATTTAAACTAGGAGCTGGTTTTTGATTTGATTAGTCACCTTCCAAATTTCGCAACCATACAACAGCCTTCACATTGCTATTGAAAAGCCGGAGTATGGTCTTCTTTAAGATGTTCCTATTCCTCCAAACAGGGTTCAGTCGTACACTACTGGCCATTAAAATTGCTACACCAAGAAGAAATGCATGATGATAAACGGGTATTCATTGGAGAAATATATTATACTAAAACTGACATGTAATTACATTTTCACGCAATTTGGGTGCATAGATCCTGAGAAATCAGTACCCAGAATAACCACATCTGGCGTAATAACGGCCTTGATACGCCTGGGCATTGATTCGAACAGAGCTTGGATGGCGTGTACAGGTACAGCTGCCCATGCAGCTTCAACACGATACCACAGTTCATCAAGAGTAGTAAATGGCGTATTGGGACGAGCCAGTTGCTCGGCCACCATTGACCAGACGATTTCAATTGGTGAGAGATCTGGAGAATGTGCTGGCCAGGGCAGCAGTCGAACATTTTCTGTATCCAGAAAGGCCCGTGCAGGACCTGCAACATGCAGTCGTGCATTATCCTGCTGAAATGTAGGATTTCGCAGGGATCGAATGAAGGGTAGAGCCATGGGTCGTAACGCATCTGAAATGTAATGTCCACTGTTCAAAGTGCCGTCAATACGAACAGGAGGTGACCGAGACTTGTAACCAATGGCACCCCATACCATCACGCCGGGTGATACGCCAGTATGGCGATGACGAATACACGCTTCCAATGTGCGTCCACCGCGATGTCGCCCAACACGGATGCGACCATCATTATGCTGTAAACAGAACCTGGATTCATCCGAAAAAATGACGTTTTGCCACTCGTGCACCCAGGGTTCGTCGTTGAGTACACCATCGCAGGCGCTCCTGTCTGTGATGCAACGTCAAGGGTAACCGGAGCAATGGTCTCCGAGCTGGTAGTCCATGGTGCTGTAAACGTCGTCGAACTGTTCGTGCATATGGTTGTTGTCTTGCAAACGTCCTTATCTGTTAGGGATCGAGACGTGGCTGCACGATCCGTTACAGCCGTGGTAATAAGTTGCCTGTCATCTCGACTGCTAGTGATACGAGGCCGTTGGGATCCAGCACGGCGTTCCGTATTACCATCCTGAACCCACCGATTCCATATTCTGCTAACAGTCATTGGATCTCGACCAACGCGAGCAGCAATGGCGCGATACGATAAACCGCAATCGCGATAGGCTACAATCCGACCTTTATCAAAGTCGGAAACGTGATGGTACGCGTTTCTCCTCCTTACACGAGGCATCACAATAACGTTTCACCAGGTAACGCCGGTCTACTGTTGTTTGTGTATGAGAAATCGTTTGGAAACTTTCTTCATGTCAGCATGTTGCAGGTGTCGCCAACGACGCCAACCTTATGTGAATGCTCTGAAAAGCTAATCATTTGCATATCACAGCATCTTGTTGCTGTCGGTTAAATTTCCCGTCTGTAGCACGTCATCTTCGTGGTGTAGAAATTTTAATCGCCAGTAGTGTACAAACGCGGCGTTTGCTTTGCGGATGCGATTACGGACGTCCTCCTCAGCGCCTCCTGTAGTCGTGACTTTACTTCCGAGATAAAGATTGAACCTGTTCTACGTCCTCTCCATTAATGGGCAGCCTAGTCGTGATGATCGAATTTATCCGCATTTCTGTGGTTTTGTGCTAATTTATCTTGAGCCCTGCAACTTCTGCCTCTCTCTGTAACCTGGACAGTTTCTCTTCGATGTCTCAATATCGTTGTGCCATTAAGCAGATGTCGTCTGCGAAATCTAGATCTTCAAGCGTACCCCGCATCCTCCACTGCACACCTCTCTTCCGTCCCCCCATCACTCTGTCACATGGGCCAACACCAAAAGAAATGGTGTTGGCGAAAGAATACACCATTGTCGTACTCCCGAATTAACTTGGAAATCCTCTGTTAGTTCTCCATTATGTTCATAGTCTTCATATATTCTCTTGATGATGTTAATAATCTTCGTTGGAATGCCATATTTTGCAAGTGTATCCCACATGACTCTTCGATTGACAAAGTCGAAAGCCTTTTCAAAGTCAGTGAAGTAAGGTTGAGGGGGTGTTGCCACTGCACACTCTGTTCCAGAATAATTCTAAAAGTACCGATAAGGTTCACCGATGTTTTCTAAAACCCACCTGCTCTCTCCTCAGTTGTGCTTCCATAGAATCTTTAATGTGGTTTGAAATGATCCTCGAAAGTGCCTTACTCGGTACTGACAATAGGTTAGTGCCCCGCCAGTTTTTGCAGTTAGTAACATCTCCTTTTTCCGGTATTTTCACGATAATACCTCGTTTCCAATCTATTGGCAGTTTGTCCTCCCTCCATATCTTCTCTAAGAGGATGTACAATAACTACACAGTGGCGTCCAAGTCTGTTTTCAGCATCTCAGGTGTTATATTATCTGGTCCTCGTGCCTTCCCATTCTTGATCTGCTTCAGCGCGGTCCGAATTTCTGCTTTCGCGGCTGCATTTACACCAATGCTAGGACTAGGATGATTGTATTCCCTTTGTTCATGTTCTTCTACCTCACCGCCAAGGGCTCTATTTAGAACTTCGTTAAAGTGTTCCTTCATGTGTAGTTAGTATCTCCCGTTTCTTATTCCTTACTGGTCGGTTCCTCTTGAAGCTTTTCTTTGATAGCATCTTAATGATATCATTTAGTTCTTTCACATCCTCCCTCTGCGCTGCTTGTTCTGCTCTGTCAGCCTATTCACCCATCCATCTTCTGTGGTCTCTTCTCACACTCCTTTTCACTTCCTTGTCTACTGCTCTGTAATCAGCTTGTGCTTGTGCTTCTTGTTGCCTGGATCTGCTCTAGTTTACTCTTCCCTTGGCCTTCTTTCTATGGGTGATCTTCTTCCAGGTATGTTCGGACATCCAATCTCTCCGCAGGCGATTTTTAGAGCCAAGGTGTCTCTCACTCATACAAGTATCCTTAACTTCTGTCCACATTTCCTCCATGTTATTATCTTCAGTCGTCTCCAGCTTCAGTGCCTGGAATCTATTCCCGAGTTCCAGCTGGAACCCCTCAGCTATCTGTGGATTTTTCAGTTTGCTTACATCAAATCTTCTATTCCTTGGCTCGAATGTCCTTCTGGAAGCCACAATCTTCATTCGGAAACTGGCAGCAACAAGATGGTGATCGCTACCTGCGTCTGCTCCTCTTCTATTCTGCACACCTCCCAGGCTCCGTCTGAACTTCCTGGATACTGCGGTGTGGTCAGTTTGATTTTCTGTGATATGATCTGGGGCCAACCATGTTATCTTATTCTGTTATAAGAATGCGTACCAGAACAGTATAAATTTCCTGGTGAATAAGATTAAAGAGATAACAGAAGGTAATATAGGCGTCTATAGAGTACAGTGATTATTTAGATAATAGAGACGATGTTGAAAATCGCGTAACATCATTTACTAATAATAAAGCATTTCTTATTCTAAAATGTATTTTCATAGCGCAACATATCTTTCAAGATAATATTTTACCAAAATTTATGACAGACGTTCATAACCTTCTTCCTTCTATATGAGCTGAATTACTCATTCATTAAGTTTCGGACAGACAGATGGGAAATATCGAAGGACGTGGAGGAGGTTGTGAAAGGAGGAAACGTAGATTTAATGTCCCGTCGACGATGATGTCATTAAAGTCATTGGGGCTATCTGGCCTTTTATACACTAAAGATCCAAGATGGCGGCACTCCCGATCATGTGATTTTACAGTCATACTAACACTAAACTCCTCCGAATAGGCCTTGAAGTCTCAACGGTACCCACGTCGTAGTGTCATCTTTCATTCCACAGGCGTCACTGGATGCGGATGTGGAGGGGCACGTGTTCGGCACACCATTCTGCTCGCCGTGGTCAGTTTTCGTGAACGGAGCCGCTACCTCCCAATCAAGTAGCTCCTCAATTGTCCTCAGAAGGTCTGAGTGCAGCCCGCTTTCCAACAGCGTTGGGCAGACCGGACGGTACCCATGCAAGTGCTAGCCCAGCCTGACAACGCTTAACTTCTGTGATCTGACGGGAACCGGTGTTACCAATGTGGAAAGGCCGTTGGCTGATCTTACAGTCATACATTCTAAATTCGGTTGTACCTGCAATTCAGTTGTACAGTCCTAACTCATTTACGCTATTCTGTGTGAAAAAAATTTATGGGAAGGAGGGAGACAGCCTCTTGCGAGTACCATCCTTTCGTAACAGATAGTAACAGCACATTAGCGGGTAGTATAGTGTAACACTGTACTTTAACACAATACACTCACCTACAGCTTAGTACAGCACTATCCTATACCATCTGGTGAATGTGCTGATACTATCCCACACATAAGGATTGTACTGTCAAGGAGCAGTCTCCCTCCCTCCCATGGAGTAGTGTAACTGTATAGTCTGTCGGTAAACTGAAGAGCGAGCGAGCGAGTCCCCACTCTGCCTACCCTGCTACGTCACAGGACGCTTCTACAGGCTGTTTCACAACGTAGTACAGTCCCTGCCGCGGCGCGCGCTTTAAATCTGTGGCGATGCCGTGTGCAGACACGTCCCGGCTGCGTTTATTTTTGGACAAATGCGTTAAGAGTATAAGGGAAACAAAAGACGATAGCTTCTTCGAAACAAAACATTATAGACTAAGTAATATTAAGATAAGAACGGAAGTCAGGATTCTACTACAAACATAGAACCGAATGCCTATTCATGTGAATGTATGTTCCTCTATTCGTAAGACGAACCAGATATAGTGCAATCAATCTGTAGAATTTAAGGCTTGTTCTTACTTTGTGTTTCTACTAAAAGGCAGAAGTTTTCTTTGAAGGGCTGCATTAAAACTTAAAAATTTTTGCAACACGAAGAGTGTTTAAAAAGTAACCAGAAATCTTTAAATTCGTGTGTTGAATTAGTTCCATTCGCACTGTCTTTGTAAACATGTCTGAAAAGTATTTCCAGTTAAATGCCATTTCACCCAATGTCTTGTGTAAAACATCTTTCTGCCAATGTTTAATGGCGGGAAGTAATTTCCGTAATATGGGCGCTATTTTTTGGTTTCCATCGTTTGTCGAATGACTGATTTTGTGAAACTGTCTATAACGATGGGTTTCCTCCCTAAATTATTAGTTTTTCTTCGCGGCGATTCCAGTAAACCATGCACCTTGTTTTCGCGTTCCTTCCTTATGCGCCCTATTGTGGCGAGGCTGACGTTTGCATTAACTGCAGTCCTTTGTTTGGGACTGCTAATATTAGCCAACAGTTCTTTGTGGGTCGCCTCTTTAACACACGCTGTAGTAACGTTAGAGACGATCGAACGCTCGTTACCCCGCAAACACCTCCTCTTCTTCGTATTCTGCACATTTTCTTGCAATGCAGGGCGATTGTCCATCACTTTCGGGTACTGAAATATATCAGTGAGTACACAAAGCCAACTGACTGACACTGCAACTAAGATCCCACGAACAGAAACGACGTATATCACTGCACGCCGAACTACACCGCGAGACAGGTAACGGGCAACTGATTTTGGGTGGCCCTGTAGGCCAGTGGCAGGGTTCTTCCGGGAAAGGCCACTTCCCCCACCAGAAGCGCTGCTCGCTCTTGAGTTTACAGACAGACTATACTAGGAGTGTAAAACTGAATTGTAAGTACAGGTGGGGAGTGAGGCGGGGGTCACACTACACTACAATATGACGACGGCGTGAACCAGTTTCTGAGCTAAGAGCTCCCAGGAGCTCCTTGTAGCGACACAAAGACTCCCAAAACCTGCTCTCCCAAAGTTAATGCTAACGCTTGGCTTCAGTCAGTTACCTCAGGTGGTGGGGGTGGTGTGGTCACTCGGGGGAGTGGTGGGGGTCGTGAGCCCTTCCCATCTCTCCCCAGTATTTGTTTGGATTAAGATACAAGTGGAGAGAGAAGAAGGAGTGAGAAACATCAAGTAGGTCAGCAGACAGGTTTGGACCTACCAAAAACATCCTTTGCCTCAGATGTCATAGTGCTAGTGTTCCTGGACTTTGACATCAGAGAACCTGTCAAGTCTGGGCCAGAATCTCTAGACGCGCAGTCCGGAACCGTGTGACTGTTACGGTCGCAGGTTCGAACCCTGCCTCGGGCATGGATGTGTGTGATGTCCTTAGGTTAGTTAGGTTTAAGTAGTTCTAAGTTCTAGGGGACTGATGGACTGATGACCACAGCAGTTGAGTCCCATAGTGCTGAGAGCCATTTGAACCATTTTTTTGGGCCAGAATTCTACACCATTACAAATAGTCCAACAGGTCTGAACTGGACTGTCACGTCTTAGAGCCAGTGCCTGTTTTCCAAGTCAGCCAGCATGACAATGCGTCATCTTTATTCTTAGGACAACAGCCCTACTCCCACATGAAACACAGTAGCACTATTCGGCCATTTTTTTAATTTCCCGCCAATGTTTTGAATTTCTAGCAAAATTTGAATTTCCCCCATTTTATATATAAGGCAACTTGTCTTTGTCAGACGAGGTGAGGGTGGTTGAAACCCATGACTCATCGATGGCACTGTAGGGGGGGGGGGGGCATGCTTTGTTGTGACTCAATGGTTCAAATGGTTCTGAGCACTATGGGACTTAACTGCCATGGTCATCAGTACCCTAGAACTTAGAACTACTTAAACCTAACTAACCTAAGGTCATCACACGCATCCATGCCCGATGCAGGATTCGAACCTGCGACCGTAGCAGTCACGCGGTTCCAGACTGTAGTGCCTAGAACCGCTCGGCCACAACGACCGGGTGTGACTCAATGCCCCATACATACCTACTCACAGACATTGATCAGCATCTACACTCGTGTTCACAGGAAATAGAATATATTGAATGACTAGATTCATATACACAGGAAATGTGCATTATGATTATCATTTCAGTCAGCTCGGTCCAGCGTGTGTCCTTTTGTCTAGTGGGCACTGGATCCGCGATGGGCCCTGATACCTTGTTCCATACGTGATGGCACCAGTGCGTATAAGGCGAGTGAGGTCCTGTGGTATACGCACGGTGCTTTCACTTGGTTCTGAAGTTCATCTGTGGTCATTGGCACTGGGTGACAACACTGCACCTGCTGTTTCACCATATCCCACACATTTTAGACTGGCGACAAGCCTGGTGAATTGGGTGGGCAGGGCATAAGGCTAACCTCCTGTGACACCAATAAGGCACATATTCGTGCAGCCACATGTGGTCGTGCATTGTCTTGCTGAAAAATGGCTCCTGGGATGCTGTGCAGAAAGAGCGTGGTTATGGGTCGCAGGATGTCATTCACGTAGGTCACACTGGTCACAGTGCTCTGGACACGCACCAACTGTCATTTGAGGTTGTATCCAATAGCACCCCACGCCTTAAGGGCTTGAATTGGCGCTATACGTCTTGTGCCAATGCGGTGACTGTGATGTCACTCCTTCTGCGGCGAAACAAAATGTGGCCATCATTTTCAAACAAACAGAACCTGGATTCATCCGAAAACACTATCTGACGACATTCCTGTCCCAACTGACAGTTTTTGTGCATGACCGTTATCCTCTTCCATCAAGTTACCTGGACTTGTCACTATTTTGCAGGAAGGATGTTATAAGACTGCCTTGTAAACAATGGAGGATCTGTATTTATCCAATCCGAGATGACTGGAAGCTGTTTTGAATGCCAACTGGTTTCCTGCACCGTATTAGGCTTGGTAATGTGTCTTTGTTTCTCGTGTTTCCATATTTTTGCCCTCCCTCTGTATCTACTTCTGCATATTTTGTAATTACTATCATTAGAGTAATGTGGTGTGATTTTCGAAACATCTTTTTAAATATTTTTGCATTAAAAGTAACTGAACTAGTATTTTGTCAATGAATTCATTTACACAGCAACTGCGGATATTATGCAGCACAAATGAAGAATAGTATCTTTTTGATTTTTTGCGATTTTTGTCTGGATAATAGTTGACATGTTAGGACGAGATCACTGGTTTTAATTCATTAAAAAATAGAAACCGTATCACTGTAGCAGAAGCTGTTTCGTTCAGCGACACCGGCGCGTTTGGGAACGCTGACATTGAAACAGTTAGGGATCTCGTCCAGTAAGAGCGTGATTTGCGCGCGAAACGCTTCAGGCTCGTGTCTTGGCCATTAGAGCTTCCGCTGTGTATAGTGTAGGTAATTTGAAGCCCGGTTTCTGCCCGGATTGTTCGCCGCCTGGGAGAGTGGATCCGCCGTTCGACCGGGTTGTTTACGGGGCATTAGGCCGCGTATTAAGCCAAAATGGCGTAACCCTATCAGCCGGGGCGTCTAATCACACGATACACCAGCTGCGCGTCGGCCAGCCGCGCCACCAACGTTGCCAGAGTGTGCCCAACTTCCCTCCCAGCCTTTAATCTGGAAAACTATACCTAGACTGCGAGGGGTAGACAAAATTTATTATCTACTCCCACGATCAGTCTGTGGAGATTAAAGTGATGACTGTGTTAGTCTTTCCCCATAAAATTCGCCCCTCAATGCGACACATTCCTCCCTGCAATGGGCGATTTGAGGGAGATTTTGGTTGTAGATCTCTGTGTTTTGGCAGTTCATGAAAAGAAGCACGTTGAAAATAACATCATTACCATTCTAGAAACCACGCAATGGTTTTTTCATCAGGGGAAGAAGTCTCTGGCTGCCATGACTAGCGGAAGGGCGATTAGATAAGCCCAAAGAAGCAGCATGTGAATGTGTTCTATGTAGAATGAGCTGGGGCGTTGTCGTGGACCAAAAACACACCTTTGGACAGATCCTATTGGTGCTTCGGCTTGAGAGCTTCTCGTAACCTAGTCAGGAGATTTTGGTAGTGTGCTCCTGCGACAGTTTACCCGTTACAAGATCTCTTAGCAGCACACCATTACATTCCCGGAAAAACAACATCATAGTGCTATGCTACTTCAATCGTAGGCTTTTCCGATGGTAGTCAATGCACATGTTCTCTGTGATTGTTTTCTCGTTTATGTAGGAGAAATAGTGAGGCAGAGAGCACTCGTCCATGGTGATGAGGTGGCTAAAGAAGTCACCTGGATTCGTCCGACAGAGCTGTAGCTTTTCCTGCTGCGTCGGTTCGGTGACTTTCTGGATGGGTGCGAGGCGTCGCGGAACCCTGGGGACTGTGACATTTGTCCTATTCAAAATGTCGTCCAAGATGTAGAAAACCAATTCGTGAGTGCACTACTGGCCATTAAAATTGCTACACCACGAAGATGACGTGCTACAGACGGAAAATTTAACCAACAGAAAAAAGATGCTGTGATATGCAAATGATTAGCTTTTCAGAGCATTCACACAAGGTTGGCGCCGGTGGCGACACCTACAACGTGCTGACATGAGGAAAGTTTCCAACCGATTTCTCATACACAAACAGCAGTTGACCGGCGTTGCCTGGTGAAACGTTGTTGTGATGCCTCGTGCAAGGAGGAGAAATGCGTACCATCACGTTTCCGACTTTGATAAAGGTCGGATTGTAGTCTATCTCGATTGCGGTCCATCGTATCGCGACATTGCTGCTCGCGTTGGTCGAGATCCAATGACTGTTAGCAGAATATGGAATCGGTGGGTTCAGAAGGGTAATACGGAACGCCGTGCTGGATCCCAACAGCTTCGTATCACTAGCAGTCGAGATGACAGGCATCTTATCCGCATGGTTGTAACGGATCGTGCAGCCACGTCTCGATCCCTGCTGAGTCAACATGTAGGGACGTTTGCAGGACAACAACCATCTGCACGAACGGTTCGACGACGTTTGCAGCAGCATGGACTATCAGCTCTGAGACCATTGCTGCGGTTACCCTTGACGCTGCATCACAGACAGGGGCGCCTGCGATGGTGTACTCAACGGCGAACCTGGGTGCAGGAGTGGCAAAACGTCATTTTTTCGGATGAACCCAGGTTCTGTTTACAGCATCATGATGATCACATCAGTGTTTGGCGACATCGCGGTGAACGCACTTTGGAAGAATGTATTCGTCATCGCCAAACTGGCATATCACCCGGCTTGGTGGTATGGGGTGCCATTGGTTACACGTCTCGGTCACCTCTTGTTCGCACTGACGGCACTTTGAACAGTGGACGTTACATTTCAGATGTGTTACGTCTCGTGGCTCTACCCTTCATTCGATCCCGGCGAAACCCTACATTTCAGCAGGACAATGCACGACCGCATGTTGCAGGTCCTGTACAGGCCTTTCTGGATACAGAAAATGTTCGACTGCTACCCTGGCCAGTACATTCTCCAGATCTCTCACCAACTGAAAAGTCTGCTAGTGGTGGCCGAGCAACCGGCTCGTCACAATACGCCAGTCACTACTCTAGATTAACTGTGGTATTGTGTTGAAGCTGCATGTGCAGCTGTACCTGTACACGCCATCCAAGCTCTGTTTGACTCAATGCCCAGGCGTATCAATGCCGTTATTACGGCCAGAGGTGGTTGTTCTGGGTACTGATTTCTCAACATCTATGCACCCAAACTGCGTGAAAATGTAATCCCAGATCTAGTTTAATTGTCCAATAAACACCCGTTTATCATCTGCATTTTTTCTTGGTGTAGCATTTTTAGTGGCCAGTAGTGTAGATAAGCCCAAAGAAGCAGCATTTGAATGTGTTCTATGTAGAATGACCTCGGGCGTTGTCGTGGACCAAAAACACACCTTTGGACAGATCCTATTGATGTTTCATCTTGAGAGCTTCTCTTAACCTCGCCAGGAGATTTTGGTAGTGTGATCCTGTGACAGTTTACCCGTTACAAGATCTTTTAGCAGCACACCATTACATTCCCGGAAAAACTGCATCATATAGCGCTACGATAGTCGAATCGTACGCTCTTCCGATGGTGGAGAAGACACGTGTTCTCAGTGCTTGCTTTTCACGTTTATGTAGGAGAAATAGTGAGGCAGAGAGCACTCATTGACGGTGATTAAGCGGCTAAAGAAGTCACCTGGATTGGTCTGACAGAACTGTAGCTTTTCTGCTGCTGCGTCGGTTCGGTGGCTTCCTGAATGGGTGCGAAGTGTCGCGGAACCCTGCGATCTGTGACCTTTGTCCTATTCAAAATGTCGTCCAAGATGTTGAAAACCAATTCGCGACTAATTTACACCTTTTCTACTATCACCCGTAAAGCGATATGCCTGTATTCTAGTATCTGGGCGTCCACTTCTCTTGCGATTTTCTTCACAGTAAGATGGTCAGTCACTTCGTTGTTCCTCATTGTCACACAGGAAGCGTGGGAGCCACGTACTCTCTCCATGATATGATGCTGCATTACTTCCACTCGATGCCTGTTTAAGGCACAAACAACGCAAGTTGCCACTGGGGCGCCAAGCTGAATAGGGAACGAGAGACACCACAGCTATAAGGTTTCTGTACAGCACATATCAGAATTAGTTGCGGCCACTTGGCAGTAGGATAAGAAGGAGAGTTATGACACCATAATGTGTCCCCAGTGACGTCATTGGTGGAGTCATCTATGACATCATTGATGACGTCATCGGTGATGTCGCTGGTGTCACATTTTTGGTGCTAGGACTCTTCTTGATATTCTACTCTTCAGGCGCCGATCTGATAGGGGTGCTATGCTGAGAGGGATGTCCAAGTGCAGGATTTGTGTGCAGTGCTTACCAGAATTGGTAATAAAAACTGACATCGGTGAAAACGAACGAGGGAAAAACGTTGCCATGTTGTTCCCTTGCAAATCCAGAAAACAAATTATGCACTATACTACATTGCCACAATACACTTCACCATATTGTTTTGGTGCTATATCGTCATGCTACTGTGCTACATCCTGGAATTTCCAGTGTGTACTAGGACTATAGACATGTATATACAAACGAACGAAAAAGTGCTTACATAATAGTATATCTTTCGGAGTGACAATTCAGCCTTATTGACATTAGCGACATTCCATGGATAGCATGGTGGCGAGGTCCGTGAGATGTGGATGAAATGAAAGCTGGCCATTAGAAGTGCAACACAATGAAGAATATCAAATAAGAAAACCTTATATTATTGTCACTACACACTACATTAGGAAGAAAAGACATTCGTAAGTGATCAAGAGAAGTACATGGTGATTCAGCTACCCTGCATAACTTCCCTGACTTTAAATACCTCATGCAAAAGTTAGCTTGCTATGTGCAAACTGTTAGCCCTACAGAAAAAAATGAACACGACCTTATCGAAGGAAATTTTATGTAGTATAATTTTCTACGGGGATATGTTTTCGCGTTATTAAAGGAAAACGTGTTTGAAGGACACATTTGTATGCTTTTCTTGACTAATTCGAAAACTATAACCTGTAGCGACAAATTATCCTAGTATAAAATTTAACTACATCAAACTTCCTACAAAAACGTCCTGTTCGTTTTTCACGTAGGACTAATAGTTTGTGTGTAGTGATCGTGAGCATATGAGAATCTTGCACCTGGTATTTGAAGGCGTTGCGGATTGCATAAAACCCACAGGTAGGGACAACTGAATCATACTGTATGCAGCGCGAAAGTTCGTACACGGAGCTGCTAGCCTGGGCAGCAGCAATAGTTTTAACTGGGCTGGACATCGAGTCAACCAGATCTTGTAGGGCAGATGTGTGTGCATAATTCCAAGCTATCTCAACAGAATTCATCAGTTGTAGCGGCTGACGAGTGGTGGCATGCCATTCCCGTGACAACCCATTATCAGACGTTATCAGTGGTTGAGAGATGTGGAGAGGTTCCTGGTCAATGCTACAGTAGAGCACTCGCTGTATTGAGGTAGATCACATCAGTAGTGACAGCTTGCGGTCTTGCATTATCTTGTTGAGAGAAGTTGCAATACCTTGATGTCAGGGAACAGGAATTGGCCTTCACATGTAAGAAAATTACCGGTGGCTGTTCATATGAATCGCTATGCAAATCAGAAGTTATTATGTTGTGTATCTGGCAACGTTCTGCTCAGAGCCTGCACACATATATACATCCAAGACGACGCTGTGTCCAGAGCTGCTCAGTTCGTCTGCTCACAAGGACACCAGTATTGACAGTTTGAAGAATTTCGCTCCCCCCCTCCTCCAAGACCACATACCCACAGTGTGATGCGGTTTCATTCACTTTATACTATCTTGGGACACTATCTCTTGAATATACCTGTTCCACATCTAACGTGAGGTTGTCTAGAGAGCTCAGAAAAACGTTATGGTCGTCCACCTGTACACTGTATCGGAGTAAATGAGACGAGCGATGTTATGCAGGTGTTAAGGAATTCCTTCTGCTACTCATTTAAGTCACCCAGTTTCTACACACTCTTGGGCTGTTCCTGATACAGCACGTCGCATATAATCCCGTAAATGCTTTTTAAATAAACAAACATCAAAGTTCAGCACAACATGATAGAGTGATGAGCCTCGAGCATCACTACACACTGCCGTAAGTCAACCCTTAAGTCATATTCTGGTTAAATAACGCTTCGATTGGCAATGCATAATTCAGTTAATTAAGAGTAATCCATTGAATCTATCAAACGTATTTAAAAAGGCTTGATCTATATGTATACACTGTTAATTATTGTAATAATCCAATCAATACAATAAGGAATCATAATAACTTAAGAATGCTACTGTAGTCGTGTTTGTGGATTAATAAATCGGGTGAATGGTGTTAAATTTACACATAATATAATTTATTCATTAGTTGCATTTAAGAATGTAATTACATAAAATATTACTAACAAATTATTTAAATGTGCTTTGAATAAGGGTCGGGGCACCTAATGCAGTCTGACCATGAACTAGAATTAATGGCTCCTGATAGGCAATCTAACATTGGAAGATAAAGATTCTCGAAGTGCAACCTAACTTAAAATTAAATCAAACACCCAAAACCTCTATCTGAAAAAATTAAATGTCCGCCTGTGATTGGCTGTGAAAACAGTGGGAACCAACTAATTGAATGTAATGGATAACTCAGAGATAAAAATGCAAGGAACAAACTGCAGTTGAAATCAAATCCTTAGCAACTGCAAGCCTGAATCTGGATTCCCAATTGGAATAAGTGAAGCTTATTACACATAACTCATCCGATGAAATCCCTGCGATCTAATTGCTGCTGGTTCGGTATCACCATACTATATGTTGAGATGCCGAAGCGTGAGACAGCTTCAAGTTATAAAGTTTTACGTCACCTGTTGTGAACTTGTACACTGAAGCGACAAAGAAACTGATACAGGCATGCGTATTCAAATGCAGAGAGATGTAAACAGGGGTAATAAGGCGCTGCGGTTGGCTACGCCTGTATAAGACAACAAATGTCTGGCGCAGCTGTTAGATCGGTTACTGCTGCTACAATGGCAGGTTATCAAGATTTAAGTGAGTTTGGACATGGTGTCCCCGGCGCACGAGCGATGGGATACATCATCTCTGACGTAGCGATGAACTGGGGACTTTCCCATACGACCACTTAACGAGTGTACCGTGAGTATCACGAATCCGGTAAAACATCCAATCTTCGACATCGCTGCGACCGGAAAAAAATAATGCATGAATGCGACCGGCGACGACTCAAGAGAATCGTCCAACGTTACAGAAGTGCAGCCCTTCCGCAAACTGCTGCAGATTTGAATGCTGAGCCATCAACAAGTGTTAGCTTGCGAACCGTTCAACGAATCATCGATAAGGGTTTTCGGAGGAGAAGTCCCACTCGTGTACCCATGATGACTGCACAACACAAAGCTTTACGCCTCCCCTGGGCCTGTCAAAGCCAAAATTGGACTGCTGGTGACTGGAAACGTGTTGCCTGGTCGGACGCGTCTCTTTTCACATTGTATTGAGCGGATGAACGTATACAGGTATGGAGGCAACGTTATGCATCCATGGACCCTGCATGTCAGCAGGGAACTGTTCATGCTGGTGGAGGCTCTGTAATGGTGTGTGGCGTGTGCAGTTGGAGTGGTACGGGACCCCTGATACGTCTAGATACGAGTCTGGTAGGTTGAACGTACGTAAGCATCCAGTCTGATCACCCACGTCCATTCATGTCCATTGTGCATTTCGACGGACTTGGGCAATTCCAGCAGGACAATGCGACAGTCCACACGTCCAGAACTGCTACAGAGTGTCTTCAGAAACACTCTACTGAGTTTAAACACTTCCGTTGCCCACCATCCTCCCCAGACATGAACATTATTGAGCATATCTTGGATGCCTTGCAACATGCTATTCAGAAGAGACCTCCACACCGCCGTACTCTTACGGATTTATGGGCAGGCCTGCAGGGTTCGTGGTGTAATTTCCCTCCAGCTCTACTTCAGACATCAGTCGAGTCAATGCCATGTCGTGTTGCGGCTCTCTGCGTGCTATGCGAGGGGGGGGGGGGGGAGGGGGGACTACACGATATTAGGCAGGTGTAGCAGTTTCTTTAGCTCTTCAGTGTACTCCATCTCAATTTTGTATAACGTCGTAGCACTGGTGCAGAATAAAACTCTGTGATTGAAATGTTGGTTCAAAAGGCTCTGACCACTACGGGACTTTACATCTGAGGTCATCAGTCCCGCTAGAACTTAGAACTACTTAAACCTAACTAACCTAAAGATATCACACACATCCATGCCCGAGGCAGGATTCGAACCTGCGACCGTACCGGTCGCGCGGTTCCAGACTGAAGCGCCTAGAACCTCTCGGCCACTCCGGCCGGCGATTGAAATATTCCGAGGGATTTACACGTGGAGTTACTGTTAAGAATAATCGCGACCCCACACTATATCACAATACGATTTTCCAATATCTTCAATATATTAACTTTCAAAAAAGCAACAGAGTCACGTGCTGTGTTTCTCAGGGAATCCATTGCTGTGGTTTCATCTCCCAGGTGCCCTGTTCCTGCAGCCACTTAAAAATTAATGTTCAAGGTATTTGCTTGATTATTAGAGTTTATCATTAGAAATAATATTGATTTGCTCGTGTAGTGTATAGCGCAGCGCGCTAGTTTGGCACACAAGAACGTGAGCTACGCCAGGATCGAATCCATCTGGCAGATTGACCATGGCTGATGCCCGAAAGTAGGTATTTATGTAGTATCGCACGCTGGTTTAAACGGGAACATAGCTGATCCCCAATTTCCGCCTCTGAAAATATTATCATAGAACACACGGAACAAGTTTTCATCTACATCTACATCTACATCCACATCTACATCTACATACATACTCCGCAATCCACCATACGGTGCGTGGCGGAGGATACCTCGTACCACAATTCACAGGCCGTTGGCGTACACAACTTCCCTCCCCTCCTTTAGGTAACTATTTTTGGCGATTGGAAGGCATCCGGTTGCAAATTAAATTGAAATAAATTTGTCAGACATTAAGTACACCAGACCCTGTACTAGATGAGATTAAGGCCGGGAAGAAGAACATTAAAGTAATATCGTTGCTTTCATGCACTCACGAGCAAGTGCGTTAGAGTTAGCAACCATTTGTGAAATGAGCATTGCTCTCAACAGACCGACACGTCGCTCGGATGTCTTCTGAACTTTAACTGCCCATAAGAGCGACAGCCACGTGCAGGACTTCTAATACACGCCGCATCAGTTCAGCTGATCGCTGATCGTGGCCGGCATAATGGGCACAATGTACCCGAGGCAAAAGAGAGAGAAAAATTAGGGCCCAAATTCGGACAGGAAAAGAGTAGGAATGATACCAAACATGTACAACATGTACACTGTGGTGATAAAAGCCATGGGATATGTCCTAATATCGTGTCGGACCCTCTTTTGCCCGGCAAAGTGCACCAACTAGAAGTGGCATGGACTCCAAAAGTCGTTGGAAGTCCCCTGCCAGAAACATTGAGCCATGCTGCCTCTGTAGCCGTCCATAATGGCGAAAGCGTTGTCGATACAGGATTCTGTGCACGAACTGACCCCTCGATTACGCCAGATAAATGGGTTTCATGTCGGGCGATCTGGGTGGCCAAATCATTCGCTCGAATTGTCCAGAATGTTCTTCAAGCCAATCGCGAGTAATTGTTGCCCGGTAACATGGTGCACTGTCATCCATAAAATTTCTATCGTTCTTTGGGAGCATGAAGTCCATGAATGGCTGCAAATGGTTTCCAAGTAGCTGAACATAACGATTTGCACTCAATGATTGGTTCGGTTGGACCAGAGGAGCCGGTCCATTCCATGTTAACATAGCCCACACTAATATAGAGCAACGACCAGCTTGCGAAGTGCCTTGTTCATAGCTTCGGTCCACGGCTTCATGATGTCTTCGCCATACTCGAACCCTACCATCAGCTCTTACCAACTAAAGTCGGGAATCTTATCAGGTCGTGGTTCTCCAGTCGCCTAGGGTCCAGCCGATATGGTCACGAACCCTGGAGAAGCGCTGCAGGCGACTTCGTGCTGTAGCAAGGTGCCCGCGTCGCGTCTGTTGTCTGCTGTCATAGACCATTAATGCCAAATATCACCGCACTGTCTTGACGGTTATGTCTGTCATACGTCCCACATTGATTTCTGCGGTTATTTCACACAGTACTGCCTGTCTGTTAGCACTGACAAACGCTGCTGCTCTCGGTCGTTAATTGAAGGCCGTCGGCCACTGCGTTGTGGTGGTGACAGGTACGAGGGGAGTTTGAAAAGTCCGTGCCAAAATAAAAACTAATTACATGTTTGGGGTAAACCTTTTTTATTTTTCAACATAGTCTCCTTTTAGACTTATACACTTCGTCCAACGCTGTTGTAAATTGTTGATGCCTTCCGAATAATAGGAATTGTCCAAGTCTGCAAAATAGCTATTAGTTGCTGCAATCACCCCCTCGTTTGATTAAAATCTTTGCCCCGCCAGCCATTTCTACAAATTGGGGAACAAATAGTAGTCGAAGGAGCCAAGTCTGAAGAATAGGGGGAGGGGGGGGGTGGTGTGTGAAACGAGTTGGAATCCTATTTCCATTAATTTTGCAACCACAACTGCTGAGGTGCGCGCTGGTGCATTGTTGTGATGGAAAAGGACTTTTTAGCGGTCCAAACGCCAGCGTTTTTCTTGCAGCTCGGTTTTCAAACGGTCCAGTAACGATGAATAATATTCGCCTGTAATAGTTTTACCCTTTTCCATATAGTCCATGAGGATTATCCCTTGCGAATCCCAAAGGACAGCCGAAGGAATGGTCTTCGCCTCTTTTGATGCAGATTCTCCTTTGGTAACCCATTGTGTACATTGTATCCATGTTTCACCCACAGTGACGAAACGACGCTTAAAGTCCTGCGGATTCTTCCTGAACAGCTGCAATCCATCCTTGCTACACTTCACACGATTCCGTTTTTGCTCAAGCGTGAGCAATCGCGCAACGCATCTTGCGGATTGCTTTCTCATGTCCAAATGTTTATGCAAAATATTACGTACCCGTTCATTCGAGATGCCCACAGCACTAGCAATCTCACGCACCTCAACTCTTCTGTCATCCATCACCATATCATGGATTTTATCAATGATTCCTGGAGTCGTAACCTCCACAGGGCGTCCAGAACGTTCAGCACCACTTGTGCCCATATGGCCACTCCGAATATTTTGAAACCACTTATAAATAAACTGTTCTAATCAAAGGTGCAGAGTCACCGTAATGTTTATCAATCTTCTCTTTAGTCTCCTGAGACGTTTTGCCTTTCGTAAAGTAGTGTTTGATCAACTCACGAAATTCTTTTTCGTCCATTTTTTGACAATCTCTCGATTTCCTTGATTCACACGAATTTCAAACACAAAGAAATAGACTAATATGGCTGAAACTTGGTGTGCTTTCTTCCCAAAGATGCTACTAACTATACATGAATTCGATACACGACGGCGGTGCCATTTCTCGGACTTTGCCCGGACTTTCAAACGCCCCTCGTAAGGCCTGAAATTTGGTATTCTCGGCCCACTCTTGACACTGAGGATCTCCGAACATTCAATTCCCTAACGGTTTCCGAAATGAAATTTCCCATGCGTCTAGTTTCCAACCATCATTCCGCGTTCAGGCTATCTTAATTCCAGTCGTACGACCATCTTTACCTCGGAAACCTTTTCACATAAATGAGTGTAAACGACAGCTCCGCTCACTGAGAAACACTGGCGACATATGCCAGGTGTATAGGCAGTGTAAGCAGCTTAACTGGTGTTCCTGCGTTGACCTAAGTTGTTGACTGACCTCGGTGAGCGTTTCTGACTTTAGATACGCTTCTAGAATGAAATTTTCACTCTACAGCGGAGTGTGCGCTGATATGAAACTTCCTAGCAGATTAAAACTGTGTGCCGGACCGAGACTCGAACTCGGGATCTTTGCCTTTCGCCGGCAAGTGCCCTACCGACTGAGCTACCCAAGCACGACTCACGTCCCGTCCTCACAGCTTTAATTTCGCCAGTACCTCGTCTCCTATCTTCCAAACTTCACAGAAGCTCTCCTGCGAACCTTGCACAACTAGCGCCCCTGGAAGAAAGGATACTGCGGAGACATGGCTTAGCCAGAGCCTGGGGGATGCTTCCAGAATGAGATTTTCACTCTGCAGCGGAGTGTGCGCTGATATGAAACTTCCTAGCAGATTAAAACTGTGTGCCGGACCGAGACTCGGTAGAGCACTTGCCCGCGAAAGGCAAAGGTCCCGAGTTCGAGTCTCGGTCCGGCACACAGTTTTAATCTGCCAGGAAGTTTCGTTTTAGAGACGCTCTTTGTGGCGTCGTCGATACTGTGGGAGAGAACTATTCCCGCAATAGATCGGGCCAACGTGTAGTCGGCCTGTGGTGGACCTATTGGCCCAGCCCACGAATTAAGCGGTTGCTAGAGTGTTATGCATTATTGTAGAACACCCTGGCTTTTTGCCTGAAGCGATCCCGCAGTAAAGGGATGCCTGCTTCCTGGTGGAGCAGCCTCGTTGCATAGCGAGACGGCTTCTAGGGAGCAATTAGCAGCGCCCTATTTTGGACGCACTGGAGCGTCGCTATGTGCGTCGCTGATGCGTTACCCCACACCACGGCCGCGTATTCGAGAACCGGCCGAACCAGGGCCATGGTGAGGCCGTGACGTGGAGGTAGTGAGGACGAAAGTTTGAGCAGTGGGTACAGCGCACGAAGTCACTCCACTGCTCGCCCTCTGATGTCTCGGACGTGAGGCAGCCACGTCAGGTGCCTGTGTAGTGTGACCCCGAGGTATTTGGCGGTCCGCAACTATGGAATGGAATGGGATGGGATGGGATGTGATGGGATGGGATGTCCCCCCCCCCCCCCCCACCCTCATGATCGAGACAGCAGTTCCGGAGGCGGCCTGTTCCTGCTGAAGACGACAGCCTGGCTCTTCGCAGCGATGTATTTGAGGCGCCATTTTGTGGATTACGCGCCCAGGACGTCACATCTGATCTGGAGGCGGCTAGATATTCCTACAGTATTTGTATTGCATTCTGTCACGATTCCTTGTCACAGGTTCGGTGATAATGCGTTATTTGACTCCAACTGCACACGACCCACACCATTACAGAGCCTCCACAAGCCTGAACAGTTCCCTGCTGACATGCAGGGTCCATGGATGCATAACGTTGCCTCCATTCCTGTATACGTTCATCCGCTCGATACAATGTGAAAAGAGACTCGTCCGACCAGGCAACACGTTTCCAGTCATCAACAGTCCAATGTTGGTGTTGACAGGCCCAGGGGAGGCGTAAAGCTTTGTGTTGTGCAGTCATCATGGGTACACGAGTGCGCCTTCTGCTCCGAAAGCCCTTATCGATGATGTTTCGTTGAACGGTTGACAAGCTAACACTTGTTGATGGCCCAGAATTGAAATCTGCAGGAGTTTGCGGAAGGGCTGCACTTCTGTAACGTTGAACGATTCTCTTCAGTCGTCGCCGGTAGCGTTCTTGCATTATTTTTTTCCGGCCGCAGCGATGTCGAAGATTGGATGTTTTACCGGATTCGTGATATTCACAGTACACTCGTGAAGTGGTCGTACGGGAAAGTCCCTACTTCATCGCTATGCCGGATATGATGTATCCCATCGCTCGTGCGCCGACTACAACACCATATCTAAACTCACTTAAATCTTCATAACCTGCCATTGTAGCAGCAGTAACCGATCTAACAACTGCGCCAGGCACTTGTTGTATTATTTAGGCGCTGCCAACCGCAGTGGCGTATTTACGCCTGTTTACATATATCTGTATTTGAATACGTATGCCTACATCAGTTTCTTTGGCGCTTCAGTGTACAAGTTCACAACAGACGACGTAAAACTTTATAACTTGAATCCGTCTCACGATTCCGCATCTCGGTCGCATTCATGGTGCGGGTGAACAACGTTGTGTTGTCAGCATAAAGCGCCAACTCCACGCGCGCCACCCGCGGAGCATCGGCTGTGTAAAGGGAGTACAGCAGGGGGCCGAGAACCGACCCCTGCGGCACTCCCGCGTGAATCTGCCGGTCGGTAGAAGTGCCTCCATCTGCTCGGATGTGGAATGTGCGTCACGAGAGATACGAGCGCAGCACGACCATGTGTGACGTAGGTACCCCGTGAACAAAAAGTTTGTTGAGTATAAACAACGGCTCCGCCAATGCGCTGTCATTTTATACATCGCGTACGCGATACCACCACCATCTGCATGTCGCATATCGCTATCGCTGTCACCTCAGTGCAGTTTTACTACTCATAGTCTTAGAAGGTATTACGGTCAATAGTTTACTTGGACAAATTTTCTTCACCAATAAACAAACTGTATGAATGTCCTGCAGATCACTTCTAGTTCAGTAAATGATGCAACTTCTTCTGCCCAATAATTCGCAGTCCCAAATCAGTGATCTTTCGCAAACGCTGCTACTTCCTCGTGTGATGATTAGGGCAAAGAGGTTTATTTTCTGTCCTATCACGGTGTCTATACCGCCTTGGTTAAAATGGTTCAAATGGCTCTGAGTATTATGCGACTCTAGTTCTGAGGTCATCAGACGCCTAGCACTTAGAACTAATTAAACCTAACTAACCTAAGGACATCACACACATCCATGCCCGAGGCAGGATTCGAACCTGCGACCGTAGCGGTCGCTCGGCTTCAAACTGTAGCGCCCAGAACCGCACGGCCACTCCGGCCGGCTATACCGTCTTGTGAAGGCGCCTACAATTTGCGAATCTCCTATCTACTCATATCAAAATAGTGAAAATAATATTCTGAGACATCCAGTAATATTCAGAAAAGGGAGACAATTTATTGTGCGAGTTGTGGCCGTTTTCATAGCATTGCAAGGAGATCCGTTATCTTTTGTATCAGTGATGGCTTTTATATTTACCTAAAAGATATGCTTACGATATTGTGTCATAAATACTGTTTGCAATTATGAATCGTTTCTGGACCTGAGTTCTCATGTGAATGAAATGATAATTAAATGGACACCCTAGCTGCAAACAGGCGTTGATGTACTTCATTAGGGACATGTTGGAAATGTGTGCCCCCACGGGTACCCGAATCCGGGATCTCCTGCTTACATGGCAGACGCTCTATCCATCTGAGCCACCGATGGCACAGAGGATAGTGCGCCTGCAGGGACTTTTCCCTTGCACCCTAATCACCCCGCATTCCCAACATGTCCACACCAATACATTCGTAGTGAGCCTAATAGATGTTTGCCCATCATAATTCATTTCTAGTAAAGCTGCATGGTCTTCAACGGTAACTGTTCTTTCGGGAACAGATACTACCCTCATATATAGTTAAAATATGGCTTTCCGGCCATTGACCTTCTTGTGCGAAAGCACAAGCTATACCCGAACTCGTACGGGACTTGGTAGATTAATCTGCCACGAGTAATGAGTATGATGGGCAAACATCTATTACGAATGTAGTGGTGTGGACATGTTGGGAATATGGGGCTCACGTGGAGCGTGCAAGGGGTAAGTCCCTGCAGGCGCACTGTCCTTTGTGCCGTCGGTGGCGCAGATGGACAGAGCGTCTGCCATGTAAGCAGGAGATCCCGGGTTCGAAACCCGGTTGGGGCACACATTTTCAACATGTCCGTAATGAAGTACATCATCGCCTGTTTGCAGCTAGGGTGTCCATTTAATTATCATTTCATTTCTACGAAAGCTGCATGGTCTTCACGGTAACTGTTCTTTCGGGAACAGATACTACCGTCATATATACTCATATAAATATTGGATCCCTGTCTTGACAATACTTATTTTCTAAGTGTTGCTCTCAATATGACGAAAGAGAGAGAATTAATATTTATTGATTTATTTCTTCGATTCTTAAAACATGCCGTCTTGTTTATCCAAAGGATTGAATATACTGCGTATAATCAAAAAACTGAAATGAAAATAAATGATGAATAAGAGAAAAAAATGAGTAATATATTGTTTCTAATGTTTGCAGCTACACTATGTGATCAAAAGTATCTGGACACCACCAAAAACATACGTTTTCATATTAGGTGCATTTTGCTGCTACCTACTGCCAGGTACTCCATATTAGCGATCTCAGTAGTCATTAGACATCGTGAGCGAGCAGAATGGGGCGCTCTGCGGAACTCATGGACTTCGAACGTGCACATCGCAGCCCCGGGAATGTTATGGGACAGCCAAATCACCGCCTTGTATCACAGTGGGACAAGTGTCTCAACAGCCAGGGTCAGTACTTCTAACATACACGTACTGGTTTTCGTAATTATGCCTCCTACTCGTTTCTTTTTGAGCGCCCCTTATATAATTTCAAGAATGGGAAAGGTACGTTCAATTCTTTGGTTATTTTTACTTCCCCTTCTGTGGCTCAGAAAAATATTTAGTGTGTCGTGACTCATTGGGATCTTTGTATCCTGGGAAATCAGTAGAGCCTGCACCAAGGTCGTTTAAGCTGTATTTTGAGAAATTAAATTCTGGACTTTATCGAAAGTGACACACAATTTGATTCCCATCCTGCGGAGTGAGTACGGCATAGCACCCAAGACCGCCACGGCGTACGTTCTTGCCTCTGATGCCTTCAAGAATTTTCAGAGTCACTCGCCGGAATTCTGCAGAGCCACAGAGATTTTCTTCCAGGTGCTGACTTCGAAACGAGCGTCAGAGTATAATTATGAACTTTAACTTCTCATTAATTTATTTTAGGGACCTGCGAATTCAAAATACACTGCTGGCCAATAAAATTGCTACACCACGAAGACACCAAATTTAACCGACAGGAAGAAGATGATGTGATATGCAAATGATTAGCTTTTCAGAGCATTCACACAAGGTTGGCACCGATGGCGACACCTACAACGTGCTGACATGAGGAAAGTTTCCAACCGATTTCTTCTACACAAACAGCACTGCTTGGTGAAACGTTGTTGTGATGCCTCGTGCAAGGAGGATAAATGCGTACCATCAAGTTTCCGACTTTGATAAAGGTCGGATTGTAGCCTATCGCGATTGCCGTTTTTCGTATCGCGACATTGCTGCTCGCGTTGGCCGAAATCCAATGACTGTTAGCAGAATATGGAATCGGTGGGTTCAGGAGGGTAATACGGAACGCCGTGCTGGATCCCAAAGGCCTCGTATCACTAGCAGTCGAGATGACAGGCATCTCATCCGCATGGCTGTAACGGATCGTGCAGCCACGTCTCGATCCCTGAGTCAACAGATGGGGACGTTTGCAAGACAACAACCATCTGCACGAACAGTTCGACGACGTTTGCAGCAGCATGGACTATCAGCTCGGATACCATGGCTTCGGTTACCCTTGACGCAGCATCACAGACAGGAGCGCCTGCGATTGTGTACTCAACGACGAACCTGGGTGCACGAATGGCAAAACGTCATTTTTTCTGATGAATCCAGGTTCTGTTTACAGCATCATGAAGGTCGCGTCCGTGTTTGGCGACATCGCGATGAACGCACATCGGAAGCGTGTATTCGTCATCGCCATACTGGCGTATCACCCGGCTTGATGGGGTTCCATTGGTTACACGTCTCGGTCACCTCTTGTTCGCATTGACGTCACTTTGAACAGTGGACGTTACATTTCAGATGTGTCACGATCCATGGCTCTACCCTTCATTCGATTCCTGCGAAACCCTACATTTCAGCAGGATAACGCACGACCGCATGTTGCAGGTCCTGTACGGGCCTTCATGGATACAGAAAATGTTAGACTGCTGTTCTGGCCAGCACATTTCCAGATCTCTCACCAACTGATAACGTCTGGTCAATGGTGGCTCGTCACAATACGCCAGTCACTACTCTTGATGAACTGTGGTATTGTGTTGAAGCTGCATGGGCAGCTGTACCTGTACACGCCATCTAAGCTCTGTTTGACTCAATGCCCAGGCGTATCAAGGCCGTTATTACGGCCAGAGGTGGTTGTTCTGGGTACTGATTTCGCAGGATCTATGCACCCAAATTGTGTGAAAATGTAATAACATGTCATTTCCAGTTTAATATATTTGTCCAATGAATACCCGTTTATCATCTGCATTTCTTCTCGGTGTAGCAATTTTAATGGCCAGTAGTGTAGTAAGAAATTTCTACTTGGAAGAGTGGGAGATAATTGCGTAAAAATATTGGGGAAGTGACATCTATCGTCCAAAAGTTTCGATTCAAGTACCTAGATATTATTCAGTCACATTAATTTAACTTCAGTTATGATGGGAGATAAGTGGGAGAACGTTGCAGAGCATGCTTTACCGTCCGTGGTGGTCACGCATCCTGTTAACAGCCATGTACCACGTTTTATAATGTCCAATAGACCATGGTGAATCGTACCAGGAACATTGTTCAGGAATATTGTAATTTCCAGCGGACCATTCTAAGTCGCGGTGACTTTAGCGTAATTATTATCTTTCAATAAAAGTGTCATTTCCGTTCTTCTCCTTACGTGTTTCTTTCAGTTATCTTTTCTACCATACTTTCTGTGTATGATCCAAGTTTCAACGAGCTGTATTATTTGGTAGTGACACATCATGCGTAAGTCCTGGACGCCATTGAATTTCTCCTGGAGTGTGTTTCTCAGGCCTGCAGCTACGACAAGTTTGCCTGCAATGCTCGAGCTCGATAAGTACGGAGGACTGTCTGGGCTGAGATGGCGGGCCGCCGTCACTGGGATCTCAGTGTGCTGAGTCGCGGCGCCGACGGGGCGTTGCCAATTCGTCAGCCGTCCCAGAGGAGTTGACGCCTGCACTCCCCGCGTGGGGCGACCGGACGTAACGGAAGCAAACGCGCTCCCTGGAGTGCCACTCGCCGTCGCCCGGCTAACGAGCTCCACGTGACGAAACTTAATCACAGCGCCTCTGCCAGTCTGTCAGTGACGGCCGGCATTAAGTGCGGCACTTCGTCGTCCCCGTCATACATGACAAATTGCTGGATGCTGAGGCTCTCTGACATTCGTTGCTGAGAAAAACCCGCATCTCGCTCTGCTGGACACTGAAACGTTCGTACTCGGAAGTACACTGAAGAGCCAAAGAATCTGGTACACCTGCCTAACATAGTGTAGGACCTCCGCGAGCACGCAGAAGTGCCACAATACGACGTGGCGTGCACTCGACTAATGTCTGAAGTAGTGTTGGAAAGAACTGACATCATGAGTCCTACAGGACTGTCCATAAATCCGTAAGAGTACGAGGGGGTGGAGATCTCTACTGAACAGCACACTGCAAAGCATTCCATATACGCTCAATAATATTAATGTCTGAGTAATTTGGTGGCCAGTGCAAGTGTTCCTGGAGCCACTCTGTAGCAATTCTGGAGTGATATGGGTCCATGGATTCATGAGGCTGTTTCCATACCCGTACACGTCCATCCGCTCGATACAATTTTAAATGTGACTTTTCAGACCAGGCAACATGTTTCTAGTCATCAACAGTTCAATATCGGTATTTACAGGCCCAGGTCAGGCGTAAAACATTTTGTTGTGCAGTCATCAACGGTACAGCAGTGGTGTCGTGTACTGACATAGGTGGGAGAGGGAGAAGAAGGGTTACTGGTAGGTCTGCGCTCCCGAGCGGTACAGAGCAGAAGGCAGAAAGACAGTTCACAGTCAAAGCATTTGATTGTTTTCTTCTATCTGAGCCAGCACTGGTACAGGCATTCACTAGAAATGCAGGTGGTGAGACTTGGTAGGGAAATCGTTGTGGAGACCCTTGGACAAACAGGGTTTTGAAATAGTCGTTTATTCCAGACAGGACGAACTAGTACACTGGAGGCTGGTTCTATGGTTAGAAAAAGCATGAATAACATTGTTACAACAGAAGCCAGTGCAGAAGTCCCAGGAGTGGATCCTCACCACAGTAGCAAACACTAGCAGCATCTTAAGGCAACAACTTAGTTGCAAAACAAAACATACTGAATGTGACTGTGGTGTGCGTACTGTAAGACCTTCGGTACACACACCATCAGATTATTTGACTTGTCGCTCTAACGAAGTAGGCGAGTGTCAGCAATATGTCTCGTGTTGTGGCGTGTTTATCTTCTGCCGTTTGGTCAGACGATAGAAATGCCTCTTGCACGCTTAGTGTAGCAGATTGACGGTGACCAACTTTAAACAGAACTTGATTAACTTTCACACACATTTATTAAAATAATAACAATCATAAATCTTACATAACTTGATTCTGGGTGCTATTTACAATTGACAATCTGAAGTTCCTTTGGTCTTGGTACGTTAATCTTATTCTCACATATCTCTGATACTTGACAAAGTGTCTATATATTTATCTTCATGGCTATGTACAGGAATATGATAATCTTATTAGGCGGAGACTGAAACTTGACTACAGACTAATGCAGACTGACTAATCGGAGGTCTGTACACTCGTTATAATACCTCGCGCGTTCATGTATCACTGCGCAAGTGTGATCCCCAAGGAGAAAAGATTCTATGTTAGCAGCAATCTCATTGGCTGCGTTACATATTAATACGCGGATCGGCGGAAGCAGAATTTGGTCCGTCTTTATGGCAGCGCCATCTCGTAGTGCGGAGACGGACGAACGCTGCGCCTGCGCTGTTGTTCTAAGCGGGGCGCGGTCTAGTGGGAAAGTTGTGTACGAGCTGACTACGCGGAACTAGGTACACAACAGTGACACTGTTCACTGAGGCTCTCCAAGTGAGAGACCGGGCGAGGTGGCGCAGTGGTTAGACACTGGACTCGCATTCGGGAGGGCGACGGTTCAATCCCGTGTCCGGCCGTCTTGATTTAGGTTTTCCGTGATATCCCTAAATCACTCCAGGCAAATGCCGGGATGGTTCCTCTGAAAGGGCACGGCCGACTTCCTTCCCTAATCCGATGAGACCGATGACCTCGCTGTCTGGTCTCCTTCCCCAAACAACCCAAATCCAAGTGAGAGAGCGGACTTAAAGCGGAGCTGGATCGAGGCTGGAGTCGACGGACGCGGATTCGGCGCCCAGATCGTCTTACTGGGAACTCCTTCAAAATGTGGAATCTAGGAGTTTTAAAGGGTCGCGTAGGGGCACTGTTTTACCAGTTAAAGCCACCCAACCAATCCCGTAGGTCTCTTGCAGGCGCCTACCAATCACGGTTTAGTTAGGTCCCCTCTATTGCTCCTAAGGCGGGGATGTTAATGCAGTTGTAGTAACTAGGTCCGTATTTGTTAACAACATTGTTCAGCTGAAAGCTAAACGTAACTGCTCTGCCAAACAAGGCTTGCAACATTATTGTTTCCAGAATGAGATTTTCACTCTGCAGCGGAGTGTGAGCTGATATAAGACTTCTTTGCAGATTGAAACTCTGTGCCGGACCGAGACTCTAACTCGGAACCTTTGCCCGCGAAAGTCAAAGGTGCCGAGTTCGAGTCTCGGTCCGGCACACAGTTTTAATCAGAAAGTTTCATATCAGCGCACACTCTGCTGCAGAGTAAAAAGCTCATTCTAGAAACATTCCCCAGGCTGTGGCTAAGCCACGTCTCCACAATATCCTTTCTTCCAGGAGTGCTAGTTCTGCAAGGTATGCAGGAGAGCTTCTGGGAAGTTTGGAAGGTAGGAGATGAGGTACTGGGGAATTAAAGCTGTGAGTCGGGTAGCTCAGTTGGTAGAGCACTTGCCCGCGAAAGGCAAAGGTCCCGCGTTCGAGTCTCGGTCCGGCACACAGTTTTAATCTAACAGGAAGTTTCAACATTATTGTTATACGTCATTTAGCCCCGCCCCTTGGGCTCCCCGGAGTAGGGACTACTAGGTCAACAGCTTTTTGGCGTTCTTGCTATTTTTCTAACCCTTGTGAGCCTACTGACGTTGCTGTTCTCAAGGCTGGTATCAAGCTGGCTTTAGACGCTAGTACGTGCCTGTTGATTACAAAGTTCTACGGTGGCAACCTACACCAGCGTCTAGACGACATATGAAGTTACATTTTAATTCCTTTAAGAGTAACTAGCGCCCTGGGACCGCGTCTGGGGGCGTCTGCATTTTTGCAAGGCTCTCCCCTTACGGTTTACTTCATGTAACATCTCTCCTAGTTTCGTCTGCCCTCAGCATCGTCTCTGCTTCTGCGCCTTGCAGCGCCTGTCCTCCTTTCTCACAGCTTCAAGATAACACTACAGTAGCAAGGAAGTGTTTCAGTGGGGCTTCGGCTCCGAGAGCCCATATACACGATGTCTCGTTGAATGGTTTGCACGCTGACACTTGTTGATGGCTCAGCATTGAAATCTGCAGGAATTTGCGGAAGGGTTGCACTTCTGTCACGTTGAACGATTCTTTTCAGTCGTCGTTGGTCCCGTTCTTGCAGGATCTTTTTGCGACCGCAGTGATGTCGGAGATTTGATGTTTTACCTGATTCCTGATATTTGCAATACACTCGTGAAATGGCAGTACGCGAAAATTCCCACTTCATAGCTTCAGAGATGCTGTGTCCCATCGCTCGAGTGCCGACTATAACACCAGGTTTAAACTCATTTAAATGCTGATAACCTGCCATTGTAGTACCAGTAACCGGTCTAAAGACTGCGGCAGACACTTGTTGTCTTATGTAGGCCTTGCCGACCACAGTGCCGTATTCTGCTATTTTACATATCTGGGTATTTGAAGACGCATGCCTATACCAATTTCTTTGGCGCTTCAGTGTAAATCACATATTGGTTATGAAAACAATTTGTCCTCATATAGGAACCTAGTCTCACTGCAGTTCTAACGCACAACGGAAGTACACGAAATACAAATTTACATCTATATCTATTTAGACATTTTGTGCGGGGAAGTATAGCTATTTAGCACACGAAAACGTAAATAAATAAATACATACACTACCGGCCATTAAAATTGCTACACCACGAAGAAGACGTGCTACAGACACGAAATTTAACCGACAGGAAGAAGATGCTGTGATATGCAAATGATTAGCTTTTCAGAGCATTCACATAAGGTTGGCGCCGGTGGTGACACCTACAACGTGCTGACATGAGGAAAGTTTCCAACCGATTTCTCATACACAAACAGCAGTTGACTGGCGTTACCTCGTGAAACGTTGTTGTGGTGCCTCGTGTAAGGAGGAGAAATGCGTACCATCACGTTACCGACATTGATAAAGGTATCGCGACATTGCTGCTCGCGTTGGTGGAGATCCAATGACTGTTAGCAGAATACGGAATCGGTAGGTTCAGGAGGGTAATACGGAACGCCGTGCTGGATCCCAACGGCCTCGTACCACCAGCAGTCGATATGACAGGCATCTTATCCGCATGGCTGTAACGGATCGTGTAGCCACGTCTCGATCCCTGAGTCAACAGATGCGGACGTTTGCAAGACAACAACCATCTGCATGAACAGTTCGACAACGTTTGCAGCAGCATGGACTATCAGTCCGGAGACCATGGCTGCGGTTACCCTTGAAGCTGCGTCACAGACACGAGCGCCTGCGATGGTGTGCTCAACGACGAACCTGGGTTCAAGAATGGCAAAACGTCATTTTTTCGTATGAATCCAGGTTCTGTTTACAACATCCGTGTTTGGGACATCATGGTGAACGCAAATTCGTCATCGCCATGCTGGCGTATCACCTGGCGTGATGGTATGGGCCGCCATTGGTTACACGTCTCGGTCACCTCTTGTTGGCATTTACGGCACTTTGGACAGTGGACGTTACATTTCAGATGTGTTACGACCCGTGGATCTACCCTTCATTCGATCCCTGCGAAACCCTACACTTCAGCAGGATAATGCACGGGTCTTTCTGGATACAGAAAATGTTCGACTGCTGCCCTGGCCAACGCATTCTCCAGATCTCTCACCAATTGAAAACTTCTGGTCAATGGTGGCCGAGCAACTGGGTCGTCACAATACGCCAGTCACTACTCTTGATGAACTGTGGTATAGTGGTGAAACTGCATGGGCAGCTGTACCTGTACACGCCATCCAAGCTCTGTTTGATTCAATGCCCAGGCGTATCAAGGCCGTTATTGCAGCCAGAGGTAGTTGTTCTGGGTACTGATTTCTCAGGATCTATGCACCCAAATTGCGTGAAAATGTAATCACATGTCAGTTCTAGTATAATACATTTGTCCGATGCATACCCTTTTATCATCTGCATTTCTTCTTGGTCTAGCAATTTTAATGGCCAGTAGTGTAGATGAAATAACTGTTCTGGGCGGTCACACGATCCTTCGAGAAACTACAGGGGTCTCCTGCCCAGGACGCTGAGATCGTCGGCAAGAAAGTAGGTTCTTGGATGAACCCGCCAGATACATTCAGAGAGCACGCTTAGCTTGCCGAGCCCGTTTGGCATAGGGCGGTCGCAGGCAAGTCGTTTATTAGCTGCAGTGAGGGACGGAGGGTGCGTGCCCCTCTATTTGCTCGGATGGGGGTGGGGCGCAGTTATCGCCGGAATTAATGCGCACATCCCTCAGCTGGCGGCGGCACGCGGCCCGTCTTCTGCAGCCTCCCCCCGTCCATGGGGGTTCGCGGAATCCCTATCTAAAGAAGCAGAGAGCAAAGATGCTAACAAAGCCATTGAGGGGACAATCAGCCGCGCTTGTTGAGGCTCCTGACTGCAGCTGTAAATAAACCGCGCCAGCCTCAATTTGCCGGCTGTTCCTATGTCGTTTCATGCTTTATAACCCCGCGCGGTAGCACGCTCACAATGGCTTCGTTACCGCCACACATGAAGAGCCACACTGCGTAAGGTCTGACAGACACCTGCGAAACCGCGCCGCACTTGTCACGATTCGCAATATTCATCGTTTTGTACAATCAAACGGTTTCTTTCGCAGTTCTGAGAAAAATAAGAGTAACCTTCAGGAAAAGACGGGCAATATAAAATATTTGAAAGAACTAGAGCAGCAAGAATGGTAGACCAATAACAAAGTGCTCGGATTAAAAAGGGTGTAAGACAGGGATGCAGTTTTTCGCCCCTGCTCTTCGACGTATACATCGGAACAGCACTAACGAAAATAAAAGAGTGGCTCAAGGCAGGGATTAAATTTCAGCTGAATTGATATCAAGATTTTCTGAGGACACTGCTGTCCACAGTGAAAGTGAGGAAAAATTACAGCACCTGTTCTGGGGAATTAACAGTCTGATGAGTAAAGAAAACAGATTGAGCGTCGGGAAGAGCCGAGCGGCCTGGGGCGCTGCAGTCATGGACTGTGCGGCTAGTCGCGGTGGAGGTTCGAGTCCTTCCTCGGGCATGGGTGTGTGTGTTTGTCCTTAGGCTAATTTAGGTTAAGTAGTGTGTAAGCTTAGGGACTGATGACCTTAGCAGTTAAGTCCCATAAGATTTCACACACATTTGAATATTTTTTTGAACGGATTGAGCTTAAACAAAAAGAAAGACGAGAGTAATCAGAAGCAGTACTAATGAGATTAGTAATAAATTTAACATCAAAATTGGGGACCCGAAGTAGATGAAGTTAAGGAATTCTTTCTTGGAATCGAAGTAACACATGACGGATGAATTAAAAAAAAATGGTCAAGTGCGAATAGGGCTCGCGCACTGAGAGTTCTGAGGGAACTTAATTATGTATGTACGTAGTTCATCCATCCCGGAACTCAAGAATGTCAACGATTTTTACCTGTTATCGATACTGATACTGGCAATAAATTGGGAATTCCAAGAGCGTATCAAAATCTTTACAGCAGTTCCTCAGAGTAATGCGGACGTACAAAAGGAAACGAGCAGGGGACTTCAGCTCACATGTGTAGAGAGAGAAGATTTAACAAAGCATTTTTATTTACTAACTAAAACATGACTACAACTTATATTTACATCCAGTAATGTTCGCAAATTATGCTTTTGACAGATAATGAATGGAATGTATGCTCAAATGTCAAAAGATATTTTTATTTGAAATAATTCAAGATTTTTTATTTTACTTGTATTGTGACACCATTCTTTTTGCCGAATTTCATGTTTCTGCGATTCTACTGGTTTTGATAAGTGTGTTTGCGAGTGTCAAAATAAGTGACATTGAGATCGAACCTTTTGATTGCATTGACTTAGGAGCCTACATTTTTTTTACGCCGCAAAGAGGCTATAGACCTCAGTATGTGCCGTAAATTTGAAGTTGATACGCCATGCTCTTCCAGAGAAAAATGATCTAAACAAACGGACAGGCAAACAGACAGATGGATAAAAAATTACAAAAATATATTTTTTCGTATTACATAACTATAAATTAACAATTTTCGGATTTTTTCCTTTATATGTACTGTGAAGTATTGCTTGATCCCAAATTTCGTGATTCTAGATCAACGGCAAGCACCCTGTAGGTTTTAATGAGTGAGTTCACGAGTTTCGAAGTATGTGACATAAATGACCGTACCTTTTGTGGTGTCACCGCCAGACACCACACTTGCTAGGTGGTAGCCTTTAAATCGGCCGCGGTCCGTTAGTATACGTCGGACCCGCGTGTCGCCATTATCAGTGATTGCAGACCGAGCGCCGCCACACGGCAGGTCTAGAGAGATTTCCTAGCACTCGCCCCAGTTGTACAGCCGACTTTGCTAGCGATGGTTCACTGACAAAATACGCTCTCATTTGCCGAGACGATAGTTTAACATAGCCTTCAGCTACGTCATTTGCTACGACCTAGCAAGGCGCCATTATCAGTTACCATTGATATTGTGAATCATGTACCGGCCAGACCGACGTTCTTCATTAACGGATTAAAGTTAAGTATTCCACCAGCTACGTCCGTTTTTCTAAATTCTAATTTCCTTGTCCTGTTCCAGACCTCACGCCAGCCTGCGTGAGCTAAAACGCGTGCCTTTCGGCCTCCTCTAGTAACACGGTGTTGGCTCTCCTGCCAACCAAAACACCTTTTATTAAGTTTCTTAGAAGCTTAAAAATTTTACGCGCCCAAGAGACCATATACCTTAATATCTGACATAAATTTTAACTTGACAGGTCTCCTCGTTCCAGAGAGCAAGGATTTTAACAGTCGGCCAACAAAGCTACCCCATAAGGATTCCGTTTTTACAGGCTGAGGCACGGAACTCTGAAAATTAGATGAAAAGCATATTAGCATAGGCAAAGAGAGCATTCCTGACCATGATAAGTTTGCTGGTGTCTGACATCTGCCTTACCCTGAGGAAGAAATTTCTGAGAATGTACGTTTGGACCACAGCACTGTATGGACGTGGATCATGGATTGATTTTGGAAAAGAAGAGAATAAAAGTGTTTGAGTTGTGGTCCTACAGAAGAATGTTGAAATCAGGTGAACTGGCAAGATAAAGAATAAGTTCGTTTTCCGCAGAAACGGCGAGGAAACGATGATATGGAGAACAGTGACAAGAAGAAGAGACAGGATGATAGGACATCTATTAAGACATCAGGGAATAAATTCCATGGAATTAAAGCGAATTGTAGAGAGTTAAAACTGCAGGGGAAAACAAGCTTGGAACTCATCGAACAAATAATTGAAGACGTTGGATACAAGTGTTAATCTGAGATGAAGAGTTTGGCACAAGAGAGCAATTCGTGGCACGATTACTCAGTCAGTTGTTGACGAGATAGTCAACTGTATTCAGCGACTGGGTGTTGTGTTGTCCTAATCATCATCATTTCATGCCCATCGACGCGCAGGTCGCCGAAGTGGCGTCAAATCGAAAGACCTGCACCAGGCGAACGGTCTACCCGACGGGAGGCCCTAGCCACACGACATTTCCATTAGGGAGTTCGAAACAAAATATTTCAGCCGGCACGGTGGCTCAGCGTGTTCGGTCAGAGGGCTGCGTGCTCTCTGTAATAAAGAACTGAGTCAAGGAACCAATGATCAATTTGATCGGATGTCTTGTGACATCCGCCCCGACCAAACGCAACGAACTATATCGATCAACATGAGTAAAAAAAAGGGTAGCGTCTTTGATTCATAATCAAAACGTCTTCGGTCCCGGATTCGATCCCGGCCACTGCCTACATTTTGATAAATAATCAGCATTGGCGGCTGAAGACTTCCGGCATAAGAAGTCAGCCTCATTCTGCCAACGGCCTTGTCAAAGAGGGCGGAGGAGCGGATAGAGATTCAGGGCACTCTCTTGTCCTAGGGGTGGGAAATTGCCCCTAAAGGCGGAAGAATCAGCAATGATCAACGACATGAGGATGCAGAAGGCAATGGAAACCACTGCATTAAAGACACGTAACGTGTATCCACAGGACATGTGGCCTGCAATTGAAGAAGTGTCATGATGATCTCTCCATTGGCAAAATATTCCGGAATAGTCCCCCATTCGGATCTCCGGGAGGGGACTGCCAAGGGGGAGGTTACCATGAGAAAAAGACTGAGTAATCAACGAAAGGATAACGTTCTACGAGTCGGGGCGTGGAATGTCAGAAGCTTGAACGTGGTAGGGAAACTAGAAAATCTGAAAAGGGAAATGCAAAAGCTCAATCTAGATATAATAGGGGTCAGTGAAGTGAAGTGGAAGGAAGACAAGGATTTCTGGTCAGATGAGTATCGGGTAATATCAACAGCAGCAGAAAATGGTATAACATGTGTAGGATTCGTTATGAATAGTAAGGTAGGGCAGAGGGTGTGTTACTGTGAACAGTTCAGTGACCGGGTTGTTCTAATCAGAATCGACAGCAGACCAACAGACAACGATAGTTCAGGATATTGAAAGGGTAATGCAGTATGTAAAGGGGAACGAAAATCTAATAGTCATGGGTGACTGGAATGCAGTTGTAACGGAAGGAATAGAAGAAAAGGTGACAGGAGAATATGGGCTTGGGACAAGGAATGAAAGGGGAGAAATACTAATTGAGTTCTGTAACAAGTTTCAGCTAGTAATAGCGAATACCCTGTTCAAGAATCACAAGAGGAGGAGGTATACTTGGAAAAGGCCGGGAGATACGGAAAGATTTCAATTAGATTACATCATGGTCAGACAGAGATTCCGAAATCAGATACTGGATTGTAAGGCGTACCCAGGAGCAGATATAGACTCAGATCACAATATAGTAGTGATGACGAGTAGGCTGAAGTTCAAGACATTAGTCAGGAAGAATCAATACGCAAAGAAGAGGGATACGGAAGTACTAAGGAATGACGAGATACATTTGAAATTCTCTAACGCTGTAGATACAGCAATAAGGAATAGCGCAGTAGGCAGTACAGTTGAAGAGGAATGGACATCTCTAAAAAGGGCCATCACAGAAGTTGGGAAGGAAAACATAGGTACAAAGAAGGTAGCTGCGAAGAAACCATGGGTAACAGAAGAAATACTTCACTTGATTGATGAAAGGAGGAAGTACAAACATGTTCCGGGAAAATCAGGAATACAGAAATACAAGTCGCTGAGGAATGAAATAAATAGAAAGTGCAGGGAAGCTAAGACGAAATGGCTGCAGGAAAAATGTGAAGACATCGAAAAAGATATGATTGTCGGAAGGACAGACTCAGCATACAGGAAAGTCAAAACAAACTTTGTTGACATTAAAAGCAACGGTGGTAACATTAAGAGTGCAACGGGAATTCCACTGTTAAATGCAGAGGAGAGATCAGATAGGTGGAAAGAATACGCTGAAAGTGTCTATGAGGGTAAAGATTTGTCTGATGTGATAGAAGAAGAAACAGGAGTCGATTTAGAAGAGATAGGGGATCCAGTATTAGAATCGGAATTTAAAAGAGCTTTGGAGGACTTACGGACAAATAAGGCAGATGGGATAGATAACATTCCATCAGAATTCCTAAAATCACTGGGGGAAGTGGCAACAAAACGACTATTCACGTTGGTGTGTAGAATATATGAGTCTGGCGACATACCATCTGACTTTCGGAAAAGCATCATCCACACAATTCCTAAGACGGCAAGAGCTGACAAGTGCGAGAATTATCGCACAATCAGCTTAACAGCTCATTCATCGAAGCTGCTTACAGGAATAAATACGGAAGAATGGAAAAGAAAATTGAGAATGCGCTAGGTGACGATCAGTTTGGCTTTAGGAAAAGTAAAGGGACGAGAGAGGCAATTCTGATGTTACGGCTAATAATGGAAGCAAGGCTAAAGAAAAATCAAGACCGTTTCATAGGATTTTTCGACCTGGAAAAAGCGTTCGACAATATAAAATGGTGCAAGCTGTTCGAGATTCTGAAAAAAGTAGGGGTAAGCTATAGGGAGTAACGGGTCATATACAATATGTACAACAACCAAGAGGGAATAATTAAGAGTGGACGATCAAGAACGAAGTGCTCGTATTAAGAAGGGTGTAAGACAAGGCTGTAGCCTTTCGCCCCTACTCTTCAATCTGTACATCAAGGAAGCAATGATGGAAATTAAAGATAGGTTCAGGAGTGGAATTAAAATACAAGGTGAAAGGATATCAATGATACGATTCGCTGATGACATTGCTATCCTGAGTGAAGGTGAAGAAGAATTAAATGATCTGCTGAACGGAATGAACAGTCTAATGTGTACACAGTATGGTTTGAGAGTAAATCGGAGAAAGACGAAGGTAATGAGAAGTAGTAGAAATGAGAACAGCGAGAAACTTAACATCAGGATTGATGGTCACGAAGTCAATGAAGTTAAGAAATTCTGCTACCTAGGCAGTAAAATAACCAATGACGGACGGAGCAAGGAGGACATCAAAAGCAGACTCGCTATGGCAAAAAAGGCATTTCTGGCCACGAGAAGTCCACTAATATCAAATACCGGCCTTAATTTGAGGAAGAAATTTCTGAGGATGTACGTCTGGAGTACAGCATTGTATGGTAGTGAAACATGGACTGTGGGAAAACCGGAACAGAAGAGAATCGAAGCATTTGAGATGTGGTGCTATAGACGAATGTTGAAAATTAGGTGGACTGATATGGTAAGGAATGAGGAGGTTCTACGCAGAATCGGAGAGGAAAGGAATATGTGGGAAACACTGATAAGGAGAAGGGACAGGATGATAGGACATCTGCTAAGACATGAGGGAATGACTTCCATGGTACTAGAGGGAGCTGTAGAGGGCAAAAACTGTAGAGGAAGGCAGAGATTGGAATACGTCAAGCAAATAATTAAGGACGTAGGTTGCAAGTGCTACTCTGAGATAAAGAGGTTAGCACAGGAAAGAAAATCGTGGCGGGCCGCATCAAAGCAGTCAGTAGACTGATGACAACAAAAAAAAAAGAGTAGCTTCCGCTGTAACTCTACGTAAGTGGTGTTATTATTAGGCAGCTTACAAGAATGGGGCGCGTCGCGCTTTTATTTGACATACATATACCCAGAAAACTCAAAATAATTTTTATACGCTATGCGTAATCGCACCCAACCATTTCCCGTGTGCAGGACGTAGTAAGAAGTCAGACGTTCTGAGGTTTGTTCAGCTGAGATGACTTTAACTATTGTTTCTAAACTCGGTGAGATTCTACCGATTAACAGTGATTTGAAGAGTCACTTACGATTTACGTGTAAACACAAGGTACCAGTATTATCACTTTCAAACCTACAAACAGCGCATATGTATAACGTCAATTAGGTAACGTATTATCAAAACTACTGCTTTAAACGACAGTTATATTATTTGCAAAGACTCTCAGAAACCCTTGAAATTCCTATAGCAAAGTTATCCTCAATAGAAAACTGGTGTAATTAATGCAAAATCGTACATTCACGCTATGATCCTGCGATCCAATTCAGTTTAATAAATCCAGAAAAATGTTAAGGGATTATCGGTTTATTCTCATATACTATTACTGATTGCAGAATATATTGACGCTCTTGTTAAAATAACTCGGATGAAATTGCTTTGATACTTTTTGTATGTAATAATTTCTCGAGTCTTGTTATTTACCGTAAGAAATATATATCTTTAGTTTTGTTGACTTAAAGACGTGATAAACTTTCACACCCAGATGCCACTATTACGTAAATAGCGTCTGTGATCTAGAATTCCTATTACAAAAATGTTAACACTAATTTCATTTAACTTTATTCTTTTATCTCGAGTTTGGATTTACTTCCTAGTAAATACGACCCCTTTTTATAACTTTCAGGTTTAACTTTTTTAATTAACGCTTTTTCGTTTGGCGTAACACAAAGAATAATTAATACCTTTGGTGCAAAATAATGTTATGTGTCAAGTGCACTCGCAAACAGTTTCTCATGTGTTTTCTTTTCTTTGCCAGTCTCGGCTATCTTTTCTCCTCTCCTCAGTACGCGCTCCCAATACTCCAAACAAATTATGAATGTCGCTCCTCCCGGATCTCTTCAATAGTGTTAAAATGGTCGCGTAGTGCCTCGTAATATCGTTCTAACTTTTCTGACCTTCAGTTCCTTTTTTTTACACGTTAGGGTAGCTCGCAAAATTCACACAACACGCTGTGTGCAGTAACAGAATAAGACACAGTTTCCGATCCACGAATCTTTAGTGACTGCACAAACAAAATATAAATTACATCGAGACCTCTCGTCAGAAACCACAATAATTCTACAACCAACAACCATCTAACAAGCACGAACTTTATCACCTCAGAGTAGGTCAGCAGATTCGCTAACAACCGTTCATGGAACTGAAGGACCCCTAAAGTCCAAATAAACTAATTTCCACTGGAATTATCGAGCCTCAAAAATACACAGCTTATTGCACCAAGTCCTAACTCAAATAGGCTATCTCCCTAATCCACATAACTGCATTCACAGCTTAATTAATCAAATTCGAATATGCGGAACCTCACGGTTAGGAACGCTACTAAATTTCCTACACCGTATACATTTCGGAACGAGCTAACCGCGACATGTCTCAGCAGTTAGACTTACCGACTCAAGCAAACTGTTAACATCGTCGGAGCATCTGCTGCGTCCTATGGCAAAACCGGAACTCAACTGACTGACAGTGTCAAAATCTCCAGGAACCACATCGCAGATAAAATACAACGATCTGTTGATTTCACAGTAATGTTCACACTGTAAAAAGTACCTCTCGTGACGTCGTATGACGGCCGGATATCTGCAGTGGTGGAATATCTCTGGACTCCGCCGTCGCTGCTGCTCAATCTCCGCTTTGCTGCACAGTTGATGGGTTTCGCAGCCGTTTGTCGATATGGATATCTACAACATATATACAAAAATGCTTAGGCAACTATTACGACATGATTAGGTTAGAATTCTTCGTATTTCTTCTCTATAACTCACATGGCGCAGCACGCATGTAGAGCCGAACAACGTCTTTTAAGGTACGTGAAATTTGACATAGTACAGCAGTCAGTATCAACTCTTACACTACAGACAATATTACGAAAAATCTACAAACTCACAGTTGTAAAGGGTGTCAAAAACTGACTGATTTTGATAGGTCGAAGAGAATAAAGACGAGTCCAATAAACTTGGGCCCGAAGACATATACTTTCTGAGCTCGGAAAACTTACCGGAGGGTTGGTTGCTGATATTGGCACATTGTTGTACTGCCACTCTGTCGACGGGATCAACAAAGTTTTCTGATGTCTGTCGGCACCACAGTACTTTAGTTACGGGCAAGTCAGAGCCTTAGATAGTCTGCAGTCACTTGTGTGGCAGTTGTGTCGTGAAGTTTCAGTCGTATTAGTGAATGTTATTGACAGTAAATTACCCATAACTCTGGGTACGACATCGGCTTTGTGTTTACTGTTGTTGCACTGTTTGTACATAGAAAGATTCAGTACAATGTCTTTTTCTTTTCCACCACTTGTTAGCAACTGAAGCCTCGTATTCCACAAGTGATGTGGTAGATTTAATTTTTTGCTTTGGTTTAGCGAATAAGAGTGGCATGGGAAAGCTATGCTTTCCACCTTGAAAAATATTGTCTCGCTGAGTACCGCCTGATACGCTGTTTGGCTGACTTTTCTAGTTTCCTTGGTGACACAGCTTCTCCAGCAACCCAAAGGGTAAACAGTGAAAGGCTTCGCTCCTTCCTCACTCTGAGGAGAAGAGTGTGCTGCATACAGTGGCAAAAAATCCTGGGACCAATGCGCGACGATTAGTAGCAGAGAAAGGCCCACGTTTGGGCGGTACGTCATAAAATAAATCAACTGAACTGGCACAGCGCCACAAGAGCCCAGAGGCAGACGGTAGTTCTGCCTATGACTACTGGTGTGATGGACATCCACTGTTCGTATCTAAGATTTTGTTTATTGACGAGGAATATTTCAAAAGAAAAGGTGTTTATTATCATGCGCAAAACTGCGAGCTGGTGCCACTGCCATAGAGACTCGCGAGAGTTCTACCAGCTCCACGGGCGGCGCTGAAGATGACAATATCGACTTCGCCTCGGCAAATTGCCGGACGAGTACAATTCCCATGAAAATATGGACATAGTTAAGTTCAAAGGACTCCGAAAATATGGACATAGTTAAGTTCATAGGACTCCGATTTTTATAATCTATCAACGTAATTTTTTTTGGTAGTGAAACTGTAGAATAGATTACAACGACAGAGATTTTTCCCTTTTATTTTTCAAATATATGTAAATTAAATTTTAACTACGAGAAAGTTAATCGTCTCTGCAATAATACAAATCTGAGGTGACATCTTAGGTCTTCGAGGGTACTTTCACCTAGTACTTCTAGCAAAAAACATAATGATGTTTACAACGAATGAACAAAGCGATGGCTGGGAACCTAATATTCGAAATTCTCTCACTAAGAGGGTATTTGCGGACCCATGTTTACTGTAACATTTTCCACTTCTACTATCGTATACTTTCACCCGTGTCAGTTTCACTGTTGATAATGCTGTTAGCATGTTCGCTTCAATAAAGTACAGAATGCACATAAAGTCCGGGAACACTTTCAATTAAGAACCAAACATTGTACAGATATCATACATATGTCTTTTTGAAGAGAAACCCTGAAAGTTTTTTTTTTTTTTTTCTTCATGTGTACCGCCACAGCGTAGTTTGGTAACTTGCCGATAGTCAGCGTTAGTCGCAAACAAGGCGAGTTCAGGTGCGGAGTGAGCTTTTGTGTGTCTCAGTTCGACAAAAACAAGTGTGCTACAACTGTTCAGCAGATGTTTAGAACCAATTACGGTAAGAAGCCACTAACAAGGAAGGCCATTTACCACTGGCACAACAAATTCGTTACGAAGAGTTGCTTGTGCCCGGCAAAGAGAAGCAGATGTCCCAGTGTGAGTGAAGTGAATGTGGAACGCGTAGGAGAGACATTCATAAGGAGTCCAAAGAAATCGGTGCGTCGTGCATCCCGTGTACACGAAATGGCTCCAATGACAGTGTGAAAAGTCCTGCGACAGAAGCTGTCTACGAAACCATTCAAATTGGAGCTACTGCAGAAGCTCAGTGACGAAGACAAGCGTTTTCAGTTTTGTTCGCAGTTGCAACAATTGTATGAGGATGGGGTTCGCATTGTTGATCGCTTAATTTTTAGAGACGAAGCACCTTTTCACACTAATGGGAAATCGAAGAGGCATAATTGTCGAATCTGACGTACAAAGCATCCACACGAATGCATTGAATTTGAGCGTGATTCCCCAAAGGTAAATGGTTTTTGTGCCTTATCACGTCGAAAACTGTACGGGCCATTCTTCTTTGCCGAGAGCACTGCCACTGGATATTCCTGCTTGGTCATATTGTAGCAATGGCTGATGCCTCAAATGCAATCGGACTCCCCGTTCATCTTTCAGCAGGATGAGTCTCAATCCCATTTTCATCGTGAAGTTCGTGGGTACCTGAACACGGAGCTGCCGCATTGATGGATCGGCCGTGCGACAAAAAGGGACATCTGTTGCATGAAATGGCCTCGCCGATCACGAGATCTCACTCTGTGTGACTTTTTTCTGTGGGGACACATTAAAGATCTGGTGATATAGCAGAGCTTCGGGAGAGAATACGGGAAGCGACTGCCACAGTCGACGATGCCATACTGGGATGAGTATGGTAAGAATTCTATTACCGTATTGACATCTGCCGGATCACTCATGGTTCGCATATCGAATGTTTGTATAAAAAAAAGAAAAAAAACTTGTAACGTATTACTATCTTTACGACGTTTCTCATCGAGCCACATACATTATCTCGCATTTCTAGCTGCACACAAATAATGATAAAAATTCAGAAATTCAGGGTCGCCACCAGCCCAAGCCCTTCCTAACCACTTAGAAAAAAACAGAGCTGGAAAATTATTAGTTTAATTACTTTAATAAATTAATTACAATTATGCAAATTTCTTCAAGTAGCCAGATAAATAGCACTCCATGTCGTGCATGAAGCAACTTGATTAATTCGGGATTGCAAATCGGAGTAAGCGGGTAAGATCAACACCACAGCATTTATCTTACACATAGGTTATTTATTGTATCTAAGTATTTGGTTGCACATCCTAACTACACATAACTGGTGCCTGACTAGGAATATTTAAGTAAGAATTACGTGAGAGTGTAACAGAGCACAATTTAACTTCAACAAGAAGAAACACAGAAAATGGGGGTGGGAGACAATGATACTATCATCTCCTTTGCCTACATACCATAAACATATCTTAGTGAGATTCGCATTGCGATTCCACGCGTGCACTATCCTGAACAGAGGTTTAACCAATGCACAAAGTTGTGCGATAATTATTCATCATATTAACTGCGTCTGCTGCTTGCAAACGGCCGAACTAGAGCATTCCGAATCAAACTGTTGTGCTCCATTTTAGAAAGCGCACGAAAGAACAGATATTCTTGCAGAAATTATAGCTCATTAAATAAGCAAGCTGTTAAAATAAAGCCTATTGCCTTGCCGTGGTGGACCATAAGGGTCATTGATTACCAAACACATGGCACAAAATCGACTCAAAAAGACAAAAGCAACTTCCACCAAATTTTATGATTAAAGGTCATTAAAAATCATACTTGCTTCGACACAGTATTACACCCACGTACGGTTGAAGTGATCCTAATCAGCTTTACCTAATCAGATTTACCGTTTGAAATTCTATTTCATCGTTCTTCAAAATGAACAAAGTAACTTCCACACTTTTAAGTCCAACACCCAAAAATCGCCTAATGTAAAGAAATATAATTATGCCTCATTCGGAAAAATAACTCGCTTCACACGCTTCAGTTAAGCTGAAGTTCTTAAGTACTTCAACAGTTAAACATAACGAAGTCCTAATTCAACCAGCTTCCTATCACCTGAAATCCCCCTTAAGAGCTACGATCCGTACTCACCAAGCGTTCACCGAAGAGTGCCCCTTTCTCTTTCGAGATTAACTAGCTCCCCGTGCAGCGGAAGCTACCAGAGGGGTAGCCCTCCATCACCAACCTCACACACAAAAACAGCCTTCGACACAGCCTTTTACTAAGATGGGTAAACCTCTCTGTTCAGGTATTGGAAACCTAAGTTGGTCATCCTGTGCTCTCCTTCGAACGAGAACCAACATCGTCTGCTCCCAGCAGACGATGACCAACTCAGCGTTTCCCACGAAACAAAACCGAAACCCCACATTAAAACACACATATAATATTCAATACGCCTTACTTGAGTGCTCAGTCTTTCTGGAAGAGTTCATGAATTGAGCTAAAATCAGGTAGTGAAGTGAATAAGTTGTACCGAATTCGACAAGCGTCTTATGAAACGACTTCACAGAGACGTTTCAAACTTCCAGAGTTTCTCTTTAAAATGCAATATGTATGACATCTGTACAATGTTTAGTTCTAGTGCAATAAATAATTGAAAGTGTTCCCGTACCCTGTTGTTGCCAAGACTCTGACAACCACTATGTTGAGCGCCTTAAACAGATAGCAACATAAAACGTGCTAGGTTTGGGAAGAGCGAGTCACTGCAGCGGCGCACCAGCTGCTTCCCCAGTGGCTGGCGGGCGCCAGCAGATGTTGTACGTACCCTACCCAGCCAGTGGAGGGCCCTCAGCTTCCAGCTGCGCGGCCAACGGTCGGACAGAGCCCCGATAATTCCGCTGCGCCCGCCCGTTGCTCGAGCGACCGTATCCAGTGGCTGCGGCGCGCGGGCAGCTTCGTTAAAAACCGCCCGTCCGCTCATTACAAGCGCTGCCATTGTTGTCAGACACTTTTGTTTCCGCGGCCTGTCGGTATTGGCGCTCCGTGCTCCCTCGTTAAGCTGATGTTCGTTAGACGTGTGTGGCCCCATATTCACACGTACACGATGCGCAGATGCTATGGCCGACGTCGGTAAGTATCGTTAAAATTTTGCCGTATTCCCAGGGCGCACTTGATCGTCATCTCTAACGCGATGACTTTTTTGTTATTTGGATTTCAGTTTTATTCATCATACATACTTTAGTCTGTGGAGAAAATGCAAATTAACAGATTTAAAACTCAAGCTGCCACTATCTTTTCCATAGTAAATTTTTAACAGATAGAATCATTTGTAAACAGTCTTGATCGCAGCTGATGTTAACTTCAGACCGGTTTCGGCCTTTTAATTACGGGCCATCGTCAGAGTTTACACTGTAATAACAAAAAAAAGTGCTATATTACATAGAGAAACCAATGATGTAAAAGTATGCTCTGAAACGATGCATCATTAGCCATTTGGATGACGGCGATGGCGCCTGACCCTCTGTGGATGTCTCAGTCACTGTGACTAATGCTGATATTGATGGCAGCCACGAGTTATACAGGGTAGAGAGAGGGCGCTACAGAGCCTAAGGCATCGCCTTCAGACAATGGGGAGCGAATTACGTATCGTTTTGAGTCTTCATTCATAAACATTTTAAAATAGTTATTAGGAAGGAAAAAAGTATGTGGTACGCAGATAGAATAGCTAAGTCCCAGGATAAAATTAAAACCATATGGTCAGTCGTAAAGGAACTGGCTGGTCTGCAGAGACAGATCGAGGATATAGAATCAGTGCATAGTGGGAATGTCCGTGTTACTGATAAGTCGCATATATGTACAGTATTTAATAATCACTTTCTGAATATAGCAGGTGTACTAAATAGAAACCTAGTACCAACAGGGAATCATATAGCGCTTGTAGAAAAAAGTGTTCCGAGACTGTTACCTGAAATGCTCCTCCATGATACTGACAAGAGGGAGATTGAGTTAATAATTAAATCACTAAAGACCAAGAACTCTCATGGATATGACGGGGTATCTAGCAGAATACTGAAGTATTGTTCTATGTATGTTAGCCCAGTACTTAGCCATATCTGTAACTTTTTCTTTAGGAGTGGTCGGTTTCCTGACCGATTAAAGTACTCGGTAGCGAAGCCACTTTATAAAAAGGGAGACAGGGATAATGTTGACAATTATAGACCTATTTCTATGCCACCGGTGTTTGCTAAAGGTATCGAGAAGGTTGTATATACAAGGTTACTGGAGCATTTAAATTCACATAATTTGCTTTCAAATGTACAGTTTGGTTTTAGGAATGGTCTAACAACTGAAAATGCTATATTCTCTTTTCTCTTTGAGGTATTGGACGGATTAAATAAAAGGTTGCGAACGCTAGATGTGTCTTTGATTTAACTAAGGCTTTTGACTGTGTTGACCACAAAATATTACTGCAGAAATTGGACCATTATGGAGTAAGGGGAGTAGCTTACAGTTGGTTCGCCTCTTACTTTAAGAACAGAAAGCAAAAGGTAATTCTCCGCAATATTGAGAGTGGTAGTGATGTTCAGTCCCAATGGGGCACTGTTAAGTGGGGTGTTCCCCAAGGGTCGGTGCTGGGGCCACTGCTGTTTCTTATTTATATAAATGATATCCCTTCTAGTATTATAGGTGATTCAAAAATACTTCTGTTTGCTGATGGCACCAGCTTGGTAGTGAAGGATCTTGTGTGTAATATTGAAATATTATCAAATAATGTAGTTCATGAAATAAGTTCGTGGCTTGTGGAAAATAATTTGATGCTAAATCACAGTAAGACTCAGTTTTTACAGTTTCTAACTCACAATTCAACAAGAACCGATATTTTGATCAGACAGAATGGGCATATAAGCGAGACAGAACAGTTCAAGTTCCTAGGCGTTCGGATAGATAGTAAGTTGTTGTGGAAAGCCCATGTTCAGGATCTTGTTCAGAAACTAAATGCTATTTTATTTACCATTAGAACAGTATCTGAAATAAGTGACAGTTCAACACGAAAAGTAGTCTACTTCGCATATTTTCATACGCTTATATCATATGGTATTATTTTTTGGGGTAATTCTTCTGATTCAATAAGGGTACTTTTGGCTCAAAAACGGGCTGTTCGAGCTACATGTGGTGTAAGTTCGAGAACCTCTTGTCGACCCCTATTCAATAGTCTGTAAATTCTGATATTGCCCTCACAGTATATATTTTCTTTAATGTCGTTTGTTGTTAGCAATATTAGCTTATTACCACTCAGTTAATACCAGGCAGAAACCAAATCCGCATGTGGAATGCACTTCCTTGGCTCTTGTGCAGAAAGGAGTGCACTATTCTGTTGCATCCATTTTCAATAAGCTACCGCAAGAACTCAAAAATCTTAGCGGTAGCCCAAACACTTTTAAGTCTAAACTGAAGAGTTTCCTAATGGCTCACTCCTATTCTGTCGAGGAGCTCCTGGAAGAGCTGAAAAATTAAGCAAATTCCATTCTTACATTGTTGATTTCCTTTATTTAAACTTACGAATCGTCGCCTGAATACGTTTCTTATATTTCATTTTATCTGTTTCTACTATCGTGTTATAATTTCATGTATTGACTCGTTCCATGACCATGGAGACTTCTACTTAATTTGGTCCCACGGAACAATAAATAAATAAATAAAATTTAAATTGAACTAATCAAGAAACGAGTTTATATTCATTTATGGTTCATAATCTGTGCTACAGCCAGCCTCATGAAATGCGTTAACTGAGATCCAGAGCGACGTCTGGAGGAAATAATTAGCACTATAAAGATCATTAATTCTATAGCTATTGCTATTTAATCGCAATAAAACGAAATGAATGGCGTATTAACACGAAAATTATACGTACTGACTTATTTGCACCCGTAGTCGGTTACTTAAAGTCTTAAAAAACACTAGAAAAAACTAAATCCATCGTTGCATCTCTTGGTGAGATGGCACACATATACAAAGATGCATTTAGTTTTTTTCTAGTGTTTTTTAAGACTTTAAATACCTAACTACTAATACAAATAAGTCAATATCTATAATTTTCGTACTAATACCTCATACATTTGGTTTTAGTACGAATAAATAACAGTAGCTATAGAATTAACGATCTTATAGCGCTGATTATTTCCTCCAGACGTCGCTCTGGAACTCAGTTAACTAATTACACTGAAGGTTAATGCATTTTACGAGGCCGCCTGTAGCACAGATGTAAATGTCGTGTGACTAGGGTCTCCCGACGGATAGACCGTTCACCGGGTGCAAGTCTTTCGATTTGACGCCACATTGGCGACGTGCACGCTGATGGGGATGAAATGATGATGATTAGGACAACACGACACCTAGTCCCTGAGCGGAGAAAACCTCCGACCCAGCCGGGAATCGAACTTGGGCCCTTAAGATTGCTATTCTGTCCCGCTGACCATTCAGCTACCGGGGGCGGACTGTATTATGAACCATAAATGAATATAAACTCGTTGCTTGATTAGTTAAATTTAAAAGATAAATATTTAAAGATGAAGACTCAAAACGGTACGTAAGTCGTTCCCCATTGGCTGAAAGCGATGCCTTAAGCTCTGTAGCGCCCTCTCCCTACCCTATATAACTCGTGGCTGCTTAGCCATCAGCATCAGTTACAGTAACTGAGGCATCCACAGCGGGTCAGGCGCCATCGCCGTCATCCAAATGGCTAATGATGCATCGTTTCAGAGCATACTTTTACATCATATATGTAATATAAATATATGTGTAATATAATTATTACAGCGCAAACTCTGATGATCGCCCTTAATTAAAAGGGCGAAACCAATCATAAAGATCGCTGTTCTCCAACAGTGCCGGCGGGTGTGGCCGAGCGGTTCCAGGTGCTTCAGTCTGGAACCGCGCTACCGCTACGGTCGCCGGTTCGAATCATGCCTCTGTCATGGATGTGTGTGATGTCCTTAGGTTAGTTAGGTTTAAGTAGTTCTAAGTTCTAGGGGACTAACGACCTCCGATGTTTAAGTCTCATAGTGCTTAGAGCCATTTTTCTCTAACAATGTTTATAAAATTATTCAACAGATAGCATTAGAAGTAAATCAGACGTTTCTGTTTTACAAATCCACCCTATTTCCTAAGTGTAATCATAAGCTGTGCATGAAAATCAAGATATGAATAAAATGGCTCTGAGCACTATGGGACTTAACATCTATGGTCATCAGTCCCCTAGAACTTAGAAATACTTAAACCAAACTAACCTAAGGACATCACACAACACCCAGCCACCACGAGGCAGAGAAAATCCCTGACCCCGCCGGGAATCGAACGCGGGAATCCGGGCGTGGGAAGCGAGAACGCTACCGCACGACCACGAGATGCGGGCGAGATATGAATACTTCCTATACAGGGACCCAGCGAGGTGGCGAAGTGGTTAGCACACTGGACTCGTATTTTGGAGGACGACGATTCAAACCCGCGTCCGGCCATCCTGATTTAGGTTTTCCGTGATATCCCTAAATCGTTTCAGGCAAATGGTGCGATAGTTCCTTTGAAAGGCCACGGTCGACTTCCTTCCCCATCCTTCCCTAACCCGATGGGGCCGATGACCTCGCTGTTTGCTCCCCTTCCCCCAACAAACCAACCAACCAACCTATATAGGGTGTTCATTTTAACTTGAGGATACTGAAATATCTCTATAACTACACAGCGGATCAAAAACAGTTATAACTTCAATTTGTTTGTCTTGGAGGGGAACATCCAGTGACATTAAACTCTCCACCCCACCCCGTACTTGAGGGATGGGAGGCAACTTTGAAACCTTCAATGGGAATCCCCGTTTTTAATTGCGGATTACGATTCTACGGAAAACCCCACATACGTTTTGACTGAAGCATTTTCTTCGTTTCGCCACAGATGGCGCTGTAATAGCAGGAATGGAAATGGGCACTCAATCGTAGTTTGCGACATGCTACTCAACTGCCGTCAAATATCCAATGGCACGTTGGACCGCGCCTCCTTGTTGCGAGAGTGGGACAGGCCACTGATAGCTCCTAATTGCAAACCCCATTTGCAAATTTTATTCCTCCGACATATCGAACAGGGGACTACTCGACTCGCCACTGTGACCATGACTCGAGGCGAACGCTACTCTACTTTTCAAATGACCGTACACAGGACAGAAGCATATCTGCGGGAATGTCAACACATGCGTTTCTGATGCTGTCGACCATGTCTTCACGGCATGTTGGCGCTTGCGGGTACACCGTATCTTTAAATACTTTCACAGAAAAAAATCCGACAAGTCAAATCCGATGACCCAGTGTGCCAATTAATAGGGCCACCTCCGCCGATCCACCGACAACTGTAAACCCGGTCTAATACCTCCCCTGCTACAGTTGTGTAACGCGCTGCACAACCGTCATGGTTCAAAATGGCTCTGAGTACTATGGGACTTAACTTCTGAGGTCATCAGTCCCCTACAACTTAGAACTACTTAAACCTAGCTAACCTAAGGACATCACACACACCCATGCCCGAGGCAGGATTCGAACCTGTGACCGTAGCGGTCGCGTGGTTCCACACTGTAGCGCCTAGAACCGCTCGGCCACTCCGGCCGGCGCAACCGTCATGCTGAAACCAAATACGTTATCGAACGTCCAGGGCAACATACTGCAGTAGTATCGGGAGCTCCCGTTCCAAAACCGTTCGTTATTTGCATCCTTTCAACGTACCATCGATAAAATTCGGAGCAATGAGTTTGTTCTCCATGTCACACCATATGTCAACCGACCAAGGACGTTGATTGTCAGCTTGCCGCAACCAGTTGGGATTGTTGCCACTCCAGTAACGCATGTTACGGCGGTTAACGCTACCATGGTTCGTGAATGTAGACTCGTCAGAAAATAGTACCTCCGCAAAGAATGTGGGGGTCGTTTGCATTTGTTGACGTGCCCATTCACAAAACACTATCCGGTTATGGAAATCGGCGCCATGAAGTTCTTGATGCAGTGACTCGTGTTATGGATGATACTTGTGACCATGCAGTATTGTGACAATATTGCCTACGGGCATAACTGAATGGCGGTGTAATTGCTGAGTGCTTATACGTGGGTTGCGGTGCAATGCCGCTTCTCCTGTAATACGCTTGCTTCGTTTCCTTTTGCCGGTCTGCACGCTGCCGTCAGACGTAAAGGTGTTTCCAACCTCGTAAAAGAACGAACGAGAGCGAGCTTTCTCTGGAAAACGCTCGGCATACAAGGCAACAACAACCTCAATATTTCTCCTGCATTCTTCGCAGATCGGAATCATTTCAGTTTTTTCTTCTGTGGTTGCAACATTCATCGTCCACTTGCTCGTCTGTTCTCCAAATGACAGGCAGGTGTGCAGGCACAGAGCCGCTATCTGCTTTACATCTGCACGATAAGTCATCTCCGGTCGCAGTGTACATCCTGCTATAATACGTCGTAGTTTGCCACACGGCCACGGTGGCGCGTCGAATAGTCCCCCGTTCGATATGTCGGAGGAATACAACGTTTCGAATGGGGTTCCCAGCTAGAAGTTATGAAATACTGGCCTGTCCTACCCTGTTAACATGGAGGTGGGGTCCCACATGTCATTGGATATTGAAGGACCATTGAATAGCGTGTCGTAAATTACGATTGTGTACCCATTCCTATTCCTCTGATTACAGTGCCATCTGTGACGAAACGAAGAAAATGCTTCGGACAAAACGTATGTGGATTTTGCCAATTCTGCAATAGAAAACGGGGGTTCCCATTGGAAATTTCAAAGTTGTCCCCACCCCCGCCACTCACGCACTTTTTTTGATCCGCTGCGTCCGCATATTTTCTCCACATAGGCCAGCTCCGCGTACCTCACCTTGCGAGGCTCGTAAGGTTGACAGCACATTCATGTCGCTGTAAAAGCTAGGGGCCAGGATTCACTTGTAGTGGCTGTAGACACGTTGGGAGGTGATATTCAACATTATTACTATTAAAACAATGAAATAAATAAATTAATTCTATTAATTACATACATTGCACTTGCCAGTATCATAGTAGGTGCTGGAAATGTTTTCCTCTGTCTTGAATGCATAGTTCAACGCGTTTACATTTCTTTACCAATGTTTCACGTGTAATCGAATGTCGATAATCAATTATCGCTGTCTTTGGTTCATACATTATCAAAAATGGTTCAGATGGCTCTAACCACTATTGACCTGAACATCTGAGGTCATCGGTCCCCTACACTTAGAAACTACTTAAACATAACTAACCTAACCTAACTAGGACATTACATACATCCATGGCCGAGGCTGTATTCGAACCTGCGACCGTAGCAAACCTGCGATTCCGGACTGAAGCGCCTAGAACCGCTCGGTCACATCGGCCGGAGCTGGCCGGTGTGGCCGAGCGGTTCTAGGCGCCTCAGTCTGGAACCGCGCGACCGCTACGGTCGCAGGTTCGAATCCTGCTTCGGGCATGGATGTGTGTGATGTCCTTAGTTAGGTTAAAAGTAGTTCTAAGTTCTAGGGGACTGATGATCTCAGATGTTAAGTCCCATAGTGCTCAGAGCCATTTGAACCATTTGAACAGCGGCCGGCCCATACATTATCTTTCGGTTACTTTGATACGCAAATGTTTCAGTCGCACCCCAAAGGAAATAGTGGGGAGAAGACAGATCCGGTGAACGCGGGGGCCAGATACCCTTCGTAATTATTCTGTCTCTAAAGATTTCATATAAAAGTCGTAGGGACTGGTGTGCCGTATGAGCAGTAGCGTTGTCGTGTTGTATCTCATTTTCATTCAGCAGGGCAATAAAAGGATAAATTATCTGTTGACAATAGACATTGGAAGTGACGGTAGAATCGAAAAAGATTGGCCCTGTAGTTCGCGCTCTCATTATGACAATCCACACTCCGATATTCACTGCGCGCAATGGCGTTTACCTCAAGGCAAGTTGATTTTCTGATGACCAAATTCGTGAATGTTGGCAATTAATGTAGCCAGATGGTAGATAGGTTCGCTCTATAACACTAATTCCATGTTGGTTCACAAATCGCTGAAACCATTCAAGTACGTTATTCGTTTCGCATGGTCTATGAAATGTAACTATTGTACAGCAAAATTTTTATACGGATATACGCCCAGTATTTTTTTTCGGCCTTATATGCTGTCGCATGAGAGACTTAAGCCCCTTACAATAATCCCCTTTCTGATTTTGTTGGACTGCGCAACATATGTCCGAAATGTCGTCAAGCTTCCTTTCTGTTAAAATTGTAGGCCTACCAGTTCATGGTTCATCATGGGTCGCTGCTCGTGGTCTCACGGTCGCGTTCTCGCTTCCCGAGCGCGGGGTCCCAGGTTTGATTCCCGGCAAGTCAGGGATATTCACCTGCCTCGAGATGACTAGGTGTTGTCCTCATCATTTTACCCTCATTCATGAAAGTGGCGAGACTGGACTGAGCAAACGTTGGAAATTTGTACGGGCGCTGATAACCGCGCAGTTGAGCTCCCCACAAACCAAACATCATCGTCATCATGGTTCATCATGAACTGATTCTACTGTCTGGATTTTGCGAATTAAATCACGTACAGTTTCACGATTTTGACGCCTCGAAGCAGGAAAAGGCAATCTAAATTTCCTCCTCACAGGCTTTCTTCCGCACGGAAAAGCTCTTTCACTAAAAATGCTCTCTCTGCAATCGTAAACATTCTCACCACACCCAGCTTACACAACAACTAGACAGTAAAACAAATAACAGTTGCAACGAACGCTCAACACTAATATCCCCGCCCTACCACTGCATGTCCACAGATCACGAGCAGGCGAGACGAATGTGTCGACAACCTAACGCTTTCCGCAAGTCGAGATACGCGGGGCTTGCCACTGCGGAGAGAGTTTGCGGACGCATGGTATTTTTCCTTGTGGTCTTAAGGAAAGTAACGATCACTTTGCAAACTAAACAGAAGAAATTGAGGGAGATAATCCATACGGATCAAATTTATAAAAACTCGTACCTTTAACAAACAAATTTGGGCAGGAAAACAAGAATTGGTTTACATCAAATTCACAGTCATACACGCAAGCACGAAACCGTAAACGTTGATTCTATGTAGAGGAAAAGAGGCATGTTTAGAGCGGTATCGAATGATGGATCGGTGGAGCCAATCGTTGTTCGGGCCAGATGTGTCCTTGAAAACCACTACCTCGTAAGATATGAGGTTGTAATGCCGCTTAATATACACCTTGCGTTTGTTGGGAAACGTTCCACATCTCTTGCCATTGATATTTTCCGTCACCCTTGACCTCACGTAACTTGTCTCTGTACGGCAATTTCGAATCGAGGGCAGTTCCTACAGATGTAGCTTGCTTCGGTAATACGTCAACTTCCTCACTATACTGGGTGCCAGCGTAGAAAAGGAACAACAACACATGGATTGCCTGCCCCTTCTGTTTATGGCGAACATATCATAGTGATTGGTTGTTTTATTTCGCCTTCGGTGTTGAATACTTCGAATGACACTCTGAGAGCCGAACATGATTACTGTATTGAAAGAAGGAGTTGATGACACAAAGTGGAGTGATTGCAAAATTGCCATTCTGCATCCAGATCTACATGATTACTCTGCAATTCACGATCAAGCGCCTGGCAGAGGGATCAAGAGCCTTCTTCAAGCTACTTCTCTACCGGTTCATTATCGAACAGCGCGCGGAAAAAACGAACACTTAAATCTTTCCATGCAAGCTCGGATCCTCTTATTCTTTGTGATGATCATTTCTCCCCATGTAGGTGGACGCCAACAAAAATTTTCGCTCTTAGCAAAAATCCGGTGACTGAAATTTCATGAGAAGGTTCTACTGCAACGAGAAACGCCTTTGTTTTAATGATTGCCACTCCAATTCGTGTATCATATCCGTTGCACTCTCTCCCGTGTATAATATCCGTTGCACTCTGTCCCGTATTTCACTACAACACAGGACGAGCTGCCCTTCTTTGAACTTCTGCGATGTCCTCCGTCAACCCTATCTGATGTGCAACCCACACCGCACAGCAGTACTCCAGAAGAGGGTGGACAAGCCTAGTGTAAGCAGTCTCTTTAGTAGACCCGTTGCATTTTCTAAGTATTCTGCCAATAAATCGCTTTCTTTGGTTTGTTTTCCCCACAAAATTATCTATGTGAACGTTCCAACTTTAGTTATTCCGAATTGTAATAGCTAGGTATTTAGTTGAATTTAGAGGCTTTGGATTCGACTGATCATCGTGTAACCAAAATTTAACGGATTCCTTTTATTGTTCTTGTGGATGACCTCTCTTTTCATTGTTGGGAGTCAACTGCCAGTTTTGACGTCATGCTGACATCTTGTCGCCACCGCAAAAAATTAAGCGCTTTTTACTACTCTGAAGGCTTTACTGATTTGAATTTGTAGACAGAAAACAACGCGAAGATACTGACTGCTGGTGAACAACCTTGCAGGCCGGTAAACGAGGCGAAACACGAATGGCCCGCATCTCGTGGTCGTGCGGTAGCGTTCTCGCTTCCCACGCCCGGGTTCCCGGGTTCGATTCCCGGCGGGGTCAGGGATTTTCTCTGCCTCGCGATGGCTGGGTGTTGTGTGATGTCCTTAGGTTAGTTAGGTTTAAGTAGTTCTAAGTTCTAGGGGACTGATGACCATAGATGTTAAGTCCCAGAGTGCTCAGAGCCATTTGAACCATTTTTCGAAACACGAATGCCCATGGACAAACAACGGTCTACATTTCTGGTAGCCTGCGATGTCTTTAGAAAGTCTGTATAAGTAGGTGGTTGGGTGAAATGAGGGACTCATAGGGCACGAAGTCGTGGAATGAGTTCTTTTGTTCCTGTGTAGTCACCTCAGAACGCCCACGCACCGCCTGATCCCACGTCACGCTTCAGGCTGCTTTTCTCACGATGCTTTATAAATGAAATCATCGTTTGTGCTCATGTGGACTGTGGATCACTCCCACAGAAATCGCAATGTTGCACTATTCGCCTTCTATTCCACATCATCCTGTCGCTGATCAAAAGATAGAGCATCTATATTTCGCTCTGCCATCATTAAACAGTAAAACACTCCCTCCCCCCTCCACCCGATTCTTCAAAGATTCAAACTGTCAGATATAAAACATGTTGAAATTTGCTAAGTGCTCTCATTATTAGACACTGACTAAGTATAATCTGGGTAGACTGCCCTCCTTTTTAAGGAAGACAAGGTTTGCAGGATTCTAAATGTTCATGGCATCATATCTGTGAACTATGTGTCGTGCAATGACATAATTCTGCAGGTGCATTCCTTGGTATATGTGGATACTGTCTGCTAAAGGAGTTGCGAATGTAGCCAGTACTAACGAAGTAATAAATTAAAACGTGATGCCTGACGTTGAATTTTTATTGCATGATCATCGAAAATGTTGCAGACGATAAAATTTTCCTTTTCATAATTAAGTGGTCGTTGTCAGCAAAACAAAATTTTGAAAACGCTTTAAATTATGTTTAAAGTTTGTTGAAAGTCGCCAAGTGCTCTCATTATCAAATAGTGGGTGAATGTAGTAAGGAAAATTTGCATGCCGTGTGTTACGCCTCTCACGTACACAGTTTCTGTCTTCGAAACCTAATTTAGTGCGTTAAACCTTGAACTTAAGGTTATATGTCTCAGTGAGTAGATAATGCCAGCATTTCAAATTTTAAATTCAATCAGTGATTACATACAGTGCTGAAAATTTGTTGTTGTTCGTGGCAGCCGTTAGACATGAAGCCTGCACGAAACGTATTGATGTACGATGTGATGCCATCATACAACTGTTATTCAGGTAGTACTGAGGATATTCAGTCTAATTGTCAGTCGCGTGATTATTGCCACAACGTATTTCGGGACAACATTGTCCCATTTTCAAGCACTTAAATCTTTTTATGCCATTGGGCATCGTCTCAACTTCAAAACAAGCTGCACACGTGCCATAAGCCAGTGCATCCACCGTTCCCGACGTACAGCCGCAAAATGCAAGCCACTGCCATCAGCCAACAAGACGATATTCACTTAAATCTCTAACGCTCAGCACCAACCGTTTATCATAAAATCTTTGAGAAACGCCTGTCTGGTCCTAGCCCATTCTAACTTACAACTACCTCTACGTTGCAGTCTGAACGGAAATAACTTGCGTAAATCCTATGCCACTTGATACAATATGTTGGTCTTTTAAGTTAGAATGGACTAGGATCAGACGGGCATTTCTCAGAGATTTTACGACAGACAGTAGTATTGCTGGTGCTGGGCATTAGGCTTTAAGTAAATTTCATCATTGGTAGGTGATGGTAGCGACTTTCAGTCTGCAGCTATTCTCGGAAACGGTGGATGCATTGGCTTATGATGTTTTACGTTTTGTGGTTTGAGTTGACAATGCACGTGTGCCGCTTGTTTTGAAGTTGTAACGAGACCTAACGCCATAAAAGAATTTTAATCACTTTAAAGTGTGATAATGTTGTTCCGAAACATGTTGTGGCAATAATAACACAGTTGACAACTGGACTGAATATATTACTGATATACATTAGGATCGGACGCTGTTACTGGTAACAGTCTGTTACGGGTAACATACTGGTCTTTTTATTTTTTCACATCTGTAACACGAAAAACACCAATGGGATTACATAATGCCTGAACGTCGCCTGTATTCCACAATTTTCGACGAGCATTTTTCGCATTCTAACTTTCAGCTCTGTCAAATTTCCTGGAGTGGATTATTAACCTAATACTGAACATCCCGCATGAAACAGTAAGTAGCCGTATAACTTGTCGCGACACACACGTCGACGCGCACGAATTTCAAACGGCTGAAAAGTTGTTCCTTTTGTTTTTCCTTCCAGTTACCCTAATCGTGTATGACGCCAGAGTTGCTCGCATTTGACGTTAGTGCGGCCACTCTGATCGATCCTATCGTGTCCTCATTAGCAACGCACTCAGATAACGACATACTTGGCTAACGACGATACAGTGCAAGATAAACTCTCTGGTGTAATGACACACGCTTTGGTTAACGACTATGGATTTTGTGGACGTTCGTCCGACCTAACAACCGGGAATTTTGTGCTCCCAGTAAGCCACGCGCGGCTAAACTTCCCTGTCGCAAAATTTAATTTTTTTCTAGATGTCTCCTTATCCTCCGAAAACTACGTCACTGACTCAACCAACGCATCCCCCAACAACTGAACATAAAAAGTAAATTTTACCCTCTATCACTTTTCACCACATTCACTGGTAGCATTTAAAATCGCAGCACTATGAGTGTGCCATGCAAGAAACGAATTTGTTAGGTGTTACAATTAAAGTGTTTTATCAGTTACTTTGGCTCTTTATGCTCTTACTCAAGGTGTTTAATAATCAGATGCAAAATATTACGAGGGTCACTCCAAAAGAAATGCACACTATTTTTTTTAAATCCACCTTTTATTCTAGATGTTTGAAAGTTTTACAGTGTGTAGATACATCCCTTATGAACAATTTTTCATTTCTCCACATAATTTGCATCCCTCTCAACTGCATTACGCCATCTTGGAACCAGCGCCTGTATACCCACACGGTAAAATTCTGGACCAACCTGTTGGAGCCACTGTTTGGCAGCGTGCACAAGGGAGTCATCATCTTCAAACCTTGTTCCACGAAGAGAGTCGGTTTCCCAAAGAGATGATAGTCACATGGAGCCAGGTCAGGACTGTAAGGCGGGTGTTCCAGTGTTGTCCATCCGAGTTTTGTGATCGCTTCCATGGTTTTTTGACTGACATGTGGCCGTGCATGGTCGTGCAACAGCAAAACATTCTGATTTTGCCGATGTGGTCGAACACGACTCAGTCAGACTTGAAGTTTCTTCAGTGTCGTCACATATGCATCAGAATTAATGGTGGTTCCACTTGGCATGATGTCCACAAGCAAGAGTCCTTCGGAATCGAAAAACACCGTAGCCAAAACTTTTCCAGCAGAAGGTGTGGTTTTGAATTTTTTTTTTTTTTTTTTGGGTGAATTTGCATGATGCCACTCCACTGATTGCCTCTTCGTCTCTGGTGAAAAATGATGGAGCCATGTTTCATCACCTGTCACAATTATTCCAAGAAATTCATCTCCACCATTCTCGTACTGTTCCAAAAGTTCGCTGCATACTGATTTTTTTGTTTCTTTGTGAGCCACTGTCAACATCCTGGGAACCCACCTGGCACAGACCTTTTATAACGCCAAAACTTTCAGTATTCTGCAAACACTTCCTTCCCCTATCCCAGCGTAGGGTGACAATCCGTTCACTGTGATGCGTCTGTCAGCGGCCACCAATTCGTTAACTCTCTGCACATTGTCTGGAGTGTGTGCAGTAACAGGCCTGCCGCTGCGAGGACAATCCTCAATATTGTCGTGCCCGCTTTCATCACATAATCTGCTTGCCCACCGACTAACTGTACTGAGATCGACAGCAGCATCTCCATACACCTTTTTCAACCTCTTGTGGTGCTTCCCACTGTCTCGTTTCCACAGCACAGGAATTCTATGACAGCACGTTGTTTCTGACGAACGTCAAGTGTAGCAACCATCTTGAAGACATGCTGTGACGGCGCCACTCAGGGGAACAGGTTGAACTAAGTGTGAAAACAAGCGGGAAGGATGTATCTACACACTGTGAAACTTTCACACGTGCAGAATGAAAACTGTATTTTTACAAAAATAGTGTGCATTTATTTTGGAGTGACCCTTGTACATTACAATAAAAACAAGCCAAAACATTATGATTACCTGTTAAACAGAGTGTTGAAAGCCTTTGCAATTCAATACAATGGACGCGACAGGCCGTTTCCAGGTTTCCGCACGTATCTGGCACCAGAAGTCTACGCACAGAAAACGCAGTTTCCGTAAGACACAAGCCGATGGTTTGTGGCCGCATGGCAGGTGGATTCCCTAGGGATCAGCTCAATCGAGTGTGATGTCCAAAGCATTTGTGTGAGTTCAGTATAACACTCCCCGAACCACTGTAGCACGATTTTTCCATGTGGCGCTGTCCGCTATATGCTGGAAGATACCATCTACTTGGGGGCCGACATAAGGGAGTAATGGATCAAGTGGTACTCAATGATGTTAACGTAGTCTACGCGCGTCATGGTATCATCGATTACTACTGCAGGTCCCAGGTGAATGTTCCCCATAGCATACTAGACCACAACTCGCCGGCGTCCATGGCACGGCGCAGGTTTCGCGCAGCCGTACACCGTGATACGATTTGAAGTGGAATGATCATATAAAATCAATTGTTGGTAAGACGGGTACCAGGTTGCGATTCATTGGGAGAGTCCTTAGAAAATGTAGTCCATCAACAAAGGAGGTGGCTTACAAAAAAACTCGTTCGACCTATACTTGAGTATTGCTCATCAGTGTGGGATCCGTACCAGATCGGGTTGACGGAGGAGATAGAGAAGATACAAAGAAGAGCGGCGCGTTTCGTCACAGGGTTATTTGGTAACCGTGATAGCTTTACGGAGATGTTTAACAAACTCAAGTGGCAGACTCTGCAAGAGAGGCGCTCTGCATCGCTGTGTAGCTTGCTCGCCAGGTTTCGAGAGGGTGCGTTTCTGGATGAGGTATCGAATATATTGCTTCCCCCTACTTATACCTCCCGAGAAGATCACGAATGTAAAATTAGAGAGATTAGAGCGCGCACGGAGGCTTTCAGACAGTCGTTCTTCCCGCACGCGACTGGAACAGGAAAGGGAGGTAATGACAGTGGCACGTAAAGTGCCCTCCGCCACACACCGTTGGGTGGCTTGCGGAGTATAAATGTAGATGTAGATGTAGATGTAGATGCCGTATCCAGTCATGACCGTTGGCCTGGTGTAACAAGCACCATGACACATCCGACCAGGCGACACGTTTGCAACGATCCATGATCCAATCTCGGTGATCTCATGCCCACTGCTATCGAAACTGACGACGTCTTTTGATCGACAAAGGAAAAAGTAGTCGTCTTCTACGGAGCCCACTGTTCAACAATGTGCACTGAACGGTGTGCGCCAGCACTGAGGCATGAGTTGCATCGTATCCTGCTTTGCAGAGCGGCCCAACCGCGCACAGCCAAGCACAACAAGTAGTGGCCTACTCATGGTTTCACCGACCTGCAACCACTTTTCGTATATACTCACGACAGTAGCTCGCAAACAGCGGTATAGCATCGCCGTTTCTGAGATGGCCTTTCCCAGTTTCTGTGCCGCAATGATCTGCCCATTTTCAAAGTCGTTTGCACTGAGGTAACAAAAGTCATGGGATACTGATATCCACATACACAGATCATGTTCAGAAGATACGAGGGTAATCCTAAAAGCCGGCCGGTGTGGCCGTGCGGTTCTAGGCGCTTCAGTCTGGAACCGCGTGACCGCTACGGTCGCAGGTTCGAATCCAGCCTCGGGCATGGATGTGTGTGATGTCCTTAGGTTAGTTAGGTTTAAGTAGTTCTAAGAACTAGGGGACTGATGACCACAGATGTTAAGACCTGTAGTGCTCAGAGACATTTAATACTAAAAGTAAGTTCTCCTATATTTTCATAACCACATAGACCTGTTTATTTATACAATGGTTCACATCAGTTTACAGCTTGAACATTTACACTACTGGCCATTAAAATTGCTACACTACGAAGATGACGTGCTACAGACGCGACATTTAACCGACAGGAAGAAGGTGCTGTGATATGCAAATGATTAGCTTTTCAGAGCATTCATGCAACGTTGGCGCCGGTGGCGACACCTACAACGTGCGGACATGAGGAAAGTTTCCAACAGATTTCTTATACACAAACTGCAGTTGACCGGCGTTGCCTGGTAAAACGTTGTTGTGATGCCTCGTATCAGGAGGAGAAATGCGTAGCATCACGTTTCCGAATTGGATAAAGTTCGGATTGTAGACTATCGCGATTGCGGTTTGTCGTATCGCGACATTGCTGCTCGCGTTGGTGGAGATTCAATGACTGTTAGCAGAAAATGGTATCGGTGGGTTCAGGAGGGTAATACGGACACGTCTCGGTCACCTCTTGTTCGCATTGGCGGCACTTTGAACAGTGGACATTACATTTAAGATGTGTTACGACCCGTGGCTCTACCCTTCATTCGATCCCTGCGAAATCCTACATTCAGCAGGATAATGCACGACCGCATGTTGCAGGTCCTGTACTGGCCTTTCTGGATACAGAAAATGTTCGACTGCTGCCCTGGCAACCACTGTCTCCAGATCTCCCACCAACTGAAACCGTCTGGTCAATGGTGGTCGAGCAACTGGCTCGTCACAATACGCCAGTCACTAGTCTTGATAAACTGTAGTATCGTGTTGAAGCTGCCGGAAAGCGATTCAGCTCCGACGACGAGATGAAAGAAGAGCTTCATAACTTTCTAAACAGCATGGCGGCGAGCTGGTATGACATGGACATACAAAAACTGCCACAGCGTCTACAAAACTGCACCGACAGAAATAATGATTATGTCGAAAAATAGCTACACTACTGGCCATTAAAATTGTTACACGAAGAAGGAATGCAGATGATAAACGGGTATTCATTGGACAAATATATTAAACTAGAAGTGACATGTGATTACATTTTCACGCAATTTGGGTGCATAGATCCTGAGAAATCAGTACACAGAACAACCACCTCTGCCGTAATAACGGCTTTGATACGCCTGGGCATTGAGTTAAACAGAGCTTGGATGGCGTGACAGGTGCAGCTGCCCATGCAGCTTCAACACGATACCACAGGTCATTAAGACTAGTGACTGGCGTATTGTGACGAGCAAGTTACTCAGCCAACATTGACCAGACGTTTTCAATTGCTGAGAGATCTGGAGAATGTGCTGGCCAGGGCAGCAGTCGAACATTATCCGTATCCAGAAGGTCCGTACAGGACCTGCAGCATGCGGTCATGCATTATCCTGAAATGTAGGGTTTCGCAGGGATCGAATGAAGGGTAGAGCCACGGGTCTGGGTTACATCTGAAATGTAACGTCCACTATCCAAAGTGCCGTCAATGCGAACAAGAGGTGACCGAGACATGTAACCAATGGCACCCCATACCATCACGCCGGGTGGTACGCCAGTATGGCGATGACGAATACACGCTTCCAATGTCCGTTCACCACGATGGCGCCAAACACGGATGCGACCATCATGATTCTGTAAACAGAACCTGGATTCATCCGAAAAAAATGACGTTTTGCCATTCGTACACACAGGTTCGTCGTTGAGTACACCATCGCAGCCGCTCCTGTCTGTGATGCAGCGTCAATGGTAACCGCAGCCGTGGTCTCCGAGCTGATAGTCCATGCTGCTGCAAACGTCGTCGAACTGTTCGTGCAGATGGTTGTTGTCTTGCAAACGTCCCCATCTGTTGACTCAGGGATCGAGACGTGGCTACACGATCCGTTACAGCCATGCGGATAAGATGCCTGTCATCTCGACTGCTAGTGATACGAGGTCGTTGGGATTCAGCACGGCGTTCCGTATTACCCTCCTGTACCGACCGATTCCATATTCTGCTAACAGTCATTGGATCTCGACCAACACGAGCAGCAATGTCGCGATACGATAAACCGCAATCGCTATAGGCTACAATCCGACCTTTATCAAAGTCGGAAACGTGATGGTACTCATTTCTCCTCCTTACACCAGGCATCACAACAACGTTTCACCAGTCAACACAGGTCAACTGCTGTTTGTGTATGAGAAATCGGTTGGAAACTTTCCTCATGTCAGTACGTTGTAGGTGTTGCCACCGGCGCCAACCTTGCTTGAACGCTCTGAATAGCTAATCATTTGCATATCATAGCATCTTCTTCTTGTCGGTTAAATGTCGCGTCTGTAGCACTTCATCTTCGTGGTGTAGCAATTTTAATGACCAGTAGTGTAGTTCTAAGTCTAGGGGACTGATGATCTCAGATGTCAAGTCGCATAATGCTTAGAGCCATTTGAACCATTTTGGAGGTATTCAAGTGTATGTAAGTCTATGTAAGTAGGTCTTCCCAGTCGCGGCTAGAATAACCACCCAGGCGGGGGTTCGATTCCTCCCTCGGGCATGGGTGTGTGTGTTTGTCCTTAGGTTAATTTAAGTTAAATAGTGTGTAAGCTTAGAGACTCATGACCTTTGCAGTTAAGTCCTTTAAGATTTCACACACACACACACACAATAACCCCCATCCGCGTCTGCTCCAGCTATATGCTTTCTGTACTGCCTCGTGCGACGGAAGCAGCACTAGGCACCATTCACTCTCTCGGCGTGCAGTCGTGATAATGTTTAGATTCATTAGTGTGCTTCTCGATTCGACATGTTTCTGAAACGGCCGGCCCGTGTTGCAGGGCAGTTCCTGCTGAGCCAGCAGCGGCCGGCCGAGGCGGCTGCGGCGCTGACCCGGGCCGCCTCGCTCTCCCCAGAGGCGCTGGCCTACGAGGACGCCATGAACGCCGCCGCCAGCCTCAGGCTCGCCGGCGATCTGCGAGCCGCCGAGACCTTCTACCGCATGGCCGTCTCCATGAGGCCCACGGTAGGTACCAGCCGCGAGACCCACGAAACATCGCGAGCAGTCGGACAGAGGAGGTGTCGCAAACCTGAAGCGTCAAAATTGTACACACTACTAGCGGATCAATGTATTCACCTAAGAGGGTCACTCCAAAAGAAATACACAGTATTTTTGTAAAAGTACAGTTCTCATTCTGCATGTGTGAGGCTTACAGTGTGTAGATACATCCTGCCCGCTTGTTTTAAAACTTAGTTTAACCTGTTCCCGTGAGTGGCGCCGTCACAGCACGTCTTCAAGATGGCTGCTACACTTGACTTTCGTTAGAAGCAACGTGCTGTCTTAGAATTCCTGTGCTGCTGTCGACCGCAGTACAGTTAGTCGGTGGGCAAGCAGGTTACGTGATGAAAGCGGGCGCGGCAATATTGAGGATTGTCCTAGCACCGGCGGGCCTCGTACTGAACACACTGAATATAATGTGCAGAGAGTTAACGTATTGGTGACTGCTGACAGACGCATCACAGTGAACGAATTGTCACGCTACGTTGAGACAGGGGACGACAGTGTTTGTAGAATACTGAAAATATTGGCGTTAAAAAAGATTTGTGGCAGGTGGGTTCCCAGGATGTTGACAGTGGCTCACAAAGAAACAAGAAAAACGGTATGCAGCGAACTCTTGGAACAGTACGAGAATGGTGGAGATGAATATCTTGGAAGAATTGTGACGGGTGATGAAACATGGCTCCATCACTTTTCACCAGCGATGAAGAGGCAATCAGTGGAGTGGCATCATGCAAATTCACCCAAAAAAAAATTCAAAACCACACCTTCTACTGGAAAAGTTATGGCTATGGTGTTTTTCGATTCCGAAGGACTCTTGCTTGTGGGCATCATGCCAAGTGGAACCACCATAAATTCTGATGCATATGTGACGACACTGAAGAAACTTCAAGCCTGACTGAGTCGTGTTCGACCACATCGGCAAAATCAGAATGTTTTGCTGTTGCACGACCATGCACGGCCACATGTCAGTCAAAAAACCCTGGAAGCGATCATAAAACTCGGATGGACAACACTGGAACACCCGCCTTACAGTCCTGACCTGGCTCCATGTGACTATCATCTCTTTGGGAAACTGAAAGACTCACTTCGTGGAACAGGGTTTGAAGATGATGACTCCCTTGTGCACGCTGCCAAACAGTGGCTCCAACAGTTTGGTCCAGAATTTTAACGTGCGGGTATACAGGCCCTGGTTCCAAGATGCCGTAAGGCAGTTGAGAGGGATGCAAATTATGTGGAGAAATGAAAATATTGTTCCTAAAGGATGTATCTACACACTGTAAAACTCTCAAACATGCAGAATAAAAGAGGGATTAAAAAAGAAATACTGTGCATTTCTTTTGGAGTGACCGTCGCATCAGCAAGCACGGCTTGTAGTTAAAGATTCAAATGGCTCTGAGCACTATGGGACTTAACATCTGAGGTCATCAGTCCCCTAGAACTTAGAACTACTCAAAGTAACTAGCCTAAGGACATCACACACATCCATGCCCGAGGCGGTCGCGCGGTTGCAGACTGTAGCGCCTAGAACCGCTCGGCCACACCGGCCGGCTCGTAATTAAAGGCTCTGAGGCGGAGCTGTCCCAAAATATATATTAAACACTATTTAAGAGTAACGGATTACGAAGTTTAAGTTATTAGCCAATACATTATGACCACCTGATTAATAGCGTGTTGTTCCACCTTTCAAGCACAGTACAATAGAAGCTCTGCTTGGCATATATTCTTAAAGTCCTTGGCAGGATTCCAGAATTACATGGCACCAGATGTCTCCGCATAAGGCAAGTAATTCCCGCAAATTACGGAATGGTGATTTATGGGCACACAGTTAGTGCCCCACGTGTGTTCCAATGGGTAACGGTCAGGCACATTCGCTGGCCAAGACATCAATGTGATTTCGCTATAATGCCCCTCAAACCACTGTATCGCGAGTCTGACCTTGCAACGCGGACAGTTATCCTGCTGGAAATGTCATCGTTGTAGGGGGAGACTTCAAGCATGAAGCGATGCTGCTGGTGCGCAATAATGTTCAGGAAATATTTATTGAATATTCCATCGGCTCTTGGAGGAACATAGACATATTAAGAACTTGAATACAACGTATTAATGTTCCACAATAATATTTATTAGTTCGTTACGAACTATTCCATGGATTTCGCTAGACGCACACAGTTGGGGTACACGCATTCAGTCCCGGGGGGGGGGGGGGGGGAGGGGGGAGGGAGAGGGGAGGGGGTAAGGGGGCGACAGGAAGGGCATCCGGCCACCTCTTAAAATTAACACGCCAAATCCGGGTAACCATAACAGCAGACCCTGCAAGTCGGGATTAATGCTTGGAAAGAGAGAAATTATCAAATGTGCTAACGTAGCTAAACTATTGGCCACATACACTGAAGCGCAAAAGAAACTGGTATAAGCATGCGTATTCTAATACACAGAGATGTAAACAGGTAGAATACGGTGCTGCAGTCGGCAACGCCTCAATAAGACAACAAGTGTCTGGTGTAGTTGTTAGATCGGTTATTGCTGCTACAGTGGCAGGTTATCAACATTTAGGTGTGTTCGAACGTGGCGTTGTAGTCGGCCAAGAGCGTTGGGACACAGCATTTCCGAGGTAGCGATAACGTGAGGTTTTCCCGTACGACCATTTCACAAGTGTACCGTGAGTATCAGGAATCCAGTAAAACATCAAATCTCCGACATCGCTGCGGCCGGAAAAAGATCCTACAAGAACGCGACCAACGACGGTTGAAGAGGATCTTTCATGGTGACAGAAGCGCAACCCTCCCGCAAATTGCTGTAGATTTCAATGCTGGGCCATCATCAAGTGTCGGCGTGCGAACTTCATCCATATGGGCTTTCGGAGCCGAAGGCCCACTCGTTTACCCTTGGTGACTGCACAACACTAAGCTTTACGCCATGCTTGGGCCCGTCAGCACCGACGTTGGGCTGTTGATGACTGGAAACATGTTGCCTGGAAGGAGGAGTCTAGTTTCAAATTGTATCGAGTGGATGGACGTGTACGGGTATGGACACAACCTCATGAATCCATGTACCCTGCGATGTAGGGAGCTGTTCAAGCTTGTGGAGGCTCTGTAATGGTGTGGAGCGTGTGCAGTTCTAATGATATGGGACCTCCCATACGTGTACTTGCGACTCTGACACGTACCTAAGCATCCTGTCTGATCACCTACAACTATTGATGTCCATTGTGCCTTCCGACGGACTTGGACAATTCCTTCAGGACAATAGTACTACCCACATGTCCAAAATTGCTACAGAGTGTCTCCAGGAACACTCTTCTGAGTTTAAACACTTCCGCTGGCCACCAAACTCCCCACACATGCACAGTATTGAGCATATCTGGGATGCCTTGCAGCGTGCTGTTCAGAAGAGATCTCCACCCCCTTGTAGTCTTAGGGATTTATGGACAGCCCTACAGGATTCATGGTGTCAATTCCCTCCAGCCAACTTCAGACATTAGTCGAGTCCACGCCACGTCGTGTGACGGCACTTCTGCGTGCTCGCGGATGCCCTATACGATACTAGGCAGCTGTAACGGTTTCTTTGGCTCTTTAGTGCACAACAGGTTAGTGAAACAGAACTCCAAAACCACACAACGTATCTGGTTCAATCGCGAGTGCTTAAAGCTAAACATAACACCGAAATACGCGTTGTTGAAGTCAAGAAGTATCGCACAAGCAGCCAAGAAAGTTGTCTGTGCTGCCGAGAGGACGTGGGTGAAGAAATGAAAACGTTGTATGTGGTGATAATGTGTGTTCACATTTGGAAGTTGTTCACACGACAATTACGTCACTCCTACGCCCTTGTGAATTCGTCGTATTTGATACACCAGTACGAGAAGAGTCGCTTGCCATAACAAACCTGATTTATCTCCACCAGAAAGCTAAAACAGAACAATTATTCCAATTGAAACGAGCGCCAATAACGTCAACTGTTTGCAGAAGGCGTCAACAACCTATCAAATCTATATTTGTCTTCAGAAGAATTACAAATTTTAAATAAGGCAATTAAATATGCTCCGAAATCAAATATTTCCGAAAAATAGCTAGATATACTGAAAGTGGAACTTGAATACTCTTTGTCAAACGATGTGTCTACGAAACATTTGGTAGCTCATGAACTAAGAACTGTAAATACAGATAGGTTCAACGCTAATTCTAGGGAGCAAATGGTGTTGCACACTTTAAAGAAAAAACTGTCTTCTTAAGATCTGATTGCCACCAAGGGTGACAAGGGTAACAGTATAGTGTTACTTAAAAAGTAAGAATATGTTGAAAAAGTATTCACATTCCTCAACCCTGTAGAGTTACCTGAGTTACCTAATCATCTCACAGTCGAATATGGTACCGAAGAGAAGAACCTTATTGAAACCTGCAAATCTGTATTTACTGACAGTGATGCCAAATACGTCACAAACATGAATCCAATAGCACCCAGGTTATATGGGCTACCCGCGCTTCACGAAGGTGTTTCCGTAAGAACTGTACTGACTTCAGTTTCAGCACCTTGTCATAAATTAGCGAAATAGTTAGAGTCACTAATTGAAACAAAAACTAAATTTCAACAAAAACTTGGAATACCAAACTCACTTGCATTAGTGAAAAAACTAGAAGTTGTACCCATTCCACCTAGTTCAAAACTAGTCTCATATGATGTTAGCAGCTTGTTTACTAATGTTCTTGTTGCAGAGGCAATGAAAATTATAACAGAGTAGTTACATAAATGGTTCAAATGGCTCTGAGCACTATGGGACTTAAGATCTGAGGTGATCAGTCCCCTAGAACTTAGAACTACTTAAACCTAACTTGCCTAAAGACATCACACACATCCATGCCCGAGGCAGGATTCGAACCTGCGACCGTAGCAGTCACACGGTTCCAGACTGTAGCGCCCAGAAACTCTCGGCCACCGCGGCCGGCTGTTACATAAAACTAGAAAAAATCTAATGAGACTGAAAATCAGGACGGCAATTGAACATGTTTAAAGCACAATTATTTCCAATTCGAACAGTCTCTGTACAGTCAGATGGGTTAGCAGTAGGGCCTCCATTGAGTCCCTTATAAGCAGAAATGTTTATCGATAATTTTGAGCAAACATTTTAGATAGAGAGCCTCTAAGTTCTAATATACACTATTGGAATAGGTATGTAGATGATGTTCTGTGCTTGTGGAAAGATACCACCACACAATTAAACGAATTTTATCAACATTTGAATTGACACCAGAGTAAAATTAACTTTGCAGTGGAGTCGGGAAGAGACTATCAATTTTTTAGGGCTCAACATTGACATCAGTAACCAATTGCATTTACACTATGCGATCAAAAGTATCCGAACACCAGGCTGAAAATGACTTACAAGTTCGTGGCGCCCTCCTTGGGTAATGCAGGAATTCAATATGGTGTAGGCCCACCCGTAGTCTGGATGACAGCTTCCACTCTCGCAGGCATACGTTCTATCAGGTGCTGGAAGGTTTCTTGGCGAATGGCAGCCCATTCTTCACGGAGTGCTGCATTGAGGAGAGGCATCGATGTCGATCGGTAAGGCCTTGCACGAAGTCGGCGTTCCAAAACATCCCAAAGGTGTTCTATGGGATTCAGGTCAGGACTCTGTGCAGGCCAGTCCATTACAGAGATGTTATTGTTGTGTAACCACTATACCACAGACTGTGCATTATGAACAGGTGTTCGATCGTGTTGAAAGATGCAGTCGCCATCCCCGAACTGCTCTTCAACAAGGAAGCAAGAAGGTGCTTAAAACATCAATGTAGGCCTGTGCTGCGATAGTGCCACGCAAAACAACAATCGGTGCAACCCCTTCCATGAAAAACACGACCACACCGTAACACCAACGCCTCCGAATTTTACTGTTGACACTACACAAGCTGGCAGATGACGTTCACTGGGCATTTCCCATATCCACACCCTGCCATCGGACCGCAAAGTTGTGTACCGTGATCCGTCACTCTACACAACGTTTTTCCACTGTTCAATCGTCCAATGTTTTCGGTCCTTACACCAAGCGAGGCGTCGTTTGGCATTTATCGGCGTGATGTGTGGCTTATGAGTAGCCGCTCGACCGTGAAATCCAAGTTTTCTCACCTCCCGCCTAACTGTCATAGTACTTGCAGTGGATCCTGATGCAGTCTGGAATTCCTGTGTGATGGTCTGGGTAGATGTCCGCCTATTACATATTACGACCCTCTTCAACTGTCGGCGGTCTCTGTCAGTCAACAGACGACGTCTGCCTGTACGCTTTTGTGCTGTGCGTGTCCCTTCACGTTTCCACTTCACTATCACAATGGTCCTAGGGATGTTTAGGAATGTGGAAATCTCGCGTACAGACGTATGACACAAGTGGCACCCAATCACCTGACCACTTTCGAAGTCCGTGAGTTCCGCAGAGCGCCCCATTCTGCTGCCTCGCCATGTCTAATGGCTACTCAGGTCGCTGATGTAGAGTACCTGGCAGTAGGTGGCAGCACAATGCACCTAATATGAAAAACGTATGTTTTGGGGGGTATCCGGATACTTTTTATCACATAGTGTATTTAAGATATGCAGGAAATGAATCTCAACAGGCACAGTAATAACAGCCAGTTTACAGTTCCCGTAACACAAAGATGCAGACTTCAACTCCGTGGTGGACCGAATACTATCTGCACACAAAACCAAACCAGATTTTGAAAATGAATTAAATATAATCAACGGAATAGCATACAGTAATGGTTATTATCCTACACCCACTGACGATACACTCAGCAAAAGGAAGTGACAGAGGACAACAGCTCTTCTTTATCCACCTCAGACAGCACAAAACCACACTGTTAGAATATGAGCACCGACGCTATATGTGGATAGGACTTCACAGGTTCTTGCCACGAATCTAAATTCCGGGAAATATACTCTAGCTTTTTGCACTAGGAATACAGTTGCCCACCTTCTGTTCCATTTTTAGAACTGAATTTATAGAATTTCCTGCAATCAGTTTGGCAAGTTCTGTGTAGGTTCATCAGGTAGGCCAATAACCACTAGACTCACTGAGCACAAAAGGTACTGCAGGCGAGAAAGAAAGATGCCACCTTTGACGAACATGCTCTGAATGAATGTCATTCATATTATGTGCAATGTGAATTCTCCATATAGGAACTAAAGGAGCAAAACTACTTGAAATTCTGGCCATTAATAAACACCAATAAAAGAAACCGGACCTGGTCCTTGATGAAAAAAATGGTTCAAATGGCTCTGAGCACTATGGGACTCAACTGCTGAGGTCATTAGTCCCCTAGAACTTAGAACTACTTAAACCTAACTAACCTAAGGACATCACAAACATCCATGCCCGAGGCAGGATTCGAACCTGCGACCGTAGCGGTCTTGCGGTTTCAAACTGCAGTGCCTTTAACCGCACGGCCACTTCGGCCGGCTGGTCCTTGATGATCAAACATAGTTTCATTACTCATCCGTATCTAAGCAGCTGACGACGGCCTAAGAAACCGAAAGCTGGTTCATGACGTACTAATAAATATTATTGTGGGACACTAATACGTTGTATTCGAGTTATTAAATGTTTACGTAGGTCACTGCCGTCATGGTGCCTTCGATTACTGCCACAGATCCCGTAGAATCCCATCTCAGCGTGCCTCATAGCATTGTTCTGCCCTCACCTGCCTTCATCTCTGTCGCGTTATATCTTTCGTGCAGCCATTCGCCTGGATGAAGGCGTTTAAGGATCCAACTATCGACCTGGTGTAACAAGAAATGCGATTCATTTGACAGGCGACACGTTCCTATCAATCCACGGCGAAAACTAAGCGATGCTGTGCCCACTGCAGTAATAACTGACATCTACATCTACATTTATACTCCGCAAGCCACCAACGGTGTGTGGCGGAGGGCACTTTACCTCCCTTTCCTGTTCCAGTCGCGTATGGTTCGCGGGAAGAACGACTGCCGGAAAGCCTCCGTGCCCACTCGAATCTCTCTAATTTTACATTCTGATCTCCTCGGGAGGTATAAGTAGGGGGAAGCAATATGTTCGACACCTCATCCAGAAACGCACCCTCTCGAAACCTGGACAGCAAGCTACACCGCGATGCAGAGCGCTTCTCTTGCAGAGTCTGCCAATTGAGATTGCTAAACATCTCCGTAACGCTATCACGCTTACCAAATAACCCTGTGACTAAACGCGCCGCTCTTCTTTGGACCTTCTCTATCTCCTCTGTCAACCCGACCTGGTACGGATCCCACACTTATGAGCAATGTTCAAGTATAGGTCGAACGAGTGTTTTGTAAGCCACCTCCTTTGTTGATGGACTACATTTCCTAAGGACTCTCCCAATGAATCTCAACCTGGAACTCGCCTTGCCAACAGTTAATTTTATATGAGCATTCCACTTCAAATCGTTCCGTACGCATACTGCCAGATATTTTACAGAAGTAACTGCTACCAGTGTTTGTCCCACTATCATATAATCATACAATAAAGGATCCTTCTTTCTACGTATTCGCAATACATTACATTTGTCTATGTTAAGGGTCAGTTGCCACTCTCTGCACCAAGTGCCTATCCACTGCAGGTCTTCCTGCATTTCGCTGCAATTTTCTAATGCTGCAACTTCTCTGTATACTACAGCATCATCCGCGAAAAGCCGCATGCAACTTCCGACACTACCTACTAGGTCATTTATATATATTGTGAAAATCAGTGGTCCCATAACACTCCCCTGTGGCACGCCAGAGTTTACTTTAACGTCTGTAGACGTCTCTCCATTGAGAAGAACATGCTGTGCTCTGTTTGGTAGAAACTCTTCAATTCAGCCACACAGCTGGTCTGTTATTCCGTAGGCTCTTACTTTGTTTATCAGGTGACAGTGCGGAACTGTATCGAACGCCTTCCGGAAGTCAAGGAAAATGGCATCTACCTGGGAGCCCGTATCCAATACTTTCTGGGTCTCATGAACGAATAAAACGAGTTGGGTCTCACACGATCGCTGTTTCCGGAATGCATGTTGATTCCTACAGAGGAGATTCTGGGTTTCCAGAGATGACATGATACGCGAGCAAAAAACATGTTCTAAAATTTTACAAAAGATCAATGTCAGAGATATAGGCATATAGTTTTGCGCATCTGCTCGACGACCCTTCTTGAAAACTGGAACTACCTGTGCTCTTTTGCAATCATTTGGAACCTTCCGTTCCTCTAGAGACTTGCGGTACACGGCTGTTAGAAGGGGGGCAAGTTCTTTCGCGTACTCTGTGTAGAATCGAATTGGTATCCCGTCAGGCCCAGTGGACTTTCCTCTGTTGAGTGATCAGCTTTTCTATTCCTTGGACACTTATTTCGATGTCAGCCATTTTTTCGTTCGTGCGACAATTTAGAGAAGGAACTGCAGTGCGATCTTCCTCTGTGAAACAGGTTTGGAAAAAGGTGTTTAGTATTTCAGCTTTACGCGTGTCATCCTCTGTTTCAATGCCATCATCATCCCAGAGTGTCTGTATACGCTGTTTCGATCCACTTACCGATTTAGTGTAAGACCAGAACTTCCTAGGATTGTCTGTCAAGCCGGTACATAGAATTTTACTTTCGAATTCATTGAACGCTTCACGCATAGCCCTCCTTACGCTAACTTTGACATCGTTGGATCGACACAGCAATAACTAGGGGTCGTGTGATGTTGAGCTCCATGTTCAACAATGGCCTTTCAACAGTGCGCTCCTAAACACTTGTCCGTGCGCCTGTACTCTGTCGTCATATCCGCCACAGACCTCCGCTTATCCTGGATTACACAGTGGAGGATCCTCCGATTTCTACGTTTTGTGATGAGATGCGGTCGTACAGTGTCATACAGCCTACTCGTTATTTCAGCATGCTTCAGTCACTTTCCATAGATGCAGACGACAGCAGTTCGTCAACAGCTGACCAGCTACACCGTTTCAGATATTGTCGTTTCCAACCGCAGCGCCACAACAATGTGCCTATTGTCAAAACCGCTTATATGAGTGGATTTCTACATTTGTGGCCCGTATCGTCGACGCAACGACTGCCCATTCGTTTCTCTTCCTCTTACAATCTTTCCTTACTATCTCACGCAACACGACCGGGAGGCATTCAACTTCGCGGTGGGCTGTGATCACAGTCTTCTGGCTCATCAGTTTATTTCCCACACGTTTTTAAATAACGACAGTCAAAGTTTTTGGAACTGTTGATATAGACTGACTTTTTCGAACAATTAGTAGCTATGATTCTTCTATTTCTCCAGGCGTATTTTATCACATACCTCTAAGGGGAGGAGATGTATCGCAACATGAAAAGGATCGACAAGCTGCGTCATCGAAGTCGCCTACTGAGTCCTTTTGTTTTTCTTTTGAAGTGCCGAGAAGAACGTGCGGTACCGAATTTTGGTAAGGTCCAAGCATCACATCGACTGAGGAGCGGCCAGAAGAATCAAGAAACGCGCCAGCCTAGCTTTGGTGCGAGAGAGAGTTCGCTTCACGCGGTGGCGCTTGGACCTTACCAACAGAGAACTCCTGCAGTTACATCTACAACTGGCCAACTGGTTCAACCCCTGGACGTGGGATTGGGTTGATGGTGTCACATGGGCCACAGCGGACTCAACCCAGAGGAAGTCAGCCGAACGACAGGCATCCAAGTTTGGACGTATATCGGAGAAACAACCTTCTGGAGGCAGCGGAAAGACCTCATCGATCTCACTAACAAGGAACTGGATGATGACGCTATTTCGGTTCATAAGAAAGGATTGAATTTCGCTCCGACTCCTAAAGATGTACCCACTGCTGACATCATTAGCACAGTGGAACAAACAGATGCTCGACTTCCACCTCAAGCTGCTGAAGAAGTTCGTCGCGAAACCTGCAGAGCTCTAACCAAAACAAAGCTGATGAAACCGAACATCTCCTATAGGGAGAGGGCCGCCATACGGGAGCTAAGAGAAGATCCAGACATAGTAATACTGCCTGCAGACAAGGCCAACGAAACAGTGATCCTATCCCGACAGGATTTTGGTGAGAAGATGCGGGGCCTACTTGGTGACAACGCATACCGCAAGAGTGACACCCATCCTACCAAGAGGGTCGAGTGGAAGACTCTAGCGCTTCTCAAGGATTCCGGCTTCCCTGACGAGATTACCAAGAAGCTACGCCCGAAGGCTGCTGTTCCTCCTAGACTTTACGGACTGCCGAAGGTGCACAAGGAATCGTTTCCGTTACGTCCCATTGCCAGCAATATTGGTGCCCCAACGTACCTTCTCACCTCAAACAACTGCGTAGCTCTTACGTTGGGAGATGTACACACGATATCCGTAACTCCGCGGATTTCCTGGGACGCATCAACAACCTTGCGCTTAAGGAATCTGACATACTGGTGAGCTTCGACGTGGTATCTCTATTCACTAAAGTTCCGTTACAAGAATCCTTGGAACTCATCAGCCAGAAATTTGACGAAGAGACCACCAACCTTTTGAGACATGTTCTGACATCAACTTACTTCTTATTTGACGGTGAATACTACGAGCAGACAGGAGTAGTAGCCATGGGGAGTCCACTCTCACACGTTGTCTCAAATATGTACATGGAACATCTCGAAGAGGAAGCTCTTGAATCAGCACATCTAAAACCCACCTGTTTCTGTAGATATGTGGATGATACCTTCGTTATCTGGCCACATGGAAGAGATAAACTGGCAGACTTCCTCACACATCTCAACTCCAGACACGAGAATACAAAGTTCACCATGGAGATCGAAACGGATGGGACGCTCCCTTTCCTAGATGTTTTGATTAGAAGACGAGCTGACGGAACATTGGGCCACAGCGTGTATAGGAAGAAGACGCACACCGATTTGTACCTACATGCGGATAGCTGCCATCACCCGGTACAAAAGAATGGCGTGCTCAAAACTCTTGTACACAGAGCTCACACCATCTCCAACGGGGACAGCCTCCAACAAGAATTGGACCATCTGAAGACCGTGTTTCGGAGGAACGGTTACAAGGAAGGGCAAATTCGGATAGCTGTACATCCCATGCCACACCTGCAGCACCGGCGGAAACTGAGGATGAAACTCAGGAGGAGGCTGCCTTGGCTATTATTCCGTTTTGTGGGGCCTTATCCGGAAAAATTGGACGCATTTTACGTAAACACCGAGTGAAAACCATCTTCCGTCCTCCAAGCAAAACCAAGAGCTTTCTTGGTAGTGTCAAGGACAACCTCGGTCTACGTAAATCAGGGGTTTATCAGATACCTTGCCAATGCGGTAGTGTATACATAGGGCAGACCGTTCGTACCATTGAGGACCTATGCCGAGAACATCAACGGCACACTAGACTGCAGCAGCCCAGTAAGTCGGCCATCGCTGAGCATTGCCTGTCGGAACTCCACAGCATGGATTATGACCAAACCAAAGTCCTGACAGACTTCCAAATACTGGGACTGTGTCATCAAAGAAGCCATAGAGATCAGAGTAAGGGAGCCACAACTAAATCGTGACAGCGGTTTCATCCTTAGCAAGGCGTGGGAACCCGCGATCACCCGGATTAAGAAGAAAAAGGATATTTCCCAGAGTGTATCAACTTCAGGGGAGGAGGGAAGAATAACGAGAGCGGTGCCGACAGACCCTCCTGAACGAGAAGACCTAGGACGCAGCGCCCAGAAGGCGGGAGAACGGACGCTGTACCTGGATCGCGTGCGGGGCACGGACCGCACCGACTCGTAGGAAGCCCCTGAGGGTGGAGCGGGATTGTCCTATATATACGTGGCGCCGGCCCACCGCCGGTCAGTACATCAGCGCACCTGATGATGGCAACGTGGTCGATTGCCGAAATATTGTGTTCTATGCACATTCATACCAGGCTGTTCACCCGAGATTTATTTTGTCAATTAGTAGCTAGTTTTAAGGTTGCTCCTTCCAATTCCGTTTAGTTCAAATGGTTCAAATGGCTCTGAGCACTGTGCGACTTAACATCTGAGGTCATCAGTCCATTAGACCTTAGAACTACTTAAACCTAACTAACCTAAGGACATCACACACATCCATACCCGAGGCAGGATTCGAACCTGCGACCGTAGCAGTCTCGCGGTTCCGGACTGAAGCGCCTAGAACCGCTCGGCCGCGGCCGGCTCCTTTTAGTTGCATGTAAGAGTTGCGGGAGCGTGACTTCTATGGAGTGCAGCTGTTTACGGACCTTCTGAAGACTCTGTTCGTTCGCAGCAAGTGTGTCCGTCCAGGGGTGGCTTTTATGTCACGTCTCTGCCCACGTTTACTACATCTTGTTGCTATGTTTTAATGCACAGTATGGGAAGATTTTGTGACGGAGGCTATCGGGTAGGTACGATCACAATGCAGACTCATCGAACGACGCGCCAGATGGTCACAAACTGTGAGAAAGACCGGCCGGGGGAGCGTAAAGACGGAATTAATTCCTAAATTAACATATTTGTGCGGTCTCATGTTGATTCTAAGGTCGTGCGGAGAATTTTTATTGCTTTTACGGTGCTCGGGAATTAATCAATAATAACCGGGAATCTTGTTAGGAGTATTAACGATAGACTGGCCCTTGAAGCCGTTTTACTAGTTTTGCGAAATAAAACAGAATTAGTTGGCATCCTAACATTTTATGATTCTTAGTATGCTTAGCATTTAAACCTACTTATCACATTACTGTGCACCGTTTATGGTAAAAGAGTTAGAGCTCGCAACCGGCGGAGAAGAAGCCAATGGCTACGGAACACCTCTGGAAAACGTTAGGTAAGCAAGTTGCCTCCAGTTGTGATAGGGAAAGTGATCGCAGACGTTTCTTATTAATCCTGGCACATCTTTAAAGTGGAAGTTTCATTTACTATAACCCTCTGTGTGGTGTATGGGGGTCAAATCCGCGTTTACTATGAGAGAAACCTCCAAATCGTTTTCATTTTTCGCTGCTTACAATTAAAGGGAATCAACAGAGCGGCTGATCAGTCGCTATCGAATCCCTGTTTCAGTATGTTTGCGTTACGTTCAGATACTTCATTAATCGATGTTTAACATCATTGTTTTGATAGTATTACAGATGGTCTTTAAGTTCTAGCATTGGCACTTCTACTTGCTGTAGGAAAGGCAAGCTAAGTTTGTAAATGTGTCTCTAGAAAGGACTAGTATACGGTAACATAAGTGGCATCGCCTAACGATAGTTTCACGAATGATTAGACTAGAGAAAATTGGCGCGCGAAACGTGTCCCATTATCTTCAGCAGTTAAGAATTTTTCTTGCTTGTTGATGGTTTTTGCTGAAAAAAAAGAGTGTTATTAGCAAGTTTTGTTTTGTGAGTACAGCATAATCCGTCGCCTACTGGACCTGAAGCATGGTCGGGAAGTAAAACAGATCGCATTATAGGAATAACACTTTCATTACGTGTAACATCACAATACAGCACGGTGCAACTTTAATTTTCAACAGGCAATAGTTTCTGAAATGTTGTTCCGTGTTAAATCAGTAACAAAAAGAAAATAAAACGTCGACACACTAAAAAATCTTACACTATAGTGTGATGCACAGTAGTTCCTGTACTGTAAAATGAGTCTCTATCGTACGGTAAGATATCGTTAATGTGTGTGAAAGTTTAACAAGAGTACACACCTTATTACCTTACTGTATTGACACAGGACTGATTCATTTTGTGCAGCAAGCTTGCAGGGAGCAGTCTGCAGTTTACATCAGACCCATGAATGTTATACACTGGATCAGAAACAGCTTAAGCTCTGTAACTAAGTTTTCAAAATTCGGAACAAATTCATTGGCAGATGTTTCGCCAGCAGACAGCTTCTGCTGAAATTAATTAAATTTCGAATGCCGTGCCGTTTTTTCTACCGATGCAGCCAGTTATGACTGGCTGTACACTTTTTGTTTTAATTGCCTTCATCTAATTTTTCATATAAAATCGGTGCTTTTTCTTTCATGGTCGGTCCAGACAAAGATGCTCGTTTTCTTCCGTCCTGCTCAAGCTATACCATAAAGCGTTGTTTAGAATTTCACTTTTATGGTTCTTCAAAGGCTAGCGTAGTTTCAGTTCGTTCTCATCATCAGTCACCATTGTGTGGCTTCAAAGAGTATTCCTAATTTTTCTCCAGTTTTTAAGAGTTGTTTCACCAACCACTACCTAAGAGTTGTTTCGCCAACCCCTACCTCATTTCTACTGTTTTGAAGACTCGCCGCTGTCTAACCTCTGCCGGCCGCTGTGGTCGAGCGGTTCTAGGCGCTTCAGTCCGGAACCGCGCTGCTACTACGGTCGCAGGTTCGAATCGTGCATCGGTCATGGATGTGGGTGATGTCCTTAGGTTAGATAGGTTTAAGTAGTTCTAAGTCTAGGGGACTGATGACCTCAGATGTTAAGTTCCATAGTGCTTAGTGCGATTTGAACCATCTAACCTCTCAAGTACTTTCATTTTCTCCGCTAAAGACAGCGTCACATGTTTACGTTTAATTGATGCCATAATTTATTTGTACGTATCTTAATATGCATTAAGTGCACTCTCACTAATTTGTGAGACATGTGTGTTCACAATACCACTTATTGATAGAGTTAGAATCAAGTCATTCCATACCAAAATTGATCGAACTACTGCATCCATCTTCGTCAACTGCCTACTGATCCATATTGCAGTCCAAACACCGGAAATGTGATAGAAGGACTAAGCGTGAAGTCGAGCCAACTGAGGTCGGATCAACGGGCTCTACTGTATATTGTGCTCGATTTCTTTTATTTTCTGGAGAATACATCCCAGGAAAATTGGCCAGAAAAAAGGCCGCGCTGCTCAATAAATGTGCACAAGCTGGACATAATTTTAACTGATGTTTGGCGTCTCAGGTAAGAGCTATATTAGTAAGTGACTGTTTCTGGGTTGTGATAAACTTTTGTGGATCGAAAAACCACGATGCATTCTACAGACCACTTTCAAATACTAAAATGAAAGAGCGTAAAATTTCTCGTAAAATGACTTACTTAAAATTTAAAATCGGTTCAGCCATTTAACCACAATTGATCGCCAAAGATCGCCAGTTTTTGCCAACCTGGCGGAAAAGTGAGTTACAGTATGTTCATGTTACAGCGTCTGTAACGCACAAAGACTACTCCAAATAAAAAAGATGATGAATGATGTAGAGAATCAAATTCTGAGTAAAAAGATAACCTAACTTTTAAACTTCGATCATTCCTACGCAAAGATACCAATAAAAACGTGGAAGCAAGTCAGAAATTTTGAAAACCTATGCCTAACGTCGATTAAAATTATTTCCACCATGTGCTTATTTATCTACATATACACCTACATCATACTCCGCAAGCCACCTAACAGTGTGTGGCGGAGGGTACTTTCGGCACCACTATCTGATCCCTCTAATCCTGTTCCACTTGCGAATAGTGCGTGGGAAGAATGACTGTCGGTGGGCCTCTGTATTGGCTCTAATTTCTCGAATTTTCGCCTCGTGGTCAATACGCGAGGTGTATGTGGGGGGAAGTAATATTTTGTCCGAGTCCTCCTGAAAAGTGCAGTAAAATGAAAACCAGACATATGGAAAAAAGTAAGTAAACTGTTTTTTCAAAAGTAATCGCCATTACTGTTGGTGTTGCTGTGTACGACTTCGCACGCAATCGCAAGGAGAGCTGGGCTACAGAGCTCTGTGGCAACTGTCATCGTAGCAAAGCTGGACGGGAGCAGAAATGATTACTGAACAAGTTAACACAGAAAACAAAAAATTTACTTAATTTGTACTTCTCCGATCGAACGAAGACTCAGTACACATAATGCGTCAAGAAACAGAGTCCAGCTATCAGAGTGTCAATAAAGATGATGACGGAGCCGCGACTAGACAGCGTCTGCATAGCTTCCTGTGGCGATGTGCTCCGAGCGCGAGTGGGCACAGCCGCTGCCGTATTGTAGGGCCCGTGTGCTCCATTGGGTCTGCCAGATCACGTGTCAGTGTCAGACGGAAACTTGCAAGTCTGTTACTATGACGACGATGGGTGTTATCAGTACTTGGTACCACAACTACATTTATCACACTATGAAGCACGACTGTCAGTGCCTTCTTGGAAAAATATTTGCAGTTTCCTGCGGAACCATGACTGCACCCAGGCGAGCCCAAAAGTTACTGAGGTTGTTTCGACTACGCTGCGGAAGTTCCACTGGGAAGCCCTTACACATCCTCTACATAGTCCTCATTTTTTGAGCCCTGAAGAAAGATATTGTGCCCGTCGATTTGCTTCAGACGCAGATGTACACGCCTTGGTGCAATAGGGCTTCCGTAGACAACTGAAAACATGTTTTCATGAAGACATTGACCTTGTCACCTCACATTGAGATAAATTTATTAACAGGTATGGCGATTGGTTTTGAAATAAAAGACAGATCATTTACATTTTTTTCCATCTGTCTCTTTTTCATTTGACTGTCTCTTATAGTTGTGGCCGATCAGATACGAAACTCATAACGCCAATTAAAGTTGCATACTTTCACCTTTCTGTATAGTACTTTTGGAAGTGTAATCTGTTTATCCACGCAGTGTTCACTAAATGAATGTTGAAGTTTCTTGTAAATGAGTAATATTTTTTCGGTGACAAATTCCATGATGGGATATACAGGGTGGTCCATTGATAGTGACCGGGCCAAATATCTCATGAAATAAGCATCAAACAAAAAAACTACAAAGAACGAAACTCGTCTAGCTTGAAGGGCGAAACCAGATGGCGCTATGGTTGGCCCACTAGATGGCGATGCGATAGGTCAAACGGATATCAAGTTCGTTTTTTTTTTTTTTTTTTTTTTTACTATAGGAACCCCCATTTTTATTACATATTCGTGTAGAACATGAAGAAATGTGAATGTTTTAATTTGACCACTTTTTTCGCTTTGTGGTAGATGGCGCTGTAATAGTCACAAACGTATAAGTACGTGGTATCACGTAACATTCCGCCAGCGCGGATTACCCATGTTAAAATGGACCGTTTACCAATTGCGGAAAAGGTCGATATCGTGTTGATGTATGGCTGTTGTGATCAAAATGCCCAATAGGCGTGTGCTATGTATGCTGCTCGGTATCCTGGACGAATTCATCCAAGTGTCCGGACGTTGTTTAAGGAAACGGGAAGTGTTCAGCCGCATGTGAAACGTCAACCACGACCTGCAACAAATGATGATGCCCAAGTAGGTGTTTTAGCTGCTGTCGCGGTTAATCCGCACATCAGTAGCAGACAAATTGCGCGAGAATCGGGGATCTCAAAAACGTTGGTGTTGAGAATGCTACATCAACATCGATTGCACCCGTACCATATTTCTCTGCACCAGGAATTGTATGGCGACGACTTTGAACGTCGTGTACAGTTCTAGCACAGGGCACAAGAGAGATTACGGGACGATGACAGATATTTTGCACGCGTTGTATTTAGCGACGAAGCGTCATTCACTAACAGTCGTAACGTAAACCGGTATAATATGCACTATTGGGCAACGGAAAATCCACGATGGGTGCGACAAGTGGAACATCAGCAACCTTGGCGGGTTAATGTATAGTGCGGCATTATGGGAGGAAGGATAATTGGCCACCATTGGATGACACGGCGGCCAGTCGGTACCTTTGGGCCTTCATGGCCTGTGCGGGAGGAGAGCTATTCCAGGATTGAAGAAAGTGAGTGATACAGCACAAATCTTCAGTTCTAAGTTGAAAGCCACACAAGCATTCTATACAGGAGTTCATCATAGTTGTCGTGAACTGTTCAATATAACGTGACATATATTCTCTCTCTGAATTTTTTTCGTGTTTGACTAATTCTTTAGTTTATAAATTTTCTAATACATTTTCTAGTTAGTAGTCTGTCAACTATGTAGTACTTCGATGATATCTCCAGTGACGTGTTCCCACTCCTAATGTTGTGACTAGGAATGCTGCACACTCGGTTCGCTAGACAAACAATCCAACAACTCGAATTAATGGGTTTTATTACAACAAGTCAAATACTTAACTTTGATCTGAGAATTCTTGTAGTCCTTTACACATGATCATTCACAAGTGCAATTAGACAGATACGTCGCAGGCAAAGGGCGAATACAAAATAATCAATCTTCTTCAGAAGAGACAAATAAAAATGGTTCAAATGGCCCTGAGCATTATGGGACTTAACATCTGTGGTCATCAGTCCCCTAGAACTTAGAACTACTTAAACGTAACTAACCCAAGGACATCACACACATCCATACCCGAGGCAGGATTCGAACCTGCGACCGTAGCGGTCACACGGTTCCAGACTGAAGCGCCTAGAACCGCACGGCCACGCCGGGTGGCAGAGACAAATACAAGTAACACATCCGGTCCTAGCGACCGCTATTAACAGAAGTCTGTCGTCAACTGAACTGCAGTGACTGCTGATCTCTAACTGAGCTACATAGAGATTACTGAAGAAGAGGCTACGATGCATCAGCTAACAAAGTAGCTAACATTGAAGGTGCTATCGAAGTGGGCTGCCACCAGTCGGGTGCGGCGCTATGTCGTCTTCACATAGGTGCCATTGCTGTCGCCTTGTCGTCCTGGAGGGAGGTTGGTGAGCGTGCGATTGGCTGACCTCTTCTCACAGCCCTTTCTCTGTCGTTCCCGACTGGCATGTCGGCGCTGACTACGCCATAACATCTAATTTGTTCCTCAAGGCGCCCTCTGGAGACCGCTCACTTTTCTCGGTTTTGTTTGTTATCCCCTCCATAAGCCCTTATTGACTATGTTACAACAGACTGCATGTTTTTGCCACGTTGTGTTTCAGGAACCAGCCGGCGTGGGCAACCTTGGCGCGCTCTACCACCTGATGGGCCGGCACGCCGAGGCCGAGAAGTTCTACCGGGAGGCGCTGCGCCTCTTACCCGGTGACCCTGTCACGTTGGCCAACCTGCGGCGACTACACCGTCGCATGGCTGCCGGCACGTGACGATTGACGAGGACTCTGCCCGGGAGATGCCCCACAACATGTGAACAACCCCGTCGGTCGTCTTAGAACTCCAAACAATACCAACTGTTGACATGACAGTAGCACATTGTTAATGTGCAACACTGACGTGGACACCGCCGAAGTATGTCACGTCCACAGATACTTTGAGGCAATGTCTTTAAAACTTCTAGCTGCAAACTAAACGACTTGGTTGTAACCCTTTGACCTCTATTTCGTGTGGGACGTCGGAGTCCCAACTACATCTAGGATACATAGAATATCCATCTGACCAATGCAGTACCACATTAATTAACCTGCCTGGAAAATTTTTGAACTGTACATAGAGAAATTCTCAGGTTTCCAAGCTCACCGCTTTTCTTGTATTATTTCGTTTGTTCGTTCATCGTAAGGAAATCACAGCTTTATGAGAACGTACAACAGATTGCCAATTAACGGAGAATCTCACTGATTTAGCCCCTCTGCTTTGGAGGAACGGTGTTTCCAGTGTCGTGTCGAACTCTCAGTTCTAAATACACTTGTGTACTCAGCTTTGTTGTATGATTACCCTGAGCAGCGATTACATAGCTCTTTTGTTTCGTAGTTTCTGTGCTCGCCAGTTAGGAATTCCTTGCTTTTGCCTTAATCCCAAATGCGTTTCTCACTGTCGTATTTGACACAGAGAATGTTTCGATGGAGTTTTAAAGAAAATAATTTAGGTAATGTAAAAATACTCCATGGGACAAAAACAGCCTCCTTGTGGTTAATATATTCGTTTACCACCGTGTACCTTCAAAAATGTGTGGGGTCGTCTCGCTTAAGCGTCTACCACTTCGCAAATGTCATCACTGTCGCTTCTTAAAGAAAATTAGTAAACAACAGAGCGAGAGGTGTTCAATCTCATTTCGAGTACATACAATTAACTAGACGGCAATTTATTTTAGTTATACCAGACACGCTATTAATAAGTCACTGTTGTCTAGTCTATGACTAAATATGACATTTATTGGATCAATTCTGGGGGACGTAAAAAGATGTTTGAAGTTACAGTAATGCGAAGCACGAAACAAAAGATTTTTTCCGCTTACGTGAATAATTTCCATCGCGACGAAACATGAAAGATTTTGGGCGGAAGGAATATATTTTCCCAGGAAGAAATTATAATAACTGTACAGAAATGTTGAAGTTTTATTTTTTGTAAAATGTAATGAAAACTATTTTATCAAAATATTTTTCTATGTATATCGAATTACTATTATAAGACAAGAAATGGTTATTTTAAATGCCTGCTTTTTAAGAATTCCATATTCAATGTATGTAATTTTACATGCTGCGTATCTAGTCTCTTATGTAGCGCAAATAAAATTATAAAAAGTATGTTATTCGTTTGTGTAATATCAACTGCCTTTTCGTGTCTGTGTAATTTTGTCATTCCGACTAAAAAAAAAAAAGCCAATCAATGTTTTAGAGGCGCAGTCGTTTAGATTTCAGGCTTTCGTCTACAATGTTGCGTATGCTTTCCTTGATTATGGTGATAATTCTGTTGTTCCTGTTACACAATGAAGAAGCTACAGTGCAATGCAAGCTTACACGGCAGCTATCAGCGCTTTTGATGGTATTTGTTTTAAGGGCATTAGGCACTGGTCCAAGGCATACTTTCTGTGTAACGTTTCGTCTTCCAGTGCTGGAGACGTCATCAGTGGCTACAACTAGCCAGTAAGCAATTACATTCTGAAACAAACTCAGCAAGCCGAACTGTTTACACGTATCCAGGCAACGTTCAGTTCGCGACTTATCAGACCATTTCCTAAGGGTCCTCGCACACGATCAAACTAATTTGTCAAATTCATTCTTATCTACACACGGATTTGCCAAAGAAGTCCGTAAAAAATCCATATCTATTTTAAATTCGTTTTAAAGCAGACCCTTTTTGTATATTGTGTTATGATACTTGTGGAAATGGCTGCAAATGCAGATAAAGCATTTCCACCACTGGCTCTGGTGCTGTATTTGAAGAAGAAGAAAAAGAAAACAAGACGCTGGTCCAGAGAATGACCTAAAAAGAAAGAAATATACACATGGCAACCCGTTAAAGGACACAAGGAAACTGATGGTTACAGTAATTTTAAGAATGGACAGTGAAACTTTTGATAACTTGTTCACAGTTGCTTCGCCCTCGCACTGAAAAAGAAGACGCAAGTGTGTGAAAATTTATTCTCGTCCAGTTGGACCTGTAAAGACAGTTCATTAAAATATCACAGCGTTGGGACATGTAGCCTACATCGCTCGTGGAAGAAACTGAAAACTTTGATTTTTCTTTATTTTATTGCACTTCCAATTGATTTTTGCACGTACAATATTAATTTTCTTTTACAGAAGAAATATTGATTTTAATTGATGAAAGGAGAAAATATAAAAACGCAGTAAATAAAGCAGGCAAAAAGGAATACAAACGTCTCAAAAATGAGATCGACAGGAAGTGCAAAATGGCTAAGCAGGGAGGGCTAGAGGACAAATGTAAGGATGTAGAGGCTTATCTCACTAGGGGTAAGATAGATACTGCCTACAGGAAAATTAAAGAGATCTTTGGAGAAAAGAGAGCCACTTGTATGAATATCAAGAGCGTTGATGGAAACCCAGTTCTAAGCAAAGAAGGGAAAGCAGAAAGGTGGAAGGAGTATATAGAGGGTCTATGCAAGGGCGATGTACTTGAGGACAATATTATGGAAGTGGAAGAGGATGTAAATGAAGATGAAATGGGAGATATGATACTGCGTGAAGTGCTTGACAGAGTACTGAAAGACCTGAGTCGAAACAAGGCCCCGGGAGTAGACAACGTTCCATTAGAACTACTGACAGCCGTGGGAGAGCCAGTCCTAATAAAACTCTACCATCTGGTGAGCAAGATGTATGAAACAGGCGAAATACCCTCAGACTTCAAGAAGAATGTAATAACTCCAATCCCAAAGAAAGCAGGTGTTGACAGATGTGAAAATTACCGAACTATCAGTTTAATAAGTCACAGCTGCAAAATACTAACGCGAATTCTTTACAGAGGAATGGAAAAACTGGTAGAAGCCGACCTCTGCGAAGATCAGTTTGGATTACGCAGAAATATTGGAACACGTGAGGCAATACTGACCCTACGACTTATCTTAGAAAGTAGATTAAGGAAACGCAAACCTACATTTCTAGCATTTGTAGACTTAGAGAAAGCTTTTGACAATGTTGAGTGGAATACTCTCTTTCAAATTCTAAAGGTGGCAGGGGTAAAATACAGGGAGCGAAAGGCTATTTACAATTTGTACAGAAACCAGATAGCAGTTATAAGAGTCGAGGGGCATGAATGGGAAGCAACGGTTGGGAAAGGAGTGAGACAGGGCTGTAGCCTCTCCCCGATGTTATTCAATCTGTGTATTGAGCTAGCAGTAAAGGAAACAAAAGAAAAATTCGGAGTAGGTATTAAAGTCCATCGAGAAGAAATAAAAACGTTGAGGTTCGCCGATGACATTGTAATTCTGTCAGAGACAGCAAAGGACTTGGAAGAGCAGTTGAACGGAATGGACAGTGTCTTGAAAGGAGGATATAAGATGAACATCAACAAAAGCAAAACGAGGATAATGGAATGTAGTCGAATTAAGTCGGGTGATGCTGAGGGAATTAGATTAGGAAATGAGACACTTAAAGTAGTAAAGGAGTTTTGCTATTTCGGCAGCAAAATAACTGATGATGATCGAAGTAGAGAGGATATAAAATGTAGAGTGGCAATGGCAAGGAAATTTGTTAACATCGAGAATAGATTTAAGTGTCAGGAAGTCGTTTCTGAAAGTATTTGTGTGGAGTGTAGCCATGTATGGAAGTGAAACATGGACGATAAATAGTTTGGACAAGAAGAGAATAGAAGGTTTCGAAATGTGGTGCTACAGAAGAATGCTGAAGATTAGATGGGTAGATCACATAACTAATGAGGAGGTATTGAATAGAATTGTGGAGAAGAGGAATTTGTGGCACAACTTGACAAGAAGAAGGGACCGGTTGGTAGGACATGTTCTGAGGCATCAAGGGATCACAAATTTAGCATTGGAGGGCAGCGTGGAGGATAAAAATCGTAGAGGGAGACCAAGAGATGAATACACTAAGCAGATTCAGAAGGATGTAGGTTGCAGTAAGTACTGGGAGATGAAGAAGCTTGCACAGTATAGAGTAGCATGGAGAGCTGCATCAAACCAGTCTCACGACTGAAGACGACAACAACAACAACAACCTCCTCCTGCGTAATACATAGCTAGGAGAGGAGAGAAACGTCTATCATTTTGGTAATTTCCAGTGGTGTTTTACTTTTACTCTTGATATCAGTTTCCACAGTTTTAGACACTCGAGGTATAGTGAAATAAACTGCAATAAAATTCTTTTTCACTAACCATCTGCGGCGAAACATCAACACAAACAACGTCCTAAATCTTGTCATATTGTCTCTTAAACATTTCAAACACGCTCTATATTTGAGAAACATTTCAAACATACATGCACAAATGTTTGGCAAACGTAATAAAGTTTGACAAATTAGTTGATACTGTACAGTGCCTTAAGATTATGAAGTTGCACCGACGTGCGCTATGGAACTTAATCACAACTTTCCTAATTTGTATCATTAGTCTTTTCTGTTAATGTTGAATTTTATGGCCTTTCTGTGCATCCTAGCGTAGTTATGATTCGATCCTTACAAAACATCAGCAAAAAGAATTTGATGGTTTACTGTTCCCAGCAAAGTTCTGCCACTGCTGACATATCCGTGTTGCCCAGATGACAATCGTTCTTGTGTTACTTAAGCCGGGCGTTAATGCCTCTTTGTATAGTTTCTAGGTACATTTAACCGCATGTGCGAGAGATTTTATATCATTCGGCTGGGGCCAGCTGCGGGCATAGGTCGTTTGCAATGAATTACGATGCCTCAAGTCGTATAAACAGTTTGTAAGTGTAATGCTTGATTTACTGTGTAAAAGCTTTAACGTAAGATTATAGCTTTTAATGAGAAGATTATGACATTTTAAATTTTTAAAGTCGGTTAATAACTACATGAAATATTGAAAATCAAATTGTTCCTGGAAGCCGCTAGTTTGACAACTTGCACCTGAAATACGCTAACCGCTTCACCCGTTTTGTAACGTAGGTTATTGCCCCTGCAGCCGATGTCGCTAACGCACGCCTGTGCAGTGGTGCTCGACTCGCATATAAGCCGATCAGAAACTTCGTGGTTAACAAAATTTTCAATGCCAGCACAACACTGCATAAGCACTCATCGTAGACATCCACTCATCCACTCGACGCAGATACACACTTCATAGCAGACCGGACGGTAACGGCAAGAAGACCATACCCAGGACATCGATGAAGAACTCCCACATCTGCACGCATACATACACTTCCTGAGAATGGGATTTATTTTAATATAGATCTTCCTCAGGCGCTTTTTAGGAATTGGTATATCGGGCTCAACGTAGGACTATCAGCCCACCGAAAAAAAGTGTAGTAATTGATATTTGATGACCGATATTGTGGCACAAAGTCCTTAGCCAGGTTCATCGCGCCTGTTCATTACCTTGAGCAGAAGGCAGGAACGTCGCTCGTATACAGTCAGCACGCGCCACTACGTCGTCCTGTTGCCGTGAGACAACCTCCGCCACAAGGCAAGCCGGCATCGTAACCACTAGCTTTTTGTCACCTTGACTGCTGTCTCACGGGCTCAGCTCTGTCTCTAACGTGTTAGGATTTTCGCATCAATTCCTCTCCAGCACCCAAAGTGGCACTGAAGTCCTTCTCGTAATCGTACACTATCTAATCTACTACATGTCACGAATGGCGGACCATTCAGTGTGAAAGGAGGTGGGGAGTATTGTGTTGTCAGTAGAAAAGCAGTAACAGCACAATCGGGCGGTCACGAGAGCCCAGTGAGCTCGAGCACGGACTAGTCATCCGATGTCATCTGAGTAATAAATACACCAGGGGTATTTCAACCCTTCTAAAGGCGCCCAGGTCGACTGTTGATCATGTCACTGCGAAGTACATACGTGAAGGAACAAGTGAGCGGGGTGGGGTGGGGGGTGGTATTAAGAAATCGCATGAAATCGGTTGCCAGCAGCACCTCCACCACCACCTTTAACTCGTCCCGTCATCAACTGTCTCGTTTGCTCCACTACTCCCGAAAGGTCACACTGTTTGGCACACGTTCCGCCCAATCACAGCCCTAGCTTCAAGGCACTACACGACAGCTCAATGGGCTCATGTCAAAGTCCCTTCTTATAGATTAATTGTTCGCCCCTTTTGGCGGTCAGAATCTCTCTAAAGGTCTTGAAACTCCTACCCTAAATAACGAAAAGTGTGAGGTCTTCCACATGAGTGCCAAAAGGAACTCGTAAAACTTCGGTTACACGATAAATCAGTCTAATCTAAAAGCCGTAAATTCGACTGGATACCTAGGTATTACAATTACGAACAACGTAAATTGGAAAGAACGCATAGAAAACGTTGTGGGGAAGGATAACCAAAGGCTGCGTTTCATTGGCAGGACACTTAGAAAACGTAACATATCTACTAAGGAGACTGCCTACACTACGCTTGTCCGTCCTCTTTTAGAATAGTGCTACGCGGTGTGGGATCCTTACCAGATAGGAGTAACGGAGTACGTCGAAACAGTTCAAAGAAAGGTAGCACGTTTTGTATTATCGCGAAATATGGGGGAGAGTGTCACAGAAATGATACAGGATTTGGGGTGGAAATCATTAAAAGAAAGGCGTTTTTCGTTGCCACGTAATCTTCTCACGAAATTCCAATCACCAACTTTCTCCTGCGAATGCGAAAATATTTTGTTGACACCGACCTACATAACGAGGAACGACCACCACGATAAAATAAGAGAAATCAGGATGGTTCAAATGGCTCTGAGCACTATGGGACTTAACATCTGTGGTCATCAGTCCCCTAGAACTTAGAACTACTTAAACCTAACGAACCTAAGGACATCACACACATCCACGCCCGAGGCAGGATTCGAACCTGCGACCGTAGCAGTCGCGCGGTTCCGGACAGCACCTGAACCGCTAGACCACCGCGGCCGGCGAGAAATCAGAGTTCGTACGGAAAGATATAGGTGTTCATTCTTTCCGCGCGCTGTACAAGATTGGAATAATAGAGAATTGTGAAGGTGGTTCGATGAGCCCTCAGCCAGGCACTTAAATGTGATTTTCAGAGTATCCATGTAGATGTAGATGAATGGAAACACACGCCCATGAACTCGGCGGGAAACATCGTTAAACCTACGTGCAATTACAATGAAATGCACACCCTTAGCTGCTTACAGGTGTTGACATACGTCAACGGGGACAGATGAAAATGTGTGTCCCGACCGGGACTCGAAACCAGGATCTCCTGCTTGCATGAGCCACCGAGCCACCGAGAACATAGAGGATAGCGCGACTGCAGGGATTTATCTCTGGGACGCCTCCCACGAAACCCACATTCTCAACGTATTGTCCCGCACTACATTCGTAGTGCCCCCGCCCATTATACTCATTACTCGCGGAGCGTTGCCGATTCCCGTAAGAGTTCGGGCACTGTTTGTGCATTCGCACAGAACAAGAAGATGGTCAAGCGGCCGGTGAGCCTTAAATATATATTTACTTAGATGGTATCTGTTCTTTCAGACATGTCTTACGGGAATCGGCAACGCGCCGCGAGTAATGAGTATAATGGGCGGGGGCACTAAGAATGTAGTGCGGGACAATACGTTGAGAATGTGGGTTTCGCGGGAGGCGTGCCCGAGATAAATCCCTGCAGTCGCGCTGTCCTCTGTGTCTGCGGTGGCTCAGATGGATAGACCGTCTGCAATGTAAGTAGGAGATCCCGGATTCGAGTCCCAGTCGGGCCACCCATTTTCATCTGTCCCCGTTGACGTATGTCAACGCCTGTAAGCAGCTAAGGGTTTTCATTTTATTGTAATTTCATTCTAACGAGCTGCTTGATTCGGACATGTCCGAAAGAACAGATACCATCTTATTAAATAAACCTACGTGCTCCAAGTCATATACACAAAGATAGAAAAGGCTTCTGTTCTCTGCCAGCATCTCTCTCGTTTTTCTTCAATTCCTCACCCAACCCCCCGTCTCAGTTACTATTTCTCTTGTGCATTTCAACGACCCATCTCTCCGTTTTTAAGCTTCGAGAGAGCAGAAATTTCGTCTTAGCCCACAGCCGAACTAACACAGAGGATTTCATGGAATAGAGGTTCTGATGATAGAGGGAAAGTCATGATTAAAATAAAACATATACTCCACAGATAACTGTGGTGTCACCCCCAGACACCACACTTGCTAGGTGGTAGCCTCTAAATCGGCCGCGGTCCGGTAGTATACGTCGGACCCGCGTGTCGCCACTGTCAGTGATTGCAGACCGAGCGCCTCCACACGGCAGGTCTAGAGAGACGTCCTAGCACTCGCCCCAGTTGTACAGCCGACTTTGCTAGCGATGGTTCACTGACAAATTACGCTCTTATTTGCCGAGACGATAGTTAGCATAGCCTTCAGCTACGTCATTTGCTACGACCTAGCAAGGCGCCATTATCATTTGCTATTTACCTTGTGATGCATGTACCGTCAGACCGATGTTCACCAATTATGGATTAAAGTTAAGTATTCCAGCAGCTACGTACTTTATTTGCTAGTCTCAATTACTTTACCTGTTCCAGACCTCACGCCAGCCTGCGTCAGCTTAAACGCGTGCCTTTCGACTACCTCGTAGTGGCTTGGCTGTCTCGCCAAGTCACAACAATAACTTTTCGTAGGCACTGGTCCAAGTAGAAAACGATAAAGATGGTATATGCAACTGATAAAATCCCGTATCTGGTTGATAGGCTACACATTAATGAAAGATGTACTCAAATAAACGGACATCTGCTGTAACATTTCAGGCACACCACCGCTCAAGATCGCCGGGAGTGGCATAAGGAACGTCAATTAAACAATCCCTTTTCCTGGGGCATTGATTCCCGCACATTTTGCGGTTTAAAACGACAGTTATCAGTGCAATGAGCAACAGGAATACATTCTGACAATCTTTGATGCCCCCTGGACGTTTCAGCCTCCCCCCCCCCCCCCCCCCCTCCAAGGACATTGGGGCGCTGCATCCTCACTGAACATGATCTAACCTCATTCGAGTGCAGCGTGACCGGAATTTGTGCTTTTGTCTACAGGCTGGAATCACTAGGGACCGTTCAAAACCATTCTACAAAATTAGAACTTGATCTGAAGCACCAAAAATGCTTACGCTTTTTCTGCCACCCTATTTCGCACCTCGCTGTGGCATGGTGACAGAGAGGTGCGACATTGTCACATGCATGAATATAATGGCAAAGAGTGTCTCTAAGACCACCAAGTTCGGCAATACTTTCGTTGGCACCTACAGGCTGGCAACCACTTGAAATCCCTCCAATACCAGTTGTCTGCCTGCAAGCGCCCAGGGCTACATCGCAGGTTCGTCTCAATAAATGTGGGCGGGTGCTACCGAGGTTGTTGCTGAACTGGGATGCTTACAGGGACTCATTTCATTCACGCATGCGTCAATGTTACACCCCCTGTTATCTTGTCACAGGAGGGCGCCAAATACATTACTGGCCACTAAAATTGCTTCACCACGAAGAACACGTGCTACAGACGCGAAATTTAACCGACAGGAAGAAGATGCTGTGATATGCAAATGATTAGCTTTTCAGAGCACTCACACAAGGTTAGAGCCGGTGGCGACACCTACAACGTTCTGACATGAGGAAAGTTTCCAACTGATTTCTCACACACAAACATCAGTAACAGGCGTTGCCTGGTGAAACGTTGTTGTGATGCCTCGTGTAAGGAGGAGAAATGAGTACCATTACGTTTCCGACTTTGATAAAGGTCAGAATGTAGTCTGTCACGATTGCGATTTGTCGTAGCGCGACATTGCTGCTCGCGTTGGTGGAGATCCAATGACTGTTAGAAGAATATGGAATCGGTGGGTTCAGGAGGGTAATACGGAACGCCGTGCTGGATCCCAACGGCCTCGTATCACTAGCAGTCGAGATGACAGGCATCTTATCCGCGTGGCTAACGGATCGTGGAGCCACGTCTCGATCGCAGAGTCAACAAATGGGGACGTTAGCAAGACAACAACCATCTGCGCGAACAGTTCGACGACGTTTGCAGCAGCATGGACTATCAGCTCGGAGACCGTGGCTGCGGTTACTCTTGACGCTGCATCACAGACAGGAGCGCCTGCGGTGGTGTACTCAACGACGAACCTGGGTGCACGAATGGCAAAATGTCATTTTTTCGGATGAATCCAGGTTCTGTCTACAGCATCATGGTGGTCGCATCCGTGTTTGGCGCCATCGCGGTAAACGCACATTGGAAGCGTGTATTGGTCATCGCCATACTGGCGTATCACCCGGCGTGATGGTATGGGGTGACATCGGTTACACGTCTCGGTCACCTCTTGTTCGCATTGACGACAGTTCTAACAGTGGACGTTACATTTCAGATGTGTTGCGACCTGTGGCTCTACCCTTCATTCGATCCCTGCGAAACCCTACATTTCAGCAGGATAATGCACGATCACATGTTGCAGGTCCTCTATGGGCCTTTCTGGATACAGAAGATGTTCTACTGCTGCCCTGGTCAGCACATTCTCCAGATCTCTCAGCTATTGAAAACGTCTGGTCAATGGTGGCCGAGCAACTGGCTCGTCACAACACGCCAGTCACTACTCTTGATGAACTATGGTATCGTGTTGAAGCTGCATGGGCAGCTGCACCTGTACACACCATCCAAGCTCTGTTTGACTCAATGCCCAGGTGTATCAAGGCTGTTATTACGGCCAGAGGTGGTTGTTCTGGGTACTGATTTCTCAGGATGTATGCACCCAAATTGCTTGAAAATGTAATCACATGTCAGTTCTAGTATAATATATTTGTGCAATGAATACCCGTTCATCATCTGCGTTTCTTCTTGGTGTAGCAATTTTAATGGCCAGTAGTGTAGTATTGTTGAAAAAGCATAAGAATGCTGCTTTGGATAATGCTCAAATTCCGTTTAATGATTTTTGTCTCCTAGGGTTCCAACCAGCGCACAAGAGCAAAAATTGCAAGCAAAGGGATGCAACCACATCTAGCCCTAGAGTATCCGTAAAAAGAGGGTTTGTAACGCCCAGGGGTGTCAGCTGCGTCGAAGGTTGTCAAGGACGTCGTCCTGTTTGTCATCGCACTGAGAACTGTCGTTTTCGACCTCAAAATGTGCGGGAACCATCTCCCCAAGGAAAGAGGGTTGTTTCAATGGCGCACTTCATGCCACCTTCTGAGGCCTTTTAGTGTCGGTTGTGAGCGGTAGTGTGTCTGGAATTTTCCTCTCGGCCATACATAAGAAAACAGCGTGATGTCAGAGCTGGGTGCCACCGTTCAGACCTCCATTACAAAGGCGTCAAAAGGAGGTGAAATGCGGGTAAGAGGGGGTGTGACGACCTGCCATCGCGTGAGAACTGCACAGTGGCGTTCGACGACATTGTGATGAAATTTCGGGCCAACCTGACACTATTAACCCTCCCCCCCCCCCCCCCCCCCCACGTCACATGAACGTCTGAGATCTGGCCTTCCTTGCCGCGCGGGATTAGCCGAGCGGTGTAAGGCGCTACAGTCAGGGACTGTGCGGCTGGTCCCAGCGGAGGTTCGAGTCCTCCCTCGGGCATGGGTATTTGTGTTTGTCCTTAGGATAATTTAGGTTAAGTAGTGTGTAAGCTTAGGGACTGATGACCTCAGCAGTTAAGTCCCATAAGATTTCACACATATATGAACATTTTTTTCTGGCCATCTTTTCGCATGTGTCGTCATCTTGCTCCCTGAAGCGTCGACGAGACGGAGGGTGACGTCGCAGGGCGCCACGCTTTTGCAACACTACAGAGGAAGGTTTTGGGCATTTTTGACCCAGATTTCTAACTTATACGCCATAGAGGGAGTCAATTACGGGGTTCCGAAATGTGGTCCTATAATTGTGTTGTGCAGTGCAGTTAGCTGCTCTATTCTGGTCTCGAGCCAGTCACGAGGCTGAGTGGATTCCGGTCCAGTCCTTCCACCAAGCAGTCCCTGGCAGTACCAAGAATTGAACCGGAGTCCTTCATATGGCAGTCAGCCGCCTTGAAGAGTCAGCTATTGATGTCGACTTGTAACTAGTTACAGTGAAATAAAGACAGGTAATAATTCAAAAAGTTCGGCTGATTGTTATTTTATTCTACATTGACATTGGAAAGGTCCCAATGGCACAAGGGCTAATTATCCAGCCCTCTCTCAAAGAAATGCAGACACCTACACCCAGCCACATACCATAAAGTATGTATTCATTGTGATCGAGGCCAACGTTCAGAAGAACACGCAACTGTTCGACGGCTATAGTGTCTCGAGCAAAAAGCATATATTTTCAAAACCAGTGATGCTTGAATATGGTGCCCAGTTAGAGTGGACAACGTAGCAAATTTCATGAAATTCCAAAGTCATTTTTATCGTTTATAGTCACCGGGTTATGAAACCGACTGTTATGTCAGATGGCCACTTGTTACAACTTCTGCAGTACTCGTTAGCAGCAGACACAGTGGCTACGCCAAAGACTGAGACGGCGTGGAGTTTTACAATTATTTATTGAGCTTTCTTTACAATTTCTCCTTCGTCGTCGCTGCCCAGCCCTGCGGATCCTTCCGCCTGGCTGCTGCTGTGTAGATTCTCCCACAATGCGCGTAACGCGCGCCACCAGTGCTCCGCTGAAGCCAGGATGCCCTGTGGTTGAGATGAACTCGTCGCCGCTCGGCAGCCCAGTATGGCACCCCCACGGAGCCGCGTCGGCGTGAGGTCAGCTGCCGCCGCCTGCTGCACCGGCGGCTGGGACGCCGTCAGTCGCGATGTCCGCCAGCTCCCGTCATGGACGAACCACGCGCCGTGGGGCCGGATTGCCGTGGAGTCCGGGCGTCAGTCCCCGGCGGCGCCTGTGACCGAGACCGCGCTGCGGCCGGTCCTGCTGGAAGTTCTCGCTGTAGTTAGTCAGCCATGGTGCCGACCGGACGCGGGCCGACCCCCAGAGCTGAAGTTGACATCTGGCGGCGAACGGATGACTCCTGCGAGCTGGAACAGACTTCCGGAATCGTCACCTACGAAGATTGAACATTCGGACACGGACCACGTCCGCCCTCAGATCCGAACTGCTTCCTAATGGCTTCTGTCTGTTGCTACCTGTGCTCCACCATTTATATCCGGCAGGAGGACGTTTTTTACCTTCGGTGGTAGCTTATTTGTTATTACTCCCGCAGTATATTGCAGCGTAACTTAGCATGCTGGCCTCACTTGCCCTTACTCAGCACTCTCCAGGCTTCGCTCAGCGCTCGGTCTGCGTGCGTCCTTGCGTCAGCCGGTTGGTAGACTGCAACTGTCAGCAAGGCTATCTGTACTGCGCCTACTTCGCAATGCCGCGATCGCCGGCTGCCTCTGTTTTGCCATTCTCCACTGCGTGAAGCAACGCGCACTACATGTGGCCGCAACACGACTTTGCTTTTTGCAATGGAATCATATATTTTTTCTGTGACATTTGAAAGGAAATCTAATAGAAATTCAGCTACATAACGTGAATAGAACTTGATGAAATGGCATCAAGATAACAGCGCTGCAGACGACTGTCCCCCCACGAGGAGAAGATGTTCCACAGACGTCTGCCCTATTATACAAAATGTAAGAAGTAAGCTACTCAAGTACTCATCTTAGTTTATTATTACGGCTGTCATACAAAGTTCTCAAAATGTTGCCCTTGAAGAATGCTGCATGCTATTAAGTGATTCTGGGAAAAACAGCACTGCACGTTGAGTTTCATATGGAGTAAACGGTAGCATACACCAGTTTTACAAGGCATTTCATGCCTTCAGGAGTCGTCGCTGTTTCCTAAAATAGCATTCGTTTTTATTTGCGCCACAGAGGGAAGTATAGAAGTGTTACGTTTTCTGTGAGTACAGATCATTTTGCACTTCCTGAACACGGAATGGAAGGACCATCCGTCATGTTTGGCGCCGCATTAACTTCCTAATATGCAGTGGGATGTCATCCAATAACTACAGCAGCAGCATATCTTAGGAACTCGAGATTCTCGAGTGTACTGCCATCAATAAAACAAGGTCCCATGATGCGGGTCTTCAAAAATAAACGCCTAACGTTAATAGACGAAGAGCATGATTTTTATCCACTACTTTGCGAGTCAGTGTTGATTTTCCATTGACGATTAGTGCATATTGCGAAGATTGACTTCCTCATGGTTTATAAACGATGCTTCTTCCTCACAGAAAAATTTGCACAGATATGCCACATCACTTTCCACTTTTCGTAGAGAACATTCGTAGAACTGCAAACAATTTTGGGAGTTACTTCTAGAAAGCTGTAGAAGCAGCGAAATGTGAAGAGGATGAAATCCGATTAATGTTGTTCTCGTAGAACACTCATTTGGTTGATCCCTTTCGTACTTCCGGGGGGCCTCTCGATGCCAAGTGCATTGTTGTTATTGCTCCTAAAATGTTGTTTCATTTCTTTGATCAGTTGCCCTTCTTTTTCTCTGGCGTATTTTATTCTCCACTCTTTCAGTTTCTAGAACATTTTTTTGTAATGACTGCAAAGACAGATGGTGAGAGCTTGGCACGATATGGATACTCTTCAGCATGCAGCCGCACTGCTGCGCCAATAGTTTGGCGACATTCATCATAAACGATATTCTCTTCTCTGTCTTGTATATTGTGAATGTCTCAATAGCTTTACGAGCAATTTATCCGATTTCCACAACTGCAGAATACAAACTGACGGGTTTCAATCGTGCAGGTAAACACAAGAACCATACTTGAGTTACGTGTTTGCTTGCGTTTGGCATAATAGTGCAGATGTTTGTGGAACCTCTTTTCCTGATGGCGGGACAGTGGTTTGTGGTGCTGTTAACTTTGTACTATTTGATCAAGTCCCATACCTGTTATGCCGCTGAGTCTCTTGGACACTTCTTTCAAATGCCACAGAAAAATGTATATAGTTCCATTAGACAGAAACAAAGGCGATGTCATAATTCGATGATTATACACGATAAAACTTATTTGTGAACGTCAGGAAGTTCGTCATATTGTTCGCTTTAACTTGGCGAACACCGTGCCATGATATATTTATTAATTCTGGTTCGGGTGGCCTATCTTAGCTATCTCACCTTGTATGTGGTGTCACTCCTAAGACCTCTCAGGCATAATTTCTCTGTTGCTTCGGCGATATTTGCATTTTCTCTTTTGCCATGTGTAGTTAGACTTAGTCCAAGCAAAAACGGCTCATTACTTCGTTCATATGACGCCCAGTGTCAACGGAAAGCGTTGGTTTGTTTCCCACAACAAACAAAATGGTTTTTAGAACGGAATTTTACCTGCCCATTCGATAGAGCGGTCCCAGATTAGTCTAGTGCGATACATCTTGTATCTCTACATATTAATAGTGGCAGAAAAACACGATGACTAGCTACAGAGCAACACTGAATTGAATTTGAATTTGTGGTAAGTTCCTATTGGAGCAAACTGCTGTGGTCATCGATCCCTAGGCTTACAGACTACTTAATCTAACTTTAACTATCTTGCGTTAAGGACAACACACACACCTACACCCGAGGGAGGATTCGAGCCGGCCGCTGTGGCCGAGCGTTTCTAGGCACAATGCTATGGTCGCAGGTTCGAATCCTGCCTCGGACATGGGCGTGTGTGATGTCCTTAGGTTAGTTAGGCTTCAGTTGTGCTAAGTCTAGGGGACTAATGACCTCAGATGTTAAGTCCCATAGTGGTTAGAGCCATTTTTGGAGGACTCGAACCTCCGATGGGGCGGGGGCGGGGGAGGGGGGGGGGGGGGGCTCGCAAACCGTGGCAAGGCGCCCTAGAGCGCGCAGCTACTCCGTTCGATATCAACATTACTGCATGTCAGTAGCCGATAGCGTGGGCTAGAGTGGCACACGATTCGCTGCCGAATTTATGTTACTCTTCGCGATTTCTGTCCCTGTCAATACATATCGATGAAATAAATGTTGCACTAGACTAATGTGCGACCACTCTGGCGAATGGGCACGTAATATTCCCTTTTAAAAATCATATTTGTTTGTAATGGGCGTCATACGAAAGACGTGATGAGCAGAATTTGTTTGGACTATATATATATATATATATGAGCAATCAAGTGGATATCGTCAGCTGTTTCGGCAGATATTTGCAACTTCGTTTATATATATATATATATATATATATATATATATATATATATATATATATATATATATGTGTGTGTGTGTGTGTGTGTGTATGTGAACTCCGCCACTGCCGGTCCCAAGCCCGGGGCCTCATCTCGCAAGTGATGAGGAAGGAGGAGGGGGAGGAGTAACACCTCGTAAAAAAAAACCTGGGTCCATCTGGATCCGGATGGTAGCACCCTGTGAGGGCCCCTGCATAGCGTTACATGCGAAGCCCCAAAATCCAGACACGTATGCGTGGCAGCCACCGGTACTCTGGTCAGCGTCTGTTGATTCTGTGAGCTCGGCTGTAAGTTAATCTTCTGGAACTCCAAACTCCAGTCGAAATTATGTGAGATCCTTCGTGATTTCACCACCAATACCTCAACACAAACCAATAATCATGACAGAACAACGGGAAAGAATCCACTACCCTGGGCCCCAGTCAGTAAGACTGGGTAAGAGACCTGATCATCGGATTCCAGGGGATCAGTCATGTCATGAAGAGAAGAAGCGGAGCCTCTCAAAAACCCTCAAGATGAAGAAAGTATTTTACACCAACATATTGAGGCCAGGTAAACTGAAACAATTAACAAACTCCATGGATAAATACAACACCACAGTTATGGCAATACAGGAAACACGATTTGCAGATGAGAACCACTTTGATTCTGAAAATTACAGAATATATAAGGGGAAACCAGCCATAACCATCCCAGGGAGAAATCTCAAACTCTTCAGAACTGGTTTTGTAGTACATAAATCGATACTGGACTCCGTAATAGATTTCACCTCAAAATCAGAAAAAATGTCGACACTCACAATAAGATCTGGAAACAAAGCCTATACATTAATCAATGGACATGCCCCCACAAACAATTATAACAAGAAGAACTTAGAGATGATAGAGGAATTCTGGGAAGATCTGTAAGAAACTACCAGCAAAATCCCCAAGAATCACATAAAAGTGTTACTAGGAGACTTCAATGCCCAGTTAGGCAACGAAAGAAAAATTCCGAGACACGATAGGGAAACACACGGCCCACATGAGAACAAACAAAAACGGAGAGAACTTGATAAACTTCTGCAGAAATTTTGATCTGAAAATCATGTCAACGCAATTCCAGAAACCACACAGAAAACATGTAACTTGGAAATCCCCCAACCATGCTCTAGGAGAATTTCAGATAGACCACGTAGCAATATCCACAAAAAACACCAGAGAAATAATGAACGTAAGAACAAGGAAAGGAGCTATTGAATCTGATCATCACCTTCTCCAAATTAAAGTAAAATTTATACCCAACAGACAAATCAAGAGAACCAATAGACCTTTCAGAACAGATCCAGAGTACCTACAAATAAACAAGAAAGAAATAATAGAAGAAATTACGAAAATCAATACAACAACTGGACAGAACTGTCAGAAGATATAAAAGAACTGATAAAATTGGGGCAACCACCGAGAAAAAGGAAACACCAATGGTGGAACATGACATGCGACAGGGCCATAGAAGACAGAATACAAGCCTGGAAAAAATTTAACAGCCATAAAACACAAGAAAAATGGGAGGACTTCAACAGGATACAGAAAAACACTTCAAAAATAATCCGAAGAGAGAAAAGAGGTTACGAAAACAAGCGGTTGAAGGAGATAGAAGAAGACTTCACCAGAAACAACACACGAAATTTTTACAGAGTATTCCGAGAAAATATGACAGGATATCAGCGACCAAGCTTATTCTTCAAAAGACAAGATGGAACACTCGAGACAAATCCGAAGAAAAACTGTGAAATATTAGCCAGATACTTTTAACACGTTACTTAACTGTGATAAACCAAAACAGAGATTACAGTTTACAAAACCAGAACCCAACCGGGACTCCGAACCCCCAACATATGAAGAAATCGTGAAAATAATAAAATCATTGAAAAATAACAGAGCACCAGGTGAAGATGGACTGATTGCAGAAATCTGGAAATTAGATCATGAAAACATTACACCCAAAATTCATAGTATGATCAAAAACATCTGGGAAACAGAAAAGATACCAGAAGAATGGAAGTCAGCCCTAATACACCCTCTCCACAAGAAGGAGACAAAACAGACCCTAATAGCTATAGAGGAATTTCGTTAATGCCGGTGGCATACAAAATTCTATCAAAAGCTCTGTTAAATCGCCTAGAACCTCAGATAGATCCACAGATCGGAGAATACCAAGGAGGGTTCAGGAAGGGAAGATCATGCAGTGAGCAGATCTGGTGTCTGAGAACATTGTTAACAACGAGAAAGTCCAGAAACACCACAGTAACATTTGTTGATTTCAAGAAGGCTTACGATTCCATAGACAGAGAAACACTTTTTAATACACTAGAAGAAATGAAGGTAGACAATAAGACCAGAAAACTAATTCAGGAAACATTAACAAATACAAAGTCAAAAGTGAAGTTCATGGGCTAGATCTCAGAATCTTTCGAAATCAAGACAGGAGTGAGACAGGGAGATGGCCTGACACCCATTTTATTTAACGCTGTTTTAGAGAAAATAATCAGGACGTGGGCCAAAGGAGTCAATGGGGCAAAGATGGGGAGAGAGAAAAATAGAACCGTCAACATAAAACGTCTGGCCTTTGCCGACGATATAGCCATCATTACAAATGACAGAAAAGAAGCCAGAGAAGCCCTAGAGATATTGCATGAAATCGCAGCCAGAACAGGACCACAAATATCATATGAAAAAACCAGTACGTGGACAAAAAAATTACAGACAGAAGCCCATTGATAACAAAGTACGGAAAGATAACACAAGTAGAAAGTTTCAAATACCTGGGAGATATTATACAGAAAACAGGACTGAATTCAACAGCCAATGAAGAAAGGGTTACAAAACTACAAAAAGAATACAGACTTACATGGAACCATTACAATAAAAGAAATATTTCCGTCAATGCCAAATCAAGACATTACAAAACAGTAGTCTTACCTGAGGCACTGTATGCCTCAGAAACAACAGTAATCAGAGGAAGAACTAAATTCAAGGAAATGGAAAAGCAAGAGAGGAAAATTCTGAGAAAGATCTATGGGCCAGTTCAGAGACAGGGGATCTGGATAAAGAGACCAACAATGGAATTGTAGAAACAGGTAGAGACAATTACAGACAATATCAGAAAAAGAAGGGCAAAATTCTATGGGCACATTCATAGGATGAATGAAAATAGGCTGACCAAGAAGATTTTTAACATAGTGGTAACGAATAAGGTGAAAACTAACTGGGTAAAGGAAACCATGGAAGACCTCAAAAATCTAAACATCTCCACAGAAAAAATATCAAACAGAGGAAAATACAGAGAAAAAAATCAACAAACAGAAATTCGAAGAAACACCAAAAGAGAAGAAATCAGAAAAGAAGTGGACAGAAGAGAGGAAGAAGAAACACAGTGAATTCATGAGAGGTTTTTGGGAAGAGAAAAGAAAGAGACAGAAAAGAGTGCCATGAATTTGAAATGTACCAATTTATGTACCATATTGTCATTGTGAATATTGATTGTGTTTTAACGCTCTCCTTAATGGGGAATTAACGATAATAATAATAATAATAATAATATGTGTGTGTGTGTGTGTGTGCGTGTGTGTGTGTAAGTTACGAAGTAAGAGGCGATAGGAAATATTTATTGCGGTAGGTCACCATAAGAAACGTTACACTGTCTGCGGAGCTATGAACATAGTTAATTGTTGATTGGCGACTCCGTGGAGTGCTGTGTGCACAACGAACATAAATGTTAAATTAATAGGAAGGTCAGCGTTGGACATAATATTGATGGTTTATTGATAGCAAAATCGATTTTCGATCACATAGTGATCATCTTCAGTGCTGGAAGTTAAAAATTTCACTTTTTTTCTTTATTGCTAATTTCACATCTGATACAGGTAGGCCAGCAGCGGCATATTACGCCGTTCTTCCGCCACAGATAAAACTAATGATACAAAAGAAGACAATCGCAGAACAGACAGGGTGCATATACAAATATAGACATAAAAAATTAAAACACACGCAGCCGTTCACGGGTGTAGAGTCCAAAATAAAAATGTTCAGACACGTGGACACGCACAAAGATGACAGATGGCACACGTGAACGTTGGAGCACAAACGAGGAACACTTGAACACGACGACACACACAAACACTAGGCGATGATCTCCGGCGCGCGAAAGTTCACTATATGTGTGCGAGTCCGGACACCTGCCAAAAGGTGAAAAAAGGGGAGGAGGAGGGAGAGGGGAGTGTGTCGAGGCCAGTGACAGAGGAGATGGGAGGGGGAGGAAAGAAGGTAGGGGGGGTTGGGGAAGCCCGGGGGAGGAGGGAGGGAGGAAGGAAGGAAGAGAAGGGAGAGAGGGTGCCCTCGGGAGAAAACACGAGGTGCGGTAGAGGAGGATCAAAGTTGGCAGCAGGGGTAGATGAAGGGGTTGAGGGCATCATCAGGAGGGGGAGTTGGGTGGAAGCCACCTTGGTTGAGGGTATGGAGAGTGGAGAGATAGACAGCACGTGGGGTGTGGGAATGCAGGCGTGGCAGCAGGCGGGGTGGGAGAGGATGGGAGAGACAAGCGGGTGAGGGGGATCAAGTTTGCGGGAGGTGTAGAGGATTCGTATCCATTCGAGGAAAAGAAGGTGGTGTGGGAACAGAATGAGGTTATAGAGGATCCGTATGGGGGAGGGGAGACGAATGCGATAGGCGAGGCGGAGCGCATGGCGTTCTGGGATTTCAAGGTATTTTTAAAAGGTAGAAGGGACGGAGATCCAAGTGGGATGAGTATAGCAGAGGATAGGGTGGATAAGGGATTTATAGGTGTGGAGGATGGTGCAGGGGTCCAGACCCCATGTGCGGCCAGAAAGGAGCTTGTGGAGACGGAGTGGGGAGCGTGCCTTGTCCTCTAATTCTTCTTCACTTTCACCGAGGATAGCAACGTCATCAGCGAATCTTAACACTGATATCCTTTCACCTTGAACTACAAATTAAGAAGCGAAAAAGAGATCTCTCAAAGAAAGTTCCAAACTCTCAGACACGATCCGGAGGAGTGTGGTCAGTTTCTTTTGTGCTTGAAAAAAAATCTAGAACAATAGAGTAATTAAAAGAGTATGAAACTTCCTGGCAGATTAAAACTGTGTGCCGGACCGAGACTCGAACTCGGGACCTTTGCCTTTCGCGGGCAAGTGCTCTACCAACTGAGCTACCCAAGCACGACTCACGGCCCGTCCTCACAGCTTTACTTCTGCCAGTACCTCGTCTCCTACCTTCCAAACAAAAAGAGTTAGTAAAGTTGAACATAGCTGATGAAGATATTCAAAACAGGGAAAAATTCCGAACCAAAGTAAACAACTTAAGAGGTTTTAGAAAAAAAGATGGGAAACATAACTTCAACCATGGAAGAAAAATTAACAGTAGAGTGGGACAATTGAAGAAGAACCTTACTCAAAAAACTCCTCTGGGTAACCGTTTCAAGTGGTCAACAGTTGGTCGGATTCAGTGCAGGAAATATATACGCACGTTCCAGATTGGAGGTTGTGCTGTTAAGGAAGCCTTGGTCTATGGTATTTGATGCGAACATTAATTTCGGTGAGCAGGAGATCACGGTAGGAGCACAAAGGAGGCACAAAACTTCGCTTTCTTTTGCACCTGTGGAGCTTCAGCGGCGAAACCCGACCCATGTGTTTGCACCGCAGCGCGGACCGTTATGCGCAATCGGCTTTTGTGCAGTGGCAGCACAATGAGACGCGCGAGTCCCTGGCGGGGGCGCTGGCATACCCTGTCAGTGCGAGCTTTTATCTCCTGCAGCCCGCATCGCGTTACGGCTGCACAGCGGTGGCTGTTTGGGGATCGACCCAGAAGACAACAGTAGTCGCCAGCGAATGTGGGACACTGCACGAGACCAGGGATTCTTACAGAAACTAGTAGTTACAAGGCAAAGCCAACGAATGAGGAAGTCGGCTATTATCAGTGTTTGACAAGCAAACGCTCATCATTGATCTGATTTATTGTATCACCTGAAACATTAGCGTGTATATGTATTTCCTCACTGACGATTAGTAGTTCACCTTACTGAAAATATACGCTAACAGTGGACGAGGCACGTAACTAATATACATCTACATCTACGTGATTACTCTGCTATTCACAATAAAGTGCCTGGCAGAGGGTTGAATGAACCACCCTTATGCTGTCTCTCTACCGTTCCACTCTCGAACGGCACGCGGGAAAAATGAGTACTTAAATTTTACCGTGCAAGCCCTGATTTCTCTTATTTTATCGTGATTATCATTTCTCCCTATGTAGGTGAGTGCCAACCGAATGTTTTCGCAATCGGAGGAGAAAACTGGTGATTGAAATTTCATGAGAAGATACCGTTGCAACGAAAAACTCCTTTGTTTTAATGATTTCCACTCCAATTCATGTATCATGTCTGTGACACTATCTTCCCTATTTCGCGATAATACAAAACGAGTTGCCCTTCTTTGCACTTTTTCGATGTCATCCGTCAGTCCCACCTGATGCGGATCCCACACCGCACAGCAGTACTCCAGAATAGGGCAGACAAGCGTAGTGTAAGCAGTCTCTTTGGTAGACCTGTTGCACCTTCTAAGTGTTCTGCCAATGAATCGCAGTCTTTGGTTTGCTCAGCCCACAATATTATCTACGTGATCGTTCCAATTTACGTTATTTGTAATTGTCATCCCTAAGTATTTAGTTGAATTTACAGCCCTCAGATTTGTGTGACTTATCGCGTAATCGAAATTTAGCTGATTTCTTTTAGTACTCATGTGAATAACTTCGCATTTTTCTTTATTCAGGGTCAATTGCCACTTTTCGCACCATACAGATATCTTATCTAAATCATATTGCAAGTCGTTTTGATCATCTGATGACTTTACAAGACGGCAAATGACAGCATCATCTGCAAACAATCTAAGAGGGCTACTCAGATTGTCTCCCATGTCGCTGATATAGATCAGGAACAATAGAGGGCCTATAACACTTCCTTGGGGAACACCGGATATTAAGTCTGTTTTACTCAATGACTTTTCGTCTATTACTACGAACTGTGACCCTTCTGACAGGAAATCACGAATCCATACGCACAACTGAGGCGATACTCCGTAGGCACACAGTTTGATCAGAAGACGTAAACAATCTTCTTACTTATCACAATCCTGAAATGAATGAACACGATTAGTCAGTAACAATTTCCTTAGAGGAATCTCTTTGTGCACCTGTCCCACGTCTGGCAGACTCACACAGCGACAAACATACCTCATGCATCCACCTGTGTATCCATTATACAGAGCTCAATTTATTAAGACAAGCCAAGGTTACGACCATGAGAAAAATATGTTCAGAAAATGTAAAAGGTGTGTAAAATCTGTAACAAAAAATTTCGAATAAATCTATATTAACATGAAAATAGCAAAACAATAGAGGCCTATGTTTGATGCTAGCAGACTTATCTTTCCAGGAGTGTCCTTCTTGCCAATTTGGTCTGTTTTTTATATCCTCCTACCTCCATCCATCATGAGTTATGTTGCTGCTTAGTTAGGTCAATTCTATAACTTCGTCTACTCCGTGATCACCAGTTAGGATGATAAGTCTCTCACTGTTCTCATTTCTGCTATTTCTCACTACTTTCGTCTTTCTTCGATTTACTCCCGGTCATATTCTGTACTCATTACACTGTTCGTCCATTCAACATGTCCTCTAATTCTTCTTCACTTTCACTGAGGACAGAAACGTCATCAATGATATCTTTTCACCTCGAACTACAAATTAAGAAGAGAGAAAGAACTCTCTCAAAGGAATTTAGAAACTCTCAGAGACGATCCGGAGAAGCGTGGTCAGTTTCTTTTGAGCTCGCGAAACATTGGAGGCATACAATACATGACCACGCGACACCTAAAGTACAAGACTCGAGAACTGTTACATTAATTACAATCATGAAAAGGTCCTGACAAATGCATAGAGACAAAGAATGACAGAATATAAAATAACAACGGGGTAGCTAGAACGGCCCTATGGTCCAGAACGAGTGCAGAATTACCGACTAGCTCTTAATAAAAGTTCCAGTGCGGGACCCATGATAATCAACTAATCGAAATTGTGCGACGGTAATACGCACAGAATGCGGTTTTGATTTTCACTTACAACACAGGTAATAGGGATGATCGAAGGCCTTTCGAAACACTTATAAGAATAATGACGGTTTCATTAACCACAGCTTCCAGTGCAGCCGATCCGGAGTAAGTCCTGTCTGTCTCGCGGTCATCAGCCACTTACGTGCCCACGCAAAAGTTTATACCTACGTGTCAGGGCAATCGGAAGTTAGTCGATATGCCCTGACCAAGTTAACAGAAGAGAACATAATGCAAGTGTGTTTCTTGCTTCAGATATATTGATACTGTCAGGGTGATTCAGCAAATGAACTCTCTGCCCAAACAGGCCTCGTAAGGTCCAACGATACCGACCGACTGCCAAGTTATCCACTGCCGAAAGGCATCACTGATGCGGATATGGAGGGGAATACGGTCAACACACTGCTCTGCGGGTCGTTGTCAATCTTCGTGACCAGAGCCGCTGCTTCTCAATCAAGTTTCTCCTCAATTGGCCTCACAAGGGCAGAGTATCCCGCTTGCCAATAGCGCTCGGCAGACCCAAACGGAGACCCATCCAAGTGCTAGCCAAGCCCAACAGCGCTTAATTTCGGTGATCTAACGTGAACCGGTGTTACCAATGCAACAAGGCCATTGGCCATCAAATACACTGCGTAAAAGGAAAAGGGAACCACCCAGAAGTGAAGGACGAAACGAAGTGAAACATCACATATTGAGACGGCATGTGATATTATTTCAGCGGTTGGGACATCGAGCTCTAACACAAAGCTTGGCAGTGCGAGCCTACTTACTATTATGACGTTGCACCCGCACTAATTCAATTGGATAGGTTGTCTTCAAGCCTTTGTATCCTCTCCTGAGGCATACTGACCCACAAATACTGTAAGTGGTGTTTGATATCCCGGATGCTGACGCTGGAACAGAATTGATGTACGAGCTGGTTCCACACGTTCTATCGAGGACAGATGTAGGTATCGTGCCGAATGCATCATCTCGCAGATACGTGCCATGTGATGAAGAGCATTGTTCTGTTGAAAACTGGCACCACAATACTTTTCATCTGAGGTACATATTGTTGTTGTTGTTATGATCTTCAGCCCTGAGACTGGTTTGATGCAGCTCTCCATGCTACTCTATCCTGCGCAAGCTTCTTCATCTCCCAGTACTTACAGCGACGTACATCCGTCTGAATATGCTTAGTGTATTCATTTCTTGGTCTCCCTCTACGATTTTTACCCTCCACGCTGCCCTCCAATACCAAATTGATGATCTCTTGATGCCTCAGAACATGTCCTACCAACCAATCCCTTCTTGTAGCAAGTTGTGCCACAAACTCCTGTTCTACCCAATCCTATTCAATACCTCCTCATTAGTTATGTGATCTACCCATCTGATCTTCAGCATTCGTTTGTAGCACCACATATCGAAAGCTTCTATTCTCTTCTTGTCCAAACTATTTACTGTCCACGTTTCACTTCCATACACGGCTACACTCCATAAAAATACTTTCAGAAACGACTTACTTTCATTTAAATCTATACTCGATGTCAACAAATTCCTCTTCTTCAGAAAATTTTGCTTGCTATTGCCAGTCTACATTTTATATCCTCTATACTTCGACCATCATCAGTTATTTTGCTCTCCAAATAGCAAAACTCCTTTACTACTTTGTCTCATTTCCTAATCTAATTCCCTCAGCATCACCACACTTAATTCGTCTACATTCCATTATCCTCGTTTTGCTTTTGTTGATTTTCATGTTATATCATCCTTTTAAGACACTGTCCATCCCGTTCAACTACTCTTCTGTCTCTGACAGAATTAAAATGTCATCAGCGAACCTCAAAGTTTTTATTTCTTCTCCTACTCCGAATTTTTCTTTTGTTTCCTTTACTGCTTTCTCAATATACAGATTGAATAACATTGGGGAGAGGCTACAACCCTGTCTCGCTCCCTTCCGAACCACTGCTTCCCTTTCATGCCCCTCGACTCTTATAACTGCCATCCGGTTTCTGCACAAACTGTAAATAGCCTTTCGCTCCCTGTATTTTACTCCTGCCACCATTAGAATTTGAAAGAGAGTATTCCAGTCAACACTGTCAAAAGCTTTCTCTAAGTCTACAAATGCTAGGAACATAGGTTTGGCTTTCCTTAATCTTTCTTCTGAGGTGACTCGTAAGGTCAGTATTGCCTCACGTGTTTCAACATTTCTACGGAATCCAATCTGATCTTCCCCGAGATCTGCTTCTACCAGTTTTTCCATTCGTCTGTAAAGAATTCGCGTTAGTATTTTGCAGCTGTGACTTATTAAACTGATAGTTCGGTAATTTTCACATCTGTCAACACCTGCTATATAAGGTACATATAAGGACGCATAAAGCACTGTCAAAGTTGCCTCAATAACGACCAGCTGTGACGCAAAGCTATACTCGATCGTTTCACACATCATGACGACAGTAGTAGCACCACTACCCCTCTCTAAGACATTACAAGAATGGGACCTCTCCACAGGTCGCCGCCATGCATACTTGACAGCAAAAAAAGTGGGTCACTGCTGAATACAACCAACATAACGTAGCTGTGATGCAGGTCCTCTAAACACCAAAACCCCGTGAGGTACAGTCGTTTGACTACACACAATGGATACCGCAAGAGACTACTAGAGACCGAAGGTCTTTATGGCAGTTGGTCTAAGCGTCGACTAATATCGTCATACAAAACATATTAGAAAACACGTTCTTTGCGATTCCAAAAGTTTTGAGGAAACGGATTATTTTACATATATCGTACAGTAATCCTTAGTCAAAATTAAATACTTGAGACAATATATGGAGTTACAAAGCTGTATGGCAATTGGAAAAAAGTTTTTGGCTCTCCACGTACTGAACGTCGCTTAACGGCGAGTGGCTCTGGAAACTGGATATTGGACAAACCAGTAAAAAACGCGATTAACGTCAACAAGCACTCTACGGAAATCTCAACATTAACAGCGAATCACCAGTGATATCATTGTTCTCGTAACACATCGACAGCTACGTGTACACAAATTTGAACTTTAAATGACATGACCACCATCGTCGTTATGGACCCAGCACCTATAGCCATTGCAAGCTAAGCTAAGCTTTGTTTGTGCCTTATTGAGACCCGATTACTAGGCATTAAGAGACGTGAAGTATAGACGTTTGCACCAGTATCAGTTATCAATTCAGATCCTGAAAATAAATGACGAAAATGTTTGTACTGAACTGCGAATCCTGTCATAACAGTTACCTTCCTGGGAACTACCCCCAACGACGTTTAATATGGTGTCATTCACAATGAACAAGATATGCTCATGTTTAAAATTGAAATGCCATCATGTAAAGTTTGTGACAGGGATGCGAACCCAGCACCTAATCAGATTGTTAACGAAGTACCTAAAATCAGAAGTTAAATATCAAATGTGTTCACCAATTGCGAGATGTTGGAACCTTAAATGACGATAGATTTGTTTTTGCGTGACTGGGATTCAAACCCAGCATCTGGCTCCGTCGTTTTCTAGCCAGGAACAGACGATAAATAGCTATTGTTGGTTCACCAGTAGCGAGATGTGCACGTGTTTAGCTAGACATCAGGCGACGAAAACTTCTGTGTTGAATGGAATTCAAACCCCGCACACGTGGTCATGAAGACACTTTAACTATCTAATTCTTTTACAGTAATAGCTAGGAGTGGCATGTCTGTACTTTCAATGATGTGATGGAAAGTACTCTGCTGGCTAGAAGTTGAATCCACACCATATCGTCGTTGGCGATCACAACGAACACAACGTCAAACTCAAATCCGTTTTCGCCAGTAGGATGGAGAGGAATGTTTGAACTTGAAAATATTTAAGGAAACGTTTGATCTTGTAATGTTGTGATAAAAAGGCCATCATGTGGCGTTCTGCATTTGGCGTTACTAGTGGTGAAGGAGAGTTACTTGTGTGTGTTAAAAATCTACGCCTGACGTGAGATGTGAACCTCCAGGTTTTACACATCAATACAAGATTAATCCACCAGACCACAGAACCCCCTGCCAAGCACATAATTATGAATTGCAGCGTATTCATTTAGATGTAGATGCAGATGTCAAGGGACGGGTAACAGGCAGGAGGGCGGGATCTGGAAATGGATAGAAGTGCAGAAGTGCAAAATATAAGCGTGAAATGCTTGCAAAGTATTGCTTACTTAGATGTGTGCCACAGTTCGTTTTATCTAAGAACCTAGAGATAAGGAAGGACTGTTTTCAGAACGAAGAATGGGTTATAGGGAAGGGGAGATCAAAGAATACGGTTTCATAGGTGTTGAGAGGAATGATAGAAAGACAGCAGCAATTAAAAGAGAAAATGTAGCGTCAATGGAAACCACTGGATTTGTTTATAAAATTTTGGGGGAATGGAATAGAAGGGCACTTGTGGCGATAGTGTCAGAGAGAGGGAGAGAGAGAGAGAGAGAGAGGGGGGGGGGGAGATTGTGAGAGAAAATAGAGATTAACAACGAGTAAACGTAATATGAAATCGTTTGCGTATTGTGTGGAGGACGGAGGGTGTATTCACGGATGGAGGGGAAGAGAGAGATGTATTTGGAATAACAAAAACTACTGTGACAGAGTCCATCTACGCTGATTAGTTTGTAAGTATCTAGGCAGGGTATAAATGTAAGCAAAATAGAATATTTAACAAACTGTATATTCAAAAGAAACCCACTTGAATTAAAAAGGCAACTCAAAGGAAAACTAATCCATATTGTATCTTTTCTGTTGCCACGCGCTAGCTCCCAATGAGGAAAAATGACGAAAAAGAAGACATAACAAAACATTTTAAGGACTCTAATAATTTATCCAGAATCCTTCATTATTTTGTACTTCTATCATGCGTCTTGGCATAGAATGCAAGAGCCGTCGGACGTAAGAGCCTGAAGAAGCAACTTCCTCTCAGGCTTCCAGGACGCAGTCCCAAAGAGCGTCCGCAGTAGTTGGTTGGTTTCGCGGCCAGTTCTCTGTTAATGTTCTGGCGACCTCAGCCCACATGTTTTCCATGTGGTTCATATCAGCCGCCCGTGGCAGCCAGTCCATGACGTTGACGCCAATCGTGGAGAGCCGCTGCTGAACAAATGCAGACTTGTGAATGGGAGAATGGTCCTCTTGCAATGTGACGTCCCCTTCTGCGTACGGCATTCGCACTGACGGAAGCATCACATTTTCCAATATGTGGGCATACTGCACGCTGTTCAGAGTTCCTTCTCTCCTGTGAAGAATTCCCGCCCCTCTCGCAGAAATCCAACCCCAGCAGGTAACAGATAGCCGGCCACTTCTTCTCGTCGTGTCGCGTCGATGGCGAGTCCCTTGCTGCCTGTAAACGATTCGTGGACCGACGTTACTGGTGGAAAACACCTTCTCATCAGTGAAAATGACATTGTCCCACGACGCCCTCAGATGGAGCTCCGCAAGTGCTAGCCTGTATAAAACGTTGTCTTCGCTGAGCTCTTGTTTCACGGCGGATCGTCGTGCAGGCAGTCCAGCGTCCCTCAGCATTCGGCGAATCGTGTCACTGGAGCCGGGGAAGATGGTCTCCCGCCGCAACTGCTTCGCGTTCAGAAAGAGATTTTCTCTGCTCCTAGACACTAGGTCCCTGTCTTCCTGCTGTGAGCTCACTCTCTTCCTGCCTGAGCCAGGAGCGCTGTTGGTGGTGCCTCTTACAAGGCAGATCCTCCACCATCTCGTTGCAGTGGTATGTGGTATGCCATACCGTCTGCCAGCTTCTCTGATGGAACATCCTCCTTTTTCAATGAGAGCGACGAGTCTATCTCGAATAGACCTCTCCCAGTGAGTCATTACGGCAGACAGCCTGATGTGTATTTCTGCTTTTCTGCTTGCCGCTCTTATACTGATGCCAGGAGAGGAGGTAAACATATTTACGTCAAACGGAGCGGCAGAGGCAGAGGCATGCGGCGCAGCCGTGCTGGCTCGTCCCGGGCTCTTGGCCCATCAACGCCACCGCCAGCTCGCTCACTTCCGTCTCGCCTCGGCCAGCTTGGCTGGCCCGTAGCTCGCGAGCCGCGGCTAGTACAGACCCGGGCCGCAAGGACACGATCATCCCTTGAAGGATCGAAAGTTACACCTAACCTACCCAAGTCTGTAGTATAAACTAACGCAACTACAGCTATTATGCTATAATAGTTGACGATTCATTCAAATATTTGACGAACAATGCGTCCAAAAATACATTCATTTTCACCTAGCTAGCAATAGCATGAGGCAGGAAACTTTTCTTTCTTGTAAGCGCTCTGCATTAGATGTAGCCTTAATAAAACGTGTATTCAACCACGACAACTAAGCGGAATGTAAAAGTAAACAGCTTTGGCGGCAGCTTCTCCAAATAATAGTATATAATACATGTTTTGTGCACTTATAACATGTACTCAGTGTCTCTGAAGCAATACGTGCAGCAAGACGGAAATTACTTTCTGCTGAGGCACTTCATTTACGTCTCAATGATACACGACTACTAACGAACATTGCTCTTTACGGCAGTCAGTCCACTTGTAAATTAACACCATGATATCGCAGATATTAGGCAACACGTTACTAGGGATGAGAAAGGCCTTAAGGTTTGCAGCTAAACATGGTACTCCTAGCTACTACTGAATATGAATTTGATTATTAACGTGTCTTCATAACCTTGTGTGCGGCGTTCGACTCTCAGTCAGCATAAACGTTTTAGTCGCCTTATTTCTAGTTAAACGTGCGCACATCTCGCTAACGGTGGACCAACATTGGACATTTCTCGTCTGTTCCTGGTTAGACAACGACGGCAGTAGGCGCCGGGTTCGAATCCCGTTCAGGTAATAAAACTTCAGTCGTCGTTTAAGGATCCAACCTCACTGCTTGTGACAAACTGTGATATCTACATTCTGATTTTACGTACTTATTCAACAATCCGATTAGGTGCTGGGTTTGCATCCTTGAGCCGGCCGGTGTGGCCGTGCGGTTAAAGGCGCTTCAGTCTGGAACCGCGTGACCGCTACGGTCGCAGGTTCGAATCCTGCCTCGGGCATGGATGTGTGTGATGTCCTTAGGTTAGTTAGGTTTAATTAGTTCTAAGTTCTAGGCGACTGATGACCTCAGAAGTTAAGTCGCATAGTGCTCAGAGCCATTTTGTTTGCATCCTTGTCACCAGCATTACATGATGGCATTTCAATTTTAAACATGTGCATCCTTTGTTCCTTGACAATTCAACAATATAAAACGTCTTTCGAGGTTAATTACCAAGAAGGTAATTGTCATGTTAGGGGTCCTGATTTCGTACAAACATTATCGTCATTTAAGTTCAAGTTGAGAATTGATAACTGATACTGGTGGAAACGTCATTATTTGACGTCACTTTCTGCCTAGTGATCGAGTCTCGATAAGGCACAAAGCTTTGCTTGGTTAACAATGGCTTTACGTTCTGGGTTTGCATCCGGATCCAGAAAGAAGATGTTGGTCATGTCATTTAAAGTACAACTTCGTGTACAAGTAACGGTTGATGAGTAATCTGAACAATGATTTACTTGTGATTCGCTGTTAATGTTGGGATTTCCGTAGAGTGGTTGCCGCCATTAATCACGTTTTCTTTTAACTGCTTAGTATTACATGACGTTGATGCGAAACCACTCCCCGTTGAACGTTGAACGACGCTCAGCATATGTTGGGTAAACCTTTTAGACAGCAAAAAACTTGGTTCCAATTGCCATACAACTTAATAAATCCATAAACTGTCTCAAATATTTAATTATGACCAAGGATTACTGAACGATTTATGTGACAAAATTAACTGTCCTATAACGTTTGAAATGTCACTTATTGTAATTAAGTTTAGTTTACAAACGTTAAGGACTGTCTGATCTCTTCTGTAGTACCGTGGTGTTACTTTAAATCTGGACAGACTGTCATAAAGACCGGTGTTCTCTAGTAGTCTCTAGCGGTACCCACTGTGTATCTTACAACGCCTGTACTATGGAGGGTTGCGATGATGTGCAACACAGATATGTTATGTTGGTTTCATACATTCAGGTGCAGCCTACACATTGGAATTCAGGCGTGACACACTTTTTTCGCTGTCGAGTGTGCATCCACAATGGCCATCCGGAGTAGTGCAGAATCACGATTCATCACTGAACACAATACGACACCATTCATCAACAGCCCATGCTTCCACATTACGTGACGATTCCAAATGCAGCTGTTTCTGTTGTGCTTTTAGCAGCAGTCTAGGCACAGGACGGTAATGCTTTAGTCCATCTGTTGCTAGTCTCAACCAGTAGTGAAGGGTAACACAAATTGTTGGAGGGAATCCATTAAAAATCCTCAGATGACAGACACAGATGTGTTTGGTGGACAATACACCGATCGTCCCTTGTGGTGGTATGACGGGGTCTATTGGAAACTTGATGAGTATGCCTACCCTTACCTTACCATGCAGTCTAACGTCGAGCCACTGTCACAGCCAAATGCTCTGTAAATTTGGATATTACACGATTCTAAAAGCTAGCCAAATGAATACCCACAATGAGATTTACACCAATTTTAAATGGTACTTGATATCCTGCATACTGGCAGTGGGAAGGGGTAGAAGTCGGTCCCACACATGTCCTGTCGGGACTAGGGTACTTGCTGACTGCGGGTCTGCCTCAACATCACAGAGACAGTTCATAGACACACGTTCCATTGTGGAAGAGCACGCTCCTCTTGAAAAATGGCACCACACCACTTTCCATAACAGGCAACACATAAAAGCGCACAAAGTACCGTCAGAGTTACCTCAATAACTACCAGCTGGAACCTGAAGTCATATTCGATCGATTCACACACCATGACGCTAGGAGTAACACCACTGTGTCTCTCCAAGACATTAGTGGGCTGTGGTAAAAATTGCTGTTTTGAAGAACGCGCCGCAGCGCGTAGTGTGAAGCAGTTGCCCTCCGTTTCTGGTGGTTGCACCGCTGTGACAATCGCAGCTTTGGTGTCTCCCTCTGGTGGGAAAAGGGAAAGGTTGCCTGTTCACGTGCATTTAAGGGGCGCTATGAGCTCGCCAGTCGGTCAGTCTGGGTGAGTCTGGAGTCAGTCAGGGGTCAATCTCTCGTCCCCAGCTTGCTGGTTTGTCTCTCGTCCGAATTTGTGAGGCATGAGGGAACTCAGCGAATGGTCGCCCGGTCGGGGCTTAGTTCCTGCATCTGGTTCTGCGCGCTAGGCCGCCATTCTGCTCGAGTTGCTCAGGCAATGGTCATTGGCGGTTGGATCGATCGGTTGGTCGGTCGCGCACTGAGACACGAGATGATTTGTCCGCCTTGAGCGTCGGCGCATATGAGGTCGACACGTGATTCCAGTGGGCCGCGCCATGTAGCGAGGGGTAGTGGCTTCGCGGCTGACACGAGAGCAACGGGAGTCAACCCACGACATCAATCTGGCCGGTGCGAGCTGCGACTCCGTGAGACGGAAGATCGGCGCGCCTACCTGCGTCCGTTGAAGCGGCTGGCAGCGTACGGTTCGGGACAGCGATTGGCGGATGCTGCGCCAGGTCTTCTCCAGAAATCGCAATTAGAAATTAAGTGATTGATGATATGTTGTTTCATTTACTTGTTAAATTCTACTTGTTTTCTTGGTGAGGTCACCAGCCGCTTTGTTTTGGGGTCGTCCCACCATTCTTCTCCGTTTGCCAAGCCGCGGGAAAGTGGCTATTTATGAATTGGGTGGTCCGTTTTTCCCTTGTGGAGTAGGGGCGGATTAGAGCAACCTGCGGTTCGGGTTGTTCGGTAATCTCCCTATCAATCTGCCGTACGTTAGTAGCTGCCTCTGTCATGTTTGTCGGATTCGCCGTGTTAACGAATTTAGTGCTTGGAGTGTAACGGCCTAATTCCTGAAACATGTTTTGATGTTGCCTATCATTTTGAGAGACGGTGTATGTGTACTGTAGAGCATGTTAACTCGTTTGGCCAACCTTGTATAATTTTATGTAAGATTGCATTTCATGGGCTTTTATTTAAATGATCATTTTATTATATAAAGTTGCCACCCTTTCACCGTAAGACTTTTCTTAGAAGTTAAAATCAAGTTGCATCTTCGGTGGCAAGTTAATATTTTAATTTCAGTGTTTTGTACAATTTCCATCTCTCCTACGGGATGCATAGTTTATGTGCTTGTGTGAATTGTTAAAACTTTTAGTTTAAAGTACTCTGGTGCGTTGCAGATTTGCACCAGTGTAGTCTTTCAGAGGTTGTTGTGAGCGGTCGTGACTACGGCCGTGTCAAAAGGGAGCGGCAAGGTTCTCAGCCCGAAAGCTCATACAGTGAAAAATTTGTTTCTTTCTGCCTCTGAATAAATTTTAACTTGATATTTAGAGGGTGCTTTCTGATTATAATTTTAAATCTGTTTCTTTTTTTTTAAAAAAAAAAGACCTTTTAGGAATAAAATTCCCATTTGTTAAAAGCAATTTGATTGTGATTTCATCAGTTACTCCCTGGCAACTACTTCCACTCTCACTTATTGTGTTTAAATGTGTTAATGTTCTTGATGAATCGCTAGTAAATAAAATAAATTTTTAAGAAAATTATTTGAAAAGAAAGCCACGGTTCAATTAGAAGGATGGAACCTGTCCCCAGGTCGCCACTATACACGCCGACGACTGTTATCCGGGATAGGGCAGAATCGCGATTCATCGCTGAACACAATGCGACTCCATTCATCAGCAACCCATGCTTCTTGATCACACTACCACACCAAATGCAGGTGTTAGCCGCACCCTACACACATGACGGTAATTCTTTAGTCAAACTGCTGCTAGTCTCCAGCCAGTGGTGCCAAGCGACACAAAACGTTGCAGGGAATTCATTACTTGTCCTCAGGTGACAGGAGCGGATGGGAAGTGTTGCGAAGTGCCTGCTGCACAATACGCCAATCCTCCTTCGTGGTGGTCACACCTTGTCGACAGGAATCTTGAAGAGTAGGCCTGCCCTCACGTTCCCATCCAGTCCAAAATAGGACCATTGTTATATCCGAACGCCCCACAAATTTGGATATTACGTTATTCGACCAGCTGGCCAAATGGCGACCCACAATGAAACGCCGTTCAAGCTCTGTTATGGGCTGATAACATTGTCTCACACCAGTATGTGGTATCTGCAAGTCCTTCACTGTGCTCGCTCATCATCCAATGTTGTTCACACCGTTTATATACCTTACCAGGGCTGGTAACAACGCTAAACACGAACAATACCAACACATTCGGGTGCCCATTCTGTTCATCATCGAGAATTGTAACTCTAAACAATTTACATACCGACGGATGTTGTGTATCTGTATGAAATTGCACTGACATTGCTGGGAGCCGGTGTAATCGCTTTACGGTAGTCTGACGCCTCGACCTAACTTGGCGAATGCTGGCAGCCAGTAATGTATTCCGGTCTGCCCATAAGTGGACGCTAGACGAGCCGCTCCATGCGACTCTCTGGCGCCGGCAGTTCGATGAACTTTTGGTCTCACGTTTGTAGCTGTGGGCGTGCTATTCTCCCGCGACACTATAGATGTAGGAAACCGACTGGGCAGTCCACGATGAAGCTCTGAGACGTCAGAGAACCTCTTCCTGAAATTGGCGGAACAAGACCCCATTTGATGGGTATATGTCGCTCGCCAGTTTAGTGGAATTTTGCGCTGCACCTTAAATCTCATGATTAACGCATGTTCCAGCGGCCGCCATCGATTGGGAACTTTCGACAGTGGTGGGGGTCACGGATGGGTTGTAAGTAGGCTGTTTATGTTTTCTTTATGTAAGTAGGCTGTTTAGGTTCTTATATTGGTAACGCCGCCGCCACGTAGCGCTCTCTGTATGAAAATGAAATCACTGGCTGTGCTGTGTGCAGTCTGTGGCTAGTTTGCATTGTTGTCTGCCATTGTAGAGGGGCAGCTGGATGTTAACAGCGCGTAGCGTTGTAGCGTTGGGCAGTTGGAGGTGAGCCGCCAGCAGTGGTGGATGTGGGGAGAGACATGGCGGAGTTTTGAAATTTGTCATGAACTGCTATATTTATATATGATGATATCAAGGTAAATACATTGTTTGTTCTCTATTAATATCTTTCATTTGCTAACTATCCCTATCAGTAGTTAGTGCCTTTAGTAGTTTGAATCTTTTATTTAGCTGGCAGTAGTGGCGCTTGCTGTATTGCAGTAGTGGGAGAAACGAAGATTATTGTGAGGTAAGTGATTTAGTGATTTGTGAAAGGTATAGTTTAATGTTAGTCAGGGCCATTCTTTTGTAGGGAATTTTGAAAGTCAGATTGCGTTGCGCTAACAAAAATATTGTGTGTCAGGTTAAGCACAGTCTCGTGTATAATTGTACAAAGGGGACGTTACATATGTCGACCCTTAGCCGAGGATACCTCACTGGAATCTTCTGATTTTTTTTCTTGTAGTTTGTGTAATTAGTGTAGATTTTGTTTATTGATAGCGCGTAATCATAGAGAGAATTTCCTTTGTAGTTGTAGTTTTTCATTGTTGTACAGTAAAACAGTTGTGGCATGCATGTAGATTTTCAGCAAGTTTTTCGCAGCTGCGCTTGCAATTAACTAAATATTATTTTCAGTGCTATGTTAATGTGTTCTCTTATTTTTGCTCTTCAAATTGTGTTTTTCTGTGTTGTCGTGTGAAAAAACTGTGACAATAATGGCGTGTGAAAAACGTAATACTAGGCTCCAAAGTAAACTGAGAAATGACAGTGAAGACGAAAGCAGTGTGTTAGCGCCGCAGAGTAATGAATTAACTAATGTTCAAAGTAGTAATTTGGTAATTGCGCATAGGGAAATGGAGCGGGCGGCAAACAATGGTGTAGACAGTGAAACAGGTAGTGAACAGGGAAGCGTTATCGATCGATTGGTCGGCAACAGCTCGCCTCAGGAATCGGGAATGACAGAACACAATATTGCAAATACTGCAGACTCAGGTTTTGGGTTCTCACCGTTTTCTCTAATGAGTCAAGACACATTTTCCGCTTGTCAAAATGTGAATGTTGCCGGTGCAACTTCACTGCCGAAAAGCACTGAGGAACATGTTTCAGACACCAGTGCATTGTTATTACAATTAATGCAACAAATGGGACAAAAGCTTGAAAAGTTAGACACAATGGAACAACACCAGAGACAAACACAGCAACAGTTAGACACAGTGGAACAAAATCTCAAAAAGTTAGACACAATGGAACAAAATCAGAGACAAACACAGCAACAGTTAGACACACTGGAACAAAATCAGAGACAAACACAGCAACAGCTTCAAAAGTTAGACTCATTGGAACAAACTCTTGAACAAACGCGTGAAGATTTAACTACTGAGTTACATAACATTGAATCGAAATGTCAAAAAGTCTGTAATGACGTAAAAACTCAAATTTGTGAGCATTTTCAACCTATTTTTTCGCGGCATGAAAAGGCATTACAGAATCACGAAGCAGCCATAAAAGAACTGCAAATTATTGTTCATGAAAATCATGAGACCTTGCAAGCTAAATTTGACTCAGTTGCATCTACTGATTCGGTTACGCAACTTGCAAAAACTCAGGAAAACTTAAAGAACACAGTAGATTCGATTTCAACACAAATGGACACTCTGAAACTTGGTTCAGAAAAACACATTGAGGAAATGTGTTCACTATCGGAGAAAGTAGCCGAACTTTCGGATCAGTTCACTAACTTATCTACGAAGGTAGATGATAATCTGAACGACACAAAACCGGTAGTCTTTAATGACACAGAAGAGTGCGAACAAATTAGGAAATTCAAACAAAATCAGAATCAAATTAATACACAACACCAAAGAGAAATCCGGGAAGTACAAGATCAGCTGACTCAGGTAATACAAGAATTACGTATTTCAGAGGCCACTCGCGCTCCAATACGGGAAGAGGGACTTAGAAATACGGAACAACCACAAAATAATAACACAGGACACTTCGAAAGTTATGAAAGAAATTGGCAAGGTGCACCGAATTTTGAAATGGAACCGCCGAAACGACGTAACAATGACCGATATGCGACTCGCCGACATGATGACTTTGACTATAAGCTGTTCATTACTACACGTAAATTCAAAACATTTAAGAATTCTGCCAACGACATTCATCCACAAGCGTGGCTCCATCAATTCTCTCATTGTTTTCCTCCCAACTGGTCATTACAACACAGATTAGAATTTATGTGTGGCTACTTAGAGAATGAACCAGCTGTAAGAATGCGGTCGGTCATTCACGATTGCCACAGTGAAGGAGAGTTTTACCATGCCTTCCTCTCAGCATATTGGTCTCAGGCCACACAAGACCGAGTAAAACAAAGCATCATAATGATGAAACGTTTCGAACAATCTGAATTTTCCAGTCTTATGAAATATTTTGAAGACATGTTGCACAAGAATCAGTACCTGTCAAACCCATACAGCCCCTCAGAACTTATCCGCATTTGCTTAATCAAATTGCCTGAACATTTACGACACATTATTTTGGCAGGACGTTGCAAAGACGACATTGAAGCTTTTCAGGGACTGTTACAAGAATTAGAAATTGACACAGACAGTCGCGGGATGCGAAAACAGGAAAACAATCACTACAGGTCACATCCGTCACAATTCCGTGACGACAGAAATGATAACTGGACGCGACAAGGCTATTCTCACCACACAAATCGTGACCAAAACAGACACCACCCGTATGACAACCGTTGGCAGAGTAGTAATAATTACAGAGAAAGATCACCTCTCCGCGGTAATGACTATTACAGAGACAATCAGAGAAACAGACAATATGGGAACCAAAATAATTATTATTACGGGAGACAGAATAACTTTAGACGCAACGGTCCAGCGCGCAGTTACGATTCAGGGAGAAATTCTCCTCCACTTAACCGACAAGAAAGAAACTACAGGAACTACCAACATGACGACAGACGATGTGATCGTAACGACAGACCTGAATTGAATCAGAACTGGCGGGATTTAAACAGGGCAGGGCCCTCTCGTCACGGTGAATTTGTAGAAGTTAGGTCTCCAAATCCCAATAACGACGCGCGCCAACAAAGAGACAGACAATGACTCGCGCCGCAGGCACCCACGTGCGCCGGCTGGCTCAGAGAAAAATAACATTGACGCTAACCTTGTGAAAAATTTCAGTATTCTTTACCGACGTATACCGCATGACAATTGCATTCAAGTTCAAACTCTGAGTACTATGAAGAGTAAAGGTTTACACTACATTTCACATGTAAAACCGTTTATTGAAAGATAATCTGCTTTTTAACTTTGTCATTGCCATAAAACTTTTCACTTTAGATTACTAGTATGCTTGTCAGACTTAGAATCTGTTAACATGCAACAATGTTTGAAGTTAAATATCCAATCAAGAACCTAGGGAACATTTTTAAACAGAAATTACGAATGCATTGTTATTGTGAAGAGACGACCCAGTGTTATTGTGTGTGTACATTCTTGCTTGTTAGTTGCACGATTATGGAACGACTATAAGGCTTACATACTTAGAACATTTACCAGTACTGCTAATGAGATTTTAATGCAACATTTTGGTTTACTTGAAAATATGTTCTGGATTTAAGGTACTTTCAGTGAGATACCAGATGGCACAGTGGTTAGTTTATGTGACAGCTACACGATTTTATCACGACGCTACTAATGAGTGACAATTTACGATGTTGCTTTTGCAGTGTATCTGTTTTATATCTGCACAGTTTTCTGAATTCTTCTGGGAAGAAAAACATGTTTTAGTAGTAACTTTTGTGGTATAGCAACAATGAGACAGCCTTTTTCGTGGCATAACAATACGTTACTGTACAGTACTTTCTTCATCACGCCAATAAGCATAATAACTACGATATCTATACGCAAAGCATTTCACTTTTGCTTATCATGAGGTAAGTACATTGACTTCTGCAGAACTTGGCTTTCGGAGGACGATAAGTACGACACTTCCACACAGATTATGTTGCAACAAGACGCACATTTAGCGCTACAGTACACGTAGTTGAGTGATTAATTTTGTACTTAAAACATTTATTTTTAAAGATTTTTGAATTACAAAGAAAGTTTTCCGTGATACATTTCATTCCATTGTTGTAATCTGTAACACCTGAGGGTATAATTACATTAATCCTCAGGGGGGTATACGCCTACTTTGTGTACCATGTGTTTGGCAACCACAAGGAACCCTAGCTAATATGGTATTTGCTTATACAACTTTACACATCGGTACCATATTTCTCTAACACACAAATTACACAGCTATCTGATCATGTAACTGAGAGATAAACTTTTTTTATTACATCAGTGACAGATGTTTACGCAATTACACAGTTGGATAACTTCACACTTATGAAATTGTATTTTGTCTGTACTTTGTGAAATGCTCATATTTTTTTGGAACCATTGTGATACTATGAGAGCTTTGAATGATGTATTTGGTATGGATTCATGATTTTTAAAGTACGTTTGAGGCAGATGACACTTTTGACATGAGCAGAGAATTTTTTTAATTATTGGAGGAAGCTACGACGATTTTGAGATTTGACTGAGGTGTTATGATGTTATTTTTACGACGACGATGTGTATTATGCTGCTGAGGTATGTTTACGATTAATAGGCTGAGGCTATATGAGTTATTTGATTATGCTTCATATTTATAATGACGAAATATTGACGAGTGTCGATGGATACGTATATGTGTAATAAGGTAAGGAGTAATGAATAGTGGGTAGGGACTCTTGACTTGTGAAAAAGGATGTTGGAAACTAAGAATCGTACTTTAAGAGTTATGAAATGTGTGTAAATGCGTGAATGTATCACAATGCCGGCGAAAATTTTTTGGACAACGTTATATTCATAGGATTATCTTTCTACAGATTTGCAACGCTAATTCTTGACCTGTGAAATATTTTTATGTGAGACTGTCACTGTAGCGGAAACTGGTGTCGTAAATATTTCCGTAAGAAAGTTAAGTGACCACCTGCACGTAATGCGTCGTGGGCACGCAGCTGTGTCAAACACCTGGAGAACAAGCCATTAGGGTGTGCCTTTCCGGAAGCACAGGTAGAAAAAAAAAAGAAAAAAAGGCAGGCACTTATCCTCGCCATTGGCATTCCTTTAGAGAAAATATTGCAAATGCGACACCCTCATTACTTCCAGTAACCTTGCTATTGACATTCCTTTGTAGAAAGCACCGCAAATATTACACGCTCATTACCTGAAAACATATGATTACTCATACTTTGTGCTAATTACTGCAATGCTTATGAATTGATGGGAAATATTCGTACATCTGCACACCTGATTATGACAAGTGTCTTTCTATGAGAGTTGACAGCTACTGACTTACGAAATGCCACATGACTATTGAATGATATTTTTATGCTTTGCTTTTCGTAGTTGCTTATTTCACTTGATATCTGGTTTCCAGCTGTGTTGCAGCATTGCTTTTATAAAATAAAATGCATTTGCTAATGTGAACACTTTCTGTCAACAGATCTATTAAATAATTATTTTATGATCCACATTCTTTAAAAAAGGAGCACTTGGAAAGGAAAGAACAATAAGAAGGAACTAGTAACAGTAACACATAATTTTCTTTTCAAGTACATGGTAATATTTCTTTTTACATTCAGTTGTTGTGGTGCACCACTTTAATTACATAGATATTAAGATGTGAATATACATTTCCCTTATCTGCATTGTTGTTTTTACTGTAATATTTTTTCTGCTTGAGCTTTGTCATGTATAGATATAAGTTTTATATTTTTTATATTTGCTGCTGCTGTTTGCCAGGCATAGTGCTACTGAATTTTAAATTGTGTTACTCTGTTAAGCTAATTTTACTACTGACTTATTTTTCTTGCTACTGTACATTGGCTCATGTTAGTTGTAATGTTGCATTGCTTGGTAATTTATATTTACTGTAGCTTGCTTTGCAATTTTCCATTTTTTTTGCATTGCTGTTTGTATTAATTTGTTACGTGCTGCTGCATTGCCTCGTCCCTTAGTTTAGCATCTGAGCTCAGTAGATTTAAGTTAGCTTAAGAGGGGGTAGGCTATATAAGAAACTAACTATTATAAATTTATAAGAAATAGGATACTGTACAGTGGAGAAAAACTATTATTGACAGAGGATGTGAACAAAATACAGAAGGCAGGCTTAGATAGGACTTTTTGGGAATAATGATGAAAGAAGGGAGATCTCCATGCAAAATACTGCAGTAAAACAATCCCTGTCCTTTCCTTTGGTGTCATCCCTCTATATGTTTGTGTACCCTTGTGTATTTGTGTTTTTCCTGTCTTTATGTGTTTATCTGATAAGAATTGTAGAATTTTTCTAGTACTATGCTACATTCACTATGATGAGGAATACTGTTATCCTCAAATATAATTGGCATTAATAATATGTTATTTACTTTGTAAAGATGTTAGACATTATTAATTCTGTTTTGTTTTAATGCTCATGTGTAAAGTTGATGTTTCAAAAGTTATTCTGATCTTTTATGTATTTACTTATGTCATAATTCCTGTAACACTGATGTATATGATTATTTCTATTCTTTTGTAAAGCCTGTACTACAAATGTTATCTGTATTATTATGTTCTTTAATGATGTATTTTGTACCTTTGTAATTGTATTTTCATGTTGTAAATTTATAAAATTGTAATTGACACCAGTTCATCTTATTATTAACTTGTAAGTTACATTTCACTGCACACGTTTCTGTTGGTCATAGTATATGGACAATATGTGAGAAGTAGGGACTGTTAGTGTTTGCACGTGTGTTAATGATTCAGCAAGGGACTGGATAACAGCATTGCTGGTTCTAAGGACAATTTCAAAAACTTTGTGAGTGCACAAGTGGTGGTTTATGGACTTGCTATATTATCCGCAAGACTCTTCAACGGTGATTGTGCACCTGCACAGTCACAACAGATGGCTGCTGGCTATCTCTCCAAGGACTACAGTGGGTCTGCATCTTTGATGACCCACCAGTACCATTATCTCTACAAGGACTACAGTGGGTCTGCATCTATGATGACCCACCATGCCATTATTTCTACAAGGACTGCAGTGGGTCTGCACCTCTGGTGGCCCACCAATACCGTAATCTCTACCAGGACTACAGTGGGTCTGCTCTGTGATGACCTACCTACCAATACTCTTCAAAATTTCGACTGACTGTGCTGTGGGTTTGCTCTGTTGTGGCCCATTACCTGTATGCATGTCAAGAGTCAGCACTGTCGTTCCGTTGGAAGGACAACACTACTTCTTCAAGATTGCATGGAAATCCACTACTTCTGTGTGCGTTTTCCTTTACTGCTCAGACTTTGAGAAAAACACTGCAATTTTACTGTGACGAATGATGAGGACTGTCTTTATGGACTGTGACAAAATTTTACCTTTTGACCAACATTGTATCAATAAGTGTGTGCATTTTGTATCTTTGTTATTGTAATTATGAAAAATTTTTTCAAATCTGTATTGGCCAGTGCCCAACACCATTTGTAAAATTTTTTTGTGGGGAGCATGGGGGCTATGTAAGTAGGCTGTTTATGTTTTCTTTATGTAAGTAGGCTGTTTAGGTTCTTATATTGGTAACGCCGCCGCCACGTAGCGCTCTCTGTATGAAAATGAAATCACTGGCTGTGCTGTGTGCAGTCTGTGGCTAGTTTGCATTGTTGTCTGCCATTGTAGAGGGGCAGCTGGATGTTAACAGCGCGTAGCGTTGGGCAGTTGGAGGTGAGCCGCCAGCAGTGGTGGATGTGGGGAGAGACATGGCGGAGTTTTGAAATTTGTCATGAACTGCTATATTTATATATGATGATATCAAGGTAAATACATTGTTTGTTCTCTATTAATATCTTTCATTTGCTAACTATCCCTATCAGTAGTTAGTGCCTTTAGTAGTTTGAATCTTTTATTTAGCTGGCAGTAGTGGCGCTTGCTGTATTGCAGTAGTGGGAGAAACGAAGATTATTGTGAGGTAAGTGATTTAGTGATTTGTGAAAGGTATAGTTTAATATTAGTCAGGGCCATTCTTTTGTAGGGAATTTTGAAAGTCAGATTGCGTTGCGCTAACAAAAATATTGTGTGTCAGTTTAAGCACAGTCGTGTATAAATTGTTCAAAGGGGAAGTTTCATAGGGTCAACTTGGAAAATGTGAGCGTCGTGCGCATTAGGGGGTAGGGGCTATTCGGGATCAAGCCTGGTACCATCTGGGTGCAAGATTTCGTGTTAGGGGTTCTTCTCTGTGTGTGTTTCTAGAGACACTTCATTGTGAGCTAGCAACTGCACTATCTCTCTCACCTGGACAGAATTTAATCATGTCGGCTTTTTCCTCATGGACGGAGCGTTTAAGAAGTGTCAGCCACGCAGATGTCAGTGACTTCTTCACCTGTTTGCTGTTTGCTCACTTTGTACTACTGAAGACGTTCGTGGTAAAGTATCTTGGCTGTTGTAAGAACTTTGTAAAAGTTTTTGCACTGAATCCCTCAGCAGTATATGTTCTCAGTATCGTTAATAATACCCAAATTTTCCATTTTTATCTAATTATTCTCACAACCGGTCGCCTTACTGTCAGATAGTCGAGGTGCAGCATTTAATGTGCAGATTCAAGTGGTTGATCAGATAATTCTTCTCATTATTTGAGAGTAAGAGTGCCTTCAAGTATGTGTCCAACACATACAAAACCTGCGCAGAAAAATGCACAAAACTCTACCTCAGTTGCTCGAAACTGGGACGATCATTCCCATGACAATGTTCGTCCGCATATCGGCAATGTTGTAGCGCAAAACTGCACAAATAAGGACGGGATATGTTGCTACTTCCCCGCAATAGCCCGGACATGAGTTCACCAGACTTCGACTTGTTCCGAAACTTGAAAACATCACATTTTCTCATCATAATTCAGTTCTTCCACATACATTATTTGTTCACTTTTTGCGTATGGTGTGAGTTTCAGTGTGTTGGGAACGTGTATATGGGTAGATTTATGTTTTAATTCCTCATGCAGTTACCCTTTATCTTTCGTGCATTACATCGTACCAGAGAGATCCACCGAGACTTAGTGGCTCTCTCCCAATTACCTGTATCTGCTATGAATTCTTTCACCTCTAAACTGTTGTGGCTATGCATAAGCTATTAGTTTCACCCATTCTGGTCATCAGTTTTTCCATCCATCGTCTCATTTGTAAAATTCCTCATCCACCCTTCATTCTTTTCACGTCTTTCTTTACTCATGGTAGGTTTCCTTAACATTGACGATTGCAACCTGTAACAAGAAGATCACAAGCATAATTTGGCTCTCAACACATACAAAATTTATTCCATATCAACTCATTTTAATTTCTGCAACTGTAGATTATCTGTTCCTTTTGCCTTGACTCTTCTCCGTATCTATATTTTACCTTTTATACCTCATCTCATTCACGTCTGCCTCCATAGTCAGTGCCAGATTCAACATTTAAAACACACCTCTTTCACATGGGCTGTCCTCGTTTATCTTAACTTCTTTTGTAACCCTGTGCTACATGGACATCCATTTCACTCAGTTTACTATCATGTCTGCAATACCTGGGGATATATCTTATCAGCTCATAAAAGTATCATCTAAATCAGAGTATCGAATTCACATACGTCCTTATAAAATCACTCTCAACTAGCAGCGTCTCCCCATGTCTGCTAAAACTGTACAGCGTCCCTTTGCATCTGCAAAACCCTAACTCGGCAGTTTTTCTTCATGTCTGCTGACAACTCATTAAACATCATGGCTTCTTCCTCAGTGCGCCATCACATCTGGCATACCTACAAGAAAAATCAACTTTCAGTACACATTTCTCCATCGGTGCAACTACGTCCAACGATGCGTTCAATGTTCCTCTTTCCTACGTAGATAAAGTTGAGACTCATATTTCTCGAGGAAAATTTAATTATAATACGCCCCAGCTCTCGGCTTTGATACGAATTCGTCTACAAAGCGACAAGTTAAGTGTTTTATCCTTTCCTATATTATCCACGTATATATTTATTAGATTTCGTGCGTGTTTCTCCGTTTAAGAGGGTTTATATCGTGTTTTTGTAAGCGTAAATTCATTCAGTGTTTAGCACATTAGTTGCTCACTGAACAGCCACGTACGTAGCTCTTTAATGCATCAGCGTCCATTGGTGATACATCAGGAGGGTAGCAAGTCACATATCTAGGATTGTCTGCTTTTATAGTTCACTTCTTCAGTTAGTCTTGCAAGGATGGATAGAATGTGTGCATGCTGTGTTCGGACGCAAGAGGAGCTGGCCGCAGTTCGCGAACAGCTGAACGTGCTGTTGGCTACGGTCAATCACCTTCAGGCTGCTGCCTCGGACTGTATCGGAGAATCTGGTGCGTCGCATGGGACATCTCATGTGTCATTTGTTTCGCCCACGGTCTCTGCTACCGAGGCACCTCCTAGTGACCACAACGCGGTGGATCCGCCCTCACGGGAGGGTCAATGGCCAGTGGTAATGCGTTTGCGTCGCTCGAGGCGGAGGCCCAATGTGATGAAAGCCCTCTGGCCTCGCCCATTCATTCTGTGAGTTGACATGGTATCTCCTTCAGATGTGTCCGAGCAGGCACATGGGGGGGGGGGGGGGGAAGGGTTTACTAATTATTGGGATTTTCAATGTTAGGAGCATTATGGAGTCACTTAGGCGGATAGCATTCAGGGCTGGAAAGATAGCCAGTGTGCACTCAGTATGTCTGCTGGGGGGCCTCATCCGCGATATGGAGGCGGCCTTGCCAGCGGTTATCTAGCGTACGGCGTGCGGTTGGCTCCAAGTTGTGATTCACGTCGGCACCAACGACGTCTGACGCATTGGTTCTGAGGCGATCCTCATTTCATACAGGTGGCTGGCACAGGTGTTGAGAGTGCAAGCAGAGCTTGCAGTTTGCAGCATCGTTCCCGAGTTGATACGGGCCCTTTGATTTGGAGCCAAGTGGTCTCAACCAAAGGTTTCTCCATCACTGTGACAGTCTTGGCTGTATATTTCTGGACCGGCGTTATCGTGTGGGAATTTGTAGAACTCACCTTGATAGGTCATGGGTGCATTACACAAAGGAAGCAGCTACTCGGGTATCAGAGTACTTGTGAAGTGCACATGAGGGCTCTTTAACATAGGCAGTAATTTGAGGTGCTCTGATGAACACTTGCCAGTCGATATGCGACAAGGGAAGTCCAACGGCGTTCGTGATGAAGACACTTCGACTGCTGTAATTTTATCAGTAAGCTGTCGGAGTATTCGTAATAAAGTTCCCGAATTAACTACCCTCCCGGAAAGTTCTCGCCCTCAAATTATTCTTGGGACTGAGAGCTAGCTGAAATCCAAAGTGGAAAGCTGTGAGACATTTAGCGAATCGTGGAACGTATATCGAAAAGACAGATTAGAAACCATAGAAGGGAAGTGTTCACTGCAGTTGACAAAAGTATTGCCTCTAGTGACGTCGAAGTTGAGTGTGACACTTATCTGGTCGCTTATAACAGGTGTAGGTGAAACCAAGTTAATTGTAGGATGTTTCTACCGGCCACTTGATTCTGCTGTGGCAGTTCTAGAGTCATTGAATGAACGTCTAGAGTCAATAGCATGATAGCATGTAAATATCCAGATCATGCAGTACTAATTGGAGGCGACTTGAACCTACCGAGTATAGACTGGGCTGTCTATCGATTCACTGCGGTGAGGCACAGACAAACAGTCGTGCGAAATACTTTTGAACATGTTTTTTGAGAACTGTCTCAAGCAGCTAGCTTGGCATCCCACTCTAAATGGAAATATCTCAGATCCTGTAGCTACAAATAGGTCGTACATTATCGACAGTGTCAGTATAGAAACAGGGATTAGCGGTCATGATGTCATTGTAGCAACTACGTTTACGAAAATTAATAAATCAGTCAAGAGGGCTAGGAGAGTGTTTCTGCTAGATAGAACAGACAAGCAGTTACTAACATAAGTGTACCTGGCATAGAGAGGCAGCTTAAAGATTTGAAAACAAACAAATCACCGGGTCCAGATGGAATCCCAGTTCGATTTTACATTGAGTACTCTACGGCAATGACTCCTTACCTAGCTTCCATTTATCGTGAATCTCTCGCCCAACGCAAAGCCCCAAGCGACTGGAAAAAAGCGCAGGTGACTGCAGTATATAAGAAAGGTAAACGAAACTTCTGTTTCCTGCAGAATCCTTGAGCATATTCTCAGTTCGAATAAAATTCCATAAGGCTAAGAAGCTTACGTCCACTAATCAGCATGGTTTTAGAAAGCATCACTTGTGCGAAACTCAGGTTGCTCTTTTCTCACATGATATACTGAGAACTATAGATGAAGGGCAACAGACAGATTCCACATTTCTAGATCTCCATAGGTGACTCCAGTCAAACATTTGGCACGGTACCCCACTGCAGGCTGTTAACGAACGTACAAGCGTACGGAATAAGTTCACAGATATGTGAGTGACTCGAAGACTTCTTAAATAATAGAACCCAGCTTGTTGGCCTGGACGGCGAGTGTTCATCAAAAACAAGGGCATCCTCAGCAATGCCCCAGAGAAGTGTGATAGGACCACTGTTGTTCTCTGTATACATAAATGATTTGGAGGACGGGGTGGTCGGCAGTCTGCGGTTGTTTGCTGGTGACGCCGAGGTGTACGGTAAGGTGTCGAATTTGAGTGACTGTACGAAGATACAAGACGACATAGACAACATTTCTAGTTGGTGTGATGAATGGCACTAGCCCTAAATGTGGGTTAATGCGGATGAGTAGGAAGAACAAACCTTTAATGCTCGGATACGGTAATACTAGCGTTCTGTTTGACAGAGTCAAGTCGTTTGAATATCTCGGGGTAACGTTGCAAAGCGATATGAGGTCGAACGAGCATGTGAAAACTGTGGCGAGGAAAGGAAATGGTCGACTTCGGTTCATTGGGAGAATTTTAGGAAAGAGTGGTTCACCTGTACAGGAAATCGCATGTAGGACGCTGGTGCGATCAATACTTGAGTACTGTTCATTTTTTGGGATCCGTACCAGGTCGGATTGAAGGAAGCCATCGAAGCAATTCATAGGCGGGCTGCGGGCTGCGGTAAAACCGGTAGGTTTGAACAACACGTAAGTGTTATGGTGATGCTTAGGCAACTCAATTGGGAATCGCTGGAGGGAAGGCGATGTTCGAAAAACGGTACTGAGAAATTTAGGGAGCCGGCATTTGAAGCTGACTGTCGAACGATTCTACTGCCGCCAATGCCGGCCGCGGTGGTCTCGCGGTTCTAGGCGCGCAGTCCGGAACCGCGCGACTGCTACGGTCGCAGGTTCGAATCCTGGCTCGGGCATGGATGTGTGTGATGTCCTTAGGTTAGTTAGGTTTAAGTAGTTCTAAGTTCTAGGGGACTGATGACCATAGATGTTAAGTCCCATAGTGCTCAAAGCCATTTGAACCATTTAAACTGCCGCCAACATACATCGCGCGTAAGGACCACGAAGATACGAGAAATTAGGACTCTTACCGAGGCTTATAGTCAGTCGTTTTTCCCTCGCTCTGCATGCGAATGGAACTGGAGGGGAAATAACAAGTTGTGGTACAGCGTACCATACGGTAGCTTGCGGATTATCTACGTAGATGTAGATCTATAGTTTCTCTTTTCCCTGTCCCCTCCACCAGCTCATTGGTTTTTTCTGATAATAATATCGCTTATCCTCTGCGAAAGTCCCCTGTAAACGTATATCTATTTCACTTAACGAAACAGTCAAGTTCGTAAAGTTTGGAGTTTTGACTGTTTCATTAAGTGATAATTGCAATAGATTGCTGTTCTATCTCCAGCCATGTTATCTAAAATTATGTATGTTTATTACACTTCAGAGCATCTCCTGACCTTAATATTATAACTTCTTCGTCATGACAGATCGGATACTAGATAATGCATCTTGGTTCAATTTTCTATCACTTTTTATTCCCCAAATCTTTTGACGTGCGAAGTATGGTGGTTCTAGGCGCTACAATCTGGTTCAGCGCGACCGCTGCGGTCGCAGGTTCGAATCCTGCCTCGGGCATGGATGTTCAAATGGTTCAAATGGCTCTGAGCACTATGCGACTTAATTTCTGAGGTCATCAGTCGCCTAGAACTTAGAACTAATTAAACCTAACTTAGCTAAGGACATCACACACATCCATGCCTGAGTCAGGATTCGAACCTGCGGCCGTAGCGGTCGCTCGGCTCCAGACTGTAGCGCCTAGAACCGCACGGCCACTCCGGCCGGCGGCATGGATGTGTGTCATGTCCTTAGGTTAGTTAGGTTTAAGTAGTTCTAAGTTCTAGGAGACTGATGACCTCAGAAGTTAAGTCCAATAGTGCTCAGAGCCATTTGAACCATTTTTTATGTTGGTTCCCTGTTGATTTATAGCTCTGTAAGGAGTCCAGATCCACGATGTTATGGTGGACACCTCTTAGAAAGGGGTAAGGTATGCAAAATATATGAAAACAATTTCTGTTCGGATATTGATTCTTCTGTGATCTTCTCCTGGAACGTAATAAATCTCTAACTTCATCTCCCACTACGATTCCTCCTCTTCTGTATGATGGATCGTTTCTATGGACTATTGTTCTTCTCTTGCGTTGTACAAAGTCTTTTTGACGCGACCACGCTGCATTTTACATGTTCCTGAAGTTACTTACTCAATATTTTCAACCTATCTTTTTTTATAATTACATTCTATGCTCTATTGATTGCACTCACGATCTTTCACATCTCTCATTCTACCATTGCACATAGGTACGTCTTCTGTTATTATATCTTATTGGACCAATTTCTCCTTCCAATACTTATGGACCAGCACTCGTCATTTATTTTGAAAATGTGCTCTTTCCTTCTCTTGCCTTTTCCATGTAGAATTCATGTGATCGCAACTCACTGCTCACTTGTAACCTACAGTTTTTTCCCCTCTACAGTTCCCTGATGTCTTAACAGATGTCCTATCATACTGTCCCTTCTCCTTGTCAGTGTTTTTCACGTATTCCTTTCCTCTCGATTGTGCGCAAAACCTCCTCATTCCTTAACTTACCAGTCGACCTAATTTTCAACATTAGTCTGCGCAGCACTACATCTCAAATGCTTCAATTTTCTTCTAGTTTTCCCACAGTCCATGTTTCACTATCATATAATGCTGTGCTTCAAATGTACATTCTCAGAAATTTCCTCCTCAAATTAGGGGCTATGTTTGATGCTAATAGACCTTTCTTGGATAGGAAAGCTCTTTTTGCAGTGCTAGTCACCTTTTGATGTCCTTCTTGCTCCGTCAGTCATTGGTTATTTTAATGCATGCTAGAAATACACAAATGTCTTGCTCTCCTTCGCTCTGTCGTACATAGTACTTGCTGCTTCTTCTCGCAAATAACCGAACGCAAATCGAATCTGGTGTCTGTGGACCATAGTTTAAGGGTAATGCATTTTCGTATTGGTTCACCCAGTCCCAGGGATGTATTTATTCTAATGGATTAGGAAAAGTTGCATGCTTCATTACCAGCACAAAATGTATCCTTGCCTTATCTTTCTCCGTGCCACAAAAGCCATTCCCTAATTTTCTCTGCTGTTGGTGACTAATCAATCCTCCACTTTTCCGGCTACCCCTTTCCGTTACGCCTTGCGTTTCTGATGCTAATTTGTCCAATTTCTCCATCGAATTCACCAATTTCTCACTCTCATCATCAGTTTCATGTATTCCTATTTTCATCTCTTCCACCTTAGATTTCTCACATTAGTAATGCTGTAGCCGTTTTGATATTCTGTTCCAGGTTACCTAATTTTTCCTCGACCTGTTGGATTTGATTATCGATTGCCTCGTCACATGATCTGTATCGGCCTTCAATCTCATTCAAATGCACTTATTCACCTCTTCAGATTCCTTAAGGCTTTTCTTGAGTCTCTCCTTGCTCTTCAAGTTGTGCGTCATTTTTTCGCTCACCCGTCCTAAATACATCTGTCCTTCGCGCGTTCATCGTTTCAAATCGTTCGGTCATTCTCGTTTCATTTTCTCTGAACAATCCTTCCATTGTCTGGTGCTGCCCATTGATATCCCCCTCGATGCTCACGAACATTCTCCTTTGATTTTTTAAATACTGATCAAAAATATCCGTGATATCTCCCATTTCCGTAATTTCCGTACCATTTTCTACGTCTATCTGTTCGGTTCACACTGGTTCAAGTAGGACTGGACAACTCTGTGCGTCATCCTTCACCAGTTACTCGTGTACTATATCTTCTACAGTTGTCCTATCTGGCACCGCTCTTTTTCCCCTCATAAATTGTAGTTCCACAGTAGCTCTCTCATCCCTCACTTTATTCGGCTCCATTTCTGCGTCCGTGCCTGAAGCGTTACTCTGAATTTCATTACTGTTTATACTGTCTTCCCCCGGCCGTTCTTCTTCATCTAGGCTGATATTTGTCTCAACAATATCGATACGGTCCCCAGTAATCTTGTTACTTCTAGTTACTTTAAAATTTCTTCATTATTTTCTCAGTGTCGCAGATTTCTTCTACTTTTCCTTCATACATTATTCTATCCTCCTTTTGTTTGCCTATTTTCTCCAGTTGCACGATGTATTTTTATTCGTTTTCTATTCGCCGTCAATTTATGTGAATGCTGGTCCGTTTCTTTTATCAATCCGTTCAGTTCTGCTCAAAGTGTTCCATCATAATGCTTCTCATGCTCTCAATGCACAGAATGTGCATGGTTGGTCCGCATGAGAAAGTAAGACGTGGTATGTGTAACGGAAGAATGTTTGGGTGCTATCTGCAAAGTGAATACACGTATTAGGTCGGATAAGCCTAGAAGATAATCACCACCCGAGTGCAACATGGCGAGCATAATGAACTGCTTAGAACGAACCAGGGGAAGTACGACGTTATGCACCTATTTGACGTGTTTCGCGATTTTGGGTACGATTTTGGGTACATGTCTGAATGTCACCGCGGAAGGCGTTGTAGCGCAGCTATTTAATTTATAAAGAATGAAGTTGGATTATACGTTGTCGAATGTTAGAGGAATGTCCATAACGTTTGCCAAATGTCCATAACGTTGCACGCGCCATCGGTACTGACTGACTGCAACGCGTCCTGTGACCGATTAAATTCCACTTCAAACAGCGAACAACGTTTAAGCCAACCCTTGCATCACGTGAGTTATTTTTAAATTCAGTTAAACCTATTTCCGTTTTCTCCGTTTCCTAGGTTGCTCTAAACACTGGGTATCTCTGCATAACAACTACTTTTTCAGAATACACTCCGCACAAATACAAAATTATAGAGCAAGTAACTTCCCCTTCAAAATTTCAATGATGACTCTTCAGCTTGTCAACGACAGACAGTACAAACCAACCAAGTTCACTGATAAGAATACGTAAATGGTGACCCCGTTAAAATTATCTTATAATTTGCGAATTTATTCGTTTTTTTAGTGACGTATATTTTTTTGTTAACTTCACTTTTCACGTGCTGCGTCACGAGATCGCAGATCTACGTAAGCTAAGCAGGCATCGTCAAAATTGTTCTAGGGGTAGGTTTTGTATTTGTGCAATGTGTCCCGAAAAAAAACGAAAAGCTTTAGGAACAAGTTCCTTACGCAAAAACAAGAATAATGTCCAGTAAACATTGGCTCTAAATTGCGTACTTTAAGAGCTACGAGCACTTGTTCACCCTCGATACCATAAAACAGATCTCTTCTGCTGAAACGACTTTGCATTCCATATTTTCACAGAGGTAGTATTGTAACACCCCACCCGTCACTTATCTGGTTTTGGTGTGTGTTCACCCCAGGTAATTGACTAACAGATCAACAGAGAGTGCAAAACTGCCACATTGTCGGATAACGCAAAGAAAGCAATAAGGCCCTGTGACTCCTGACTGAACTGCGGTGGCAGTGTTGACATTAATTGATTCAGAATTGATCCCTTTTAATTAAAAGGAGTGCACATTGATGTTATATTCAGCTATTGAACACCAGATGCAAATGTTGAACATAAAATTAATTAAGAAAGTGACCTGGGATTTCAACTACTTGATTGAAAACAGATGCAGTCGATTAGCACAGATTTGTTTTAAACTCACGACCTTCAATCATCACATTACATGACTCTCCTAACAGGGAGTGGTAATAAATTGCTCTCATCTTAAGGCAGCTGGAGGCCGCGCCCCGTTACTGCTTTCTCAAGAGTTTGAGCCGCCCTAAGCTGCCTATTGTCGCTTCCCTTCACCACTCCCCAGCCGCGCTCCGTGGTCAACTCGAATACTTCCCTGGGGTAAACTAGCCTCCAGTAAATCGACGCATTTTCACAAAGTTTTCATGTCGTGTGAATTACTTTAAAACCATCACCCGACATTAATTATTCCAATACGTCCATACTATACCCTCTACAAGATGCGTTGTGCCTTGTCAGTCATTTTTGTTCAGCCCTACTGTTCGCTCAACGTGAGTCAGGTGATCTTTAATGACTTCATGTAAAGGGCCGTGCGGTTCTAGGCGCCGCAGTCTGGAACCGTGAGACCGTTACGGTCGCAGGTTCGAATCCTGCCTCGGGCATGAATGTGTGTGATGTCCTTAGGTTAGTTAGGTTTAACTAGTTCTAAGTTCTAGGGGACTAATGACCTCAGAAGTTGAGTCCCATAGTGCTCAGAGCCATTTGAACCATTTTTGAACTTCATGTGAGGGGCACAGTTCTTGCCATCTTACAGTATGGACCAAGACATGGAAAAATGTCCAGTAAACATGGGGTCTAAAAGGTATGGACTTTAAAGTTCATCTTTACTGTATATTCTTTACATGTTTTGGTGTAAGGAAGCTGTCCCTAAAACTTGTTGGTGCTTTTATGGGACACCCAGTACGTATCGTGGGTTGATGCTCCATATCAGGGAATTGAATCATGGGGTCTGTCAATTAAATATTCAGCAGTAGCCTCTAAAATAATGTACAGGGAAACTTATGACTATCAAAAGAGGCATGAATTATAATTATTTGATTGATTACAACAAAACGATAGTGAAACAAATGGCAACCTGTGCTAATATTAATCTTCTTACACCAAGATCATAGATAAACAAATGGCAACATGTGGCAATATTTATCTAATAAAACAGTGGAATATCTGACATAGGGGATCAGGAGGAAAGATGCTAATAATCACAAAAGTAAATCTGTACCACTATACAAAGACAAGTTGTTACCAAAATCTCGAAAACTTCTTGACCCAGTTACTTCAATTTTTACACGATACTCTAATGGGCATCTGGATGGATATAGGCTATATCATTTTTAAACAAGAACGCACATGTTTTCTGTTACAACCTATTGTGGCTCTATATGGCTCTGAGCACTATGCGACTTAACTTCTGAGGTCATCAGTCGCCTAGAACTTAGAACTAGTTAAACCTAACTAACCTAAGGACATCACACACATCCCTGCCCGAGGCAGGATTCGAACCTGCGACAGTAGCGGTCGCTCGGTTCCAGACTGTAGCGCCTAGAACCGCATGGCCACTTCGGCCGGCCACCTATTGTGAGAACGAATATATTGTACAGTGAAAACCTGCAATTTCGCTATCTTTCTGCAATAGTAAAACATGTAGACCATTGGACAACCTGAGTCTCAGATACATTTTCTTACTCCTTATACACACATCAAAAGAAGTTTGCGTCACCTAGGTTCCGAGAGTTCCGGAACATGTACAGAAAACTGGAATAGAGATGAACATAAACATCACTTCCTCCGTTTCTATCGCTCATGAAAACCACACATTGCTTGTTGTACCACTATACACCAAGACCTTCAGACGTGGTGGTCCAGCTTGTTGTACATACCGGTACCTCTAATACCCAGTAGCACGTCCTCTTGCAGTGATGCATGTCTGTATTCGTCGTGGCATACTATCCACAAGTTCATCAAGGCACTGTTGGTCCAGATTGTCCCACTCTTAAACGGCGATTCGGCGTAGATTCCACAGGGTGGTTGGTGGGTCACGTCGTCCATAAACAGCCCTTTTCATTTATCCCAGGCATTTGCGATAGGGTTCATGTTTGGAGAACATGCTGGCCACTCTAGTAGAGTGATGTCGTTATCCTGAAGGAAGTCATTCACAAGATGTGCACAATTGGGTCGCGAATTGTCGTTCATGAAGACTGATGCCTCGCCAATATGCAGCCGATAAGGTTGCACTACCGGTCGGAGGATGACATTCATACAGCCGTTACTGCTCCTTCCATGCCCACCAGCGGCGAACATCACCCCGACATAACGTCACCCCAAGACAGCAGGAAACCTAGCTGCACTCGCTGGACGGTGTGTCTAAGGCGTTCAGCCTGGCCAGGTTGCCTCCAGACACGATTGTCTGGTTGAAGGTATACGCGACACTCATCGGTGAAGAGAACGTGGTCCATTCGGCATGTTGCTGGGCCCATCTGTACCACGCTGAATGGTGTCGTTGTTGCAAAGATGGACCTCGCCATGGACGTCGAATGTGAAGTTGGGCATCACGCAGCCCATTGCGCACAATTTGAGTCGTAACACGACACCCTGTGGCTGCACGAAAAGCATTATTCAACATGATGGCGCTGCAGTCAGGGTTCCTCCGAGCCGTAATCCGTAGGCACCGGTCATCTACTGTAGTAGTAGTCCTTGGGCAGCCTGAGCGAGGCATGTCATCGACAGTTCCTGTCTCTCTGTATCTCCTCCATGTCCGAACAACATTGGTTTGGTTTACTCCGAGACGCCTGGATACTTCCTTTATTGAGAGTTCTTCTTAGCACGGATGCGATCGAACCGCAGTATTGACCGTCTAGGCATGGTTGAACTACAGACAACACGAGCAGTGTACCTCCTTCCTGATGGAATGACTGGAACTGATCGGCTGTCGGACCCACTCCATCTAATAGGCGCTGTTGATGCATGATTGTTCACATCTTTGGGCGGGTTTAGTGACATCTATGAACAGTCAAAGGGACTTTGTCTGTGATACAATATCCACAGTCATCATCTGACTTCAGTAGTTCTGGGAACCGGGGTGATGCAAAAAGTTTTTTGATGTGTGTACATAATACATAATATGCAGGGTGTTACAAAAAGGTACGGCCAAACTTTCAGGAAACATTCCTCACACACAAATAAAGAAAAGATGTTATGTGGACATGTGTCCGGAAACGCTTAATTTTCATGTTAGTGCTCATTCTAGTTTCGTCAGTATGTACTGTACTTCCTCGATTAACCGCTAGTTGGCCTAATTGAAGGAAGGTAATGTTGACTTCGGTGCTTGTGTTGACATGCGACTCATTGCTGTACAGTATTAGCATCAAGCACATCAGTACGTAGCATCAACAGGTTAGTGTTCATCACGAACGTGGTTTTGCAGTCAGTGCAATGTTTACAAATGCGGAGTTGGCAGATGCCCATTTAATGTATGGGTTAGCACGGGGCAATAGCCGTGGCGCGGTACGTTTGTATCGAGACAGATTTCCAGAACGAAGGTGTCCCGACAGGAAGACGTTCGAAGCAATTGATCGGCGTCTTAGGGATCACGGAACATTCCAGCCTATGACTCGCTACTGGGGAAGACCTAGAACGACGAGGACACCTGCAATGGACGAGGCAATTCTTCGTGAAGTTGACGATAACCCTAATATCAGCGTCAAAGAAGTTGCTGTACAAGGTAACGTTGACCACGTCACAGTATGGAGAGTGCTACGGGAGAACCAGTTGTTTCCGAACCATGTACAGCGTGTGCAGTCACTATCCAACAATGTGTCAATCCTCATTTCAGTGCAAATGTTCTCTTACGGATGAGGCTTCATTCCAACGTGATCAAATTGTAAATTTTCACAATTAACATGTGTGGGCTGACGAGAATCCGCACGCAATTGTGCAATCACGTCATCAACACAGATTTTCTGTGAACGTTTGGGCAGGCATTGTTGGTGATGTCTTGATTGGGCCCCATGTTCTTCCACCTACGCTCAATGGAGCACGTTATCATGATTTCATACGGTATACTCTACCAGTGCTGCTACAACATGTGCCTTTACAAGTACAACATGTGGTTCATGCACGATGGAGCTCCTGCACATTTCAGTCGAAGTGTTCGTACGCTTCTCAACAACAGATTCGGTGACCGATGGATTGGTAAAGGCGGACCAATTCCATGGCCTCCACCCTCTCCTGACCTCAACCCTCTTGACTTTCATTTATGGGGGCATTTGAAAGCTCTTGTCCACGCAACCCCGGTACCAAATGTAGAGACTCTTCGTGCTCGTATTGTGGACGGCTGTGATACAATACGCCATTCTCCAGGGCTGCATCAGCGCATCAGGGATTCCATGCGACGGAGGGTGGATGCATGTGTCGTCGCTAACGGAGGACATTTTGAACATTTCCTGTAACAAAGTGTTTGAAGTCACGCTGGTACGTTCTGTTGCTGTGTGTTTCCATTCTTTGATTAATGTGATTTGAAGAGAAGTAATAAAATGAGCTCTAACATGGAAAGTAAGCGTTTCCGGACATATGTCCACATTACATATTTTCTTTCTTTGTGTGTGAGGAACGTTTCCCGAAAGTTTGGCCGTACCTTTTTGTAACACCCTGCATACACAGCAATGTGCCGTTTTGTTTTCTTCCTTGCTATCAGTTTTACAGAAAACAGGAAAGGTGGTATTTATGGCTTATTGTCGTATGATTAGCACAGTACTACGGATATGAATAATCTGAAACTTTGTAATCCTATCCATTCGCAGATTAAAGCCATTTGTGATACCGTCAATGAAGCTTATGTCCTCATAGATACAGAGGTTTCTCTCATACACTTTATACTACTGATTAAAATGATTTATCCACTCATTTTAAGCAACTTTAGTTCCCAAGAAGGGTTTCATTTGCAGTGATTTGGAGTGAGAATAAGCAAGGCTCAAACTACAGAAAGAAGGGTAAGAGGACAGACGGGGATCGAGCGGATGCGAAGGGGCAGGTTCAAATGGTTCAAATGACTCTGAGCACTATGGGACGTAACATCTGTGGTCATCAGAACTACTTAAACCTAACTAAGCTAAGGACATCACACATATCGAGGCCCGAGGCAGGATTCGAACCTGCGACCGTAGCGGTCACGCGGTTCCAGACTGAAGCGCCTAGAACCGCACTGCCACACTGGCCGGCCAGAGGGGCAGGAAGTGGACAGTAAAAAGGGGGGGGGGGGAGGAGGAGATGGGCAGAGAGAGGGATAGGAGAAGAAGGAAAGAGAGGGGGATGGGGAGAGAGAGGGGGAAGGGGTTCAGCATGTATATCCTATTCCCATACACAGTTAGAAATTGCATTGCTGGACTGACTAATTAATGACAATTGGGAAGTGCCCGGTGGTTTTCGTAGAGTTAATTGAAAATATATACAACTAGAAAAGGAAATATGTCACATCTGTGATCGGAGATGTGTATCTCCAGCTTTCAGTGCTTTCTGGGGAAGCGGCCAGCTTTCTACATTTCGAATACAACGGTTCCTCCTCATCCATTTCCAGGTATTTTCGCCAGGAGTTCGCTCTACGTGAGATACTCTCCGCATTCGTATAGAAAGCCTGACACCACTAGGTTGAGCTCCAAGGACATAGTCTTTGGCCCGTGGGCCTTTGGCCCTCTATCCTTCCCCTGCGGCCTTGTCAGAACGCACCGTGACTGATTTCACTGCTTCTGGTAATCTGCACACCTTTTTCAGAAAATCAGCTGCTTTCAACGTTTTCCTACCTCTGCAGGACACACAAATTAGTAATTAAAAGAATAGTAAGATTGCATTAGTTATTCACTGACAATCACTAGTACTGCAGTTTATCACGTTCTTCAGTCTCAGTTAAGTAATCCAATCAAATGAAGTCCCTTTATGCATCCCGACACGTTACGAGATTGTTTTCAGAAAAAACGGTCCTGCATCAATGTCGCAGCATGTCGTCTGCGTGCTTCACGTTTGTTGCCAGACAGTGTATTAAGTCTGCTGAAGTCTGACACGGTAATGTGTGTGAAATCTTATGGGACTTAACGGCTAAGGTCATCAGTCCCTAAGCTTGCACACTACTGAACCTAAATTATCCTAAGGACAAACACACACACGCCCATCCCCGAGGGAGGACTCGAAGCTCCGCCGGGACCAGCAGTACAGTCCATGACTGTAGCGCCTAAGACCGCTCGGCTAATCCCGCGCGTCTCTGACACAGTACAAGTAGCGTTAGGCAAGTTAGCGTGATGGATAAGATTGTTTGCATGGTCATCTTCCTCAGAAGCTGTTTAAATCAGTTATTATTGGTTTTCCGTCTTGAGCTTACTGCAATTTAATTAAAGAGAATTTTACACTAGGCGGGTTTCGCTTTTATTTATAAAGCATCATCCGTGGTTATTGGTGTTTATTTTCATGGTCTCCGACCACTGCTTTGTCCCTCCTTGCCAGCAGCGGTAGACGTCGAAAGACTTCGTTTCACATACGCACTTGGCAGTTTTTGCAATTCTGCAGTATTTCTTGCGTTGCATTTGGGTTATTTCCACTTCACCTTTGCAAATTGAAGTTATGTGTGTTTCTTATTCTGCACCGTAATACTGTGACTGTTTTTGACACCCGTTTTCTCGATATCCACTTTGTGGGTCACCAAAATTGCATCGCGTGTGAGGATAGCAAGCAAATGACTAAATTTCATTTGTTGTACGTAACAAAAATACAATGTGGCCGACGGCCTCGCCGCAGTGGTAAAACCGGTTCACGTCAAATCACCAGTGTTAAGCACTGTTGGGCTTGGCTATAACTTGGATGGGTGACCGTCCGGGTCTGCAGGGCGCTGTCGTCTAGAGGGGTTCATTCAGCCCTTGTGTGGCCAATTGAGAAGCTACTTGATTGAAAAGCTCTGGTCACGAAAGTTGACAATGGCTGGGTGACTGGTGTGCTGTTCACACGCACTCCATATGCGCATCAAGAGATGTCTTTCTGCTGAGGATGATTTGGCGGTCGGTCGGTCACCGTTGAGCCTTCCGAGCGTTAATTAACAACAGAATGTAAATATTCAGGGAACTGTAGGATTTACAGTGAGCAAATATTAGTACACAGAGCAGCAACAATGGCCCCAATTCAGCTGCGCATCAAGTCGAACTCAACTTTGGTAAGACATACAGGTGCGACATTCCTCGCTGCTGAAAAGCTATGGCATCAGTCGTAGTGGTGGATGAATAGTGGCGTGACCGTTTCTCGGCAAGCCACGACCTGCTGCTTTGAGTGGGTGAGATAACAGGAAAATAGACTGGCCAGGATAATAGTCGAACACCCTCTGTGTAGAGGCAGGTCAAAACAGCAGAGGCAACATGCGAACGCGGGTAGCACAGAGACCTTGATGACAGGGCACAGCCACAGGCTTTAACAACTCAGAAATATAGCTGCTGCTACGCAAGAAAGCAGCTTTGCGAACCATAGTCACTCAATGGTATCAAATATCTTCATGCCAGGTGCTGGACCTGTGTGACCATGGCAAATGAAGTCTGATGACGCTGATTCTACTCGGAGTCTTTGCACACGGGTTCGTCCATCGAGACGCTACACGCTGAACCCAGACTCGTCTGAAAAGATGTGACGCCACTCCAATGTCCAGAATTGTTGTTTGATCACCACTGCTTGTCGCATCAAGGAAAGCCGCAACAATGGACGCCGTGCTGACAATACGCGGCATTCAAGACGCCGTCGCACTGTGAACCGTGAACTGCTGCAAAACAAGCTCATTTCCTGGCTCAGTGTTATTGGTTCAAATGGCTCTGAGCATTATGGGACTTAACATCTGTGGTCATCAGTCCCCTAGAACTTAGAACTACTTAAACCTAACTAACCTAAGGACATCACACACATCCATGCCCGAGGCAGGATTCGAACCTGCGACCGTAGCAGTCGCGCGGTTCCGGACTGAGCGCCTAGAACCGCGAGACCACAGCGGCCGGCTCCAGTGTTATTGACGGGGCTGTATGATTCCTCGCGGCCGAGCGAACAGCATGATGTCAGTCTCCTTGACCAGTAGTCACGTGAGGCCGTTGAGGTACTGCATGGCGTTGAGTGCATCTTGAACCCATCGATTCGGTATTCAGACGTCAGATGTGGAATCCCGACGAACGTGAGCAGCAGTATAGCAGAATGATAAATAGCAGTCAGCATAGGCCTCAACCCTGGTGTAAACCTACATGTGGTGGTAGAAGTTTTGGCTCTCTTTCTTTCTTTGACTGAGCCTTGTCCCGCAGTGACGGCCGTGGTTAATCGGATGTGGCATGTTAGGGTTAAGGGGTGACCAGATGCCCTTCCTGCCACCACCCCGTACGGCCCCCCCCCCTCCCCCCCGGGAAGGAATCAGAGTACCCCAGCTGTCTGTGTCTAATGTAAGCCATGGAATAGTGCGAATGTGTTGCAAATGTCTGCGAGTCGTGGAACTGAGGCGGAACGAGGGGACCAGCCCGGTATTCACCATCCAGACTGGCTGGCACACCGGCCCTTCCTCGTTAATCCGTCAGGTGGATTCGATCCGGGGCCGGCGCCCCTACCCGAGTCCAGGAAGCAGCGCGTTAGCGCTCTCGGCTACCCTGGTGTGCACTTTCTGACTCTCTGTATGACACATAACATGATCTTCTGCCAATCAACACTGAAATGTGACTTCGTACCGACCAACGCGCTGCTTAATCTTTGCTGCACCAGAATGTAGATTAGCGTGCCGTCGCTATTATATGCTAATCATATGCACCTCCAAGCATGTATTACATTTGATGCTAATTCTGTTTTCGTGGCAGTGAAATTTTACGGGCTGCAGTTTAGTTAACATGAAACAAGGTGCTGTTTCATAGTAGGGATTCCTCGTACCGAGCCGTAAATTGACTGCTCCACCACTAGCCTGTCCGTACAGCGCGAGCTGCGTTCCGCAGTGAGCCCAGTGAACCAGCGCCACGGAATGGAGGGCGGTGATTGGCCGTTGGGCAGCGAAGCGTCCGCGCAGCCGGTCCCTGGCCGCACCGCCCATTGTCTGCCTTCTGCGCGGCTGCCATTCGAGGGCCCCGGAGCGGCATCGGGACGGATCATTCTGGCGTCCGCCTCTAAGCCACCGGCCGCACCACGTGAGCCGGTGAACAGAGGGGTTGCTACGTGCGCCGTAACTGCGCGTCGCATGCGTCATCGTTCTCTCACACTACGTGGTGTGCTCCACGTGCTGGTTACTCTGTGCGGGTGTCATGAGAACAGCTGCACTAGGCGGCGTCGGTTTATAACACTAACGTGCCGTGAAACACGCTGTTACCCCCTGAGAAGTTCGACCGCGCGTGTGTCTAATGGACAAGGGTATCGGACTATAACATAGAATTTGGTGAAATTAACAGAAAAACCAAACGGGCTTTAACCTAGGGAGTTAACAAAAGTGGTAAAATCATAAATGAATGAAAAAAAGGAACGGTCGCTAGCCCAATTACGCACATTAATTTGGAAATATACAGGGCGGTTCATTGATCGTGACCGCGCCAAATATCTCACGAAATAACCACAAAGAACGAAACTTGTCTAGCTTGAAGGGGGAAACCAGATGGCGCTATGGTTGGCCCGCTAGACGGCGCTGCCATAGGTCACACGGACAATGGTTCAAATGGCTCTGAGCACTATGGGACTCAACATCTGAGGTCATCAGTCCCCTAGAACTTATAACTACTTAAACCTAACTAACCTAAGAACATCACACACATCCATGCCCGAGGCAGGATTCGAACCTGCGACCGCAGCAGTCGCACGGTTCCAGACTGAAGCGCCTAGAGCCGCTCGGCCACACCGGCCGGCTCAAACGGATATCAACTGCGTGTTTTTTAATAGGAACCCCCATTTTTTATTACATATTCGTGTAGTACATAAAGAAATATGAATGTTTTAGTTGTACCACTTTTTTCGCTTTGTGATAGATGGCGCTGTAATAGTCACAAACATATGGCTCACTATTTTAGACGTACAGTTCGTAACAGGTCGGTCTTTTAAATTAAAATACAGAACTTAGGTAAGATTGAACATTTTATTTCGGTTGTTCAAATGTGATACATGTACCTTTGTGAACTTATCATTTCTGAGAACGCATGCTGTTACAGTGTGATTACCTGTAAATACCACATTAATGCAATAAATGCTCAAAATGCTGTCCGTCAACCTCTATGCATTTGGCAATAAGTCTAACGACATTCCTCTCAACAGCGAGTAGTTAGCCTTTCGTAATGTTCGCACATGCATTGTCAATGTGCTGACGCATGTTGTCAGGCGTTGTCGGTGGATCACGATAGCAAATATCCTTCAACTTACCCCACAGAAAGAAATCCACGGGCATCAGATCCGGTGAACGTGAGGGCCATGGTATGGTGCTTCGACGACCAATCCACCTGTCATGAAATACGCAATTCAATACCACTTCAACCGCACGCGAGCTATGTGCCGGGTATCCATCATGTTGGAAGCACATCGCCATTCTGTGATGCAGTCAAACATGTTGTAGTAACATCGGTAGAACATTACGTAGGAAAGCAGCATACACTGCACCATTTAGATTGCCATCGATAAAATGGGGGCCAGTTATCCTTCCTCCAATAATGCCACACCATACATTATCCCGCCAAGGTCGCTGATATTCCACTTGTCGCACCCATCGTGGATTATCCGTTGCCCAACAGTGCATATTACTCTGGTTAACATTACCGCTATTGGTTCAAATGGCTCTGAGCACTATGGGATTTAACATCTGCGGTCATCAGTCTCCTAGAACTTAAAACTACTTAAACCTAACTAAGCTAAGGACATCACACACATCCACCCCTGAGGCAGGATTCGAACCTGTGGTCGCGTGGTTCCAGCCTGAAGCGCCTAGAACCGCTCGGCCACCGCTGTTGGTGATTGACGCTTCATTGCTAAATAGAACGCGTGCAAAAAATCTGTATCGTCCCGTAATTTTTCTTGTGCCCAGTGGCAGAACTGTACACGACGTTCAAAATCGTCGCCATGCAATTTCTGGTGCATAGAAACATCGTACGGCTGCAATCGATGTTGATGTAGCATTCTCAACACCGACGTTTTTGAGATTCCCGATTCTCGAGCAATTTGTCTGGTACTGATGTGCGGATTAGCCGCGAAGTAGCTAAAACACCGACTTGGGCGTCATCACTTGTTGCAGGTCGTGGTTGACGTTTCACATGTGGCTGAACACTTCCTGTTTCCTTAAATAACGTAACTATCCGGCGAACGGTCCGGACACGTGGATGATGTCGTCCAGGATACCGAGCAGCATACATAGCACACGCCCGTTGGGCATTTTGATCACAATAGCCATACATCAACACGACATCGACCTTTTCCGCAATTGGTAAACGGTCCATTTTAACACGGGGAATGTATCATCAAGCAAATACCGTCCGCACTCGCGGAATGTTACGTGATTCCACGTAGTTATACGTTTATGACTATTACAGCGCCATCTATCACAAAGCGAAAAAAAGTGGTCCAAGTAAAACACTCATATTTCTTTACGTTGAAACGTCCCCTTTCAACAATTATACATGACTGTGCTTAAACTGACACACAATATTTTGTTAGCGCAACGCAATCTGACTTTCAAAAATCCCTACAAAAGAATGGCCCTGACTAACATTAAACTATACCTTTCACAAATCACTAAATCACTTACCTCACAATAATCTTCGTTTCTCCCACTACTGCAATACAGCAAGCGCCACTACTGCCAGCTAAATAAAAGATTCAAACTATGGAAGGCACTAACTACTGATAGGGATAGTTAGCAAATGAAAGATATTAATAGAGAACAAACAATGTATTTACCTTGATATCATCATATATAAATATAGCAGTTCATGACAAATTCAAAACTCCGCCATCTCTCTCCCCACATCCACCACTGCTGGCGGCTCACCTCCAACTGCGCAACGCTACGCGCTGTTCACAGCCAGCTGCCCAACACTACAATGGCGAGTATTACAACAATGCAAAGCAGCCACAGACTGCACACAGCACAGCGATTTTCATACAGAGGTGGCGTTAACAATAAAAAAACCTAAACAGCCTACTTACATAGCCCCCATGCTCCCCACAAAAAATTTTACAAATTGTATTGGGCAGTGGCCAATACAGATTTGAAAAATTTTTTTCATAATTACAATAACAAAGAAATCAAATGCACACACTTATTGATACAATGTTGGTCAAAAGCTAAAATTTTCTCACAGTCCATGAAGACAGTCCTCATCATTCGTCACAGTAAAATTGCGGTGTTTTTCTCAAAGTCTGAGCAGTAAAGGAAAATGCACGCAGAAGTAGTGGATTTCCATGCAATCTTGAAGAAGTAGTGTTGTCCTTCCAACGGAACGACAGTGCTGACTCTTGACATGCATACAGGTAATGGGCCACAGCAGAGCAAACCCACAGCAGAGTCAGTCGAAATTTTGAAGAGTATTGGTAGGTAGGTCATCACAGAGCAGACCCACTGTAGTCCTGGTAGAGATTACGGTATTGGTGGGCCACCAGAGGTGCAGACCCACTGCAGTCCTTGTAGAAATAATGGTATTGGTGAGTCAGCAAAGGTATAGACCCACTGTAGTCCTTGTGGAAATAATGGTATTGGTGGGTCATCAAAGATGCGGACCCACTGTAGTCCTTGTAGAGATAGCCAGCAGCCATCTGTTGTGACTGTGCAGGTGCACAATCACCATTGAAGAGTCTTGCGAATAATATAGCAAGTCCATAACCACCACTTGTGCACTCACAAAGTTTTTGGAATTGTCCTTAGAACCAGCAATGCTGTTATCCAGTCCCTTGCTGAATCATTAACACACGTGCAAACACTAACAGTCCCTACTTCTCACATATTGTCCAAATACTATGACCAACAGAAACGTGTGCAGTGAAATGTAACTTACAAGTTAATAATATGATGAATGGTGACAATTACAATTTTATAACATGAGAATACAATTACAAAGACACAGAAAACATCATTAAAAACATAATAATACAGATAACATTTGTAGTAATGCAGGCTTTACAAAAGAATCGAAATAACATATACATCAGTGTTACAGGAATTATGACATGAGTACATACATAAAAGATCAGAGTAACTTTAGAAACATCAACTTCACACATGAGCATTAAACAGAACAGAATTAATAATATCTAACATCTTTACAAAGTAAATAACATATTATTAATGCCAATTATATTCGAGGATAACAGTATTCCTCATCATAGTGAATGTAGCTTAATATTAAAAGAAGAAAAAAATTCTATGAAATTACACAGAGACAGGAAGAAAACAAATACACAAGGGTACACAAACACATAGTGGGATAACACCAATAGGAAAGGACAGGGTTCGTTTTCAGTGTAACATGTGGTACTGCAGTCCAACCCAAAACTTCATATATCTTTCCTCTTATTTCATCCTTTGTTTCCACCAAAAAAAATTCTATCTAAGCATGCTTTCTGTATTTATATGTTCACACATTTCTTACCTCAACATTTATTTCCAAGAAAATCCTACCTAAACCTGTTTTCTGTACCTTTTTTTCGTATAACTTCTCTATGCATTTCTTCCAATTCATCGAAACTCATTCTCTTAGAGGCTACCCCCTCTTAACCTAACTTAAATCTACTGAGCTCAGATGCTAAACTAAGGAACGAGGCAATGCTGCAGCACAAAATAAGTAACACAAACAGCAATGACAAAAAAAAATGGAAAATTGCAAAGCAAGCCACAGTAAATCTAAATTACCAAGCAATGCAACATTACAACTAATATGAGCCAATGTGCAAGAAAAATAAATCAGTAGTAAAACTAGCTTAACAGAGTAACACAAAGTCAAATTCAGTAACACTACACCTGGCAAACAGCAGTAACTTATACCTAAACATGACATAGCTCAAGCAGAAAAAATATTACAGTAAAAACAACAATGCAGATAAGGGAAATGTATATTCACATGTTAATATCTATGTAATTAAAGTGGTGCACCACAACAACTGATTGTAAAAAGAAATATTACCATGTACTTGAAAAGAATATTATGTATGCAGTTACTGTTACTAGTCCCTTCTTATTGTTCTTTCCTTTCCAAGTGCTCCTTTTTTGAAGAATGTGGATCACAAAATTATTATTTAATAGATCTGTTGACAGAAAGTGTTCACATTAGCAAATGCATTTAATTTTATTTTATGAAACCAATGCTGCAACACAGCTGGAAAACAGATGTCAAATGAAGTAAGCAATTACGCAAACCAAAGCATAAAAATATCATTCAATAGTCATGTGGCATTTCGTAAGTCAGTAGCTCTCAACTCTCGTAGAAAGACACTTGTCATAATCAGGTGTGCAGATGTACGAATATTTCCCATCAATTCATAAGCATTTCAGTAATTAGCACAAAGTACGAGTAACCATATGTTTTCAGTCAATGAGCGTGTAATATTTGCGATGCTTTCTACAAAGGAACGTCAATAGCCAGGATAATGGCCTCCCTTTTTTTTTCTACCTGTGCCGCTGAAAGGCTAATGGCTTTTTTTCGGGCGGCTGTCGCCCAGGTGGGTGCCCGCGACGCATTACGTGCAGGTGGTCACTTAACTTTCTTACGGAAATATTTACGACACCAGTTTCCGCTACAGTGACAGTCTCACATAAAAATATTTCACAGGTCAAGAATTAGCGTTGCAAATCTGTAGAAACAAAACCCTATAAATATAAGTGTCCAAATAAAATATTCGTCAGCATTGTGATACAGTCATGCATTTACGCACATTTCAAAACTCTTAAAGCACGATTCTTGGTTTCCAACAACCTTTTTCACAAACCAGAGTCCCTAAACACTACTCATTATTCCTTACCTCATTATACATATACATATTCGTCGACACTTTTTCAATATTTCATCATGAGAAATACGTAGCATAATAAACATTCCTCAACAACATAATACACATCGTCATCGTAATAATAACATCATAACACCTCAGTCAAATCTCAAAAACGTCGTAGCTTTCTGCAATAATTTCAAACCCTAAAAAAAATTCTCTGCTCATTTCAATAGTGTCATCTACCTCAAACATACTTTAAAATCATGCTCCCTTACCAAATATATCATTCAAAGCTCTCATAGTATACTTTAAAATCATGCTCCCTTACCAAATATATCATTCAAAGCTCTCATAGTATCACAATGGTTCCGAAAAAATATGAGCATTTCACAAAGTACAGACAAAATACAATTTCATAAGTGTGAAGTTACCCAACTGTGTAATTGCGTAAACATCTGTCACTGATGTAATAAAAAATAATGTTTATCTCTCAGTTAAATGATCAGATAGCTGTGTAATTTGTGTGTTAGAGAAATATGGTACCGATGTGTAAAGTTGTATAAGCAAATACCATATTAGCTAGGGTTCCTTGTGGTTGCCACACACATGGTACACAAAGTAAGCATGTACCCCCCTGAGGATAAATGTAATTATACTCCCAGGTGTTACAAATTACAGCAATGGAATGAAATGTATCACAGAAAACTTTCTTTGTAATTAAAAAAATCTTTAAAAATAAGTGTTTTAAGTATAAGATTATTCACTCAAATGCGTGTCCTGTAGCGCTAAATGTGCGTCTTGCTGTAAGATAATTCTGTGGAAGTGTCGTACTTATCGTCCTCCGAAAGCTAAGTTCTGCAGAAGTCAATGTACTTACCTCATGATAAACAAAAGTGAAATGCTTTATGTACAGATATCTTAGTTATTACGCTTATTGCCATGATGAAGAAAGTACTGTGCTGTAACTTATTGTTGTGCTACGGAAAAGGCAGTCTCATTGTAGCTATACCACAAAAGTTACTACTAAAATATGTTTTACTTTCCAGAATAAAACAGAAAACTGTGCAGATATAAAACAGAAACCGCAAAAGCAACATTGTAAATTGTCATTCATTAGTAGCGTCGTGATAAAACCGTGTAGTTGTCACATAAGCTAACCACTGTGTCCTCTGGTATCTCACAGAAAGTACTTTAAACCCAGAATGTATTTTCAAGTAAACCAAAATGTTGCACATAAAATCTCATTAGCAGTACCAGTATGTGTCCTAAGTATGTAAGCCTGATAGTCGTTACGTAATCGTGCAACTAACAAGCAAGAATGTACAAATACAACACTGTGTCGTCTGTTCACTATAACAATCCATTCGTCATTTCTGTTTAAAAATGTTCCCTAGGTTCAAGACTGGATATTTAACTTCAAACATTGTTGCATGTTAACAGTTTCTTAAGTCTGACAAAGCATACTAGAAATGTGAAGTGAAAAATTTTATGGCAAAGACAAAGTTAAAAAGCAGATTATCTCTCAATAAGCGGTTTTACGTGTGAAGTGTGGTGCAATCCTTTACTCTTCATAGTACTCAGAGTTTGAACTTGAATGCAATTGTCAGGTGATATACGTCGGTAAAGAATACTGGAATTTTTCTCAAGGTTAGCGTCTATGTTATTTTTCTCTGAGCCAGCCGGCGCACGCGGCTGCCTGCGGTGCGAGTTATTGTCTGTCTCTTTGTGGGCGCGCGTCGTTATTGGGACTAGGAGACCTAACTTCTACAAATTCGCCTTGCCGAGAGGGCCCAGCTCTGTTTGAATCCCGCCAGTTGTGATGAAATTCAGGTCTGTCGTTATGATTATCTCGTCTGTCGTCACGTCGGTAGTTCCTGTAGTTTCTTTCTTGTCGGTTAAGTGGTGGAGAATTTCTCCCTGAATCGTAACTGCGCGCTGGACTGTTGTGTCTAAAGTTATTCTGTCTCCCGTAATAATAATTGTTTTGGTTCCCATATTGTCTGTTTCTCTGATTGTCTCTGTGATAGTCATTACCGCGGAGAGGTGATCTTTCCCTGTAATTATTACTACTCTGCCAACGATTGTCATATGGGTGGTGTCTGTTTTGGTCACGATTTGTGTGGTGAGAATAGCCTTGTCGCGTCCAGTTATCGTTTCTGTCGTCACGGAATTGTGACAGATGTGACCTGTAATTGTTGTGTTCCTGTTTTCGCGTTCCGCGATTGTCAGTGTCAATTTCCAGTTCTTGTAACAGTCCCTGAAAGGCTTCAATGTCGTCTTTGCAACGTCCTGCTAAAATAGTATGCCATAAATGTTCAGGCAATTTGAGTAAGCAAATGCGGATGAGTTCTGAGGGGCTGTATGGGTTTGAAAGATACTGATTCTTATGCAACATGTTTTCAAAATATTTGACAAGACTGGAAAATTCAGATTGTTCAAAGTGTTTCATCATCATGATGCTATGTTTTACTCGGTCTTGTGTAGCTTGAGACCAATATGCTGAGAGGAAGGCATGGTAAAAATCTCCTTCACTGTGACAATCGTGAATGACCGATCGCATTCTTACAGCTGGTTCATTCTCTAAATAGCCACACATGAATTCTAATCTGTGTTCTAACGACCAGTTGGGAGGAAAACAATGAGAGAATTGATGGAGCCATGCTTGTGGATGAATGTCGTTGCCAGAATTCTTAAATGTTTTGAATTTACGTGTAGTAATGAACAGCTTATAGTCAAAATCATCATGTCGGCAAGTCGCATGTCGGTCATTGTTACGTCGTTTCGGCGGTTCCATCTCAAAATTCGGCGTACCTTGCCAACTTCTTTCACAATTTCCGAAGTGCCCTGTGTTGTTATTTTGTGTCTGTTCCATATTTCTATGTCCCTCTTCCCGTATTGGGGCACGAGTGTCCTCTGAAATATGTAATTCTTGTATTACTTGTGCCAAATGATCTTGTACTTCCCGGATTTCTCTTTTGTACTGTGTATTGATTTGATTTTGATTTTGTTTGAATTTTCTAATTTGTTCATACTCTTCAGTGTCCGTGAAGGCTACAGGTGTTGTGTCATTCAGATCATCATCTACCTTTGTAGATAAATTAGTGAACTGATCCGAAAGTTCGGCTACTTTCTCCGATAGTGTACTTATTTCCTCAGTGTGTTTTTCTGAACCAAGTTTCAGAGTATCTACTGTGTCCTTTAAGTTTTCCTGAGTTTTTGCAAGTTGCGTAACCGAATCGATAGATGCAACTGAGTCAAATTTTGCTCGCAAGGTCTCATGATTTTCATGAACAATAGTTTGCAGTTTTTTTATGGCTGCTTCGTGATTCTGTAATGCATTTTCATGCCGCGAAAAAATAGGTTGGAAATGCTCACAAATTTGTGTTTTTACGTCACTACAGACTTTTTGACATTTCGATTCAATGTGATGTAACTCAGTAGTTAAATCCTCACGTGTTCGTTCAAGAGTTTGCTCCAATGAGTCTAACTTTTTAAGATTTTGTTCCATTGTGTCTAACTTTTGAAGCTTTTGCTGTGTTTGTCCCATTTGTTGTATTAATTGTAATAACAATGCATTGGTGTCTGAAACATGTTCCTCAGTGCTTTTCGGAAGTGAATTTACACCGGAAACATTCACATTTTGACAAGCAGAAAATGTGTCTTGACTTATTTGAGAAAACGGTGAGGATCCAAAACCTGAATCTACAGTATTTGCGAGATCGTGTCGTGTCATTTCGGCTTCCTGAGGCGCGCTATTGCCGACCGATCGATCGATAATGCTTCCCTCTTCACTAATTGTTTCACTGTCCACGCCATTGTTTGCCGCCCGCTCCATTTCCCTATGCACAATTACCAAATTACTACTTTGAACATTAGTAAATTCATTACTCGGCGGCGCTGATAAGCTACGCTCGTCGTCACTATTATTTCTCAGTTTAGTTTGGAGCCTAGTGTTACGTTTTTCACACGCCATAATTGTCACAATATTTCACACGATAACACAGAAAAGCACAATTTGAAGTGCAAAAATAGGAGAACACATTAACATAGCACTGAAAATAATATCTAGTTAATTGCAAGCGTAGCTGCGAAGTACTTGGTGCAAATCTATATGCATGCCACAACTGTTTTACTGTACAACAATGAAAGGCTACAACTACAAAGGAGATTCTCTCTACAATTACGCGCTAGCAATAAACAAAAGCTACACTAAATACACAAACTACAAGAAAAAATCAGAAGATTCCAGTGAGGTATCCTAGGCTAAGGTTCGACATATGAAACGTCCCCTTTCAACAATTATACATGACTGTGCTTAAACTGACACACAATATTTTGTTAGCGCAACGCAATCTGCCTTTCAAAAATCCCTACAAAAGAATGGCCCTGACTAACATTAAACTATACCTTTCACAAATCACTAAATCACTTACCTCACAATAATCTTCGTTTCTCCCACTACTGCAATACAGCATGCGCCACTACTGCCAGCTAAATAAAAGATTCAAACTATGGAAGGCACTAACTACTGATAGGGATAGTTAGCAAATGAAAGATATTAATAGAGAACAAACAATGTGTTTACCTTGATATCATCATATATAAATATAGCAGTTCATGACAAATTTCAAAACTCCACCATCTCTCTCCCCACATCCACCACTGCTGGCGGCTCACCTCCAACTGCGCAACGCTACGCGCTGTTCGCAGCCAGCTGCCTAACACTACAATGGCGAGTATTACAACAATGCAAAGCAGCCACAGACTGCACACAGCACAGCGATTTTCATACAGAGGTGGCGTTAACAATAAAAAAACCTAAACAGCCTACTTACAACGTACTACACGAATATGTAATAAAAAATGGGGATACGTATTTTAAAAAACGCAGTTGATATCCGTTTGACCTATGGCAGCGCCATCTAGCGGGCCAACCATAGCGCCAGCTGGTTTCCTCCTTCAAGCTAGACGAGTTTCGTTCCTTGTAGTTTTTTCGTTTGATGCTTATTTCGTGAGATATTTGGCCTGGTCACTATCAGTGGACCACCCTGTATGTTTGAGACATAGGTGCTTCTGACATGAAAAAGCACAAATGCAGATGAATAACACCTCAAATACACTGTTTTAAGTTATTTTACATACAGCAGTTTCCCTTAGTGACAGCAATAGTTCAATTTTTTTCTTATTAGATAGAGAATATGATGGGGACCCATGAAGCAGTATAGTTTGACTAGTCAAAGGTCTTTGATTATTGGAACAGTAAAGACTAACTCTAAAAGCTAATCATTCACTTAAATTACTTTGCAAGATGATAAGATGCAACACTGGGCTTAATTAACTTCAAAAAGGAACCTTTCATGATGGGTACCAAAACTACACCTTCTCTGAAAATATGCATAATTTTACTTCTAACAATACTACTGTGAATTTGTTCATTGAACTTCTATACGTACTTGAACTTACCTGTGAAGCACGTATTCTTTGCAAAAACATTTACACAATCTTGCATTGTAATCCTACAAAACTATACTTTGTAATAAACTAAGGATACTTTAGCAATAGCCTTCCCAACTTCAGTTTTGTGGTTTTAAATTTTAAATAATTAAGATTTTCACTTTCCTATTAATTGATCTTTGAATTTTTTTACTTAAACTTCCTACCTTAACAATTTCACTTGGAGTAGTTCATTAACAAAGCATCCAAATGTTACTCTTACTGTAACTTCTACTACTCCTTTTACTTTGAACGAAAAATCACTTTTAAACACATGACTGCAAGAATTGTTCATTTAACCCAGGATACTCGGTTTTAGTAGCACTTAGGTGAGGACCCTGCGTAGGTATGTGATCAGGATTGCAATTATGGTTCCGGACACGAATTTATGTTTTATGTGATTATTATTGAAGCAACACAAAAATTAACTGGTCCATGCCCATATAAATTACTTAACTGACTGTATGAAGTTTGTGAAGGAGTGGCGAAGATTGCTGGCAGGCGACATGGCGGCTAACTGTACTCACAGCTCTTGATGTGCGTATGCTCTATAAATTCTCTTCTTGGCGTCGGATTTTCAACATATTAGAGCCATTCTATTAGCCATGAACATCAAATAATAGCCACATCTGAGGCAGCTTCCACTTGCCTCTCTTAGCACCGTCGAGGTGCACCGTGCTAAGGGTAGTGACACACTACGTGTCGTTCACACAAAGGGGCCGCTCAGTTCGACCTCCAAACACACCTTTTACATCGCGCAGTGCCACTTTCGTTGCGGAGCGACTTTCCTAAAGCGTTTACGTGTTACAAATACAAGTGCCCTAAGCATGAACCAGCTTTTAACAAACATACTCTTTTTCATAAACATATTCATATTATAATAATTAAAATTTCAATATATTCACTCGCTTTTTCCATATATACATTACAAAAGTCTAATTTTCTTGAAATACATCAAGAAGTTTAAGCAACACAGAATACACACTTCATAAATTGCGGATACAGTTACATAAAACAAACCTACTCCTAATCGATATAAGTGTTACAAGTTTTATTCCAGTAGCTTTGTTATGTGCGTTGATTCAAACTTTCTGGTTATTTTATCTGAGATTAGAGATACAAAGCCCATGGAGAAGACGTCATTCCCTCAGAGCTATTGAAATTCCTGGGAGAACCAATAATGACAAAATTATTCCATCTGGAGTGCAAGATAAATGTGACAGGAGAAATACCCTTAAACTTCTAGAATAATGTGACAATTCCAATTCCAACGAAAGCGGCTACTGACATGTGTGAATATTACCGAACTATTAGTTTAACAAGTCATAGATGGAGAATACCGACACGAACTATTCCGCCTGGTGTGCAAGATGTATGAGACTGACGAAATATCCTCAAATTTCAAGAATAATATGAAAACTCCAGTTGCAAAGCAAGCAGCTACTGATAGGTGTGAATATTACCGAACTATCAGTTTAATAACTCATAGATGCGAATTATTTACAGAAGAATGAGAAAACTGGTAGAAGCCGACCACGGGAAAGATGAGTTTAGGTTCCGGAAAAATGTACGAACATGTGAGACAATACTGAACCTACGAATTTTCTTAGAACATAGGTTTACATAATTTGTGACGGAGAAAGCTTTCGACAAAGTTTGCTGGAATACACCAGTCGTAACCGACGAGACAGGCAGCTAAGAGTTGTATCCACTTAACCGGATTGCAACTCAAACTAGTGACAGTTTAAACACAGACCAACACTCTTGAAAATCTACCTAACGCCTGGTAACCAACGTAACGAGGGAACAACCCAGGCAAGGCGGAACCGGCGGACAGCACTGCGTCTTCAGATACGGAGTTTAGAACACCCAGAAGCAGAAGGAACCACTACGACCAAGGTAGTCCAAAAGAACCACAATCAAGGAGGCTGTCGAACGACATGCCTTACCGGACAGCAGCGGCAAGGCCAGGAAAAGTACACTGCCACGAAAATACGCTAACTTCCAGGGCAGGTAATTGGGGCGTTAACGGCCATTAGGCACAAAAATACCACTGGTTGAACTCCACCAATAAACACAAGGAATTCAATGATTAATAATAAGAAGTGGTGGACGGCTAATTAATTCCGCCAACTCCAAACACTCCACTCGTTGCTCTTCGTCTCAGCGACCCTTCGAGCAGCAATGCACGAACAAACGTGCCCAGAAAATAATAGATATAGGCTCCCAGGTAGATGCTATTTTCCTTGACTTCCGGAAGGCGTTCGATACAGTTCCGCACTGTCGCCTGATAAACAAAGTAAGAGCCTACGGAATATCAGACCAGCTGTGTGGCTGGATTGAAGAGTTTTTAGCAAACAGAACACAGCATGTTGTTCTCAATGGAGAGACGTCTACAGAAGTTAAAGTAACCTCTGGCGTACCACAGGGGAGTGTTATGGGACCATTGCTTTTCACAATATGTATAAATGACCTAGTAGATAGTGTCGGAAGTTCTATGCGGCTTTTCGCGGATGATGCTGTAGTATACAGAGAAGTTCAGCATTAGAAAATTGTAGCGAAATGTAGGAAGACCTGCAGCGGTAGGCACTTGGTGCAGGGAGTGGCAACTGACCCTTAACATAGACAAATGTAATACATAGAAAGAAGGATCCTTTATTGTATGATTATATGATAGCGGAACAAACACCGGTAGCAGTTACTTCTGTAAAATATCTGGGACTATGCGTACGGAACGATTTAAAGTGGAATGATCATATGAAATTAATTGTTGGTAAGGCGGGTGCCAGGTTGAGATTCGTTGGGAGAGTCCTCAGAAAATGTAGTCCATCAACAAAGGAGGTGGCTTACAAAACACTCGTTCGACGTATACTTGAGTATTCCTCATCATTGTGGGATCCGTACCAGATCGGGTTGACGAAGGAGATAGAGAAGATCCAAAGACGAGCGGCGCGTTTCGTCACAGGGTTATTTGGTAAGCGTGATAGAGTTACGAAAATATTTAGCAAACTGAAGTGGCAGACTCTGCAAGAGAGGCGCTCTGCATCGCGGTGTAGCTTGCTGCCCAGGTTTCGAGAGGGTGCGTTTCTGGATGAGGTATCGAATATATTGCTTCCCCCTACTTATACCTCCCATGGAGATCACGAATGTAAAATTAGAGAGATTCGAGCGCGCACGGAGGCTTTCCGCAGTCGTTCTTCCCGCGAACCATACGCGACTGGAACAGGAAACGGACGTAATGACAGTGGCATGTAAAGTGCCCTCCGCCACACACCGTTGGGTGGCTTGAGGAGTATAAATGTAGACGTAGATCTGAAAATGGTGGAGGTTTCACTACTGGGTTAATGTTCACTCAACTCGAACTAGGTTGTTGCCCTCGCAACTACAGCCCCTCGGTACGGCAATGCCTGCGTGCCGCCAGCGGTCCCGGCATGTCCTCACGCTGCCGGACCTCCCTCCAGCTCCGTCCCAACTAAACTACCGACACAACCGAGCCAGAAAACACTTGCCATCCTTCCAAAGATAGTACCACGGTACTAGACATTGATAAACGCTGCTGCTGCCACTCACAGACAGACAACACTAGCAAACGTAGTGGCCCCAGTAAACACAAGAAGAAAACGAGATGCCACTATCCCTATGACACGATGCCAACCTACCAACGGCACTAACGCGAACCGCACGCGGCTCAGACTTATTGCTGCGATTTTTACTATTCGAAAGGTATTTGAAGAAAGTGATAGTTCGATATGAGTAGTAGACGACTTTACTTATTTTCATTCGCTTATGACGTATTATATTTTGGGGTAACTCTTCTCATTCACAAAGGATATTTTTGGCTCAGAAACGGGCGGTTCGGGCAATAAATCGTCTAAGTTCGCGAACCTCTGCCGACCCCTGTTCACTAGTTTGGGTATATTCTCTCAATATATATATTCTTTACTGTTGTTTCTTGTAAACAATATCAGCTTATTCACAAGAATTAGTAGCTTCCCTCAGTTAGTACTTACTAGGCAGAAACGCAGATTCGGATCGCACTTTGTGGACTCTTGTGCAAAAAGGTGTACGGTATACTGCTGCATCCATTTTCAATAACCAACCACAAGAATTCAAAAATCTTAGCAGTAATCGACGCGCTTTCAAGTCGAAGCTAAGCAGTTTCGCCATGGGTCACTCCTTCTATTCTCTCTAGCAGTTCATTGAAAAATTAAACTGATTCCTGTGCTACATTGTTGATTGCGTTTACATAAACTTACAGCTTGTCTTTTTTTGGTTCATAAACATTTTATTTTAACTGTTATTACTTTTATGTAGTAATTTCATGTACTGAGACGTTCCATGACCTTGGAGATTTGCTCCTCAATTTGGTCCTACGGACCTAGACGTGTGAAACAAAAATAAAATGAAATTATCTTATATGTCAAAGACATTCTGAAATTTTATATTGAAAATTTGTGTGTAATATTCAATCTTTTTCATTGTCACAACAGTAAATATGTTTTGGTACTGGTTTGCTACACATTTTCCATATTTGCCATCTTGTTAAGATCACTCTATGAGCAAAAAATTAAATTTGAAAATTCTAGAGTGAAATGAAAACTTAGTCCTAGTTAGGTTCGTTAGGCACATGTGTCCCACCTCACCGATTTTCAAAATCTGTCAACTTAAAATTTGTTGGGTACTGAAACTGTATTATTGATCATAACAAAGGACAATTTTTGACCTTTCATTTTTCAAATATATGTAAAATAAATTTTAACCATGAAACGTTTAAGCAGTCATTCTTCTCACGCTCCATAGTAGTTGGAACGAGAAGAAAGTCTAAATGTGGTACAGTGCTAAGTACTCTGTCCTATGCACTTTCCGTTCATCTGTAGTAGGCCTATGTTTGTGGATGGAAATGTAGGTGTCCACTTCTTGCACTGCCCAAAACGAGCTGACCTTTTACCGTTTTGCTGAGACAGTTTCGAGCTGCATCTTCAGGTCTTTATCGGCTGGTCAGGTCATCAGCAGTTCACGTATCTCACGACATGTCTCCCCTTCCAGTTCTGATCACATATATACGTGACGAGCATCCTTCCAGTTCTGATCACATGTATACGTGACGAGCATCCTAACACAGTGATAGCTCTTATAGGGTGACAATTATTTAACTATATGAAAAAACGTATATTAGTTGCAAACTACGGCGTGAACACACTTTATTCAACACATAAACATCACTACAGACATTCCGATTTATGTTATGACATGTTCGATATGCCTGCCGTTCATTGGCGATGATGTAGCGCAGACGAATAGCGAAATTCTGCGTGACCCCCTGAAATGTCGGAACATCGATGCTGTCGATGACCTACTGGATGCCAGTTTTCAGCTCAGCAGTTGTTTTGGGGTTATTGCTGTAAACCTTGTCTGTAATAGCCCCACAAAAAGGAGTCGCGTGTGTTGAGATCCGAAGAATATGGCGGCCAATCGAGACTCATGCCAGTGGCCTCTGGGTATCCCAGAGCCAGAATGCGGTGCCCAAAGTGCTCCTCCAGGACATCACTCTCCTGTTTCGACGGGGTCGAGCTCCGTCTTTCATGAACCACATCTTGTCGAAATCAAGGTTACTGTGGATAGTGGGGATGAAATCATAGTCCAAAACCTTCTCGTACCGTTCGGTAGTACAGTACCATCAAGGAACATCACACCGATTATTTCGCGACTGGACATTGCATACCACACAGTCACCCGCTTAGAGGGAAGAGACTTCTCGATCGCGAAATGTGGATTCTCAGTGCCCCAAAGGCGAAAATTTTGCTTATTGACGAACCCATCCAAATGAAAGTTGCCTTCGTCGCTAAACTAAACTGTAATGCGCATATTAATTCCTATTATGCCCCAGTGGTCAACTGTGCAGTTCGAACGTCCTGTCCGCCGCTCGTGGTCTCGCGGTAGCGTTCTCGCTTCCCGAGCCCGGGGTCCCGGGTTCGATTCCCGGCGGGGTCAGGGATTTTCACCTGCCTCGAGATGACTGGGTGTTTGTGTTGTCCTCATCATTTCATCATCATCCAGGAAAGTGGCGAAATTGGACTGAGCAAAGATTGGATAATTGTACGGGCGCTGATAACCACGCAGTTGAGCGCCCCACAAACCAAACATCATCATCATCATCATCGAACGTCCTAAAGCAAACCGATCAGAGGTTATGACGATTTTATTTATAGTTCAATAATTGTCACACTGTATCTCAACGCTGGCGTTTATGATAAAGCTATTTCATGCTGTTTACAGTTGGATGTCCTAATACGTTGTAAATGTCGGTTATGCAATAGAAAAGAAAATTACTGCAACCTCTCCAGAGGAACATACTATCAGAGCCTTGTCAGTTGAAATTCTGGGCCTGGCTTTCTTGGCGACTGTTCCTGCGATCAGGTCATTAGCGGCCCTTTCTAGAGAACTCATCAGCTTCGATTCCTTTCCTCGTCTCAGGGCAATAGGGCACGTTCTCGGCAACTTCTTTAAGTAGGAAGGTACGTTCCATTCTCTCGAACGGATTTCGAGCTCACTAATTGGGAGGCGTTGGTTAGCAAGTTATCGTACTGGAAGTAACAGATTTCAGTGCTCACTAAAGAGCTTAACGAAAGCCTTTCATTACAGTTTGATCATCTCTAACTGCGGCGTTGGTCTACGCAAGAACAACATCCTCATACAACATTGCTGCAATCGTGGCCATTTGCGAGATGTTCGTACTGGCTTGCTGTTCTGAATACAGCCGGAAACAAAATAACGTTAGAAACTTACGAGGACAGTCCGGACGTAACCTGCATTTTAATGCTGCATGCGACTGTCAGTGTACTGAACTGTGCATAGAGCTTTAGTGGGAAGCCACGCTGCCTCTCGTTCGCCTACAGTGGCCGTTCAAAATGAACGTTGCACCTGAACAGTCCTCAAATATGAAATCTGTCTGAAATATGACTTTCTGTTACTAAAACTCACAAAGATTTTGACGCATGTAGCGAAATTTGTGCTGCATACGGATCGCATGTGAAGAATGAAGGTGTTGTGCATTATTAGTGTGTAAGTAGGCTGCTTAGGTTTTTATGTTGGTAACGCCACGTAGCTCTCTGTATGAAAATCACTGACTGTGCTGTGTGCAATCTGTGGCTGGTTGGCATTGTTGGAATATTCGCTTGTGTAGTGCTGGGCAGTTGGATGTGAACAGCGCGCAGTGTTGCCAATTTAGCGACTCTGTCGCTAGAAATGGTGACTTTTGCCTTCGTCTTAGCGACAAAAAAAAACTTTTTAGCTACAAAAATTATTTAGCGACTTATCTGGCGACTTTTGGAGTACTGACGACTTTTGAAGTACAAATAAAAACTATTTTGGGCCAGTATTTTCATTAACAAAACTAAGATTATAACTATAGAATGGGTACTACACCGACTTTGTTCTAGATTTACTAAGTTAAATTAAGTTCTTAGCAGATCATGTAGCATTGTTCAGCATTTTGTAAACCTGGATGTGGGAATTGCCTAAAGAGTAAGAAATCCTTGACTATAGAACAATTCATTTTTCATTACCCACTAGCCTGTTAATCGTCGATAGCGTATCGATCGATAATTCTTCAACTTTTGAACTCCCTTTATTTTTCGAATTGACAAAAAACATACGTTATATTAAGTATAATAAAATACATTTCTGTCCAGCAACTTCTAATTTTTCGAAATGTTAACTCGCAGTCAAATTATTACCACATGCACAGTGGTAACGCAAGAACAATTCGGTGGGGTATGTCAGATATTATTACGTTTTAAACAATGAACAATAGGACTGATATCGAGTTACCGAGTGAGTAGATTGCTCCATGACGTCTAGTTCACCTGAGTTTTAATGTATTTTCAGTGATTATAAACTGGTGAAACTTATGTTGTGGTGGCTTACATAATGGATTTACCGCAGAAGGAGAAGCAATACGCTCAAAAATATCGGGATGCGTGGGAAGCAGAACCTGAATTCAATGGGTGGCTGAAATCAGTCGTTGGAGACTTCTCCAAGGCAAGATGTCAAGTATGTGCAAACAGAGTTTTATGCTAAATTGTGTGATATTAGAAAGCATTCGAAAACTATTAAGCATAAACAAAAAATTCATTTAAAAATGAAATGTGAAAATTGTTCCGAAAACTACAGCTAGTATAGCAAGCAGAGCGGAAGGCGCCCTTTCTTTATTTATTGCTGAACATTGTCCTATTTTAGCTGTAGATCATTTTGGAATACTGTGCAAGAAGGTGTTCTCCGGTGACGAGGGCGCTAAAAACATGTAATTACATCGTACAAAGTGCACCAACATTGTAACTGAAGTTATGGCTCCATATTTTACACAGTTATTGGTTGAAGATATAGGTAACCAAAAATACAGTGTACTAATAGAGGAATCCACAGATGTATCAATATCTAAAATGCTAGGTATCGTTATGCGGTACTATAGTGTAAAAAACCAAACCATTAGATCAGCATTTCTCAAACTCGCTGTAGTAGAAACTGCAGATGCAAGAAATCTGGCTGCTGTTCTTGTGAATTCTTTGAAAGATCTCAAACTTCCAATCGCTAATTTGGTAGGAATTGGCACAGATAATGCTTCTGCAATGGTTAGAATGAACAATGGGCTTTTAGAACAACTCAAGAAAGAATATGGTTTGAAGCATTTGGTATTGATCCGTTGCATTTGTCACTCTCTAGAGCTTGCAGTTTCGCACGCCTCAGTGAATACCATACCTAGAAACATAGTTTCTTGTACGGGAAATCTACAATTGGTTCTCCATTTCACCCAAAAGACAAGAGGAATTTAAAAAGGTTTATGAGACAATAAATTGTGAAAACAGCCACTATAAATTTTTAAGGTCTGTGTAACGCGTTGGCTTTCAATTGAACCAGCAACACAAAGAATTCTGGAGCAGTGGGAAGAATTAAAGCTACATTTTTCAAGACAATTGTTGCACTGCCGATCTTTTGTACAAGATGTATTGTGACGACTCAAATCATCTTTACATGTTTTACCTTAAACATGCTTTAAAAGACATACAAATAGCAATAATAGCTTTTGAAGGAGAAGACAATGACCCCACTAAATTACTAGATACACTTGTATTTCTCATGCAGTCACTCGGACAAAACATAGTTTTTCCATCTGTTGATTTGTTGACAACACCAGTTCCAAGCGAATGCATGTACGCAAATCCGAACCTTGGCTTTATGTTTGAACAGAAATTGTCTCAGTCAAGTTTGTCTGAAGAAAATAAAGTTTATTTGAAGAAGAGATGCATTCAGTTTAGTCTGAAACTCATAAAAGAAATTCAACAAAGACTGCCAAGTAACGTTATGATCCTGAATGCAGAATGTTGAAGAAACACTAAAAGTGAATAAAAGTAATGCTGTGGCGGATTTAGCCAAAGAATTTGGTTTTAGTGGCGATTTCATAGACGGTATGCTGCAAGAATGACAAAATATCAAGTTCATTAGGTGGAATAACACTACTAACACTGTTCGATTTTGGAGTGAGGTTTTGCAGTATAAAAATGCCGCAGGAGAGAATCCTTTTTCTTTGATTTCACAGCTAGCAATGACTGTTCTATGCCTACCGCATTCAAATGTAGAAGGGAAAAGAATATTCAGTTCTATGAACATTATAAAAACCAAACAACGTAACAGATTATCGTTGAAGACAATTACTGCTTTGATCATATTGAGAGACCAGCTGAAGAAACAAAATAAAGATTGTGCATCTTTTGACATATCGTCAGACGCATTGGAGCTTATTGGAACGAACAAAAGTTACTCTTTTGCGACAAAACCAGTCGAACTGCAGCATCATCTTTTGAGCGACGTTCAACCCTCTACATCAACTACAGTTCTGTCAGAGCATGAAACAGAAGAGTTATTCGATCTTCTGAGTGACGACGATGAATAGCTCACATACCGGTATGTATATATTTTGTAACCTAATTTGAGTTCTTGCTTTCTTTTGCTACAAATATAGTTGTATATTTCTAGTATATTTGACTACTGTGATTGAAACAAGAATTTATGTGTTGGGTCAATTATGATAACATGTTTAATTAAACGTTAGCGTATTTTATATGTATGTTGTTGCAAGTAATGCGTCATTTAATTAAGACAATATAGCAATTATGTATGAGACAATTTTTATTAATATTTTATTCCCCCCCCCCCCCCCCCCCCCCCCCCCCCCCCCCCGCCAGTGACTTATTGCACCATTCACAGCAGGAAATTTTCAGTATACCCCTCGTAAAATCATTTTAGCGACTTTCTAGCGAATTTTGATATTGAATCTAGCGACTCGGGTTTTTTTTAGAGTTGGCAACACTGACAGTGCGTAGCGTTGTGCAACTGGAGGTGAGCCGCCAGCAGTGGTGGATGTGGAGAGAAGGATGGCAGAGTTTTGAACGGACGATCTGGACGTTTGTATTAAGGTAAATACATTGTTTGATCTCTATCAAAATCTTTCATTTTCTAACTATGCCTATCAGTAGTTAGTGCCTTTAGTAGTTAGACTCTTTTATTTAGCTGGCGCTCACTGTAGTGCAGTAGTTCGAGTAACGAAGATTTTTGTTAGGTAAGTAATTCATGAAAGGTATAGTTTATTGTTTGTCAGGGCCACTCTTTTGTAGAGATTATTAAAATCAGATTGCGTTGCGCTAAAAAAATATTGTGTGTCAGTTTAGTGATGATCAGAATAAGTATAGAGAGCTGTCTGAGTACGTTCAGTTTTACTCAGCTGTCTTTGTATCAAATTATGCAGAAGTTTACCAGCACAGTAATTCAAAATTTTTCTAAGGGTACGTTTCAAGTAACGTTTTTATAACAGTAGAAGGACTAATTTTCACAATGGTAACAGAAGTGGTCATAAATCTACAGTCAACAACGAACTGGTTCAAGAAAATTGACGAAATAATTCGTGGAAACGGGCGTTTCACAATATCCTAACTGTCAAACAACTAGCCACAGATTTCTCGGAGTGTTTTGCACGAGATCGTGATAAATAATTGGGCGAGTACATTTTCCGTGCCATGTAGGTTGCAAAATACGTTTCTTAAAACCATAAAAAACATATACTGACCCGTTTTGAAACGCTAACGGACTGTCATATGTGAATTTTATATAGCATGGAACAGTAACCAGTTAAAAAGCCAACTATGAGGCTGGCAAACGCAATAATTGTTTCCAACAGCTCCGATGAAATGTTATCGTACATCCGTCGTACAGCCCAATGTTGATTCCACCTGGTTTTCAGCTCTTCACACACGTGAATAACGAGGTTGACTCACCCTGACTCCAAGAAAAAAGACCAAGAAGCTGTCACAGGCTGGCCGCAGCTTCAGGCTGCACAACGTCACGCAAAGGAAGTTGCTCAACGTGTTAAGAGAGATTTGATAAATGTCGAAATGTAAGTGGCAATTATGAAAATATGTAATACAAAGATGTGGTATTAAGATTTTTCAAATAAGTGCAATTTAACTATGATTCAAATGCCTCTGAGCACTATGGGACTTAACTTCTGAGGTCATCAGCCCCCTAGAACGTAGAACTACTTAAACATAACTAACCTAAGGACATCACACACATCCATGCCCGAGGCAGGATTCGAACCTGCGACCGTAGCAGTCGCGCGGTTCCAGACTGTAGCGCCTAGAACCGCTCTGCCACACTGGCCGGTCAATTTAACTATTCCAGTGTGTAATTTATGGCATAAAGGAGGTTGCTTTCCAAATAGCACTCCTTTAAAGAACACCAAATTCTTGAGGTGATGTAATACTGGTTACTGTAGTTAACGTTTACACAATCATGTATCTAGTTTTGAATAGACTTTCACTTAACGGCTATTTTAATATTATTCTTAAGAGAAACTCTTACAACAAAGAGCACGAATTTCCTTCTTAGCTTTACTCCTTGAAAAATTCAATAATTTATATTTTGATTTAAGCTTTCGAAAATCCATGACCCGACATCGATTCTTGTTCTCTAAATACAAATTACATAGCAACCAGCAGAATTAGTGATAAGTGTAGTAGTAATTGCAAACAATATCTATGATGCATAAGAAAATACAATTAATTACTTCAGACAGTCTTGGAACGGAAAAGTTGCTGATTTGATCGGTTTTTCGTGTAACAGACGCACAGTGCCTGATACAAATAAACGACGCCCCATATGACCGCTCAAAACCTTCTATATATCCTCCACATGGTCCATAACGTATGTCTGCAAGTTCCGAAGGTTTCTCACAGTAGCATTAGACAGACGTGGGAGATAGGCCTCCCAACGCTCAAAACTGAGTTCTACTTTTGTGGAACGTATTTGTTCCATCAACCACGAAAGGGTTTATGCTTCTGTGTGGGATGTAACTTGCTGTAACCTTGCGGTCTTTATGGTAAGGATACGTACAGGTTGAAGAAGTGCTGTATATTATTCTCCCTTTATTTGGTACAGGTCTATATTTTCTCATTATCCTGCCAATAAACCTAAGTAAGCCACTGCTTTACCTACGACTGAGCCTGTACGGTAATTCCATTTCATATCCGTGCAAATTGTTACATCCACGTATTTGTATGAGTTGACTGATTCTAGTTGTAACTCACTGATATTGCACTCATCGGACACTTCTATTCTGCGTTTTATGAGGTGCTCACTTTTACATGTATGTACACTCCTGGAAATGGAAAAAAGAACACATTGACACCGGTGTGTCAGACCCACCATACTTGCTCCGGACACTGCGAGAGGGCTGTACAAGCAATGATCACACGCACGGCACAGCGGACACACCAGCAACCGCGGTGTTGGCCGTCGAATGGCGCTAGCTGCGCAGCATTTGTGCACCGCCGCCGTCAGTGTCAGCCAGTTTGCCGTGGCATACGGAGCTCCATCGCAGTCTTTAACACTGGTAGCATGCCGCGACAGCGTGGACGTGAACCGTATGTGCAGTTGACGGACTTTAAGTGAGGGCGTATAGTGGGCATGCGGGAGGCCGGGTGGACGTACCACCGAATTGCTCAACACGTGGGGCGTGAGGTCTCCACAGTACATCGATGTTGTCGCCAGTGGTCGGCGGAAGGTGCACGTGCCCGTCGACCTGGGACCGGACCGCAGCGACGCACAAATGCACGCCAAGACCGTAGGATCCTACGCAGTGCCGTAGGGGACCGCACCGCCACTTCCCAGCAAATTGGGGACACTGTTGCTCCTGGGGTATCGGCGAGGACCATTCGCAACCGTCTCCATGAAGCTGGGCTACGGTTCCGCACACCGTTAGGCCGTCTTCCGCTCACGCCCCAACATCGTGCAGCCCGCCTCCAGTGGTGCCGCGACAGGCGTGAATGGAGGGACGAATGGAGACGTGTCGTCTTCAGCGATGAGAGTCGCTTCTGCCTTGGTGCCAATGATGGTCGTATGCGTGTTTGACGCCGTGCAGGTGAGTGCCACAATCAGGACTGCATACGACCGAGGCACACAGGGCCAACACCCGGCATCATGGTGTGGGGAGCGATCTCCTACACTGGCCGTACACCACTGGTGATCGTCGAGGGGACACTGAATAGTGCACGGTACATCCAAACCGTCATCGAACCCATCGTTCTACCATTCCTACACCGGCAAGGGAACTTGCTGTTCCAACAGGACAATGCACGTCCGCATGTATCCCGTGCCACCCAACGTGCTCTAGAAGGTGTAAGTCAACTACCCTGGCCAGCAAGATCTCCGGATCTGTCCCCCATTGAGCATGTTTGGGACTGGATGAAGCGTCGTCTCACGCGGTCTGCACGTCCAGCACGAACGCTGGTCCAACTGAGGCGCCAGGTGGAAATGGCATGGCAAGCCGTTCCACAGGACTACATCCAGCATCTCTACGATCGTCTCCATGGGAGAATAGCAGCCTGCATTGCTGCGAAAGGTGGATATACACTGTACTAGTGCCGACATTGTGCATGCTCTGTTGCCTGTGTCTATGTGCCTGTGGTTCTGTCAGTGTGATCATGTGATGTATCTGACCCCAGGAATGTGTCAATATAGTTTCCCCTTCCTGGGACAATGAATTCACGGTGTTCTTATTTCAATTTCCAGGAGTGTACATTAAAATCAGTTTACAGTCTTTGCACCACATTCAAATGGTTCAAATGGCTCTGAGCACTATGGGACTTAACATCGGAAGCCATCCCCTAGAACTTAGAACTACTTGAACCTAACTAACCTAAGGACATCACACACATCCATGCCCGAGGCAGGATTCGATCCTGCGACCGTAGCAGTCGCGCGGTGCCGGACTGAAGCACCTGCTTTACCGACGATCAACTTTATATGATCATTCCATTTTAAATCACTCCCAATGCGTACTCCCAGATAATTTATGGAGTTAACTGCTTCCAGTTGCTGACCTGCTATTTTGTAGCTAAATGATAAGGGATCTATCTGTCTATGTATTCGCAGCACATTACACTTGCCGGCCGCGGTGGTCTAGCGGTTCTAGGCGCTCAGTCTGGAACCGCGGGACTGCTACGGTCGCAGGTTCGAATCCTGCCTCGGGTATGGATGTGTGTGATGTCCTTAGGTTCGTTAGGTTTAAGTAGTTCTAAGTTCTAGGGGACTGATGACCACAGATGTTAAGTCCCATAGTGCTCAGAGCCATTTGAACCACATTACACTTGCCTACATTGAGATTCAATTGCCATTCCCTCCACCATGCGTCAATTCGCTGCAGATCCTCCTGCATTTCAGTACAATTTTCCATTGTTACAACCACTCGATACACCACAGCATCATCTGCAAAAAGCCTCAGTGAACTTCCGATGTCATCCACCAGGTCATTTATGTATATTGTGAACAGCAACGGTCCCATGACACTCCCCTGTGGCACACCTGAAATCACTCTTACTTCGGAAGACTTCTCTCCATTGAGAATGACATGCTGCGTTCTGTTATCTAGGAACTCCTCAATCCAATCACACAATTGGTCTGATAGTCCATATGCACTTACTTTGTTCATTAAACGACTGTGGGGAACTGTATCGAACGCCTTGCGGAAGTCAAGAAACACGGCATCTACCTGTGAACCCATGTCTATGGCCCTCTGAGTCTCGTGGGCGAATAGCGCGAGCTGGGTTTCACACGACCGTCTTTTTTGAAACCCATGCTGATTCCTACAGAGTAGATTTCTAGTCTCCAGGAAAGTCATTATACTCGAACATAATACGGGTTCCAAAATTCTAGAACTGATCGACGTTAGAGATATAGGTCTATAGTTCTGCACATCTGTTCGACGTCCCTTCTTGAAAACGGGGATGACCTGTGCCCTTTTCCAATCCTTTGGAACGCTACGCTCTTCTAGAGACCTACGGTACACCGCTGCAAGAAGGGGGGCAAGTTCCTTCGCTTACTCTGTGTAAAATAGAACTGGTATCCCATCAGGTCCAGCGGTCTTTCCTCTTTTGAGCGATTTTAATTGTTTCTCTATCCCTCTGTCGTCTATTTCGATATCTACCATTTTGTCATCTGTGCGACAATCTAGAGAAGGAACTACAGTGCAGTCTTCCTCTGTGAAACAGCTTTGGAAAAAGACACTTAGTATTTCGGCCTTTAGTCTGTCATCCTCTGTTTCAGTACCATTTTGGTCACAGAGTGTCTGGACATTTTGTTTCCACCTACCGCTTTGACATAAGACCAAAATTTCTTAGGATTTTCTGCCAGGTCAGTACATAGAACTTTACTTTCGAATTCATTGAACGCCTCTCGCATAGCCCTCCTCGCACTACATTTCGCTTCGCGTAATTTTTGTTTGTCTGCAAGGCTTTGGCTATAATTATGTTTGCTGAGAAGTTCCCTTTGCTTCCGCAGCAGTTTTCTAACTTGGTTGTTGTACCACGGTGGCTCTTTTCCATCTCTTACGATCTTGCTTGGCACATACTCATCTAACGCATAATGTACGACGGTTTTGAACTTTGTCCACTGATCCTCAACACTATCTGTACTTGAGACAAAACTTTTGTGTTGAGCCGTCAGGTACTCTGTAATCTGCTTTTTGTCACTTTTGCTAAACAGAAAAATCTTCCTACCTTTTTTAATATTTCTATTTACGGCTGAAATCATCGATGCCGTAACCGCTTTATGATTGCTGATTCCCTGTTCTGCGTTAACTGTTTCAAATAGTTCGGCTCTGTTTGTCACCAGAAGGTCTAATATGTTATCGCCACGAGTCGGTTCTCTGTTTAACTGCTCAAGGTAGTTTTCAGATAAAGCACTTAAAAAAATTTCACTGGATTCTTTGTCCCTGCCACCCGTTATGAACGTTTGAGTCTCCCAGTCTATATCCGGCAAATTAAAATCTCCACCCAGAACTATAACATGGTGGGGAAATCTACTCGAAATATTTTCCAAATTATCCTTCAGGTGCTCAGCCACAACAGCTGCTGAGCCAGGGGGCCTATAAAGACATCCAATTACCATGTCTGAGCCTGCTTTAACCGTGACCTTCACCGAAATCATTTCACATTTTGGATCTCCGTCAATTTCCTTCGATACTATTGCACTTCTTATCGCTGTAAACACGCCTCCCCCTTCACTGTCCAACCTGTCTCTGCGATATACATTCCAATCTGAGTTTAGGATTTCATTACTGTTTACGTCTGGTTTCAGCCAACTTTCTGTCCCTAGTACTATATGGGCGTTGTGACCGTTTATTAATGAGAGCAGTTCTGGGACCTTTCTATAGACGCTCCTGCAGTTTACAATTAGCACATTAATATTGTTATTTCCTCTGGTGTGAAAGGGGAAAGGTAGCCTGTTCACGTGCATGTAAGGGGCGCTATGAGCTAGCTAGGCGGCGAGTCTGGTCAGTTGGTCAGCCGGTCAGTGTGGGGCAGTCAGTGTCTGTCTGTCGTCCGGAGTGCTAGTACGTGTTAGGCCGCCTGTCTGCTCGAGTTTGTTCAGGCAATGGTCATTGGCGGTTGGATCGATCGGTTGGTCGGTCGCGCAGTGGGACACAAGATGACTTGTCCGTCTTGAGCGTCGGCGCATGTGAGGTCGCCACGTGAGTCCAGTGGGCCGCGCCGTATAGCGAGGGGTAGTGGCTTCGCGGCCGACACGAGAGCAACAGGAGTCAACCCACGACATCGGTCTGGCCGGGGCGAGCTGTGACGCCGTGAGACGGGAGATCGGCGCGCCTTCCTGAGTCCGTTGAAGCGGTTGGTAGCGGACGGTTGGGGGGGCGCGTTTACGGGGTGCTGCGCCAGGTCTTCGCCAGACATCGCAGTTTGTTAGAAGTGATTCGTGATATGTTCTTTCATTTACTTGTTAAATTCTACTTGTTTTCTTGGTCAGTCTCTCGTCCCCAGCTTACTCGTCTGTCTATCGTCCGCAGTTAGTGTCTGTCTATCTGTCTCTCGGTCTGCCTCTGTAATGATTATTGGAATCGGTGTTAACGAATTTATTGCTTGAAGTGTAATGGCCGAATTCCTGAAACATGTTTTTATCTTGAGAGGTGGTATATGTGTAATGTAGAGCATGTTTGTATATTTTATGTAAGACTACATTTCATGGGTTTTTATTTAAATGGTCATTTTGGTATGTAAAGTTTCAAAGTTGCCACCCTTCCATCGTAAGAGTTTTTTTTTGAATCAAGTTGCACCTTCGGTGGCTAGTTAATATTTTTAGTTGTGGTGTGCATACTGCAAGACCTTCAGATACACACACCATCAGATTATTTGACTTGTCGCTCTAACGAAGTAGGCGAGTGTCAGCAATATGTCTCGTGGTCTTATCGTGGCGTGTTTATCTTCTGCCGTTAGGTCAGATGATAGAAATGCCACTTGCACGCTTAGAGTAGCAGATTGACGGTGACCAACTTTAAACAGAACTTCATTAATTTTCACACACATTTATTAAAATAATAAAAAACATAGATATTACGTAACTTGATTCTGGATGCTGTTTACAATTGACAATCTGAAATTCCTTTGGTCTTGGTACGTTAATCTTATTCTCACATATCTATGATACTTGACAAAGTGTCTATACAGTTGTCTTCATGGCTATGTACAGGAGTATGATAATGTTATTAGGCGCAGATGGAAACTTGACTATAGACTAATGCAGACTAATGCAGACTGGTACATACTGGTGCAGATAAATGCAGACTAATGCAGACTGACTAATCAGAGGTCTGTACACTCGTTATAATACCTCGAGCGTTCAGGTATCACTGCGCGAGTGTGATCCACGAGGAGAAAAGGTTATACGTTAGCAGCAATCTCATTGGCTGTGAGACATTAATACGCGGATCGGCGGATCAGAATTTGGTCCAAGACAGCGCCATCTCGTAGAGCGGAGACGGACGAGCGCTGCGCCTGCGCTGTTGTGCTTAGCGGGGCGCGCTCTAGTGGGAAAGTTGTGTACGCGCTGACTACGCGAAACTATGTACACAACATTAATGTAAGTGTTTTGTACCATTTCCCTCCTACAGGGTGCATAATTTATGTGCTTGTGTGGGTTGCTGAAATTTTTAGTTTAAAGTAATCTGGTGTGCTGCAGATTTGCACCAGTGTAGTCTTTCAGAGGTTGTTATGAGCGCTCGTGATTACGGCAGGGTCAGAAGGGAGCGGCAAGGTTCTCAGCCCGAAAGCTAATACTGTCAAAATTTGTTCTTTCTGCCTCTGAATAAATTGTAACTTGATATTTAGAGGGTGCTTTCTGATTATAATTTTAAATCTGTTTCGAAAAAAAGGACTTTTAGGAATAAAATTTCCATTTGTTGAAAGAAATTTATTTTCATCAGTTACCCACTGGCAACTACTTCCACGCTCGCATAGTGTGATTAAATGTGTGTAGTGTGATTAAATGTGTGAATGTTCTTGATGAATCGCTGGTAAATAAAGTAAATTCTTAAGAAAACGTGTTGACAGTTCAAATAGCTCTGAGCACTATGGGACTCAACTGCTGAGGTCATTAGTCCCCTAGAACTTAGAACTAGTTAAACCTAACTAACCTAAGGACATCACAAACATCCATGCCCGAGGCAGGATTCGAACCTGCGACCGTAGCGGTCTTGCGGTTCCAGACTGCAGTGCCTTTAACCGCACGGCCACTTCGGCCGGCAGGGTGTTGACAGTAAATTCACCGTTCATAAAGCTCTTTCTCTTGGGTAAATCATCCAATTTTTCTGGAAGTGTAACCATTTGTTCGTCTACTTGTTGGTGTACAGATGTCAATGGTCCTTATGGTCACTGAAGACCCAGTTGCGCGTCGGATCACTGATATTGATGAAACCAGGGCTCTCAGCAACTCTCTGACGTTTGCTCGGTCCTCACGTTCTGTCATCTCTCTAGGTCGATCGCTTCGGCCATGGTTCACCTATTCCAGCCAACATCGTCGAATAATGGCATCGCTCCTGTTCAAATGTCGAGCGATTCGCCGATTATTCCAACCGTCTTCTTTGAGCCAAACTACACGTCGTCTCTCAAACGCTGACATCTGCGTGTATCGTCCATGCTCTTGTCTGCGAGGTATTCTTGTGTTGCCGACGACCGTTGTTTCTGGAATCCATGCTGATTGCCATGGAGAAAATCATTCTATTCGACATACCTAATTATGTATATGCCTCCTATATTTTCCAAGATTCTAAATCAGAGGGATGCGAAAGATAGGGGATGGTAGTTTTTTAGGTCACTTCTGCCACAGTTCGAGTAGACGGGTGTAACTTGTGATTTCTCCCAACAACTGTGCACAGGCTTCTCTTCGAAACGTCTACCGTACACTATGGTTAGAATGAAAGTTAACTCAGCCGCAACTTCTGTTCTGCCGTGCTTCAAAATGACGCGAGGAGATAGCGTGACATTGACGAACAGACATCGAGTAAAACAGAACTGATTTGTGGCGTTCCCCAAGGTAGTATTATAGGCTCTTCGCAGTTCCTTATCTATTATAAACGATTTGGAAGACAATCTGAGCAGCAGTCTTAGGTTGGTTGGAGATAATGCTGTCGTTTATCGATTAGTAAAGTCATCAGAACATCAAAACAAATTGTAAAATGATTTAGGAAAGATATCTGTATGGTACGAATATTGGCAGTTCATCCTAAATAACGAAAAGTTTGAGGTCATACAGATGAGTGCTAAAAGGAATCAGTTACACGATAAATTAGTCAATTCTAAAGGCCGTAAATTCAACTAAATATCTAGGAATTACCATTACGAATAACTTAAATTAGAAGGAACACATAGACAATGTTATGAGAAAGGCTGACCAAAGACTGCGTTTTATTGGCAGGACACTTAGAAAATGTAACAAATCTACTAAAGAAATAGCCTACACTACGCTTGTCCGTCCTCTTTCAGAATACTGCTGCGCGGTGTGCGATCCTTGCCAGATGGGATTGACGGGGCGCATCGGAAAAGTTCAAAAAAGAGCAGCGTGTTTTGTATTATCGCGAAATAGAGGAGACAGTGTCACTGAAATGATACAGGATTTGGGGTGGACATCATTAAAACAAAGGGGTTTTTCATTGCAACGGAACCTTCTCACAAAATTTCAATCACCATCTTTCTCCCCGAATGCGAAAATATTTTGTTGACGCCGACCTACATATGGAGAAACGATCGCCATAATAAAATATGGGAAATCAGAGCTCGCACGGAAAGATCTTTTTTTCCGCGCGCTATACTAGACTGGAATAATACAGAACTGCGAAGGAGGTTCGATGAACCCTCTGCCACGCATTTAAATGTGATTTGCAGAGTATACAAGTAGATATAGATGCAGCCGCCACTGAAAGTTATGTCAGCAAGAAATTGTAGATAATTGTTGCTATTGACTTCACGCTAAAATCTAGAAAAATAAGAGTTGTTACGCAGTGTCGTGTTTTATTGCCATTAACTGATGTCCATTTCGCAAGTATTCCCCTACTTTGTGATAGTAAATACAACCTTCATAAGGCAGATGTCATCTTCAAATCTTGTTCCACGAAGGGGAACTCGCACCTGTTCGGGCCAAAGTAGGATGCACCCTGCGGGAAGCAGTATGTGGACAGTGGCGGCTACTTAGTCCAGATCTTCTCTTCAGTACTGCAATGTGTACATTTAGTATTCATGTCTTTGCTTCAAAAAGTCCTATATCGAATATTGATGTTCATGTCATGCACAACACATTATTTAAGCAATGACTAATGTAATGTAGTGGCTTAAACCATTTTAAACCTTACCCGCGAAGATGGTCCAAGAATGAAACTGGTTGATATTTGGGTTTAAAATAAAAGCAGGTAATGGTTCAAATAAGCTCTTTATACGTTGCTTAACGGCTGTTGACAGTCACCTTCCAAAAATGTTTAATGGTGACATTATTGATGCAGCAAGACGTTGGTTCCAACGTCGTCCGTGCGGGCATACAGGCCCTTTCAGTAAGGTGGCGTAAGGCCGTCGCACTGAACGGAGATTGTGCTGAAAAATAGGGTGTTGTAGCAAAAGCAGTGGGGAATGACAAGGTGAATTGGAATCCCGAATAAAACCAACCTGCTTTCCGAAAAAAATGTGCGGCATTATTTATTGAACACTCCTCATAAATTAGAATATAAGCGGGAAAATGTTTCTATTACATGAGAATACCAAAGATGTAGAACGAAAGAATAATTCTCGGAGAAACGGAGTGCATTTCTTTTGGAGTGACATCGTACCAATGCTTGTAATCACTAAGCATTGGGAAGTAATAGTTGCAGTAACTGTGGAAATTATTTGCAGTAAGTTGCTCTCTTTCGGATTTGCAGTTTCTTGCCGTCATTAAAACGTTGTAATGATGATGCGACTGAACTCCGCTATTAAATTTACTTTGTTATTGATACATATTTTACCATTTTTGAGGCTGTTTAGTTCTACAAATTGTGTATGCTGACTTGCATATCCTATCGTGAAGGAATGAATGAGAGGTTATTTTATTACAGGCCTCTGGTCTTGTGTTGTGTCAATTTCTTTGTGTTGAACTGCGATCCTAAATTTGGAGTTGATTTCACCTGTTTGATGATTATTCCGTGTTATTTTGTGGAAAGGAAATATTTCCACCTCAATAAATCTAAGGGGCAAAATCTGACAAGCGGTGTTTGACTTTGAGGAACCTAATTATATTGCTCGACAACTGTGACTGTAGCTGAAACTGAAGAGCTATTTTATCTAAAATTTACGGCGAAGTTAGGTAACTACCGTATGCGACCATACTGCTTTTGATCTCCCCAACGCTAGACTCTCAGTCAAGTCAAGTACGTTTACGTAACGGCGGGGTTAAATATCATGTATGTCTGCACACATATCAAAGTTAAACGTGATACTTAGTGAATCTTAAGCGACTCGCTCTAAGCCACGAAAGCTACGATGCGCTTATATGAGTAAAAAGGACGCGTCAGTAAACATACTTTACTGACTGCTCAGAGAAGTTTTCTCGTTACGTGCGAAGCATAAGAAACAGCTTTCATGCGTTGGTGTGTGTGTGTGTGTGTGTGTGTGTGTGTGTGTGTGTGTGTGTGTGTGTGTGTATGTGTGTGTGTGTGTGTGTGTGTGTGTGTGTGTGTGCGTCACGGTCTATAAAGTGGCATGAAGATGTAGCGGATGCCTAGTGAACGATATTTACCTGTTATTTGTAGCAACAGAGGCAGCACTGGATTTTACGAACTTTTCCTAATGAGAGCCAGCTCACTTAAATTTCAGAATTCGTACTTGGAGGAGATCACACAATTTTATCTGGTCAACAATAATACACAAGGAAGCTGTCAGGGAGCTTCTGACTGCAACATCACCAAAAACAACTGCGGTCTGCCGCTCCAACGGAAGTAAGACGAAGAACAGTTTGTTGTAGTTGGTTCAAAAAATGGTTCAAATGGCTCTGAGCACTATGGCACTTAACTGCTGTGGTCATCAGTCCCCTAGAACTTAGAACTACTTAAACCTAACTAACCTAAGGACATCACACACATCCATGCCCGAGGCAGGATTCGAACCTGCGACCGTAGCGGTCGTAGTTGGTTCAAAATGGTTCAAATGGCTCTGAGCACTATGGGACTTAACTACTGAGGTCATCAGTCCTCTAGAACTTAGAACTACTGAAACCTAACTAACCTAAGGACATCACACACATCCATGCCCGAGACAGGATTCGAACCTGCGACCGTAGCGGTCGTGCGGTTCCAGACTGTAGCGCCTACAACCGCTAGGCCACTTCGGCTGGCATTGTAGTTGGGCCTGGTGGGCTAGCGGTAAATTGCGTGCCCCAAAATGAAAGGTTGCGGGATCGAATGCCGCTCAGGACACGAATTTTTAAGACCGCCTTTACCACAAACAACACGATTCGCATTCCACGTTAAAATGTAGGTCCCTTTTTCCCAGTTGGATACCTGCGTTGGGTTAGGAGAACACAAGCTGCCGAAGAAGTCTCCAGTTGAAAGACTTGCACCAGGCCAGTTTGAAATACGAAATTTTTATTTTTTAGTTTTTTGTAGCAACAGACAACGGGATATCAGAAATTATTCTTAAAATACGTGTTGAAAAACTAGATGAGTACATAAAAGATTTTCCGCAATGTAAATTAATACTGTAAATTTAACCTGAGTACGATTTCGGTGAGATATGTGTGGGGAGGACTGTGTTGTTAACAATGTTGACAAGAAATTCGTTGTGACAGACGTTTCAAGTGTGAAATTTGAAAGATCGAGTTCGCAAAAATGAAATTAAATATGACCTGAAAACTGAGGACATCGAGTGTGGAAGTGTGGTGTACCATCGCGAAAAAGCAAGAGAAGTAAAAAAGATTTAGTTTTGGGAGAAAACAGCAACAGCGTGGAAAACGTCGGTAAGAAAGGAATAGTGAGTATGCGATACGAGAGTATGGTAGCAGTGCAGTACAGATACACTAATGCGTACAAGGTTTGAGGCGAGGAGTACTGACTATGTCAAGGAAATAACAGTCAGATAATTACTTTAAGTGTTGAGGAAACAAAATCAGTACATGTGATTTATAGTTTCTCACGAACTAAGTTGCTGAACCTGCAGACATCGTTGCTTTCTGAAGCTAAAATGGTTCAAATGGCTCTGAGCCCTATGGGACTTAACATCTGAGGTCATCAGTCTCCTAGAACTTAGAACTACTTAAACTTAACTAACCGAAGGACATCACACACATCCACGTCCGAGGCAGGATTCGAACCTGCGATCGTAGCGGTCGCGCGGTTCCAGACTGAAGCGCCTAGAACCGCTTGGCCACATCGGCCGGCTCTGAAGCTAAACTGCAAGCGTACTGTACCATAAGTTAGTTGTATGTTTAAAAGATTTAAATATACAACCTTAAGTGAATTGTATGTTTAAATCATTTAAACATGCAACTCACTTAAGGTGCATACTTAAATGAATTAATCTTACTGTACGGGAATAAATTTCGGTACTGTACACAACTTTACTGGTACACCCAGCCAGTTAACTACATCACATTCGAAAATAATCTCTCTCTTCACTTCAGGAAAGCACTTGTACTCTAAAAACTATTCGATTACACGGTGTCGGATAGGTACGGCAACCTTATTATAAGTTGATTGTGAAAACAGTCGTAGGTTTTTACAAACAGCATGCACTCTACGATATCTGTTGGATGTATTTCACTTGCTATGTCCCCCTACAGTTTTCTGCCTCTACAGCTCCCGCTAGTTGACTGCTGATGCTTTGCGTGCTGCCTGAAGGGCAATGAGGGCAACACTCAGGTAAACAATGCAGAACAATGCGGTATTCATAAACACAAGTGTCCTTCGTGAAGACTGAGTTATATACAAACGAATGTCCGGAAGGAAAGTAAATAGCGATTAAGTAGCCGTAGGCGAAAGTCCGGAACAAATGTGTTTAAATCCAAATTCACTTGGAATGTTCTGGAGTTAATTACACAATTAGTTTTGGTCTCGGCAGAGGGAAACAGTAAGCACTTACCAGACTGAAGCTTTCACTCTGCAGGGGAGGTGCGCTGTTGCGAAACTTCCTGGCAGATTAAAACTGTGTGCCGGACCGAAACTCGAACTCGGTAGTTCTGAAAGTTTCGGAGGCGAGCTTCTGTGAAGTTTGGAAGGTAGGAGACGAGGTACTGGCAGAATTAAAGCTTTGAGGATGGGTCGTGAGTCGTGCTTGGCTAGCTCACGCGATAGAGCACTTGCCCGCGGAAGGCAAAGTTCCCAAGTTCGAGTCTCGGTCCGGCACACAGTTTTAACCCGCCTGGAAGTTTCAGTAAGCTCGGTAGGGATTGGAAGTTACAGCTTGGCGACTGGCCGACGGTGATTCGTTAGCGAGAGCTCTGATTGATGGGCAGTAATGGTCGGCACCTGGACCATAAAACTCGAAGGAATGATTGATTCGATAGCTAAGACTGAACTGCCGTTCTGGTTTTCTTTTTTTCCTTTATGATATTTCATCCCCTCCTGACTCCATACGGATGGGGGTTGGCTGTCAGCGATAAAGGCAACCCACTCCTCAGCCGACTGACAAGAAATCTAAATCAGATGAAAAACACTAAACAGAGAGAAGAGACATCGACAATGGATTTAAAAAAATATAGGTAAAAATAACATAGATGTTTTTATATATAAGAGACATGACTTCCTTAACTTTTAATTAAAAACAGTGATACGAGTAAAAGGTGTAAATGAACATGATAAGATTACATTTAAAAACATGACGCAGAACGCTGTTGTTAAAAATAAGCACTTTACTGGCACGAAAACTGAAAGGACCTGCTCTGAGATATGGAGTGTGTTGTTGAAGGGTAAACGATCGTTCGGGAGGGTGAAGGGAGATGGTACAAGGAGGGAGAGCTGGTGGGAAGTATCGATGGAGTATGAGTGGTTGCTCGGATACAAGAGGGGTGGAGCAGAGGGAGTATCGGTGAAGCTAAAATGTGGTGGGCAATAAAGGTTAGGAAAGAAGGATGGAAGGGGAAAATGAGGGGGTAGGTCAATATGGAGAACGGAGGGAGAGGAAGCCCTGATGAACTGGGACGTCGGGCTTAAATTGCGTTTAAAATTGGTAAGACTGGTAAATTGGGACACGGCCGGCACCATTCCAAAATACCGAATGTATCCGGTACGTGTTGCCTCTCTAGTCGTTATTACCGTAGCGGGTTGCGACATAGAGAGAGTCCTTTCCTAAGCATCGTTAGTAGACAGCAACAAGGTCGCACGCAGTGTATCCGGCAAGTGTTGACTCTCTAGTCGTTATTACCGGCGCGGGGTTGTGACATAGAGAGAGAAACCCTTTCTGGAACTCGAACCCTGCTCCTCCTGCGTGGAAAGGCCAAGTGCTCCCACCTAACACAATTAAACCACCAGACACACATGGAATTGATGGGAAATTAAAAATGCCGGAGCCCTTTCTGGGACTCGAACCCTAGTGCTCCTGGACGGAATGCTCAAGTGCACCCCCAACACATGAAACCTGTCTAGATGCGGGAGAGGAAGGTTAGGTTAGTGTACTTTATTTATTTTGGTCGAGAAACTGACGCAAAGATCGATCCTAATTGCGTAATTAATCACAAAGATAGGTCCTAATTACACAACTATATGCAAAGCACTACAGAAGGACGGCATAAAATCGCAATACGCCGCGGAAACTGACGATACCATACAACTGGTGTTATCCTGCCAAGAAAAAAATTCGCAGAACCACTCGAAACCAGCGACAGAAACATCGAAACTCTACCCTACACCTACAAGCTGCCAGAGTCGATATTAGCTAACTTTGAGACGGGTGTATTTCCTGCTTTTCATGTATGCGTGTTTCTACTGCATTACAGAGAAGTTATTATCAGAGTTTTTTTTTCTTTGTATACGTCTACGGCATTGCATGTTTCGAATTCTTTAAGTTCAATGGGCCCCATGTACAATTAATCTTAAATAGAGTGATGGTAGAACTGCTGTCTGGACGCTTCCATATGAGGTCTACTTTTTTCGTATTTGGTCTTCGTGGTCCTTATGCGCAATTAATGTTAGCTGCAGTAGAGTCGTTTGGTAGTTACCTTGAAATGAGGGTCTCTAAATTTAGTGTTTACAGTTCCTAGGAAAGAACACCGTCCTCCAAGGACTTCTGTTTGAGTTCTGAAAGCAGCTCCATGGCACTTACAGGTAACAAATCTAGAAGCCATTCGCCGAAATTCTTCAACATGACCTGGAACGGATCAATCCCACCAGTGAAGTAAGCAGGACGATAGTAATACTTCACCTGAAAGTTACTGGTTTATTATTCCTACTCATCAGCATTAACTTGCATTTTTTCCGCATTTAAGGCTAGCGACCATTCATCACACCAAATGGAAATTTTGTCTAAATCGTCTTGTGTCCTCCTACAGTCACTCAGCTTTGATGACTTATCGTAGACCGCTGCATCGTCGGCAGACTATTGACCCGCCAAATCATTTAAGTATAAAGAGAACAGCAGCTATCCAATTGCACTGGGCTGCATATTGGATATAGCCACTCTCTTATCTCTGAGCCTGTTAAATATGCTCGTGCCTTCGTTAACGGGCTGCGATGGGAGATCGTGTCATATACCTTCCTGAAATCTAGAATATGTAATCCACCTGTTACCTTCCTTTATAGTTCTAGATATATCATGTGAAATAAAGGCATGCCGAGTTTTGAACGAATGATGCTTTCTAAAATCAGGCTGATTCATCAACATAAACAGCTTGGCCTCAAGAATGTTTATTATATTCGAACTGAGAATACGTACAAAGATTCGGGAGCAGTCCGAAGTTAGGGATATTGGTCTGTAATTTTGCGGTCTGTTCCTTCATCTTTCTTGTATACTGGAGTGACCCGCGCTTTCTTTCTTTCCTTTATACCATTCGTTTCGATCTTCGTGTTGGACGAGAAAGAAAGAGAGAGGGAGAGAGAGAGAGGCGGGGTGATGGACCAATTCCCTGGAGTACTCCTTCTAAAATCTAACAGGAATGCCATCCGGACCAGATGATTTGTCTGTTTTTCAAATCTTGACGGTACTTCCTTATGTCAGTTACACATCTTCCATACGGGGGTCCGTCCGAAGGTCAAGAGACTGCATGTTTGTACGGTTTTCATGCTTGAACGATGTCTTAAACGTGAAATTTTAAACTTAGGTTCGGCTTTTGCTATCTTCAACTGCCGCACCAGACTGGTCAACAAGGAACTGATTGGAATCCTTAGACTCGCTTACCGATTTTACACACGGCCTGAAAGTTCTCGGCTCCCTGCCAAATCTTTTGCTAAGTTGTGACGGTGGCAGTTACGTGCTTCACGCATTAATATTTCGGCAGCCGGCTAATGGCTTACGAGGCCTCGATTCAATCTATTAAACGTGCTTGATTCGATTATTCTATTCCCTACAGCTTACAGCCATGAAATATCGGTCAAATTATACATCATCTTCGTTTTCCATTAATGTCGATGGTACTTCATTCCTAAATATACGGCTTACAAGTAGTATTGTTTAGTGCTCGTCGCAGTTATGAGTACCGGTAACTACAAGCGAGGTTCATTACAAAAGCGATACTGTCTGACTCGAAATAGCCAGGTATCTATGACAGGGTATGCTAATACACAGAAAATTCGGTGCATAACTGATTCTTTGTCTATGTGATGCACAAAACTAATTTCATTTTGTTTTGATGTTATTTATTTATTTATTGATTTTAGTTTCAGAAGCTATCCCCGATAGCTCCGCATCGCCGTCACCACTACCATCACTGCCAAGATGGTACTTACTTCCGGAGGAGGGGTATGGAAAAGATGATAATGATGACGATGACGACGATGTAATATTTCTCTGTGAAATAATAAATATCGACTAAAAGCACTACATATTTTGGAACACAACCTACGAGCAGCTTAGAGACAGAAGTGATGACACTTTCTGCGGGACCTGACCATCATTTTGCAGAACAATGCTCAAGCACGTAGATTGCAAGCTGTTACTGATTTGTTTGACTGATGGGACTGCTGAGTGCTGTACCACCTACTGCGGTCCCCTGACGTAAGTCCTCGTGAGTTCAACTCGATTTCTGACTGAAGGAAACACTTCACGGCATTTGCTTGACGACTGCTGCAACTCATCGATTAACAGACCGCGCCACTCGAACTGTCGACACATGTGACACTGCTAAGAGCATCACTGGCAAGGGTTATACACTATGCTGGAGACTACTTTGAAGGTCAATAAAACTTTGAAAGACATATTTATTTTGTACGAGCTGTAAGTAAATAGTTTTTCCACTGTTAAATTTCCAATCCTCGTATATAAACTCTCTCCTAGTATCCACCATCTTCTACAAGACGAGTCCCTTACAACAGAGTATACCACAGAGGTGCATGTGTGTTTGATGCTTTAGAAATACGCAGTGTGTTGCCTCTACAGTTGCTAAATTCATCATAGCATCCACAGTGAGTAAATGATACACTGTCACTGTTGCGGCCAAAGATGTCAATACAGAGATAGAATGTATTGTACTTAAACTGCCAACAGCCTTGTTCAGTCTATTTCAGTAATGTCCAGCCTCGTACCTATCCATATATCCTCAATTTACACTATAACTTTGATGCCACTGGCTGATCTCCATGACAGCAGCAATATCTCCCTCCCTGTAATACTATTACTTGGAGTGCAATAAGACTCTCTTCACCAACTGTTCGGTGTTGTAATCAACGAAGAAATTAACCGCATATTTACCTTCTCAGAGGAACCGAAAGTATAGGACCACTCGGATTACGTTTCGCAGACTCATCCATCATTCAATTTGATTTCGTTTGGCTCCCATACAGCTCAGCTGATGACGCCATTCTTACGTGCTCTCCGTCCCACTCAGCAACTTGTGTGATGAAGACGCTCGATCTGCTCACCACACAACGAATTCAACCACTGATGGTGTTAAAGATTAATATGTTTTAGAACAGTTAGTCTAATTCTGAAGACGACGCTAGTTTGACTGATTATGGCATTGGTCTTCCGCTCCTAGTCTGCTTCTGTCTGTAACGGCAGGCTCAATTCAACGTCATGCTTATCTGTTGAACAAAACAAGAGTTAGTTTTACACGCTACAACAAGTAAAAATCAGTGATAGTGGTCAAGGTTCATGGCTGGACTTGAGAGCATCTATCTTTTGTGGTGACCTTCATTATCATCCTTTAAACTGACTGGCGTGTTGTTTTAGCGTCTCTGCTTAACTCAAATAGTTAAGCCTAGACTCGGCTAGCGTCGCTAATACGTCCCTACAACACTCCTACGGCCCAAATCATCAATAAGCTCTGTCGATCACGCTATTGCGTGCGACCAGCCACCTGATTTACGTCTTTCTATGACGGCTCAAAACTCGTCTTTTCACACAACATCCTCATCGCACCGATTACGAATTATCCATGTTTGATGCGTCCCTATCGCCTAATTTCGATTGACTGGCCACCGGATAGTCGTTTTGATCACCGTACTCACACTATCAACACAATTGAGATAACAGGTGCGTCTCGAACACTACTGCGTCGGACAGACCACCTCATAATTATCACCCGAAACACCCACAATCACCATACGCCGATAACGCAACGGGTGGGTCCTGAACACTACCGCATCGGACGTCATAACCTGCACTCGTCTCAAGAAACGCAACACATTCGGTGGGACGCAATATCCACCTACCACATCACAACACGCTCAACACAGCCCAAATCCATCCACCACAGAGCCAGATTTTATCCTGAAAGCTATCCTGTCCAATAGCCTTGCCATAAAATTTTGTATAGGAAGTTATCTACATAAGATAACCCCTTCTATAATTAATCTAATACTTCTAAATATTGTTTGTGTCATAGCTGAAGCAAATTTTCTATACTAAGCGACCCAGTGGTCCCCATACAACAAAATTTAACATCAAACACATAATATACACACAATCCATGCCAAAATAAGACAAGCACATGAAAATAGGAAAATAAATACACACAACATAAAACAAATAATCACAAAACACAAATAAAACAGTGCCTATACTAATACAAATAAACACCGCCAACAAATCACAAAAATCTAATCTAATTATACACTACTTTGTTCCCGGCCGCGTTCTTCCGCTGCCGAGTGTGCCGCCCTAGTCATTCTTGTCTGTTTTGCGCAGTTTGCATACGGCCAGGGTTCGCCGGACGTATTTTGATTATTTGTGTAGGTTCTGGATTGCGGTCTTCACTCGCTCTCCAGTTCTGCACTGGTTGATCCCTTCCATTTTTATTGGTTGGTTTCCAGTTATTATTACCCTGGTTCCACCTACGTTCCTGTGGCGGATAATGTTTGTCCTCTATTATCGCGTCACTTCGGATTGTTTCTTCAAGTTGCATGCTTTGTGGGCTGCACCGCGTTCTGCACTGGTTGATCCCTTCCATTTTTATTGGTTGGTTTCCAGTTATTATTACCCTGGTTCCACCTACGTTCCTGTGGCGGCTAATGTTTGTCCTCTATTATCGCGTCACTTCGGATTGTTTCTTCAAGTTGCATGCTTTGTGGGCTGCACCGCGGAACTTACCCGTAAGATGACAATGGTCTCTACGAGGAGTCTCAGATTTTCTATCTAAGGCCAGCCCGCAAATATGACAATTAACAGCCTTTTCATACAAGTCATCATTTTCCTTTGATTTGGTCATGGGAATATTGATGCTGTAGAGCTTGTGAACTTGCCATGAAAGTTTTCCAAGCTCAGTGAGAAGCCAAACCGCCGGATCGCCCCCTACATAAGACTGATAGCTATTAAGTTTACAATCATATGCGCATACAACTTGGAACGCAGTCGCATAAGGTAAGTGTTTTTGTGTGAAGGTTGTGTGTGAGGCTAAGGGGTTCCCTTCACAACGAGTAATAGGAGCCAGCAAGCATCAAAATCGGCGTACACAACAAAAGGACAACGCAGCTGGTGGTGAGCATTTTTAAATTTAATGAAGTTATTTTCCTCAGTGGGCATAACAACACGTACCGGGTCCATGCATGCACAATCTAATAGATGTGTCGCTAATAACTCTTGAGATGAAAAATAATTCAAACACCTTATACAAATATGTTATGTTCATTTTTACTTAACTGGGAGGAAATGAGTCGGGACATGTCTTTGATCCAGACGTAGTGATAATTATCAAGTTCGGAGAAGAGCAGCATGTTGACATGCAACTCTCGCTCACATGCAAATTTTGAGAAATGGAGGGGGTCTACTACTGTATGCTTGTTCTGCTCATCTGACTTGCTTTTCCTCTCCAGGCCACAAACGTGGACTGATATTGCGGTATTCTGAGCTTAAAACTTAGGTATGTCCTGGATTCTTAAAGGGAACTCTATTCCATCGAAGTTGTACTGTCTCTTAATATCTTTGACTTTGTAACTGCTGGGACGCTCGGGATGATGTTTGTAATTGTAATTGTAATTGTAATTTCTCTCACAAGCCAGGACTGACCATGCAAAACACGCATTATCATACTTATTTTGAACATTAATGCACGCCTGCTTTTTCTCAATATCTATAGGGAGTTTAATATAACTGGACCCTCCATTCATTGGATCATAGACATGTATATGGATGTCGAGGTGTGGTATACTGCTGAGCGCTTTAGCGGATCCACGTACTTCCATCTCGGAAAATCGTGCCATAATAGCGCTCAAGGTGGATTCTCGGTACAACTCAGCAATCGATGTGCTCCGAGAAATAACACCATTTTCACCCCATATATAATGCAGAGTAGCCGTCTCCGCGTCACCTTGATGTTTAGGGGGGTGACTCAGTTCACTGCATAATACCGCACTGCATTTAAAGGCGTTAAATTCCGGATCTTCTAAGAGTTTGAGGAGCTCGGTCTCCAAGACGGGGAGGCACGCCTTCAAAAACCTTACAGGATCGCGATACCTCCCGCATGGATTCTCAATTCTGGTGAAAGAGATTCGCCCCTCAAACGCTCTAGCAACTGCTGAGTATTCTAAGGGAGTCATTACGCAGTTATTCTGATCGAATTCGTTATCGATAGGACGGGGGAGAGAACTACCGTTAGCCATAAAGAAATTACTATTATTACTGTTGCTACAACTAGGAGTCCACCCGATAGATGAATGGACTGGTGATGGGTGATCGTAATCATCATCATTTGCGGGGAGAGGCATACGTCTCGAAAGGCATACCTTGCGTGGGCGGCGAGCTGCTGTTTCTAGAGGAGGAGGGGGTGACAGCCGGTTTGAAAGGCCAGGCTGTGGCGACGGCGGACGGGCTGCGCAGCCAAACGGTTGCGACAGCGCTGTGGGAGGAGATGGCGCTAACTCTCTCTCTCACAACCGTTGTATGCCTCTCCCCGCAAATGATGATGATTACGATCACCCATCACCAGTCCATTCATCTATCGGGTGGACTCCTAGTTGTAGCAACAGTAATAATAGTAATTTCCTTATGGCTAACGGTAGTTCTCTCCCCCGTCCTATCGATAACGAATTCGATCAGAATAACTGCGTAATGACTCCCTTAGAATACTCAGCAGTTGCTAGAGCGTTTGAGGGGCGAATCTCTTTCACCAGAATTGAGAATCCATGCGGGAGGTATCGCGATCCTGTAAGGTTTTTGGAGGCGTGCCTCCCCGTCTTGGAGACCGAGCTCCTCAAACTCTTAGAAGATCCGGAATTTAACGCCTTTAAATGCAGTGCGGTATTATGCAGTGAACTGAGTCACCCCCCTAAACATCAAGGTGACGCGGAGACGGCTACTCTGCATTATATATGGGGTGAAAATGGTGTTATTTCTCGGAGCACATCGATTGCTGAGTTGTACCGAGAATCCACCTTGAGCGCTATTATGGCACGATTTTCCGAGATGGAAGTACGTGGATCCGCTAAAGCGCTCAGCAGTATACCACACCTCGACATCCATATACATGTCTATGATCCAATGAATGGAGGGTCCAGTTATATTAAACTCCCTATAGATATTGAGAAAAAGCAGGCGTGCATTAATGTTCAAAATAAGTATGATAATGCGTGTTTTGCATGGTCAGTCCTGGCTTGTGAGAGAAATTACAATTACAATTACAATTACAAACATCATCCCGAGCGTCCCAGCAGTTACAAAGTCAAAGATATTAAGAGACAGTACAACTTCGATGGAATAGAGTTCCCTTTAAGAATCCAGGACATACCTAAGTTTTAAGCTCAGAATACCGCAATATCAGTCCACGTTTGTGGCCTGGAGAGGAAAAGCAAGTCAGATGAGCAGAACAAGCATACAGTAGTAGACCCCCTCCATTTCTCAAAATTTGCATGTGAGCGAGAGTTGCATGTCAACATGCTGCTCTTCTCCGAACGTGATAATTATCACTACGTCTGGATCAAAGACATGTCCCGACTCATTTCCTCCCAGTTAAGTAAAAATGAACATAACATATTTGTATAAGGTGTTTGAATTATTTTTCATCTCAAGAGTTATTAGCGACACATCTATTAGATTGTGCATGCATGGACCCGGTACGTGTTGTTATGCCCACTGAGGAAAATAACTTCATTAAATTTAAAAATGCTCACCACCAGCTGCGTTGTCCTTTTGTTGTGTACGCCGATTTTGATGCTTGCTGGCTCCTATTACTCGTTGTGAAGGGAACCCCTTAGCCTCACACACAACCTTCACACAAAAACACTTACCTTATGCGACTGCGTTCCAAGTTGTATGCGCATATGATTGTAAACTTAATAGCTATCAGTCTTATGTAGGGGGCGATCCGGCGGTTTGGCTTCTCACTGAGCTTGGAAAACTTTCATGGCAAGTTCACAAGCTCTACAGCATCAATATTCCCATGACCAAATCAAAGGAAAATGATGACTTGTATGAAAAGGCTGTTAATTGTCATATTTGCGGGCTGGCCTTAGATAGAAAATCTGAGACTCCTCGTAGAGACCATTGTCATCTTACGGGTAAGTTCCGCGGTGCAGCCCACAAAGCATGCAACTTGAAGAAACAATCCGAAGTGACGCGATAATAGAGGACAAACATTAGCCGCCACAGGAACGTAGGTGGAACCAGGGTAATAATAACTGGAAACCAACCAATAAAAATGGAAGGGATCAACCAGTGCAGAACGCGGTGCAGCCCACAAAGCATGCAACTTGAAGAAACAATCCGAAGTGACGCGATAATAGAGGACAAACATTATCCGCCACAGGAACGTAGGTGGAACCAGGGTAATAATAACTGGAAACCAACCAATAAAAATGGAAGGGATCAACCAGTGCAGAACTGGAGAGCGAGTGAAGACCGCAATCCAGAACCTACACAAATAATCAAAATACGTCCGGCGAACCCTGGCCGTATGCAAACTGCGCAAAACAGACAAGAATGACTAGGGCGGCACACTCGGCAGCGGAAGAACGCGGCCGGGAACAAAGTAGTGTATAATTAGATTAGATTTTTGTGATTTGTTGGCGGTGTTTATTTCTATTAGTATAGGCACTGTTTTATTTGTGTTTTGTGATTATTTGTTTTATGTTGTGTGTATTTATTTTCCTATTTTCATGTGCTTGTCTTATTTTGGCATGGATTGTGTGTATATTATGTGTTTGATGTTAAATTTTGTTGTATGGGGACCACTGGGTCGCTTAGTATAGAAAATTTGCTTCAGCTATGACACAAACAATATTTAGAAGTATTAGATTAATTATAGAAGGGGTTATCTTATGTAGATAACTTCCTATACAAAATTTTATGGCAAGGCTATTGGACAGGATAGCTTTCAGGATAAAATCTGGCTCTGTGGTGGATGGATTTGGGCTGTGTTGAGCGTGTTGTGATGTGGTAGGTGGATATTGCGTCCCACCGAATGTGTTGCGTTTCTTGAGACGAGTGCAGGTTATGACGTCCGATGCGGTAGTGTTCAGGACCCACCCGTTGCGTTATCGGCGTATGGTGATTGTGGGTGTTTCGGGTGATAATTATGAGGTGGTCTGTCCGACGCAGTAGTGTTCGAGACGCACCTGTTATCTCAATTGTGTTGATAGTGTGAGTACGGTGATCAAAACGACTATCCGGTGGCCAGTCAATCGAAATTAGGCGATAGGGACGCATCAAACATGGATAATTCGTAATCGGTGCGATGAGGATGTTGTGTGAAAAGACGAGTTTTGAGCCGTCATAGAAAGACGTAAATCAGGTGGCTGGTCGCACGCAATAGCGTGATCGACAGAGCTTATTGATGATTTGGGCCGTAGGAGTGTTGTAGGGACGTATTAGCGACGCTAGCCGAGTCTAGGCTTAACTATTTGAGTTAAGCAGAGACGCTAAAACAACACGCCAGTCAGTTTAAAGGATGATAATGAAGGTCACCACAAAAGATAGATGCTCTCAAGTCCAGCCATGAACCTTGACCACTATCACTGATTTTTACTTGTTGTAGCGTGTAAAACTAACTCTTGTTTTGTTCAACAGATAAGCATGACGTTGAATTGAGCCTGCCGTTACAGACAGAAGCAGACTAGGAGCGGAAGACCAATGCCATAATCAGTCAAACTAGCGTCGTCTTCAGAATTAGACTAACTGTTCTAAAACATATTAATCTTTAACACCATCAGTGGTTGAATTCGTTGTGTGGTGAGCAGATCGAGCGTCTTCATCACACAAGTTGCTGAGTGGGACGGAGAGCACGTAAGAATGGCGTCATCAGCTGAGCTGTATGGGAGCCAAACGAAATCAAATTGAATGATGGATGAGTCTGCGAAACGTAATCCGAGTGGTCCTATACTTTCGGTTCCTCTGAGAAGGTAAATATGCGGTTAATTTCTTCGTTGATTACAACACCGAACAGTTGGTGAAGAGAGTCTTATTGCACTCCAAGTAATAGTATTACAGGGAGGGAGATATTGCTGCTGTCATGGAGATCAGCCAGTGGCATCAAAGTTATAGTGTAAATTGAGGATATATGGATAGGTACGAGGCTGGACATTACTGAAATAGACTGAACAAGGCTGTTGGCAGTTTAAGTACAATACATTCTATCTCTGTATTGACATCTTTGGCCGCAACAGTGACAGTGTATCATTTACTCACTGTGGATGCTATGATGAATTTAGCAACTGTAGAGGCAACACACTGCGTATTTCTAAAGCATCAAACACACATGCACCTCTGTGGTATACTCTGTTGTAAGGGACTCGTCTTGTAGAAGATGGTGGATACTAGGAGAGAGTTTATATACGAGGATTGGAAATTTAACAGTGGAAAAACTATTTACTTACAGCTCGTACAAAATAAATATGTCTTTCAAAGTTTTATTGACCTTCAAAGTAGTCTCCAGCATAGTGTATAACCCTTGCCAGTGATGCTCTTAGCAGTGTCACATGTGTCGACAGTTCGAGTGGCGCGGTCTGTTAATCGATGAGTTGCAGCAGTCGTCAAGCAAATGCCGTGAAGTGTTTCCTTCAGTCAGAAATCGAGTTGAACTCACGAGGACTTACGTCAGGGGACCGCAGTAGGTGGTACAGCACTCAGCAGTCCCATCAGTCAAACAAATCAGTAACAGCTTGCAATCTACGTGCTTGAGCATTGTTCTGCAAAATGATGGTCAGGTCCCGCAGAAAGTGTCATCACTTCTGTCTCTAAGCTGCTCGTAGGTTGTGTTCCAAAATATGTAGTGCTTTTAGTCGATATTTATTATTTCACAGAGAAATATTACATCGTCGTCATCGTCATCATTATCATCTTTTCCATACCCCTCCTCCGGAAGTAAGTACCATCTTGGCAGTGATGGTAGTGGTGACGGCGATGCGGAGCTATCGGGGATAGCTTCTGAAACTAAAATCAATAAATAAATAAATAACATCAAAACAAAATGAAATTAGTTTTGTGCATCACATAGACAAAGAATCAGTTATGCACCGAATTTTCTGTGTATTAGCATACCCTGTCATAGATACCTGGCTATTTCGAGTCAGACAGTATCGCTTTTGTAATGAACCTCGCTTGTAGTTACCGGTACTCATAACTGCGACGAGCACTAAACAATACTACTTGTAAGCCGTATATTTAGGAATGAAGTACCATCGACATTAATGGAAAACGAAGATGATGTATAATTTGACCGATATTTCATGGCTGTAAGCTGTAGGGAATAGAATAATCGAATCAAGCACGTTTAATAGATTGAATCGAGGCCTCGTAAGCCATTAGCCGGCTGCCGAAATATTAATGCGTGAAGCACGTAACTGCCACCGTCACAACTTAGCAAAAGATTTGGCAGGGAGCCGAGAACTTTCAGGCCGTGTGTAAAATCGGTAAGCGAGTCTAAGGATTCCAATCAGTTCCTTGTTGACCAGTCTGGTGCGGCAGTTGAAGATAGCAAAAGCCGAACCTAAGTTTAAAATTTCACGTTTAAGACATCGTTCAAGCATGAAAACCGTACAAACATGCAGTCTCTTGACCTTCGGACGGACCCCCGTATGGAAGATGTGTAACTGACATAAGGAAGTACCGTCAAGATTTGAAAAACAGACAAATCATCTGGTCCGGATGGCATTCCTGTTAGATTTTAGAAGGAGTACTCCAGGGAATTGGTCCATCACCCCGCCTCTCTCTCTCTCCCTCTCTCTTTCTTTCTCGTCCAACACGAAGATCGAAACGAATGGTATAAAGGAAAGAAAGAAAGCGCGGGTCACTCCAGTATACAAGAAAGATGAAGGAACAGACCGCAAAATTACAGACCAATATCCCTAACTTCGGACTGCTCCCGAATCTTTGTACGTATTCTCAGTTCGAATATAATAAACATTCTTGAGGCCAAGCTGTTTATGTTGATGAATCAGCCTGATTTTAGAAAGCATCATTCGTTCAAAACTCGGCATGCCTTTATTTCACATGATATATCTAGAACTATAAAGGAAGGTAACAGGTGGATTACATATTCTAGATTTCAGGAAGGTATATGACACGATCTCCCATCGCAGCCCGTTAACGAAGGCACGAGCATATTTAACAGGCTCAGAGATAAGAGAGTGGCTATATCCAATATGCAGCCCAGTGCAATTGGATAGCTGCTGTTCTCTTTATACTTAAATGATTTGGCGGGTCAATAGTCTGCCGACGATGCAGCGGTCTACGATAAGTCATCAAAGCTGAGTGACTGTAGGAGGACACAAGACGATTTAGACAAAATTTCCATTTGGTGTGATGAATGGTCGCTAGCCTTAAATGCGGAAAAAATGCAAGTTAATGCTGATGAGTAGGAATAATAAACCAGTAACTTTCAGGTGAAGTATTACTATCGTCCTGCTTACTTCACTGGTGGGATTGATCCGTTCCAGGTCATGTTGAAGAATTTCGGCGAATGGCTTCTAGATTTGTTACCTGTAAGTGCCATGGAGCTGCTTTCAGAACTCAAACAGAAGTCCTTGGAGGACGGTGTTCTTTCCTAGGAACTGTAAACACTAAATTTAGAGACCCTCATTTCAAGGTAACTACCAAACGACTCTACTGCAGCTAACATTAATTGCGCATAAGGACCACGAAGACCAAATACGAAAAAAGTAGACCTCATATGGAAGCGTCCAGACAGCAGTTCTACCATCACTCTATTTAAGATTAATTGTACATGGGGCCCATTGAACTTAAAGAATTCGAAACATGCAATGCCGTAGACGTATACAAAGAAAAAAAAACTCTGATAATAACTTCTCTGTAATGCAGTAGAAACACGCATACATGAAAAGCAGGAAATACACCCGTCTCAAAGTTAGCTAATATCGACTCTGGCAGCTTGTAGGTGTAGGGTAGAGTTTCGATGTTTCTGTCGCTGGTTTCGAGTGGTTCTGCGAATTTTTTTCTTGGCAGGATAACACCAGTTGTATGGTATCGTCAGTTTCCGCGGCGTATTGCGATTTTATGCCGTCCTTCTGTAGTGCTTTGCATATAGTTGTGTAATTAGGACCTATCTTTGTGATTAATTACGCAATTAGGATCGATCTTTGCGTCAGTTTCTCGACCAAAATAAATAAAGTACACTAACCTAACCTTCCTCTCCCGCATCTAGACAGGTTTCATGTGTTGGGGGTGCACTTGAGCATTCCGTCCAGGAGCACTAGGGTTCGAGTCCCAGAAAGGGCTCCGGCATTTTTAATTTCCCATCAATTCCATGTGTGTCTGGTGGTTTAATTGTGTTAGGTGGGAGCACTTGGCCTTTCCACGCAGGAGGAGCAGGGTTCGAGTTCCAGAAAGGGTTTCTCTCTCTATGTCACAACCCCGCGCCGGTAATAACGACTAGAGAGTCAACACTTGCCGGATACACTGCGTGCGACCTTGTTGCTGTCTACTAACGATGCTTAGGAAAGGACTCTCTCTATGTCGCAACCCGCTACGGTAATAACGACTAGAGAGGCAACACGTACCGGATACATTCGGTATTTTGGAATGGTGCCGGCCGTGTCCCAATACTAATGTTGGTAGTCATTTCATGATCTTGGAGTTGGAAATGGTTGAAGTTTCCTTGGGAGAGTGTGTGGAAGGTATGTAGGTGTAGGGTTGGTGGAGCTGCAGGATTATTAGAGTGGAGTATGAGCAAGGTGTACGTTTTTCGGAGGTGTTCAGTGTGAATGATGAGCAGTGGGAATTTAATGAGTTGTCAAAGAATCCGTGTGAGGGATAGTAATAGTATGTGGAAGGTGAGGCGGAGCGTATGGTTTTAAGGATCTGGAGTGACTTATAGAACTTGAGGGCACGGGGAACAGATATCCATGCATCATTTGCATAGCAAAAGATGGGTCTGATCAAGGTCTTTTAGGTGTGGAGGACAGTGGAAGGGTGCAATCCTTTAGTTCGACCAATTATTAGTTTTAATAGTTTTGGTCTGTTGTGGGGTTTCTATTGGGTGGCTAGTATGTGAGGTTTCCACGTCAGATGCCAGTCCAAGATATTTTATTGTGTTACTTAAGTGGATATGATGGTTGTAAATGGCGAGGTAGAAGTCTTGGAGACGGAACATGCTGGTGGTGCGTTTTATAATTATTGCTTGAGTTTTTGAAGATCATGAGGAGCCGTTGGTTATACCAGAAGGTAATCTGATAGAGATGAATGTGGAGGGACCGTTGTGATTTCTGGAATATAGGACAAAGGGTGATGATAGTGGAGTCATCAGAGTACTGAAGGAGGTGGAGTGGTGGAGGTGGTTTGGGCATATCAGCAGCGTACAAGAAATAAATTAGAGGCGACAGGACGGAGTTTTGGTGCACGTCTGCAGTGAGATGGGATGTATGAGAAGCCATTACTTGACTGAACTCTGACCTAAATACTACTGCTGAGCACGGATACAGCGCGGCCTGCTAGTGTGCAAGTGACATCGTGTAGGAAAATAGTGCTCGCGATGACAGCGCCGTGGTTGTGGAAGCGTGCTCTGTTGGCAGCAGAGCTGGCGCCTCTCGTGGCGGCTGCCAGAAACAAAAAGTCGACGTGTTGTCGTCCAGAACGTTTACCCAAACGCTACACAATCACGATATTATTGCACTTGGCTGTCGTGGCAGTCATCAGAAACGAGTGGTGATATTACAGTAAAAAGAAACCACATCACCGCTTTCGACTATCGTATGCACTGTCGAAATCCTAACAGTTTCACGAACAAGTTGTCTGGTCGTTAAAACAGCAGAGCTCATTGTAATCGAGTACAAGTGCATAAGTAAACACACAAGCCGACCGAATCTCCCTCACCTCCAGATGCAATAGCATTGTGGTCGACAAATAAGAGGCGAGCGCGGATCAGTGTTTGGCAACAGTTACTTGCTGCGGCATACTATGTCTGCAGTGTGGTTTGCTGCAAGTTACTGTCTCGTAGGAGGAACAAGTGCGAGGATTATCACACAGCTCACGCATCCAAGTTTCTGACAAGAATAATATACAGAAGAATGGGAAAGATAATTGAGGATGTGTTACATGACGATAAGTTTGACAGCTGGCCGTTGTGGCCGAGCGGTTCTAGGCACTTCAGTCCGCAACCGCGCTGCTGCTACGGTCGCAGGTTCGAATCCTGCCTCGAGCATGGATGTGTGTGATGTCCTTAGGTTAGTTAGGTTTAATTAGTTCCAAGTCTATGGGACTGATGACCTCAGATGTTAAGTCTTATAGTACAATAATCATTTGAACCATTTGATAAGTTTGATACTAAGAAAGGCAAGAGCACATGAAAGGTAGTCCTGACGTTGCAGTTGATAATGGAAGCAAGACTGAAGAAAAATAGGATTTGTTGACCTGGAAAAAGCATTCGATAATGTCAAATGGTGCAAGACGTTCCAAATTCTGCGAAAATAGGTGCTATCAACAGGGAAAGACGGGTAATATACAACATGTATACCAAGAGGGAATAATAAGAGTAGAAGACCAAGAACGAAGTGCTTGGATTAAGAAGGGTGTAAGACAGAAAGGACTCTTCCGCCCTTACTGCCCAGTCTATAAACTTAAGAAGCAATGACGGCAACAAAACAAATCCAAGATGAAACGATATCAATGTTAAGATTCGCTGATGACATTGCTGCTCTCAGTGAAAGTAAGAAAGAATTACAGTACCTGCTCAATGGAATGAACAGTGTAATGAGTACAGAATATGGATTGAGAGCAAATCGAAGAAAGATGAAAGTAATGGAAGTAGCAGAAATGAGAAAAGTGGGAAACTTAACATCAGGATTGATGGTAAGGCAGTAGATAAAGTTAAGGACTTCTGCAACCTAGACAGCAAAATAAACCATAATGGATGTAGCAAGGATGACATCAGAAACACATTATCACTGGCAAAAAGGACATTCTTGACCAAGAGAAGTCTACTAGTATCAAAAACAGACCTTAATTTGAGGAAGAAATTTCTGAGAGTGTGAGTCTGGAGCACAGCCGTGTATGGTAGTGAAACATGATCTGTAAGAAAATTGAGACAGAAAATACTTGAACCTTTTGAGATGTGGTGCTTCAGAAGAATGTGGAAAATTAAGTGTGTAAGTAGGCTGCTTAGGTTTTTATATTGGTAACGCCGCGTAGCACTCTGAAAATCACTGGCTGTGCTGTGTGCAGTCTGGGCTGGTTTGCATTATTGTCTGCCATTGTAGTGTTGGGCAGCTGGATGTTAATAGCGCGTAGCCTTGCGCAGTTGGAGGGGAGCCGCCAGCAGTGGTGGATGTGGGGAGAGAAATGGTGAAGTTTTGAAATTTGTAAGACTGGATCTCATGAACTGCTATATATATTATGACTTTTGAACACTATTAAGGTAAATACATTGTTTGTTCTCTATCAAAATCTTTCATTTGCTAACTATGCCTATCAGTAGTTAGTGCCTTCAGTAATTTGAATCTTTTATTTAGCTGGCAGTAGTGGCGGTTGCTGTATTGCAGTAGCTTGAGTAATGAAGATTTTTGTGAGGTAAGTGATTTGTGAAAGGCATAGGTTAATGTTAGTCAGGGCCATTCTTTTGTATGGATGTTTTGAAAGTCAGATTGTGTTGCGCTAAAAAAATATTGTGTGTCAGTTTAGTGTTCATCATAATAGGGAAAGAGCAAAATGTCTGAAGTTCAGTTTTTCTCAGTTGTTTGAAAATCAAATAACGTAAGGGATTTACCAGCACAGTAATTCACTAATTTTTCTAAGGGGACGTTTCATATGGCGACCCTGCCAGGATACCTCACTGGAATCTTCTGATTTTTTCTTGTAGTTTGTGTAATTAGTGTAGCTTTTGTTTATTGCTAGTGCATAATTGTAGAGAGAATCTCCTTTGTAGTTGCAGTCTTTCATTGTTGTACAGTAAAACAGTTGTGGCATGCATGTAGATTTTCACCAAGTATTTCGCAGCTGTGCTTGCAATTAACTAGATATTATTTTCAGTGTTATGTCTATGTGTTTTCTTATTTTGCTCTTAAAATTGTGCTTTTCTGTGTTGTCATGTGAAATATTGTGACAAAAATGGCGTGTGAAAAACGTAATACTAGGCTCCAAAGTAAATTGAGAAATGACAGTGAAGACGAAAGCAGTGTGTTAGCGCCGCCGAGTAATGAATTCACTAAGGTTCAAAGTAGTAATTTGGTAATTGTGCATAGGGAAATGGAGTGGGCTGCAAATAATGGTGTAGGCAGTGAAACTATCAGTGAACAGGGAAGCATTATCGATCGATCAGTCGGCAAGAGCTCGTCTCAAGAGTCCGAAATGACATGACACAATCTTGCCAATACTGTAGATTCAGGTTTTGCGTCCTCACCGTTTTCTCAAATAAGTCAAGACACATTTTCTGCTTGTCAAAATGTGAATGTTGCCGGTGCAAATGCACTGCCGAAAAGCATAGAGGAACAGATTCCAGACACTAATACATTATTATTGCAATTAATGCAACAAATGAAACAAAATGAGAGACAAACACAGCAACAGTTAGACACAATGGAACAAAATCAGAGACAAACACAGCAAAAGCTTCAAAAGTTAGACACAATGGAAAAAAATCAGAGACAAACACAGCAAAAGCTTCAAAAGTTAGACACCACACTTGAACCAACACGTGAAGATTTAACTACTGAGTTACATAACATTGAATCGAAATGTCAAAAAGTCTGTAATGACGTAAAAACACAAATTTGTGAGCATTTTCAGGCTATTTTTTTGCGGCATGAAAATGCGTTACAGAATCACGAAGCAGCCATAATAGAACTGCAAACCATTGTTCATGAAAATCATGAGACTTTGTGGGCTAAAATTGACTCAGTTGCATCTACCGATTCGGTTACGCTACTTGCAAAAACTCAGGAAAACTTAAAGGACACAGTAGAAAGACACATGGAGGAAATTAGTTCATTATCAGAGAAAGTAGTTGAACTTTCGGATCAGCTAAATAATTTATCTACGAAGGTAGATGATAATCTGAATAACACAAGACCGGTAGTCTTTAATGACACAGAAGAGTACGAACAAATTAGGAAATTCAAACAAAATCAGAATCAAATTAATACGCAACACCAAAGAGAAATCCGGGAAGTACAAGATCAGCTGACAGAGGTAATACAAGAATTACGTATTTCAGAGGACACTCGCGCTCCAATACGGGAGGAGGGACATAGAAATACGGAACAGCTACAAAATAATAACACAGGGCATTTCGGAAATTATGAAAGAAATTGGAAAGGTGCACCGAATTTTGAGATGGAACCGCCGACACGAAGTAACAATGACCGATATGCGACTCGGCGACATGATGATTTTGACTATAAGCTGTTTATTAATACACGTAAATTCAAAACATTTCAGAATTCCAGCAACGACATTCATCAATTCTATCATTGTTTTCCTCCCAACTGGTCTTTAGAGCACAGATTAGAATTTATGTGTGGCTATTTAGAGAATGAACCAGCTGTAAGAATGCGATCGGTCATTCACGATTGTCACAGTGAAGGAGAATTTTATCATGCCTTCCTCTCAGCATATTGGTCTCAAGCTACACAAGACCGAGTAAAACATAGCATCATAATGATGAAACATTTCGAACAATCTGAATTTTCCAGTCTTGTGAAATGCTTTGAAGACATGTTGCACAAGAATCAGTATCTGTCAAACCCATACAGCCCCTCAGAACTCATCCGCATTTGCTTAATCAAACTACCTGAACATTTACGACATATTATTTTGGCAGGACGTTGCAAAGACGACATTGAAGCTTTTCAGGGACTCTTACAAAAATTAGAAATTGACACTGACAATCGGGGAACGCGAAAACAGGAACACAACAATTACAGGTCACATCTGTCTCAATTCCGCGATGAAAGAAATAATAACTGGACACAAGGCTATTCTCACAACACAACACCTCTCCGCGGTAGTGACTATCACAGAGATAATAAGAGAAACAGATAATATGGGAACCAGAATAATTATTATCAAGGGAGACAAAATAACTTTAGACACAATGGTCCAGCGCGCAGTTACGATTCAGGAAGAAATTCTCCATCACATGACCGACAAGAAAGAAACTATGGAATCTACCAACATGACGACAGACGATGTGATTGTAACGACAGACCTGAATTGCATCAGAACTGGCGGGATTCAAACAGGGCAGGGCCCTCTCGACAAGGTGAATTTGTAGACGTTAGGTCTCCAAATCCCAATAACGACGCCCGCCAACAAAGAGGCAATAGGCAATAACTCATACCGCTGGCAGCCACAAAACGTACTTCTGAAACTGACGACGCAGCTGCTGTAGCTAGTGATTACGTAAAAATGGAAGACATTAGGGACATCTTACTCCAGGAACACGACGTAAAACATAACAACATTGCATATCCTGTGATTCACATTACAGTAAATGACGTAAAATTTACGGCAGTACTTGACTCCCATTTCAGTAATTAGTGGAACAGCCTTTAGCAAATGCAACAAATCGAACGATTGCCCCACACTTCCGTTAAGTAAGATTAAATTACAAGGTGCAATCTTTGGAAAAAGCGTAGATGTACGCCAACAAACCAACTTAGAATTCTTTTGTCAAAGCCATAGCATCTCTATGAACTTTCTTATTGTTCCATTATTGTCGACGGAAATTATATTGGGAGTAGACTTTTTGAATGAGTACAAAGCAATCTTAAACTTTCACGATGCTGAAATAAGTTTAGAGAAAGAAGGTAAGTCAATAGCTTTGAAATTTCAAGATTTGCTCTCAAACCATGCTGAGGAAATTAATCGGCTTTACCTTCTGTTAGACAACAGTTCGGAATTTTCTACGGAACGAGACAATACAATCACTCTGCAAGTACTGACAGGGATGATATCGACGGCGTATTTGATACTAATGAGTTAATTCAGAATAAAATTCAAACAATTGAGAATTGTAATGACACTGATAGGCAGGACCTTTTTGAGATTTTACAAGCACATTCCACAGTTTTTACTCACAAAACAGGAACAACCAAGGGATTTCAATACCAATTTCGTGTTCGTGAGCATACCAAATTTTCTGTTAGACCATACGTAATTTCGGCGCATTATAGGGACCGTGTTAGAACAGAAATACAATCTATGCTTGACGAGGGCATTATTGAGCCTGCAGTAAGCTCATACAACAATCCATTACATGTTGTTGAGAAGAAAAATGGATCGATCAGGCTTGTCTTAGATTCGAGACAAATCAGTACTATCATCATTCCTGAAACAGACAGGCCGCAAACGTTGGAAGAACTTCTTCAAAATTTTAATGGTGTAAAAGTGTTGTCTTCTATTGATCTCAGATCCAGCTTTTATCAGATCGAACTTCATCCAGAATTCAATTTCGGAAACTTCCTTTTGGTTTGAACATTTCTTCGGCAGCGTTGATTCGCGGGCTAAATTCCATATTACCTGATTTCTTAAAACGTCACATCACCTTATATGTGGATGATATTCTAATAGCAAAAGCCTCATGGGAACAACAATATCGCATCCTCAACAGTTTGTTACGTATTTTTGCAGAATCTGGAATTACAGTTAACCTGGAAAAGTCTGAATTCGGTAGGTCAAAAGTGAGGTTTTTGGGATATATTATTTCTTCTGAAGGCATTCAGCCGGATCCTGAAAAGTCAGAAGCAATCAGAGCCATTCCAGTTCCATCCACAAAAAGACAAGTCCGCAGTTTTCTAGGTCTCGTAAATTTTTACCGTCGTTTTCTGAATATGCAAATTCTAGTTACACCAAAACTTTGTTCTCTCACTGGAAAAAGTACTATTTGGAACTGGGACGAACAAGCACAGTTGGAATTCAATTCTTTGAAAGAATCGCTACTTAACGCGCCAATACTAGCTCATCCAGACCTGTCACAAGATTTCTGCCTTAGCACGGATTCTTCTAAAGTCGGTCTTGGCGGCCATTTATTTCAAGAAGCCACAGAAAATGACACTATTGTTCAGAAAACCATTGCTTTTGCTAGCTGAGTGCTAACAAAATCTGAAAAAAATTATTCCGTTACTGGATTAGAAGCTTTAGCTATCGTTTGGGCATTTAACAAATTCCGTTTCTTTCTTTCTGGTAAGCACGTAAAAGAATACAGTGATCATCGTGCATTACAATTTCTTATGTCTTCAAGATTAAATCATGACAGGTTAAAACTTTGGGCATTGTTTCTGCAAGAATTCTACTTCACAATAGTCTACATTCCCGGCAAGGAGAACATTGTTGCGGACGCACTGTCACGCGCACCAGCTGGGCTTGATACGCGACCAAAAAACAAGTTATAAAATTCTACAACAGATCGATGTCAGAGATATAGCACTATAGTTTAGCGCATCTGCTCGACGACCCTCCTTGAAGACTGGGACTACCTGTGCTCTCTTCCAATCATTTGGAACCTTCTGTTCCTCTAGAGACTTGCGGAACACGGCTGTTAGAAGGGGGGCAAGTTCTTTCGCGCACTGTCGGGACACCTTCGTTCTGGAAATCTGTCTCGATACAAACGTACCGCGCCACGGCTATTGCCCCGTGTTAATCCATACATCAAATGGGCATCTGCCAACTCCGCATTTGCAAACACTGCACTGACTGCAAAACCACGTTCGTGATTAACACTGACCTGTTGATGCTACGAACTGATGTGCTTGATGCTAGTACTGTAGAGCAATGAGTCGCATGTCAACACAAGCACCGAAGTCAACATTACCTTCCTTCAATTGGGCCAACTGGCGGTGAATCGAGGAAGTACAGTACATACTGACGAAACTAAAATGAGCTCTAACATGAAAATTAAGCGTTTCCGGACACATGTCCACATAACATCTTTTCTTTATTTGTGTGTGAGGAACGTTTCCTGAAAGTTTGGCTGTACCTTTTTGTAACACTCTGTAGATTAATACTGTAGTCTACGTTGCACATTGATAAACACAATAGCGTACGTGTTTGTGAAGCTTGTTTTCTGTATTTCATTGTTCTTTATTTCGACTCTCTTTCTGATGCGCTTATTGCGCAGACCTTTATTCCGGATGCAGCAAGCGCGTCGAAGCGTTAACTCGCAGGTGCCAGCACACGCGTCAGCTAAGCCGTCGAAACGAACGCAAGATAAACGGAGGCGCGCGATACGACGGCCGCTGCCCTCCGCATCACACACACACACACACACACACACACACAGACAGAGTGGCGTCTCTCACCCCACTCCCCCCTCGACATCGGCAGCTGTTTACGCGCCCCGCTGACAGGAAACAGCTGACTGCCTGGCCTTTTGTGTCGCGTGCGTGCGGTCTGCGAGCGGGGGGCGCGATTTGTCGCGGCTCAGCGTGCGGACCCTCACTCCCTAGCCCCCCCCCCCCCCCCCCCCGAATCCCGCTCGCTCCTTATGTGCCGGCCTGTGCCAGCCGCCGTGCACGCATGTCGCACAGTAAACCACCGAGGGACACGTGCACGGACGGAGGCACTTCCTGCCAGCTGCTACCACCGTTTCGCATTAACTACCGTACCATCTACTCCTAAATTGTTACACCAAGGCAGAGACTTCTCCTTTTGTCTTTTCCCAGGACGGCTTTGTTTTTTGGGTTGAGGCAAAGTTAATGGTATGCGAACGTAATTACTCGGTGATATTCTACACTACTGGCCATTAAAATTGCTACACCAGACGCGAAATTTAACCGACAGGAGGAAGATGCTGTGATATGCAAATGATCAGCTTTCAAGAGCATTGACACAAGGTTGGCGCCGGTGGCGACACCTACAACGCGCTAACATGAGGAACGTTTCCAACCGATTTCTCAAACACAAATAGCAGTTGACCAGCGTTGCCTGGTGAAACATCGTTGTGATGCCTCGTGTAAGGAGGAGAAATGGGTACCATCACGTTTCCGACTTTGATAAAGGTCGGTTTGTAGCCTACCGCGATTTCAGTTTATCGTATCGCGACATTGCTGCTCGCGTTGGTCGGGATCCAATGGCTGTTAGCAGAATATGGAATCGGTGGGTTCAGGAGGGTAATACGGAACGCCGTGTTGGATCCCAACGGCCTCGTATCACTAGCAGTCGAGATGACAGGCATCTTATCCGCATGGCTATAACGGATCGTGCAGCAACGTCTCGATCCCTGAGTCTATAGATATGGACGTTTGCAAGACAACAGCCATCTGCACGAACAGTTCGACGACGTTTGCAGCAGCATGGAGACCATGGCTGCGGTTACCTTTGACGCTGCATCACAGACAGGAGCGCCTGCGATGGTGTACTCAACGACGAACCTGGGTGCACGAATGGCAAAACGTAATTTTTTCCGATGAATCCAGGTTCTGTTTACAGCATCATGATGCTCGCATCCGTGTTAGGAGACATCGCGGTGAACGCACATTGGAAGCGTGTATTCGTCATCTCCATACCGGCATATCACCCGGCGTGATGGTATGGGGTGCCATTGGTTACACGTCTCGGTCACCTCTTGTTCGCATTGACGGCACTTTGAACAGTGGACGTTACATTTCAGATGTGTTACGACCCGTGGCTCTACCCTTCATTCGATCCCTGCGAAACCCTACATTGCAGCAGGATAATGCACGACCGCATGTTGCAGGTCCTGTACGGGCCTTTCTGGATACAGAAAATGTTCGACTGCTGCCCTGGCCAGTACATTCTCCAGGTCTCTCACCAATTGAAAACGTCTGGTCAATGGTGGCTGTGCAACTGGCTCGTCACAATACGCCAGTCACTACTCTTGATGAACTGTGGTATCGTGTTGAAGCTGCATTGGCAGCTGTATCTGTACACGCCATCCAAGCTCTGTTTGACTCAATGCCCAGGCGCATCAAGGCCGTTATCACGGCCAGTAGTGGTTGTTCAGGGTACTGATTTCTCAGGATCTATGCACCGAAATTGCGTGAAAATGTAATATGTCAGTTCTAGTATAATATATTTGTCCAATGAATACCCATTTATCATCTGCATTTCTTCTTAGTGAGCCGGCCGAAGTGGCCGTGCGGTTAAAGGCGCTGCAGTCTGGAACCGCAAGACCGCTACGGTCGCAGGTTCGAATCCTGCCTCGGGCATGGATGTTTGTGATGTCCCTAGGTTAGTTAGGTTTAACTAGTTCTAAGTTCTAGGGGACTAATGACCTCAGCAGTTGAGTCCCATAGTGCTCAGAGCCATTTGAACCATCTTCTTGGTGTACCAAGTTTTATGGTCAGTAGTGTAGATTTAATGCTTCACGAAGTTCTTCCAGCGTCAGATTATCAATCTCGAGCATTGGACGATTTTCTTCTTCGTCATGTCAGAATATATTTCAGTAGCCAGTTGTATATAAGGGCCGATCAAAATGTTTCCGTTTGAGGACGTTACTGCAGTGTATATGCAACGTAGCGCGATTCCGATGCTGGTATATATGCACTAGCGTGCAGTAAAGTGAATAGTGTAGCATTCTTATCTTTCTGACGTGCGTGCGGTAAATGCGGAAACGTCTACTATGGCGACATTATTACCAAATACTTCCAAAAAGGACCAACGTGCTGCTGTTCTTTCCTTGGCTGCCGAATGACGAACACCAACATACGTTCTTAGAAAATGAAGAATGTGCGTGGGTGAGCATGCCTGTCGGAAACCACCATTGTTGAATGATGGAACACGGTGTGCTGCTGCTTCTTGATGACGCACGTAAGCATACGGCAAATATCGTAACGCAAAAGTTACGCCAACTCAAGTAGCAGAAACTCGAGCACCATCCCTATAATCCTGAAACTCGCGTATGCTACACGGCTCTTTAAAAAAGGCCATGGTCGACGATTTTTGTCGGACGAGGTTGAGCAGCAAGCACTTACGGACTTCTTCACGCGGCAGGACTCGCTGTTTTGCCAAGCGTGTATCCTCATCCTGGATTGTCAATGGCATGATTATCTCAATGCTCAGAGCGATTTTGCCTGACTGGCATGATGATTCTGTACGACCTTCTAACGGAAACTTTTTTATCGTCCCTTATATTTAAGCTGGCCGATTTATGTCGTGGAAACGTCACGGAGTCATGAAACATCTATATGCTACCAGACATTATGTCTACGTCTGTGAGTGAAGAACATCGGTAGCGACGCTGATTTCGTTAAATGGTGGATGACTTACTTATTTCTCTTCCGCCCTTCAGTATCAAGAGCCCTTTTCCAAGCACCATAAAAGGTAGGGCCGCTGTCTTGGTTAAAGTAGTTGATAAACGTTCTGATTTCAGAAGCTTCTCCAGTGGCAGAATCGCTGTACGTAGACGCACGGGGTAATGTTTCCATTTTAGCAAACATACTCGTGTGTTTGTTCATGAGAGTGCATTCGGCAACAGCACATCTGGCGAAAAGGTGTGGCGTTCGCTGTGTTATTCAGTGGTTTGGTATTTAATTTGTAAACGAAAATGATAATCTTATTTCGTTACAGTGAGTAATTACTAAATAATTTTTTCTCCCGGCTAAAGATTTGGCCAAGCTGCTAAAGAACTCCAAGTTAACGTTGTGTTAAAGTGTTGTCTGTAAGTTGTGTTAAGTGTCACTAAATCACAGTTCATACAACAGATTCTATACAACTACTGATTATGATGGAAACAGTTATCTTCAGCAAAATGATCATTAAAAACACCGAATATCAGCCGCGCACAACACTGACGTATGATACCTGAAACAACATTTCTCGCAACTAGTGCGTAATTAATTTCGGCTCCATACATCAGGAAGAAAATTTTGTTATGTGGATCGTGCTATGAGCACTGTTTTTAAAGAACCAATGTGATTCGAATTATTTTCATTAAAATGAATTCGGAACCAACGGTGCACATTTATTTTTACACATTTTTATTACCTTCGGCATTTATGTCTGCAAAGTTGCGTAATTTGAATTTGCCGCTGAGATAATTGTTAAGATGGCGGCAGACAATTGATAGCGACTTTCTATTGTTAGAGCAAATTTCCTTTTAACAGGATAAGTATTTGAAATGCTTATTAAACTTTACTTTCGCATTGTGCACTATTTAGACTAATTTTCATCAAGCAAACCTTTGATACTTTCGTAAGAAACACAGATAAAAACGCGATACTAATCGCTATCATCAATGGCTGCGCTCCTTGCAGCGGAAAGAAATAATTAAGGCAGATAATGCTTATTGAGAGAGGAATTAAGGTTACAAATAATTAATCACTCATATTTATAATAATAATGAACTCTATTCTCAAGTAATAATTAACAAATAATTACAATTTCTTAACAGACTTCAGTTTGATATGCAACTTGCGTCCGCAACCTATAAAAGTCAACCAACAAAAGGTATAAACAAAGGAAGACAAACGCAGATCATAAAAGGAATTTACAGTTATCATTGTCTTTGTACGATGCACATCGATATGTCCAATCACATCATAAAATATTATATAAATAATTAATATTTATCATCGTTTTATTTCACTGTTTTTTCACATGTCGGATAGATAATGCTTATAACTGTTAGAGGCATAATTTCCTCTCGTCGCACTGTAGCTAAAATTTACCTCGTGGATGTTACAAAGGCAACATTTAACGTGGGTCTTTATAGACACGGTATTCAGTCAATTTTCGGACCACCCAAGAAAATTAAAGAGATGCTACTCCTAGTAAAAGACGGTGTTCAGCAGAAATAAGTCAGTCGTTCACTATCCATCAGAGAACAGCCATCGATCCCTTCTGGGAAGATGCGCACCAAGCTTATGGGAACTGACGAAATGCAGCGAGTAATGGGGATAATGGGCAAGGGGCACTACATGAGCGTGTGGATAGGTTGAGAATGTGAGTGTGATGCGAGGCTATCCGTGCAGTTGTGTTGACTACTGTGTCTGGAAGGCGTAGTGGTCAGCACATCTACCTAATAAGTGGGAGACCTGTGTTCGAATCCCAGTGTGACACTAATCTTCATTTTTCGCCATTGATATGAAGCAATGACCACTGGCAGCTAATGTCGTTAATTCCTTTGTTTCTTAATATATTTATTATTGTACAGACTGTTTTAAATCAGAGTCGTACAGGGTAAATGATTTATTCATACGTTTAATAGTAGTTCTCTTTCTCTTTCATACTGCGACTGATCTAGCGATGGCAACACATATTACAAGAAAGAACTGGAATACTAGGCTCATTCTAGGAAATACTAAGACAATAGTTAGCAGAAATTACGTTTATTGTTCTTATACTTCCCTCGAAACCGGAAGCGGCGAACCGTATAGAATCTGTGAGGGTATATAAAGAGCCGCGTAATTTGCAGAACATTTTTGCTATACGAAGTTAACCTGCTGTTTATTACTTAAAAATAAACAGGATTTGTAACAAAACAGACATTGTCAATGTTTAATTCTTTGTTATATTTGGAACACGAAGCAGAGGGATGTTTTTGAAAACGGTTCAAATGGCTCTAAGCAGTATGGGACTTAACATCTGAGGTCATCAGTCCCCGAGACTTAGAACTACTTAAACCTAACTAGCCTAACGACGACATCACACACATCCATGCTCGAGGCAGGATTCGAACCGGCGACCGTAACAGCAGCGCGGTTTCGGACTGAAGCGCCTAGAACCGCTCGGCCACAGCGGCCAGCCTGTTTTTGAAAAATAAAAAACAATACAGATTTAGCATACAGCGCTACAAAAAGCAATTTCCTCAACAAAGGCAAAATTAAAGAAAAAAACTCGAAACAAAAACATGTCAAAAATCGCTTTATTACAAGTACTTCGTCGAAGTAGAGTAAAATATGTTTTTTTATGCCTTTCATTCATAATCAACAGTTGCCAATAACAAGAGGAAACTCTTGCCTTTGATCATGATGAAGAACGTTCTATTGAGTACAAAATAACAATTGTACAAAACAAACAAAAACAATGTTTCCAGTCTCGCACACATTCATTTATGTTTCTTTCCCTACCAATGCTATCAATACCACCGGTAATACTACTATTTAAGACGTCATTTATGTGCTGTGCCAAAACTACCAAACCATAGTTTTGGTAGAACGCAACTCTAGTCAAATACGATTCTTTATTACTCTCTGACTGGGGACTTCACATTATTAACGTATAACAAGACAAATGAGACATTTCTGAACAGATAATCACCTTTGCTCGCGGATGAGCGAGCTTAACCGCGTACTTCATTACGCTATGGCTTCGCACTTAACACTTATTAGTTTGGTGGTAACAGCTTCGTCGAGCTGTCATTCTTGTCTCCTTAGTAAGTCAACTGTTTATTTAATATTAACTATAATATCTCCAGAAACTGTGCCATCAAAGTTGCATCCGCCCTTTACTCTATCACGTTAGCAATATTTAAACAACGATTTTTTTCGGTGGACTGAGAGAAAAAGAAACTCTGTCGGGTGATTGGCATGACGCATTGCAAACGGCACAGTTTGTTGGGTGATGGGGTGAACAGATCGACTGTCGAGTTGTCAGATTCTGAAGACCAAGCCTCCAAGCAAAATCAGACTGTCGGTCACACAACTGTCTGTAGCGAGGCAGTGCCAACTCGTGATGTGAAGCACGATACGCAGTATATGACTACGTTTCTGCTAGTATTATACACTACTGGCCATTAAAATTGCTACACCACGAAGATGACGTGCTACAGACGCGAAATTTAACCGACAGTAAAAAGATGCTGTGATATGCAACGGATTAGCTTTTCAGAGCATTCACACAAGGTTGGCGCCGGTGGAGTGTGTCATAGACCGCCATCTTTATCCAGGCGGTTAGTGGTGGAATCATATATGGTCACTGCCGGCCGCTGTGGCCGAGCGGTTCTTGGCGCTTCAGTCTGGAACTGCGCGACCGCTACGGTCGCAGGTTTGAATCCTGCCTCGGGCATGAATGTGTGTGTTGTCCTTAGGATAGTTAGGTTTAAGTAGTTCTAAGTACTAGGGGACTGATGACCTCAGATGTTAAGTCCCATAGTGCTCAGAGCCATTTGAGCCATGTGTGGTCACTTGTGCCAGTACGCTGGAGAATGATTGGTGTGTCAAGTACCGGGATGGCTCCATTTGGTGAGCATATTGCTGCGGGATTCACGCTGATGGGCAATAATTCACGCCCTCAACGTTACAATCTCATGAACACTTTCTTAGTGGAGCGTTGGACCAGTCGGCTACCATGGCCTCCATATTATCCAGATCCCACTTGGATTGAGAATGTATGGGCCATGTTATAATGAGAGGTTTTCAAATGCCCTGTCCCAGTAGAGATCTTACAGGGTCTCATAGTGGCCGCTGTGGGAAATCGAACAATATACCACAGGATTATCTACACAACGTGGCATACATAAGCCTCTCCAATTACGGGGAAGGCGAATTGGTTCACAAACCATGTATTATGTAAGTTGACAGTGAGAAGAAACTGTATCTTTGCAGTGAAATATTTTGTAAGGTTTTGTCTTTGTTTTTTGTTTGCATTTATCAAGTGTAAATGTGTTTATCTTCTTTATGTTTGGTTTCTTATGACTGTACGTGACAGAACAAAATCAGTTTTTTTTTCCTGTTATGTCCAGTACTGACGAAGTAATGTGCAACATTTATTTTGAGCACTATATTTTTATAGAAGGGTACTGGCTATAATAATAACTGAAAAGTTACGTAGTCTGGAATTGTGGCGTGTATGCAGTCATAAATAGTTCTCGATAACTGTGTAATGTTATTAACGTGTCTGATGTACATGTAACGTATATAAATGGACCCCCAGCGAAGAAATATGTTAACTGGCAGTACTCCTCTGCTATTTGTAAACCGTACACAATGTGATCAAATGTATCCAGACAGCAATTAGTGGATAGTAGTATTGGGTGTGTCCACGTTTCGCCTTTATGACAGCTTCAATTTTGCTGCGGTCACTTTCAGTGAGGTTGTTTTCTGAAAATCTGTGGAGGCATGGTAGCCCAATATACCTCAAGAGCCGAAACCAGAAAAGGTATTCATGTTGGAGCGAAGTCAACGTTCTGACTCATCCCAAAGATGTTCCATTACATTCAGTTTGGGACTCTGGGCAGGTCAAAAAATGGTTCAAATGGCTCTGAGCACTATGGGACTCAACTGCTGAGGTCATTAGTCCCCTAGAACTTAGAACTAGTTAAACCTAACGAACCTAAGGACATCACAAACATCCATGCCCGAGGCAGGATTCGAACCTGCGACCGTAGCGGTCTTGCGGTTCCAGACTGCAGCGCCTTTAACCGCACGGCCACTTCGGCCGGCTCTGGGCAGGTCATTTCATTTCAGGAGTGCTACTGCTCACAAAACATTGCCTCTCAGAAGCTGTATCATGACCGAGTGCATTGTCATACTAACAGAAATAACCATCATCTCTGAAATGTTCCTCTTTTGTTGTCGCGTCCTAACACAGAATAGAGGGAAGGCAGGGATTACAGGTCAGTCTGCAATTTCCAAGCGTTTAGGAGCAAATGCAGAAAGACAAACTTCCGGTGAAGGCAGGCGGATTTTTTGCAGTAGCGCCAAGCACTGTCACAAAGCACCTACGAGAGGAGCGGATTTTAAGACTCGATAGGGAGTTCGCAGCAGGGGAGTCAAGGATACTGGGAGGCCTTATTAATACTGCTTATTTGCAGTCAGACTGAATATTACACTAAAGGGTAGTTCTAGACATTAGAAGAAGCGAACTGTGTAGCTGGTTGCACAACAGGAGCCGGTGAGTGTTAACAGAAGCCTTTTAAAGCACAAACTTTGATAGCAACACTCCAAGTGAGAGAGACAGACGTGTCGGAGCTTACCGAGGCTGGCCACGGGCGATACGGAGTGAAGAACGCCTGGAGTTGAGAATACCTGGACAGGATGGACGTACAACTACGAGAAAACAAACAGTAAAAATGTTGCTGGACGTGTTACTAGCGGACGGTAATCCGCATCAGGACACCCCAGAGCAAGCTTTAAGACGGCAACGGATTGACATGGAGTATAACAACGATGCACTGGTATATCCACTTCCACCTGAAGAAGTAAAGCAAACCATATTGAAACTAAGAAGAGAAAAATCCTGTGCCCCTGGCGGAATACCTGTGGAGGTATAACAAGTGGTCACCCCGAAAATAGCCACAAATCTAGCAGGAATACACACTAAATTGCTACACCATGAAGATGACGTGCTACTGAGGCGAAATTTAACCGACAGGAAGAAGATACTGTGATATGCAAATGATTAGCTTTTCAAATCATTCACACAAGGTTGGTGCCGGTGGCGACACCTACAACGTGGCCGTCCGGGGTGTCCAAGCGTTTCTAGGCGCTTCAGTCTGGAACCGTGCGACCACTACGGTCGCAGGTTCGAATCCCGCCTCGGGGATGGATGTGTGTGATGTTCTTAGGTTAGTTAGGTTTATGTAGTTCTAAGTTGTAGGGGACTGATGACCTCCGAAGTTAAGTCCAATAGTGCTCAGAGCCATTTGAACCATTTGAACCTACAACGTGCCGACGTGAGGAAAGTTTCCAACCGATTTCTCGTACACAAACCGCAGTTGAGCGGCGTTGCCTGGTGAAACGTTGTTGTGATGCCTCGTGTAAGGAGGATAAATGCGGACCATCACGTTTCCGACTTTGATAAAGGTCGGATTGTAGCCTATCGTGATTGCGGTTTATCGTTCCGCAACATTGCTAACTCGCGTTGGTCGAGATCCAATGACTGTTAGCAGAATATGGAATCGGTGGGTTCAGGAGGGTAATACGGAACGCCGTGCTGGATCCCATCGGCCTCGTATCACTAGCAGCCGAGATGACAGGCATCTTATCCGCATGGCTGTACCGGATCGTGCAGCCACGTCTCGATCCCTGAGTCACCAGATGGGGACGTTCGTAAGACAACAACCATCTGCACGAACAGTTAGACGACGTTTCCAGCAGCATGGACTATCAGCTCGGAGACAATGGCTGCGGTTACCCTTGACGCTGCATCACAGACAGGAGCGCTGGGGATAGTGTACTCAACGACGAACCTGGATGCGCGAATGGGAGAAGTTCATTTTTTCGGATGAATCCAGGTTCTGTTTACAGCGTCTTAATGGTCGCATCCGTGTTTGGCGACATCGCGGTGAACGCGTGTATTCGTCATCGCCACACTGGCGTATCACCCGGCGTGATGGTACGGGGTGCCATTGGTTACACGTCTCGGTCACATCTTGTTCACATTGACGGCACTTTGAACAGTCGACGTTACATTTCAGATGTGTTACGACCCATGGCTCTACCCTTCATTCGATTCCTGCGAAACCCTACATTTCAGCAGGATAATGCACGACCACATGTTGCAGGTGCTGTACGGGCATTTCTGGGTACAGAAAATGGTCGACTGCTGCCCTGGCCAGTACATTCTCCAGATCTCTCACCAACTGAAAACGTCTAGTCAATGGTGGCCGAGCAACTGGCTCGTCACAACACGCCAGTCACTACCCTTGATGAACTGTGGTATCGTGTTGAAGCTGCATGGGCAGCTGTACCTGTACACGCCATCCAAACTCTGACTCAATGCCTAGGCGTATCAAGGCCGTTATTACGGCCAGAGGTGGTTGTTCTGGGTACTGATTTCTCAGGATCTATGCACCCAAATTGCATTATCTGCATTTCTTCTTGGTGTAGCAATTTCAATGGCCAGTAGAGTATAATGTCTACAGAAAGGTAGATTTTCTAAAATTTGGAAAAAAGCAGAAGCTGCCTCCTAGACAGATTAGGGAAATGTTTTGAAAACTTGATCTGCGCAAGGCTGGCTAGTCACAGAGAACTGGCAGGTATGAATGAGTGGCAGTTCGGATTTCGTCGGGGACGTTCCACTGATGACGCCATCAATCTAGTGGCTGATTTGTTCAATCTTCAACATGCACGTATGTTCTTGGAGTAATGGTAGATTTCTAGGAAACCTTTGATAACTTGTGGTGGGCGGCTCTGTTCTCTTGCTTGCTAAAGGTCATCACTCAGCGGCTGCTTAAGGGACTACTGCAGAGACCGGCCGGTACAGAAGACGTCCCACGCCGGAGCTGTATTTTGGGACATAAATATGAAGCCGCTGCAGGAGGAGGCAACTGCGTTGAGGTGCAGTTGCCTACGCCGATGACTCCAAAGTAGAAGAACGCAGTCGCACTATAATAGAACATCGAACACGATAGTGCAAAATATCAAAAATGACAATAGCTCAACAAAAATCGGTTTACATGCTATTAAAAAGAAGATTAATGCAAGATCCATCAATAACAATAAATAATGTCTTAGCTTATAGGAAGAACACAAATAAATATCTAGGAGTTACCCTGGACCAGGGCTAGATATTCGCGTCACATGTCGACCAGGTAGGGGGAAGAACTTTAGCAATTATGCAATTAACACAACCCGATAGAGATCCAACAGAAGCAAAATCATATAGACCAATCTGCCTCCTAGACAAATAAGGGAAAACTTTTGAGAACTTGATCTGCGCAACATTGGCATTGGCCATAGATAATTAAACTTTACCAGAGTAGCCTACTGGTATCGATGATGGGATACGGAGCCCGCCTGTGGGCACACGATTACGCCCTCCATGTCGGTGAGAAGAGTACCAAGAAACATATTAATAAGATCAGTGGGGGAGTCTGGAACTTTGCGCACTGACGGGCTACAAAGTATAATGGGCTTGTGCCGTTTTGATCTTATATTCAGAGATTGTGCTGCTAATTATTGGCTAAAGAAAAAAGACCTGCAAAAGATAAGAGAAATTATGGGTACATCTTTAGGCAACAAAAGAGAAATTAGAGAGGAAATAATTAACATCTGATAAACGTAGTGGGATGAATCCAATACAGGTAGGAGAATATCTAGGTAAGGGAAAGACTAAAAATGAGACATCTAACACCAAGTAGAGGAATGGTACACTTCCTCACTGGACATAGTCCCTATCCTGTATAGATACACAGGATAGGGAAAAGGGCCTCAGGGAGGTGTGACTGTAGGGCTAGCCCAGGGAGTGCTGCAGACATAGTTTTTCAATATCCCTCTCTTGCTGCACAAGCAGAAGAGGTAAGACATCAGCTAATAAAAATATGTACCGCAAAATATGTACCGCAAAATATTGGACAAACTCAAATACTCGAAACATTAGTAAACAAAGTGTCCGATATAGTATGATTGTCAATAAGCACTGGGTGGGATACCGTTACCAGCCGTCCCTGCACCACCGGGCAAGACAACGAAAATGGAGACGGATGGGGGGATGTGAGACGGCGATTCCTTCCCCTACACAGCAGAGGGAAGGAGTGATTGGTGAGATGTCGCCTGGACCATATCGTGCGGGTTGGCCGCCTGGCTACGCTGTACACCACGGTGTGTCTGGGAAGGGTCCGGACGCGAGATCTGGAAAGGTCCTGCCGCCAGTTGATGGAGATCTCCTGTCCATCTATCGAACTAACGGCGCGAGTAGGAGTAGGACAGTAGATTAGTACAGCAGAAGTAGAAGCGCCGGAACAGTAGAGGCAGACAAGTAGTTAAATAGTTGTAAATTAAAAAAGGAAATAAAAAACCTTAGAGGAGCGGTTATCGGGCTTGTAGCAGGCCTGGGTCCACGCTCCTGGGGACGGTACCTGTTCGGATTAGGCTACAGGGAAGTAACAAACATACACTGAAGCGTCAAAGAAACTGGTATAGGCATGTGTATTCAAATACAGAGATATGTAAACAGGCAAAATACGGCGCTGCGGTCGGCAAAGTCTATGTAAGACAAGTCTCTGGCGCAGTTTTTAGATCAATTAGTGCTGTTGCAGTGACAGGTCATCATGATTTAACTGAGTTTGAAAAAAATCGTTCAAATGGCTCTGAGCACTATGCGACTTAACTTCTGAGGTCATTAGTCGCCTAGAACTTAGAACAAATTAAACCTAACTAACGTAAGGACATCACACACATCCATGCCCGAGGCAGGATTCGAACCTGCGACCGTAGCGGTCGCTCGGTTCCAGACTGTAGCGCCTAGAACCGCACGGCCACTCCGGCCGGCTAAATGAATTTGAACGTGGTGTTATAGTCGTCTCACGAGCGATGAGATACAGCATCTCCGAGATAGCGACGAAATGGGGATTTTCCCATACGACCACTTCACGTGTGTACCTTGAATATCAGGAATCCGGTAAAACATCAAATCTCCGACATCGCTGCGGTCGGAAAAAGATCCTGCAAGAACGGGACCAACGACTACTAAAGAGAATCGGTCAACGTGACAGAAGTGCAACTCTTGCGCAGATTGCTGCAGATTTCATTGTTGGGCCATCAACAAGTGTCAGCGTGCGAGCCATTCAACGAAACATCATCGATATGGGCTTTCGGAGCCGAAGGGCTACTTGTGTACGCTTGATGACTGCACGACGCAAAAGCTTTACACCTCGCTTTGGCCCGTTAACACGGACATTGGACTGTTGATGACTGTAAACTGGTTGGACAAGTCTCGATTCAAATTGTATCTAGCGGAAGGACGTGTACTGGTATGGAGACAACCTCATGAGTCCATGGACCCTGCATGTCAGCAGGAGGCTCTTCAAGCTGGTGGAGTCTCTCTACTGGTGTGGAGCGTGTGCAGTTGGAGGGATATGGGTCCCCTGCTACGTCTAGATACGACTCTGGCAGGTGACACGTACATAAGTATCCTGTCTGATCACCTGCATCCATACATGTCCATTGTACATTCCGACGGACTTGGGCAATTCCAGCAGGACAATGCGATACTCCACACGTCCAGAATTGCTACAGAGTGACTCCAGAAACACTCTTTTGAGGTCAAACACTTCCGCTGGCCACCCTGCACCCTAGACATGAACATTATTGAGCGTATCTGGGATGCCTCGCAACATGCTATTCAGAAGAGATCTCCACCCCCTCGGATTCTTGCGGATTTATGGACAGCTCTGCAGGATTCGTGGTGTCCAGCACTACTTCAGACATAAGTCGAGTCCATGCCACGTCGTGTTACGGCACTTCTGCGTGATCATGGGGGCGCTACACGATACTAAGCAGGTGTACCTGTTTCTTTGGCTCTTCAGCGTATGTAAATGCAAAAAGGAAAGACAATCAAATAACTGAGAAAACTGTGATAAGTAAGATTAATAGTAAACTGCTATTTTAGTATTGTAATACGGCCCATTATTTGTAGTAAGGGAATGGAACTTAATGTAATAGGATGAAAAGAAAGGCACGTCACCACCAGTCGACTTGGGCAGCATTATAATGTCCCTAAAAATTTTGTTCTCAGATGACATCCAGTGACTAGTCCACTTCGAGGTTACTGAGTATTCCTGACCGACGCACTCAGTTGTTACTGCATCTTTGCTGACAACACAGTACTTCCAGGCTAATTTTATACTGGCAGGTCTGGCTCTCGCAACATCTAAGAGTTACCTCCTCATTACATTGAAAGGTTTCATGCCCTCTTTTGCATGTCTCGTCATCAATTTTATTAATGTTCTATGTCAGTGCACGGTAATATCAGACCGAATAATGTTATTGTAATGAGAGTATTTGTATTGCGAGCTCAAAAAATACTTTTCATTTAATTCCTAAACATGTTGGGTTACTTCCTTGGGTGGCCTGTGCGAGGCAAGCATCGGAGGACGCGGCACACTGCATTTCCGGTTGGTGGCTGCACTTTCCTGAATTCTGAGGGGTTCGTACAATAGGCTTAAGCGCCTGGCGGAACGACTGACGTCGGTCGAGTTTCGCCTATTATATGCAGGGCGAAACGACCTGGGAGACGTCTGAGTGTTGCCGCAGTTTATGTGTTTACCGTTCCGGCGCGTCCGGAACGAAGATTTCTGGCACCGACTGACTGCATTGTCCTCTTGATTCTGAGAATACTTGTGGACCGCGCCCTGCTGGGTGCGACTGTCTGGCGCCGGATGGCTGGTGGTCTAGGCAGGTTGTTTTCATAGCCCGTCAAACGGCAAGTTCAGTGTCCTCAGCTGATTAGCGGAGGCATGATTGGTGGACTTAAACTGAGGCTAGTTGACGTCATAAAGCCCTGCTCGAAATTGGCGGGAACGGTCGCTATTGGCGCGAATGATGTTCTGAGACAGTATGGGGGAATTTTGGAATCAGAACTGAATGCTGATTCGCTGTTTTGGAGGAGAGTAGGGAGTAGAGCAATGCTGGCTTCGCGCTTGCATCGCATCACAGAGTGTAATTCGGTATCTGAGCTTCGTCGGAGTCGGACAGTCTTGCGACGTGGTCGCTCTTTTTCGGAAGAACTTAGAATTATCGGACAGCCTTCGCGGCCAGGGGTTGACACAGAGTTGCTGCACGGCAGAAGTCGGCGCCTACATCATCAAGACGCTGCCTACCGACGACGTGCTGCAGATTTCAGTACTGGTAGAGTATTTTGCGGCTCCGGCACTGTAGAACCTTATCAATTTTATACTGAATCCCTCAGCAGCACGCTCGCTCGCTTTGCTACAAGTCCACCTTACTTGTTACTCCATGTGATCCCATTTGAGCTCTCACTACTAATTGCGATACTGCTATATAATCTGGAGATTAATATTTGATTCATTAGGACCTCCAGTCATTGTCGTCAATCTATTCCATCACAGAGAGTAGGAGCCCCTTGTTCTCGAGTCAACTATTATTCTCATAATATTTCAGTATACCCTATCCTTTAACCTATTGTTTGTGTCGATAATCACGTGCAATTATGTTCTGATGTATAATAAATATCATTGTAATATTTCGTCCGCATATCATTTCGTAGATATATGCAGAATTCCATTTCCTGTTGTTTTTCTGAGTAGATTACGATGTTTATTAAATTATTGTGAGTGTGCACTCCTTATTTTACCAACTAGCAAAGTCCACCATCATTTTCTTCCGTTACCGTTGTGCACATAATTAATTAGGTGGTAGATAAGGAGGGGGTCGAGTGCATGTCTCGTTTTCATGCAAAATTCGTCTGAATTAAAGAGGTACAAACTCGTCTCCATCCCGGCACATCGCAACATAAGGTGTCCAGATATTTCCGATCAGATAGTGTATTTAAGTAGCAGATCAGAAATTATGCAAAGTTTAAATGTTCCGTAATGAAATATCAGTAATACGATCTGGTCACACAAGTGTGGTTAACTAATGGAACTGTAATCATATTCTTAATGTAGATCGCAGTTTGTTAATTTCATTGAAGCGCTATCAGAATATACTGAGTGTGTTTCTCAACTTGTGGAATATTATTTGAAACTCGTCCTACTGCCTACGACATCTTCCAGGCTGGTCAACGACTGCAATCTCTGTGCCATCAAAAAACTTCTGCTACCGTCTCGACCTGTGTGCCTGTTTCATCCTCTACCTCACTATCATAATCACGGCCGCGACGTTGTTCTAAGATCGCGTCCAAATCTCCTTCCTCATCAATGAACCTGCCGCCCTATCCTGCTAAAATATGCCCATCTCATCTGCGAACCTATCCCCATCAGTAACCTGCCCCATATCCATTATGCTATCTTTTGTTTTAGCTTCGCTCGCTAATAGTCGTATCTTACTTCTCGTGATCATTCATGCAAAACAAATTTATCTAAAATACGCAATAAAAATAATCTACTCCCTATATTTTTACACATAGACATAAAATTTCAACAACGCCGTTCCAACGCTGTAATTACATGCACGATTTGTTGTGGTACAGAAACCGCACACAAACCCGACAATGTGTGACGTGGTACGGACACCACATCAAAGAACCACAAAAGAAAAACAATGAACAAAAAAATATATAAACTGAAAACAAAAACTGTAATCACGCGTCGTTACTTAAAATCTAAACGCGGAACTACCAGAAAAAAACGTGGGTACTAATCATTAAAAAATAAGTAAAAAAAATTTTGAATGTTCTTACTGAGAATACTCCTTGCTTATCAGCATTTCACAGGAAAGATCTGAGGCTAAGGGTCGCCATTTTATGCGAGGTGCCGGGGTGCCGGAGCTAGCAGTGTATTTAACAGTAAATTCTTCTAGAATCTTCATATGGAAATGATGCTCTAAGTGCTCCCTCTCCTTTTCTAACTCCGACTTTCGCTGTTGGACATGGATTAAGAAGAAAAGCGAACTGACTGTAATCGACCCTGCAAGTGGAGTAGAAAAGAGTTTGGCACCTGCAATAATTTAATCTGATAGAAATTAATTTGATAAAGGAAAGTTTCAGTAACGTAGTGAGAAATGAAAGGGGTGCTCTACCGATCTACAGAATGAAAGTTCTGTCCAAAATACCAACTTGATTTATTATTACTAAACTCAAAATAATAAGCAAAACATATG